>NW_027526407.1:136380461-137055461 GCF_048455015.1 Haemaphysalis longicornis
GCCACTGTTATTCTGATGAAGGCCGGTCCCTCGGCTAAAACGTTATACCGTTCCTCTTTCGACGTGTGTCTTTCTTTTTCTTGATATTTGCCGGTTTCCAAGAAACCTTTATTCTTGCACCTATATAGAGGGTGTTGCGACGATAACTGGAACACTTTAAAAAATTTTCCTGAGCGATCCGCCGCTCTGTTCGCGCTCAAACTTCACACAAAGGTCGCATTTTGTGGTCTATTTTGTTTGACAAAGGGAACAACAACGGTACTTACCTGTTTATTCTGAAAATAAATAAAAACGATTTTCGCCTATGGGAAAATGGCCGCTGATTTGGACGTGCGAGCCAGCGCAAGTTGATGTTGGAACGACGGAACCACCTGCAGAGTGAAACGCATGTTTGGGATTCACGTACGGAGCCAAATGGTGCAGCAGACGATCAGAAAATGCACCTAGAAATGAGCTAACAGACGATCAGAAAACCCGGTTTTCTGGCTCGCACGTCCAAATCACCGCCATTTTCCCATAGGCGAAAATCGTTTTTATTTATTTTCAGAATAAACTGGTAACTACCGTTGTTGTTCCCGGTGTCAAACAAAATAGACCACAAAATGCGACCTTTGTGTGAAGTTTGAGCGTGAACAGAGCGGCGGATCGCTCAGGAAAAATTTTTAAAGTGTTCCAGTTATCGTCGCAACACACTGTACATATATTATAGTGGGGTTTATTGGCAGGAAGGCAAAGCAAGGCCTGACTATCGCGGAGTCCAAACGCGTCCAAGCGAGCTCTCGGGTCGGGGCACCAGTCTCGCGCACAGCGCTCTCGATGGGGCTGTCTAGCCCAGATTCAAGCACATACCCACTTGTGGTGGATTGTCCCATATCCACGTACATACATCGTCTGACGCGAGACGTGCACGGCACACACCCATTTAAGGAAGTGGCCATGATATCTTCATTTATATATATATATATATATATATATATATATATATATATATATATATATATATATATATATTATTTTATTTATTAAATACTGCGGACCATTGAAGGTCCATGCAGGGTGGGTGGTTACATAGTATCAAAGCAGGAACAACAATGCGAACATGAATACAACGAAACAAAACAACAAACATCACTTGGAACGATACACGGGTTCTGTAAGGGAATTCCATTCGGCTATGGTACGAGGGAAGAAAGAGAATTTATATGTGTCTGTTCTTGCAAAATACGGTGTTAGGGAGTGAGGGTGGTGATGGCGCGTTTGTCGAGTCATTAAAGAGGACAGATATAGTGTGACGTCAATGGCCAATTGGTTGTTAACAAGTTGAGAGAGAAAATCCAGGCGGAATGTTTTCCTTCTTATCTGAAGGGGTGGAATATCGTTAGCTGCCATAAGGTCAGAGGGAGAGTCTAGTGGGGAGAATTTCGAGAAAATAAATCTAACGGCTTTCCTTTGAATCCTTTCAAGTTTTTTATGTTAGAATCGGTGAATAAATCAGATACGATACAGGCATATTCAAGTTTAGGGCGGATAAGTGAGAGAAAACCAAGTAATTTTACGTTTGAAGATATTTTAGATAGTTTGTGCCTCAGGAAGCAGAGTTTTCGCAGAGCAGGCGAGCAAATGTTGTCGATATGTGAATTCCAGGATAGATTGTCGGTAAATGTTACACCTAAATACTTATGGTTAGTGACCTGTTTCAAAGGGGAAGACCTTAGCGTGTATGTGAAAGGAATGGGAGTTTTTTTACGAGTTATGCGAAGAAGAAAAGATTTTGCGTTATTAAGCACCATGCCCCACTCTCTGCACCAGTCATTGATGTTATTAAGGCTTGTTTGAAGCCCATCAGGATCGTTGGTACAGCAGATACTCTTGAACAAAACGCAATCATCCGCGAATAATCGATAGCTAACTCCAGGAACCACGACAGACACAATATCATTGATATATAGTAGAAAAAGCAAGGGTCCTGATACACTTCCTTGGGGTACACCTGAAGTTACTGGAAGACAGCCCGATTGTTGTGCACCAACAGTCACGCGCTGTATGCGGTTGCTCAAGTAGCTAGAGATCCAGCTGATTATCATTTCCGATAGGCCTACTGCTCTTAATTTTGAAATTAGTTTGTCATGGGGAACTTTGTCGAATGCTTTGCTTAAATCTAGAAAAATTGAATCAATTTGACCGTTATTATCAACTACCGAAGCGAATGAATGAGTTATAGTCACTAGCTGCGTTACTGTTAAATATCCTTACCTGAAGCCATGCTACCAAGGTGTTAATACTGCATGTTCTTTTAAGTAATCTAGTATATGGTTAGCTATAATATGCTCAATCAATTTACAACAAGACGATGCCAACGAGATAGGCCGGTAGTTTTGGGGCAGGGATCGGTCACCTTTCTTAAAAACTGGGACAACTCGGACTGCCCTCCAGTCATCAGGCAGCATACCAGACATAAGTGAAGCACGGAGCAAAACAACAAGAAACTTTCCCAGGGATTCTGCATACCGCCTCAAAAATGCATTCGGGATATCATCAGGGCCACAACAGGTTTTAGGCTTTAGGTTTAGGAGCATAGAAACAATTCCAGCATAGGAAATGAAGCATACATCAGAGGCGGCAAAAACTGCAAAATTTGGTAGACATAAATTTGAACTGGAGAAAACGCTATGAAAATAGTTATTGAAGTGCTCTGCAATCGACGCATGACCAGAAATACATACGCCATCAACTGACAGCTCAGACACGGGCTGTTTGTTTTACCTTAAATAATTCCAAATTTTATCAGGTTCATGTTTAATAAAGTCAGGTAAGGTTGTCCGGAAGTAATAGTCCTTCGCGCTCTTAAGTTCGCGCGAAATTCTGTCGCGCACATGGCTAATAAGATGAGACGGAGTGTGCTTTTTCTTGAGTCGTTTGATTTTTCTCTTAAGGTGGATAATACTACGCGTCATCCAGGGGGTCTGTTTAGAGGTGCGTTTAAACTTATTAGGTATGAAGTTACTTATGCAGAAGTGGCACATATTCTTAAAACTATTCCAGAGTGTGCAAACGTCTTCGTCAGAAAAGCTATTGAAACAATTTTCCATGTACTCTAAAATGTCTACATCATTTGCACGAGAATAATCTTTAAAACAACCCAATGGCGGTTTATCGTGCTTTATAAGGCGTACGATGGGCATTGATACGTTTACGAGCAAGTGGTCAGATATGCCTGGCTCAACGGCTACTGACGTAGTATCACCGTATGTTCTCGGAACAAAAACTAAATCAAGAGTATTACTGCAATTTTCCTGAACACGTGTAGGCTGAAGCACAAGCTGGGTAATGTCGTGGCTAAGCATTAAATCAAATAAAATGTTAACTTGCTTGCTATTTGGGGAGCGATCCTGAAGGCGTTCCCAGTTAACGTCAGGAAGATTGAAGTCACCAGCTAAAATTATCTTATTTTTATTATGTTGCGCCATGTGCGCTTGCAGTTTTACGACGTAATCAAGTGGTGCATCAGGCGGTCTGTACAAAGCATATAAAATAAACCTGCGGCCCCAACAACTCAGACTAATGCACAAGCATTCTATGCCGTCGACATCTCCTAACAATACGGCTTCAATGGGGCTTTTGATTAGCACAGCCACACCACCGCCCCTTCCACACCTGTCTTTGCGGAACACTCTGTAGGAAGGGGGAAATTCATCACGGAATTCATCGCGCAACCAGGTCTCTGTTACTATGGCAATGTGTGGATCGTTTTGAAGCAACGCTACTTCCAGGAGATCTGTCTTATTCATTACGCTACGTGCGTTTATGTTGACCAGTCTGAGCCGTTTGTCGGCAGATGTTCCATTCAGTCAAGGTTCAGATATGACAGGCTCAGATATGACAGGCAGTGCAGAGGGTTTACGTGCATGTTTCGTCACTTTCACCCGTTCGCCCTTGGTTTCATCCCAGATGTACACATCCTTGTCTATCTTTAGTCTATCATTGACCAAATATACCTTTTTTGCGTCATTTTTGTCGGACTTGGCACTTTCCCAAAGCAGTTTGCGTTTGCGCAAGGTTTGTTGGGAAAAGTCATTCTGTGTATTAATCGTTGAACCCTTTAGTTTTGTGACATTTGCAAAAATAGCCTTTTTTTCATTAAAATCTTGCAGATCAACGATTACTGGCCTATTGCCGGTATACCGGCCAAGCCTATGAATCCGCCCGATTGATGTGCACTCTACGCCTAATGTTGATTTGAATACGTCTACGACAACTTTTTCTTTTAAGGTTTCGTCGGTTTCCCCTGTACATTCTTCAAGGCCATGGATAATCAAATTAGAGCGCCTACTGCGATCTTCCAGATCGGTTATCTTTCCAGATCGGCAATCGAATTTATGCTTGATTGAACCTGCTCCGTGGTCTCAGGAGATGATGATGGTTCAGAAATCTTTTTGTCCAGTTGCGTGTACATATTTTTCAGATCTGTTACTATGTAATTGTGTTTGCCAGTTCTGTCCTAATGCCAGATATATCTGCTTGTATCGCCGCTTGACCAGCAAGAAACGTTTCTAAGATATCTTTGTTCGAAGGACCGGGACCAGGGTTTGCTTCGACGTCCCCACAAACAAGCAGTTTGCACACAAGGAAGCAATCATAAGCAATTTTCAAGCACTGATGGGGGCACGGCACGACCATTATACCACGAGCATCACTACGAAATGAAGTTAAGTGAAGACTGACCTGCAAAATGAAGTAGGGGCGGCTTAGAGTCATTGCACTGCCGGATCTGCCGTGCCCACAAAATTCCAAACTGTGAGTGGCCTCCTTCATAGTTGTCGAAGAAGCTGACGTGACGTCACGGTGGTCATGTGTCGCTTGATTGATTTGGCCACTAGGGGGGTTCCAATCCGTGAAAAAGATAAAGGGCAGTGCGCGCTGATCGCCGTCGGTTGATTCTCCGTTCCTTTGGTCATGCTGCTGCTGACACGTGTAGCCGTCTGCAGGAATCGCGGCCAGGGCAAACACGAGTGTCTGCAAAATGAAGTAGGGGCGGCTTAGCGTCATTGCACTGCCGGGCCGGCCGTGCCCACTATCTATATATATATATAGAGCAGAGACGTACGGGACGAGGGATTCCGTAAGGTCACATATCAAAGTTGCAGTCCTTAATGCCAGGGCTGTTTGGCGTTCTTTTTTTTAACAGTATTTTATAGTGCCGAATGACGTACGATTGCCTTTTTTTTAGGCAGGCATAAATAATTGAAATATCAAGTCGAGAAAAAATGCGCCGTTTTTTCCGGAAAACGGCGCATTGTTTCTCGACTTGATATTTCAATTTTTTATGCCTGCTTAAAAAAAAGGCAATCATACCTCATTCGGCACTATAAAGTACTGTTAAAAAAAAGAACGCCAAACAGCACTGGCATTAAAGACTGCAACTTTGATATATATATATATATATATATATATATATATATATATATATATATATATATATATATATATATTGTAACGAGGGTAATGAACATATGCAATAGACGCAACATGCCATCAAGACATCGGGGTATGTGCCTCACCAGCATAGCCCATATAGGATTACGACCAATTCACACACGGGGATATGCGCCAAAGAGGTGTCAAGGCAGACGATGAACCACAGGACGTGCATGCGCCAGACACGAGCTTGGTGAACGCAACGCTCAGACCTGCGTTATCCATCGGCTTCGCTCCTGCGATTAAACAACGTCAACCGGCTAGCGGCGTGTCGGCTGTCTTCTTAACAAGTGGTGGAGGTCAGGAGTTTCGATCCCGCCCTGGAGCTTCGTTCCCGGACGCTACCACCCCCAATGTCCAGAGAAACCACTCAGCCTGTGATCTGCCGCGGCTCCATGCGCGAGCGGGAACCGGCCAAGTTCAGCGGTGCAGACGACAGCGACGCAGAGGACTGGCTTGCTTCCTTCGAACGCGTGAGTGCGTATAATAAGTGGGACGACAATGCCAAGCTTAGCAACGTCGCCTTCTCTCTAACGAAAGTCGCGGAAACATGGTACAACAATAACGAGTCCGATCTCCGGCCTTGGTCTCATTTCTGCAGTGAATTTATTAGAATTTTCGGCCGCCCTGCTGTACGAAAACTTCGCGCCGAACAGTGCTTACGTGCACGCGGACAGAAGGCTGGCGAGACGTTCACCAGCTATATCGAAGACGTCATTGATATATGCAAACGCGTCGACCCCTCCATGACGGAAGCTGACAAGGTCCGGAACATTTTAAAAGGCGTTGACGACGACGCTTTCCAGATGCTCTTGGCTAGAGATCCCAAAACTGTTGCGGATGTCGTCCGCTTGTGTCAGAGTTTTGACGATCTACGCAAGCAGCGAGCTCTGACTCGACAAGCCTGTGCTCGCGGAGAGTCCGTGGCGAGCGTGGCGGCTACGTACGACGAGGATTCCGCTCTGTTTTCCCGCATCAAAGACTTTATACGAGAAGAGGTGGCCCGCCAAGTTTCCCTGCTCCCCTGCACCGTAGAGCCGCCTTCTCCACTAGCGCCTACACTCCGGAATATGATACGGGACCAGGTAGCTAACGCATTGCCACCAGCCGAACACACCGCACCAGTCGCTGCCCCTACGCCCCTCTCCCCTCTCACCTACGCCCCTCTCACCTACGCTGGAGCGACAGCCAGGCCGCCACCACCGCCTGCTCCATTCTTCCAGTCCCCAGCGCCGCAACCAGCCGTGTCGTTCCAGCCGGCGGTGCGCATTGCGCCGACTCACGTACCATCACGACCACATCCAACCCCCATCACCAGTCCTTACGATGCGAATGCGTGGCGCACACCGGACAATCGGCCCATCTGTTTCGCGTGTCGGACACCCGGACATGTCGCCCGCTACTGTCGTCGTCGTGTGCTGCAGCCCGCCAACATTTTTCAAGCACCTTTTTACGCAAGCCCCCACATCCCGTCTTATGTTCCGCCGCAAACTCCGCAGAATTTGCCCACCGAGTCTTCTGAACAGCCGCCGTTCGCCAGCCGCCGCTCGTCCTCCCCACGTCGCCGCTCAGTTTCCCCCATGCGTCGCCGCCCGACCAGTGACGGGGAGGAAAACTAACAGCCGCAGTTCCTGAGGCAAGAGCTGCGTCACCGTCGAACTGCACAAGTCCTCAAATTTCACCGAAAAATGTTATTGACGTGATTGTAGAAGGTGCCCCTACTGTTGCGCTAATCGATACAGGAGCCGCTGTTTCTGTTATCCATGCCCGTCTCTGCCGCTCTCTACGAAAAGTGATGACGCCACTTTCTGGACTTTCATTACGAGCCGCCAATTCGCAACCCATTAAGCCGCTTGCTGCCTGCACTGCACGGGTCGTCATCAAGAACATCTCTTACATCGTTGAGTTCATCGTCCTGCCATCCTGCTCCCATGACGTAATCCTGGGTTGGGACTTTCTTTCCCGCCACGACGCTATTATTGACTGTGCTCGGGCTGAAGTTGAATTTTCCACTGACGTCTTAGAGGATTCCGGTGATGCCCCTACTACCAAGGTACTAATTGCTGAAGACACTGACGTTCCGCCAGGCTCCTCTGTCCTCGTTCCATTATGTTGCACCACTGTCCCAGACGCAACTGTTCTCTTTACGCCCTCAGCCATTTTCCTACGTCGGAAATGTCTTCCTTTGCCCTGTGCCATTTTAACAACTCGTGATGGCGCAAGCACTATGTTAGTCACGAATCCGTCGGCGACTCCGTGTTCCCTTTTTAGTGGAGAAACACTTGGGTTTATCGAGATTGTGGATGCCCGGCTAGTCGTCGATGTACCTGACCATTTGCACCATGTTCAGATTGACGGACTGAGTGTTAGTTCCGGCGTACCAGACCAACTGCCATCTGCTGCTTTCCACCAGTGCATGGACGAAGACCTTGACGCAACCCAACGATCACGACTTGCTGCATTGCTTCGGAAGTTCTGTTCGTCGTTTGATCACGCGCAAAGCTCGCTGGGTCGCACGTCCGTTGTCACGCACTCCATTGATACTGGTTCGCACGCCCCGCTTCGACAGCGCCGCTATCGAGTGTCACCGACTGAGCGCCAAACTATTGAAGACAACGTGACGGATATGCTCAAGCGAGGTGTTATTCGCCCTTCCAAGAGTCCCTGGGCTTCGCCTGTGGTACTTGTTCGGAAGAAAGATGGCTCCATTAGGTTTTGCGTAGATTATCGCCGCTTGAACACCATTACACGCAAAGACGTATACCCGCTCCCTCGCATCGATGATGCGCTTGATTGTTTGCAAGGAGCCGAATTTTTCTCATCCCTCGACTTACGATCCGGGTACTGGCAGGTCCCAATGGCGGAGGCTGATCGCGCGAAGACGGCATTCGTCACCCCTGATGGCCTCTACGAATTTAACGTTATGCCGTTCGGGCTATGCAATGCCCCAGCCACGTTTGAAAGAATGATGGACAGTCTTTTGCGCGGCCTCAAATGGAAGACGTGCCTTTGCTACTTGGGTGATGTAGTCGTTTTCGCTCCAGATTTTGAGACGCACCTGGTTCGCCTAGAGCAAGTTTTGACGTGTCTCGCCGCGGCGGGACTGCAGCTCAATCTGAAGAAGTGTCACTTTGCCGCGCGCAAACTGACCATCCTGGGTCATGTCGTTTGCAAGGAGGGCGTTCGTCCGGACGAGACCAAGCTTCGTGCCGTCGCGGAGTTCCCGAAACCGACCACCCTAAAGGCACTTAGGAGCTTTATCGGGCTGTGTTCATATTTTCGGCGGTTTATTCGCAACTTTGCGTCCATCATTTCACCACTAACAAAGCTTCTCAGCAGCGACAACGGCATTTCGGCTTGGTCAGCATCCTGTGACGAGGCGTTTGCGACACTCCGTCGTCTGCTCACATCGCCGCCTATACTTCGACATTTTGACCCGTCTTCTCCAACAGAAGTCCACACAGATGCTAGTGGTATTGGCCTTGGTGCCGTGCTGGCGCAGCGGAAATCTGGCTTTGCGGAGCACGTCGTTGCATACGCGAGCCGGACGCTGACAAAGGCTGAGTCCAACTACTCAGTCACTGAAAAAGAGTGTTTGGCCATAATATGGGCATTGGGGAAGTTTCGCCCATACTTGTATGGCCGCCGATTTGACGTCGTCACCGACCACCACGCACTGTCCTGGCTGGCCTCCCTCAGAGATCCTTGTGGTCGCCTTGGTCGATGGGCTCTTCGGCTCCAAGAGTACGATATCAACGTCGTCTACCGTTCAGGCCGGAAGCACTCAGACGCGGATGCCCTCTCGCGCTCTCCGCTGCCGGCTGACGTGTCTCACCTCGCCACTACCGACTGCAGCTTGTCGTCTCTCAGTGCTACTAACATGTGCGCTGAGCAGCAAAAGGACCCATGGATAGCTTCCATGATCAGCTTCCTTTCCGGTGCGTCACCTGCCCGTGTATCAAGGGCCCTGCGACGGCAAGCTTCTCACTTTCAACTGCGCGACGAGCTGCTTTACCGCCGAAATTATTTCTCGGACGGTCGCAAGTGGCTGCTGGTTATTCCACGCCATTTGCGCGCAGATATATGCGCTTCATTTCATGACGACCCGACCTGCGCCCATGCTGGCGTCATCAAGACATACGAGCGACTCCGGCTCCGTTATTATTGGCGTGGAATGTACAACTTCGTACAGAAGTACGTTCGCTCGTGCCCGGAATGCCAACGCCGCAAGTCGCCACCTGCTCGCTCGCCCGCTCCACTGCAACCACTACCCTGCCCGGAAAAACCCTTTGACCGCGTTGGGATCGACCTATACGGACCACTGCCTTCTACAGCTTCCGGTAACCGGTGGATAATTGTTGCCGTTGACCACCTGACGAGGTATGCTGAAACTGCTGCACTGCCCGCATCCACGGCTCGTGACGTCGCCACTTTCCTTCTACGTCATTTTATACTTCGCCACGGGGCGCCTCGGGAGCTCCTGAGTGATCAAGGACGGGTCTTCTTGTCGGAAGTCGTGAAAGCGCTACTCGCCGAATGTCACATAGTTCATCGGACAAGCTCATCATACCACCCACAGACGAATGGGCTCACAGAGCGATTCAACCGCACCCTGGGCGACATGCTTTCAATGTATTTGTCATCGGACCACTCCAATTGGGACCTCGTGCTCCCATTTATAACGTACGCCTACAACACGGCCACACAGGCGACGACGGGATTTTCCCCGTTTTTCTTGCTTTACGGACGTGAGCCGACATGCGCCCTGGATACCATACTCCCTTACAACCGCGATGCCACAGAATACACACCGGTATCACAAATGGCGCAGCACGCCGAAGAATGTCGGCAACTAGCCCGTTCTTTTACAACTGCTGACCAACAGCGCCAGAAGCATCGTCGTGACGACTCCACCGGTCCTACGACGTTTGATCCTGGTTCGCATGTGTGGCTTTGGGTGCCCTGCCCAACACCCGGTCTCTCCCAAAAATTGGTGGCCAAATATCACGGTCCATACAAGGTCATTGCCCGCACTTCGCCAGTGAACTACCTTGTTGAGCCCGTTACTCCGTCCTCGGATCTTCGCCGCCATGGCCGTGAAACAGTCCACGTTGATAGGCTCAAGCCTTACTACGACCCGCTCGTGTCGACATCACCCTAAGTCGCCAGGTTGGCTCCTTCTGCACCGGGGGGTGATTGTAACGAGGGTAATGAACATATGCAATAGACGCAACATGCCATCAAGACATCGGGGTATGTGCCTCACCAGCATAGCCCATATAGGATTACGACCAATTCACACACGGGGATATGCGCCAAAGAGGTGTCAAGGAAGACGATGAACCACAGGACGTGCATGCGCCAGACACGAGCTTGGTGAACGCAACGCTCAGACCTGCGTTATCCATCGGCTTCGCTCCTGCGATTAAACAACGTCAACCGGCTACCGGCGTGTCGGCTGTCTTCTTAACAATATATATATATATATATATATATATATATATATATATATATATATATATATATATATATATATATATATATATAAATATATATATATACATAATTATATATATATATATATATATATATATATATATATATCCTTTCTCCCTCCCTCTCTCCCTCTCTTGATTGGATTTTGAAGTCAGCAATGCAAATTAATTTCTCGCCAATCGGAGCAGACGGCATGCTTAGGGTAGCAGCAATCTCCGCTTGCTCAATCTGCAGGTGTATGTCCGTGCCACTCCAGGATGTGCTAACGGCGTGAAGAAGCGCATGGTCAGCTGTGAAGGAGGATATGCTTCAAGATGAGCCCGTCGCGCGGTGTCAGGACTAGCTTGCAATGGTACCTTGGGAGGGGCTTGAACGAATGCCTCGCGTGACGAAATGTAAGTGTCGGCTGCCGCCCGGTGGCGGGGGTGCTTGCTTGGTTAGGTTATTGATTAGACATCGCTGTTTTTGGTCCCGGCGTCGTTTTGCGATCTTAATATCACCTCTCTGCAACTCTTCCGCGACATCGACTTACCATTTTGGATAAATTCTGGCCCTCTACCAAACTCACATCGTCGTGATGCATGCAATTACCGTCCGCGTCGTCTGAGTCATAGGTTTCTACGACGGCCGCATCACCATCTGCGCCAGGCACGACCTGTTGTTCAATTCCTTAGTAGCAGCGGCATACCAAAATAGCAGTAGGCCTGGCCTGTCCTCTCGGAACAAGTGTCCTAATGGCGCCAAAACACGCTCACTGGTAAAATGTCAATGTCGTCGGGTGCCCCTCACGTAGCTTAGTCCAATGACTCTTCTAATCAATCTCGATTTGGCCGCAAAGTCGAGTATTCAACACAGAGCTCATAAAAGACGGTACTGCTACCGGCCCAGTTGCCTTGGCTCCGGAACCATGGAAGCGGTGGCCTAAACTGGACACTGCGGCCTCTGGGTTCGCTGCGCCTGTAGTATGGCCTCATAGTGCAGCACCCATGCCACCAGCGCCGGATGTTTTCAGATTTCCTCACGCTCCAATAGACTGGAGACAGGGGAACCCCGCTGGGCTTTTGCAGGCTGCTGGTCAACATACTTTCCGTGAAAACAACCAGCTGCGTCATCGGCTGTTAACGCGGCTCTGCTGACATAGTGGTGGGTTAGTGCTATGTCATAGAAATCACTTCTAGTTTTGGCGACCGCATTTATGGCACACAAAGTTATAGTTACGTCTGGAGATAAAGTAGAGTGATCGGTCAACTTTCTTTTCTTTTCGGCCCGAGAGTGTCAGTAGGCGCTATCAGATGAAAGCTCCTATAGCGCAAAGAGAGCGAAAACAAAATTGCTAGTTTGATGGAGAATTCGTCATCGACGATGGCTATTGCGATAGACATCACTGTTGCGTTTTAGTGAGTTCAGGCTACAAAAAAAACAGTATCTCCGCTTAAGACAAAATTACAATATTGTGGCTCAATAATTGAGCTTTGCTCACAGCTTCAAATCTGAATATACGTGCACAGAGAAGCTCATTTTTTCTTTGTAGATTGACGTCGTAACGTTTAGGAAAGCATTAAAAATGTTACAGCTCAACAAAAATTGCGTAATTAGGTATTCAGTTTTTACTTCCAACGCCAGAAATTCGAGTAATACCGTCTTCCCTTTGCTCCTTGCGTATATTTGAGGTAAAATCTTTTATCAGAATTCCGGACGGTACTTCTACCCTAATCATTCCTGATTCGACGTACGCCTAAAACCTTTGCCCTCATCATCACATGGAGCTGTTCTTTCACAGGCTTGTACAATTTTTAACCTGCATCTTTTAGCTTTAGCACAACGACAGCAACGTGTTCACTGACATAACACGCTCCTCAACGTTCTCTGCGATTGCCCTGTGGATCAAAAGTTCCACATCGCGTTTTTTTATCTTGAGATCTTCGGTTGGACTTAATATGCCAGCTACCCAACTGCGTGGAGCCTTCTGCTGTTCTAAAACCCTGTTAGGCATATATGTCTCCTGTTAACATACGAGACCTCCTCTAATATCAGAGCAATGCTTTTATCGGTGACAAGGCTCGCACGGTAAATGTTGCCAAGTTTATGTGGCCTGTCCGGACCTTTAACTTTATTTACCCTCTTCTGTATCGCCGGGCATATACATCCATGGTAAGGCACTCCACAGCATCGGGGACTGAGGGCCAAGTATTTCAATGGCTACTCATTGGAGGTGGGGCCAACTACTGCACCAGAATCAAATAGGTGCTGTCTGTGATCCGAAGAGCCCTTGTAGCGTGTTTGGACCTGTATATAGTGCCTGCCAGGTACCCAGATGGTTGCTTTTGGACGAGGAAACAGATTATACACTGGGGACATTTGAAGAGAGAGAATAAAAGCAAATAAGCGTCGCTGAGTGTATTTTTATAGTAAATATTTCGTTTTCATTGGTCCGCTAAAATCGCAGACGATGGTTGTCATTATTCGTACCCTCGAGGTCTCAAGTTCCCCTAAACAAACTTCGAATAATTTGCAGTATTTTTTCAACACTTAGAGCAATAAAAAACTCCACGAAAAGGCTAAAAAAGCGCGACCATGGTTGTACACGAACGAAGCGGAGGGACGTTTACAAGCGCTACCTGTAAAAACTTTAAAAGCCGTTACGAAACGATGATTGCATATCCATATACACAAGCTCCATCGAGTTATACCCAGAACGACTTGGCTATAATTGGCAACCGGTTTAACATTATAAGCGCTGCCGTAGAGAGACTGAAAGATGCATAAACGGGCCGAAGAAGCACGGCTGCTGCTTTCCTCAAGGAAGAAAATCAAAATGACCGTACAAGGAGCACAGCGATAAAACAAAAAAAAAATTACACCATCGCCCGAAGGGAAGTATGCGGTGATGCAAAGCATCTCGGAGTTCCCAACCCCCGCACCGCGCACCCGGCCGCTTTCTGGGCGCGGTCGCATTGACTGGCGGCATCAAGATCCGCATGGCGACGCTGGCGTTTCGAAGCGGTTTCTCGTTGGCGAATTCCATCCGGATCCGCGTACGTTGGCGTGCCGAAGCGGCGTCGCTTTCTCGCAGTGTGTGATATGCTGCTCCACGCTTGCGTTTCGAAGCGGCTTCACATTCGCCAGTTCGCTGACAGAATTGCTGGCGTCCATTCCGTTCTTAGGACAAGCAGCAACTGAGGGAGCGTGCGCGGAGAGGAGGAGAGGAGAAGCTGCGCGCTTGCCATCGCACAGCTGGTGGGGAGAGAAGAAGAGAAGGAGCAGCGCGCGTGCTATCGCATTGCTGGCGTGGAGATAGGGAGAGCAGGAGAGCGGCGTTATCGCACAGCTGGTGGGGAGAGGGGGAGAGGTGAGGACGGACGCCGATGAACGGAAATAGCCACGAGCTAGATATGCTTAGCATCTAAAACAACTACATCTCCCGATACCGATAACGCTTCTAACCAAGAGCGACGAAACGGCAGTGGCGATCGGCAATTTTATGAAACCCCAGCGATTGTTTGGACACGGCCCCACGCTTTTCTATTAGACCCCTTCTCCATGACCCCACCAAGGAACATAATACGGCGCTATTCACCATACGATTGTGTGCTACGCAATTGCATAAAGAGGCTTCAAATACAGTAGAAAAACACCTGTCGCAAAGCTGGAATCTGTAGAGGCGGGAAACCGTTTCCTCTCCTTTCCTTCATTAAAACGAGAATGATAACCTTCATAGGATAAGCCACTACCAAGTGTGCGCTGTTTTCTATATAATAAGGGTTGATACACAGTTAGACATAAGCAAGCACTAAGCTCTCGTTAGAAACAACACCGCGATTAGCAGGTACGAGGAGGAGAAACAAACGGCACGAATGCTGTCCGCTAAATAAAGCGTTTATTGAGAAAATCAAAATATGCACATAACCGTTTTTGGATCTGAGGGAGAGAAAGGGGAGAACTAGCAACCGTGTCGTAATGAGATTTATTCAGCAAACAAAATAAAATAGCATGGCTAACAAGCATGTAGGCAGCGAAGACTACTATTCTTTTTTAGAGAAAGATATATTCTTCTAGGCAATGGGGCAAGTAAAGCTGGTAAATTTGTTTATATGCTGTTGCCTTCATCGTAAGTATATTTAATAACTATTTTGTTATTTTTATAACGCCTCACAGCTTTCAAGGGCCGCAAGGGTTAGTCACTAATTCATACAGCGTTTGTTGTTGGGTGTATCATTTTTGCATTTTTCTGGGAGCTTTGTAGGCATGGATTAAGATGCGAGTAGATTCGTTGATGACCTTCCGTGAGCTTTTCTTCGCCAGTTCTTGAAGAAACTCTTGCGTGAAATTCCTTAGTTCTTCTTTTTCCATGTCAGATAGCAAATGATAGATCGGATTCCATGTTACGAAGCAATCTAGAGGAACAGAAAGAAATAAAAACAATGTACGATTTTAGTTCTTGCAGAATACGACTCAACATGGTATTTCCCCGTCAAGAAGACCCCTAGGAGAGATTTTCTCCTAAAAATACATTATGTTGTTGGTCACAGAGTCGAGCCGACGCCACACAGTGTGTGGACAGAGGACACAGAGTTGGAACACGAGGAAATGTGCGCTCAAGGCGTGAACAGGCATTTGTTGTCGTATGTTTCAAGCGGAGTGCGAAGTTTCGAGCCTAACCTAGCGAGTGGAAAGCTACAAAAAAAGTTGAAAATTTGGCTTTAAAAAAATTTGGCGCTAAGAAGCAAACAGGCATTACATAATAACTGGAAGTGGCTATGTGATATGCATGGCTGGCGACGCTTTTCATCACTTTCCTTGGGTGGGGAAATCAGTAGGCAGAAAGGTGTATTACAGCCTTGCCGTCTAATCTTGAGTTCCACTCGTGCCTGGCGTGGCTCAGAGCTCGGCACATCACAGAAGAGGGGATGAAAAGGACAGGACAAGAATTCGAAAGAGGCGAGAAGGAAAGCGGTGACGAGCAGGGTTGGGGATTGCGGGCCTCACAAGAAGGAAAGCTTGTCCTATGGTTGCAATCGAACGTGGGCCCCTCGCGAAGAAACTGGCGCTTATCCGAATAAGCTATCATCGCATTGCGATCGCTCGGCGTTTGCTTTGGGGTCGCAGCAAAGTAGTTCCCTTTGGACTTCGGGTGTGTTGAACTAGACAAATGCTAGGTTCGGTAGGCGCGAGTTAGGGATTGGCGTCGCGTAGTGATGAAATAAGTTCTAACGTGCAAATCTTCTACTTAGGACCGACGACGTGGAGCGTCACTGTCCGATATGCGCTTAAAATGGACAGACATAAGAAAAACTACGCTAAAGCTAGCAAGAACCACAGCCCCACCGTTTCCCAAGTCTTCGCATCTCAATCGTAAAGGTGGTCGAATTTCATTGACCGACAGGCATTAAACAGAAAAAAAAGATATTTAGGAATAGGCTGCAATGAATAGTGTTTCTCTGCGCCTAGCAAGCTCCGGTTTGATAGGCGGCGCGAAACTTGTTTTAGCAGATTGTAGCTATTCAAAGCAGATACTTTCGCTGGTACATTTCTGCCTCTCTCAACAGTTGCTAAAAGCATTGAAGGAAGGCTAAAACCTATATCGGATGTCAGCCACAATGCTCTCAGGTAACCGAACTAATGCTATCGTTACTCATTGCCTGTATTGAGCCTCTCATCACAGGACAAAGATGGGCGGTCACTACAACGAGAAAATGTGGTTGGTGCTGTCACGAATCTGGGAAGTGTGTGCGCAACAATTGACACGATGTGGCATGAGGGGGTTGCCTATTTCTGCTACCAAGTGCAATGTACCGCAATCCAGGGGTTTGACCTACTGCGTCTGATTTGTTGTACTCTCCACTTCTTTCTCGTCGAGTGCCCCACGCACTGGCCAGGCATGACGGTCCATCAACACTATCTTGACTGGGCGTGCAAGATTTGAACAAGAAGAGCTCTTCTTGCTTTTTTTACTCTTTAGCACCCGTTCTGCTTGTCTTCGCTGCCAAATATGCAAGATTGCGAATGATACAGGAAAGCCAGAAGCGATGATAAATCGTGATAGCTTACAGTATAAAGAAATTGGGGTCGCCTCTCAACGTGTACTCGACGTTACCGTCATACAACGCACCACCACGTATGGATCGTCGGCTGGCAATGGTTTGCAGCTGTGATAAATGTAGGTGATATCAGAGCACTGAATGAAGACATTCATGCCAGCCACCGCTTATTCCGTGGCCAGAACACAGCCTAACGAAAGCCCACGCGTCGTAACTAGACCGAAATGAGTAGCGCAGAGGTAATGAGCAGAAAAGTGGGGAGAAATACATGATGAGTAAACGTTCGCTCGTTAAAGGACAGTGTACGAATAAATGATGTTACGCATTCTTATTAGGCATGACACCGTGTAAGATCTGTACATTTACCTTGATCTTCACACGCGACTTCGCCACTTGATCTGGAGGTGGTACAACTTTGTCAGGTCCACAGCAAGCTCTTACACACATACAGGGCGCACGCAGCGGAACCGCACAGCCGAAGCAGGTGGTGTTGCACAGTACCGCACCATTTGCGCGTGACAGAGCGACACAACCGTCTTTTTATCCTTCCGGAATTTGCGTCACTCAAAAGTCTCAGTCTTCTGCCCACACCCTGCGCACAAGGCCAGAAACGGGTGATCCGCTTTCTGGCTGGCTCAACAGCATTCTCCTCAGGACACTTTCATTCACAAGACTAGTCTTTCGTTTAAATCGCATTTACTTCGCTCGCGCAACAACAACAACAACAAAAAAACCAGCAGCACCATAGGGCTAAGCTAACCGCCAGTCCTCATGACAGACGTTCCTAACTCTTACCTCGGGATTGTGATGAAGGATTCCTTTCGCACATGTGGTCGGGAAATGAGCGCCTGCACATCGGATTGATTTATCTCCGCTCTTAATTCATAGTTATTTCTAAGTAAGCGCAATTGCCATCCAAAATTTCTGCAAGTTGGTGTTTATTTGCGAAAAATAACAAATACAGTTGGGGATTACTTGACTCTACCTTTCCTCTAGTACCACACGGAAGATAAAGTACCCTGCTTAGTTCTACAATGATTGTTTACGAATTCGAAAATTCTGCGTTATTTTGTTCAATATTTTATGAAAAATTTAGAAAGCGGAAATACTTTTAAGTAAAATAGTGTTTGGTTGCAAGGAAGATCTCTTAGGCAATGGCATACGGAAAGGAAATGCTGTTTCGGCTCTGTCTGTTTATAACCTGTGACATAGGTGCATTGCGTATTTGCGCGCATGCAAATTATGGCCTGCAACAGTCTAGTAAACCGCAAGGAAATAATTTTCTCTTTTTGAAACCACGTTTGGTCTTCTTAGGACGCCTGTTTCAATGAAAAACAACAGAGGCCATATCGAGGACAATTCAATTCGTCACTACCCGCTGTGGGCACAAAGCAGTAAAGAATTATCACGACAACCCTCGTGTCCGATTTTTTTATTCTAGAATTTTAGAGGACATTGTCTAATCCTAATTTTATCCTTTTCGGCGTACCAATCCTGAAAATGTGTGCCTCGCCTGCAGGGTATGCTATGTGTAAGGTTGTTTTACTTTGGAAAACATAACTTCGTTTGTTCCTATTTACCTCGAAATTCGGACTTTTTATTACAAAACCTTGTCCTCTGCAAGCGTTTTTGAGAAGTCGACACGCGCTCAAAAACGCTGGCGCCCCAAAATCAGCTTACTTGCTTTGAGGGGAAAGCCTTGGGATGCCTATTACATCTGCTTTACTGCTACATCATACTTGCATCATCTTGTGTCTTTTGGTATCTTTGTGGATTGGCCTAAATATCTTGGGCGAGCTTCTATCTATCTACATCCTGTGTACGTCTCTTCCCTCTACCTTATTTTTTGCTGGGGAATTACTTCAACCATCACAATAGCACACGTAAAAATTTGGGTGAGTTGGTAGGTAATGAATGTTCAAACACAGCGCAAGTGACAAGAAGACCGGACAACAACAAGGACATACACGCAGGACTGCTTACGCACATTGTTTGTCATCTTGTAGCCTGCTCCGCCATTCAAGAGGCCGGCACTTTTTACAATTTTTCGAAAGTTATGATTTCGCGCTGCTGCTATGAACGTGTGCTGCTCTCGTTCTAGTGTCATGTGGTAAACATTATTCAACAACTAATTTTACTCTAATTTATACTTTTGCGAACTTTGAGAAGCGGGCCTAATACCCCGTAAAATGTTCCTGATTTTTGCCCATGCCGAAATTTGGTGTGTGCCACGATAAGAGAAACTTCCCTTTTACCGCTCGCAACGTGCGGAGAAAGTGGAGTGGTAGCGCATCAGGTGCTACTCTGGAGGCACGAGTTCAAGTTTTATCGTGTGAATCCTGTTTTTAAAACGAAGCTTTGGGCCTCGGGTTGATGTCGTCTGTAGTTCACCTAAAACGCAATTGGGAAACTCCGGCTGCCGTTGATGATAGTGATGATCGTGGGTGACGCTTTCCGTGGTAGATATGAAACCTGGGTACCTTGCGTTACGAAGCCCAGTTTGATCAAATTGTTAAGTTTTGTTACGGTCGAAGTAGAGTGGATCAGAAGAGGCGTGTGTGGACGGAATAAATTGTACAGAAAATGCACCCCTCCACGCATCGACGTCAATGGTTGAACGTTACGAAAAGCATAGAATTCCTGTAGCACTAGAGCACTATTCAGTCCACGCGCACTACAGTAAACCGTCCCACTAACAAACAGCTTGAATAAATAGGTCACAGTCTGACATCATACTCTCGACCGAGGGTTGCTTCTTTTGGATGTTCGACTTGATTTTGGAAATATTCGCGTTTCCTCATCATTGCCGTTTTGACAGAATCGTACCTGATTTTTAAAGGGGACAAGAAAGACAGAGATGACGATTTCTCTCAAAACGGGTAGCCTAGAGAGACAGAGACGACGATTTTTTTCAAAACGGGTAGGCTAATAAACGGAGAAACTTTGAAAAATTCACTTGCGTGGCTTTTAGCATAACAAACGTATTCCATGACAGATCAATAGCCGTGTGAGGAAACGCGTTCAAATGTGTAATAAAATGATTTACCTAGCAGTAAACTCTTTCACGGAGGTGCCTGAAACGGGACACTCAAAGAAAACTTCGCAGGCCAGAGGAGTAAGACCAACACCGTCCAAAAGACTTGCGCCGTAGAGACGCTGGGAAATATTGCCCATCCCATGAGTAACAGGAACCAACTTCGCAAGGTGCTGCCCTGCAAAGAGATTAAGGCAATGCGTATACGTAAAAAGTTTATAAATCAGGTTGACATTTTTTATTCGACGTGGGGGTTTTTGTAAGAACAATACCTTTGGGTACAATTGCAAAACGAGCTCCTTCACAGCAAATTGCTGTTTCGTAAATTACGAGTACACTGTTTATTGACGATATTATACCCATATTTCTTAAAGAAATCACGTCTAGCTAATATATTTACGGTTTATAAAAACCGCCTTAGCTTAAAATCTCGGGACGCCGTAAGATTAGCACGAATATTACTTTTTTGTTTCTTTATTTATTTCATTATTTTACCCTCAGGGCATACAAGCATTGTTGAGGGTAGGGGCTCACAAAAAGTAAAAGACAATGTCAAAAGCACGCGACAAATTTTAGCGATTGTACACATAAAATACGCAACAAAGTTCAAAAATACTTGGTAAAGAAATGCAATAAACGCAGCCATTAGCGCAATAACACTTGGAGCAAAAGAAAAGCAAATGGTAAGCGCACATCATTCGCCGTAAAAGAACACAGTAATGGCGGATTGACGCAAGGATACAATGCACTAAAAAGCAATAAACAACGAGAAACAAAAAACACTGCTTTCTATTAGGTTTTAGAAAAAAAAATTACAGCAAATTTGAATTTGACAATGCTTCCCGGAAATTGTCAGGGTTAGAAATGCAAGCTAATGAAGCAGGCAGGTGGTTCCACTCACGGCACGTTTTTGGCAAAAAAGAATGAAAGTAGATGACAGTGTTTTGGTGCGGGATATGAACTTTGTTACGATGGTCAAGACGTTCAGATGTGAAAAGTGTGGGTTGTGTCCAGTGTGATTTGAGTACATGGTTATTATGATACACTTTCTTAAACAGGCAAACACGGGACAGTTTCCTACGTGTAGCGAGAGGAGTTAGGTTCAGACTGAATTTCATAAAAGTTAGGCTGCCCGTACGATGATAGAAGTTATGAATATCACACAACGGTTTTGTACAGCATCGAGTTGGTTAGTTAGATTAGTATATCCAGCATCCCAAGTTGACGAAGCATACTGTAGTATGGGGCGCACATAAGTAACATATGACCGTTTTTTGAGAGAAGAAGGTGCTAAGGAAAAATTTCGCTTTAAGTATGCGAGCATGCGGTTAGCGTTAGATGTTATAAAACCAATATGTTGCCACCGGGAGAGGTTGTTAGCTATGTGAACACCCAGGTATTTATACTCGACAACGGACTTTAATAGGTTATTGTAAAAAAATAGGACGAAGAAATTAATTGATTACGGGATATCCCCATCACTTTACATTTATTTATGTTGAGCTCCCCATGCCAAAGTTTGCACCAAATAGAAATATTGTCCCGACGCCAAGGACGACGCAGTTGTTTGAAAAAGAAACACGTTTATTGGAGCGAACTTGTGCTCCCCTAACAACTGAAAAGAATACAGAGGCGGCGAAGCAGCGGTCAACAAAGTGAAGTGCGTGCGTCGGCGAACGTCGCAGAATCGAATGCCGGGGCGTCTGCTGTGCAGGCTTTTATCTTTCGGCGCGAGAGTTTCTGGAACCGTCCATTCGCACCCTGAACATTGTAGATCACAGAAGATTATTCTGTGCTAGTGGCGTTAGGGCAGAACACTCTGCTTATCTGAATGAGAGAGCCCGTTCGGCATAAAAATAAACAATGGAACACGCGCTTCGCATGGGACACAGATAACAGAGCCGGGCGCGGCCGAGCAATAAAACAAACAATAAATAAACAAACCCGTACATGGTTCGCAGCATTACCCCCCTCTAAGAGTGAGTGGATCGACCCGATGCTAAAATAAAACGACAGCCCGAACAAACAGCAACAACAAAACACCAACAAAAAGAGTTCGTCATCTTGCGAAGCACGGTTTGAGCCGAACGACGTGGACGACTTCGGGTCGCGTGCGTCGTCGTGATGTGCCGGAATCACCAGTGGGGATCACTTCGTAGGTTAATTGGCCAACACGTTGTAGAATCTGGTAGTATCCGAAATACCGTCGCAGAAGGTTCTCACTGAGTCCGCGTCGTCGAAGTGGAGTCCAAACCAACACACGATTCCCTGGTTGGTAGTAGAAAATGCCCGGGTTAGGCGATTCACTGCGTGGGGGCTCTGGGCGCCGTCGCTGCGACCACGAGCGACGGCGTTGACGGGAACGTTGCGGCGAGACATCGCGGCATGTTGCGGCAAAGATGATCTTCTCTAGACGATCGCAAAGGCTGTCGAGTCTAGATGAAGCGGCGGACTCACTGTACGCTGAAGCGGGATTCATGGGGTAGGGAGGAGATGGAGGCTTAGCCGATGCAACCGCGGCCACTTGAGAAAAGGGGGTGGCGACCTCCATGACATTGTCTGCCAGCGCGGCGAGTGCCTGCAGGTCCATGGCTGCGGCAGTGGCGAGGACAATTTGGACGTTAGAAAGTAAGTGCTGAAGAAAGAGCTCACGCAGCAGTGTGTCATCCATGGCGTGAGAATGCGTGCCAAGGAGTTGCTTCATCTGCCGTAGCAGTTGGCTTGGCCTGCGGTAGCCGAGCTCCTCGGAGAACAGAAGCTGCTGGATGCGCGTTCGTTCCGAAGCAGCTGTGCGCTCCACGAGTGCAGCCTTGAGCTGGTCGTAAGGCGCTGCGGGCCGGGTGTGGTTGAACGAAGTGAGGATGTCGGAGATCTCCTCTGCGGCTGTCGGCGGAAGGGATCCGACGACGTGGAGAAATTTGGTTTCCTGAGAGGTGATCCGAGCCAGCTGGAATTGCGCCTCTGCTTGCAGAAACCACGTCATCGGGTGGCGCTCCCAGAATTGCGGAAGCCCAACGGTCAAGGCTGAGACTGCTTCGGCTGCTTCTCGTGAACGGGTTGAGTCCTGGTTGTCGAGAGACATGGCTCTACATTAACCTCGGTGGCGTGTTCGGTAGGGCCACGAATTGTAGGGCGCTATGTCGCGCGAGAGAAAGAAGCCTCGGACAGGACGACCGTTCGTCGGCAAGAACAAGGAGATTCTATTTTGTCAGCACCAGTGCGACCCCCGTGTTCTCGTGCGCTCGCGCGGCCACGCAACCTCTGTCCATGTCCATCGGGCAGCTGCGCGAAGAGCGGCGCTCGATCCAGCGATGTCGCTGGAGCTGCCGCTACAGTATAAAATGTTTTTGACAACACCTGCAGATAGTAGGCATCGCCACGTTTTTTCTTCGCATACCGCTACAACTGGCACCCATGTCAACAAAACTACCAGCTTAAAAATATTTGTTGTACCCCTCCAGGAATTAGGAAACCCAGCGTACTTTTGTCATTATGTGACTATCATAAAAGATCCGAAATGGTACAAACGAAGGCCGCTTGATGCGTTCATAATAAGTTTAAACTCAGTAAGTAGCCCATAAACTTTCCGGGTATTTCTGGGCTTCCTGTGCTCAAAGCGAAAATGAACATGTGCGCATAAAGTTACTTTATCAATTCCTACAGTCACAACAAAATAAACATTTAAAGTACATTTCACTCGCATAACGCGAGCAATGCGTCACAAACTATCAAATACCTTATTGCAATGAAGTTTCAGATTCGTTTATATGCTGTTCCTTTCCAGTAGCCATCCAGGAATAGAATATCTTAGCGTAAAAAATTTGAAAATAGGTTGCTGCAGAACCGCTCTTCACTGTCGAGTGGCATCTCGTAGACTATTTATGCGAATTCTTTTATATTACCGAGCAAATTATCCCGCACTTTCACTTTGTGTACGTAGTGGTGTGTGAACCTGATGTCAACGTTCATAATGTCATTATTATTTATTCACGAAAACCGGCTTGCACTTGAACTTCATGTATAGAATGTACATTTACTGTTGTGCACCGAGCACGAAGTTGCAGTTGCTCAGTTTTTTTGCTTTCCTCGATGGTTGACGTGTGAAGTGTTCTTTTTACCTGCATATAATTTTAGCCATATTCTATACGTCAGGAGATAAGTGAAGTAATTTGAATTGAATAAATCATTATCAGTTATGGGTTGCGTGCACCTTAAGTGCTACTGGCATTAGGTAGCACGTGGTCACAGCCTTGCAATTTGATGTTATCAGGGTAGACCGTTCCACGTAGGGTGTAGCCAAACCTACCGAGTAACCAAGACCCATCTATACAACTATTGACTTTCCCAAGAACATTAAATTTGGGCGACTTGGCTCAGCCTGATCTCGACTACAGATCAGAAAAAAGCGACAAGTGAAATGACAGGCACACGTAGCGCTGTCTGATAAAGCCATATATATAATAACACAAAAATTCTATGTGCAGGTACCATTAAAAGAATTTGGAACACGCTCCCATGCATTTACAAAAATTTATTCTTTTCGAAACATACTGGCTGTATTGGTGTGCGTTTAAAAAAGTCGTCCCTACAAGAGAAACCTTCCTGTAAACCGGTAATGGTTGTCATGAAAGCAGTGAGACATGTATTTTGCTATATATGACGGCACTTGTACATGCAGTTTGTTGCAAAAAATAAACGTGAAAACACACTACACTTGACCATTTAGCTCGTGTGAATATGCGTACTCTACAGCGGATTAGTTTGCCTGTCATTTACCTGTCACCGAATAAGGTTACAGCGTGTCACTTCCTCAATGCTGTCCGTTGATCAGTCGTACATGAAGCATTTATAATTTGCAAAAAGCTGTTTGGCGGCCGCGTGGAAAACTGTGGTTGGGGCCTGTTTTTAGCGATGTCGATAAGCTTTATTCGAGCTAACCACGTGGCTGGTGAAAAGTCATCCGAAATAAAGATATTTTATGCTTTATTTTTTGGTGGAACGGCTAATCTGTTTTGGCATAACCTAAATTTCAACAGTTTTATGATGATGGCATGGCATTTCGTTTCATCGAACGTACCAAAGCGATGTGCGCGTTAAACTGCTATGTGTGGGAAAACTTCACCAAGCGCAGAATAAAGAACACCTAACGTTTTGACTATTGGAAACACAACCAACTACCTCAAACCGCCGTTCCAACATAACGTTTTCCTTCAGAATGCTGCCGTGTCTCACGCGAGCCGGGAGTACTATAAAAATTAGATTTGCTTACCTCGGCTACCCCAGGATATAAACCTTTTCATGTTTTGTTCTTAAGTGAGATCACAGCATGTTCTGGGCTGTTTTGCACATGCGCAGTTACATCTTCCTGTCCACTGCGCCAAATATAGGGCCGCTAGCACAGCCCGCTGATAAAATGGAAGCCCCCAGTACGAAAAAATTAAAATGGTCTATAGGTAGCGTGAGCTAAGGCTCAGATAGTTATCCTTAGCTTCCTGGTTGTCTGCGATCAGCTTGATTATCATGCTTACTGCTGCTTCAATGACACGCACACGGTATACGCATTATGTGACCCATGTATATTTATAAAGCGGCTCCTGCGCAGTGTCACCACTCACCCCAGAGCTAAACTGGTTCCACAGGTGCACGCCGGTGTTGCTGCGACCTACGAGCCAATGATTCCACCCCCGGCTACCCCTTACATGATCATGAAGTGGACCGGGCCGCCACATGCGGAAAGGAGGCCGGCAAAGACTATGGGCGCGTTTTGTGGGCGAGAGACGCCGGGCCGTGAGCTACGTTCTGTGCACGTGCGACATCTCTGCTTCTCGCGCATGTGCAGCAGGGCTCTCCAGGAGGCAAGAGAAACTGCTAAACCTCGGCCAGTGTAGCTCACGCTACAAAATTTCATTGCTCCGCAGTGAGCGATTCCAAAGATCATGAAGCCGACAGTGTAGTTGGACCGGCTACACCGCTACTCACTCTGAGGCTTATTTGATGGCGCCAAGATTGTCTTTGTAATCAGAGCACGTGCAAGCTTGGCTTTTAAGTCATTCAAGACGCCGTGACATGTCCGGCAGTTTTAGTTTTAAAGTGTGATTGCTTAGTTTGTGTGCTTTAATATTAGATGTTGCTTCAGCTTGAGATTTTCCCATTTCTGTGGTCGTTTCGTTATTTCTGTAAGAAGTTGGAGTACAGTGCAATATCTTTCTGGCTGAACTTCATCCTAAGCTGCCAAGTCAGATCGTACAGTCGCCTTCATGGTGGGCCCGGCATCGGTCTGGACATCCTCCGATACTAGGACCAAAAGTGTCCCATCTAAACATTCACACAATCTCTCCCATTACACCTGTTGGCACGAGAGCAGTAATAGAACGGTTTTCGCTTCGTCTAGAGAAGATGAATAAGAAGTTACTCATCCGTTGTACGAAGAAATGATGTGCCTGAGGCATTGTACCAGAAGCGCTGCTCCCATGCCCACTGAAGTGGACATCACGGTGAAACCACCTTAAGTGCATGCTGGCTGTAGGGATCGCTGCGAGCGGCTCCGGTTCCCAAAAGGGAGCGGATTTTTTCCATAAAGCGCTCAGTCGAGGGGGAAAATAGCGAAGTTTGGTGCCCGCGTAAACTAATCGGGAATAACTCGATGGTGCGCATAGCTCATGCACATGCCTATTGTAAAACCGTGGGGCTGTGACTAATAAACACACCAAGATGATGTCATGGCCAGGGAAACCTGCGGTCTGAGGAAATGATGTGCGTGAGGGATGGGGCAACGAGCACTGCTCGCATGCGAAATCGAGCTTTAATAAGGTACCAGAGTAGGCCCGGGTTCTTGAGGTGCTAGACTTTCCATATAGGCTCTTACACGTGCAAAATCAGTTTAACCGGCTGAGACGCGGGGCATATTTGCTTGCCTCAAAGTTTAGATTGATTATAGGGATTCTTAGTTGTCGCTCGTGTCTCTGTCGCTCACTTCTTCGGAGTACGCTGGGCCTAGCGTCCAAGAGGTAGAGTAAAGGTTGTTCACTTCCGGGCTTTGGTCAAATGTTTTGAATATTTTTGTGGGCGGTATACGTCTTGTGCCCATCTTTATATATTTACTATTGGTGTATGCGGGTCACTGCTTCGTCTCTTCAGTACCATGTCCCAGTTCGTTTAACATTGCATTTCCGAGCTTTCTTCAATAGTGGGCCACCTGGACAGTATTACACGACACATTTACACGTCTACGTGATTCACACCAAGTGATATGGTCACAGAACAATAACACAGAATAAAAACGCATGGACGCACGGAAATGAATCAATGGCGGTTTGATGGTGCATGCTTCCATCATCAGTTATGGTAGGGATTCTTGAAGAGTTTGCGTTTTTCGCTGTGGTGCCAGAAACTGCCAAAATAGTGGCAGACTGGATTGGTTGGAAAGCGAGCAAAAATTTATTGTCAAAAGGCCCAAAGAAATTTGATACCTGTTCTAGCAATAAAAACGAAGAAGCCGCAGGTTGTCTACAAAGCTGATATTTGCGCAGGATGTCACTGACAATGAAAATCTCAGCCCTATACATTGTCTAGTGAAAGACTTTGATGTCTGTAACAACACGAAGATATCTCGTTACACACAATGCAGGATGGCACTCGAAGGAGAAAAAAAGCGTGCTTCTCTTTTTCCCGAACCAGGAGACCTGCTGCTCCAAGTTACCGTCAACAGTAGCTTGAGCAGGCGCCTTGTGCAGACTGTTGCAGGAGCACCTCCCTTGCAAGCCAGTTTTTCAATCTAGGCATGGGTAAAGGAACATCTGTGTTGTTATTACAGCTTCTTAAGACTGCTATAATACAGAATATCCGCCTACCATTGAACCTGAAAAATACACTGTATGACAGCTGCATCTTAGCGGTAGTCAGCTACAGGGCAGAAACTTCCATGGTCACTAAAAAGGTTTAACCTAAATTAAGGACGACTCAGCAGGCAATAGAACGCTAGATGATGCGTGTAAAATAACGGACGGGAAGAGAGCGGAGTGAATATAATTTAATGTCAGCATTGCCACTAGTTAGGCACCCTAAAAATAACTATGGCTGCTAAGGTAAGGTACCACTATTTATGAGAACTATATTTCGTGAATAAGGACTCTGAGGACATTTGAGCCCAGCTAAAGGTCCCATCGGAACTTGCAAAATATTTTTTATGTGTCTATCCTAACCGCTTATTTGATTGAAGTGACAATATATGCACGGAGGAAGCAATGTCCACATAATGTGGGATGAGGAAACATGCAGAAACCCGGACATCGTCACTGCCATGGACGTATACGTACTGCAGCAGAATGGCGAGGTGGGCTAGTTGGTATATATGCATAACTAAACATTAAAAAAGCACATCACTAAAAAACTCGTCTTGTTGTCTGTTCGCTTCTCCTGTTAGGCCTACATTTCTAGTTGAAGTATACGTTGTACAGCAGGAAGCATCAAAGTAGTGCAAGAAAGTTTTACTGCATAATCACATTGAAACATTGTCTAAGTTGCACCAGTCAGCAGCCTGCAACATGTAAGCTATAAGCAAACGACAGGCCAGACACCAGAATCATACTCTGCCTTAAACCTGCAAACTCCCAAATGCTGTGTTACTCTGATCACCAAGGTGTGTTACACACTAAATTTATTAGGCTAGAAATTCCATAAGTGACATAAATTTACCAGGCATTTTTGAATATTTGTACTAGGTTCTGAATGGGTAATTTAGTGTTTGCAATGCCGCAGTAAGAGCACGATGCACAAACAGCGCTGCTCATACTACTGTACCAGTTACGAAATGCGTGTAGCTCTGACGTTACAAATAAATTCGGGTTGCATACGCATTGTTCATTCCAACATTTCACGACCAACGAGAGCGTTCGAAAAGATTGAACACTCAATCGAAACGCGAAAAAAGCATCCAGATGGCATTTTAATCTAATGCTGTACGCTCGGAAATCACTCGATTTATTATTTTATTTTAATGCTACACGCACGGCAATCATTCAACTTATTGTGCACGTTTTTTACCCGAAAACTATTATGACGAAAAAAAACGGCATCTGCAGAAACGAAACAAAAACCAAGAGTGTGTCGGGAACCGCGGGGTCGCAGCGCAGCGCAAGAGAGAAAGTACCAGCGTGGCAGGCTTTCGGAATCGAACTGCCCGTGCCGTGCTGGCGCACCAAGCACGCGCCGCTCGTCTCTTTATTCTCGTCTTTTCTAGCCGGCGCCAAGGCGCCGGCTAAGAGCGCCAACCAGAGGGCGCTACAGGGCCCCCCGCCCAGACGGAATGTCGAACGTGACGCGACGGCGAGGCTGGCGGGCGTTGGTTTTGGGGGCGAGCGGTGGAGTGTTTAGGCCTGCGATGTCTGCGCGGAGTTCGTTGGTTGGCGTCTCGAGGTAGGCCGGTTTGAGGCGGTCCAACGAGACGACTTCTTCGCGGCCATTCAAGAGGATGGTGGCGGACTTGTGGGTCTTGTTAAGGACACGGTACGGCCCATCGTAGGAGGGGGTAAGAGGCGCCTTTACGGCGTCCCGCCTGAGGAAAACGTGTGTCGAAGACGCCAGGTCGGGATGCACAAAGATGCGGTGGTCTGAAGACCGAGGTGGGACCGGTCGCAGGTGCTGCATGCAGTCTTGCAGGCATTGGAGGTACTCAAGCGGCTGGGGCGAGGAGGCCGTAGGGACGAACAAATCGCCAGGAAGCCGCAGGGGTGCGCCGTAGACAAGTTCCGCAGTTGAACAGCCGAGGTCGCGACGAAGGACGGCACGCAGGCCAAGAAGCACTACAGGCAGGTGATCGACCCAGTGCTCTCTATCCAAGCGCGCAGTGAGAGCACTTTTTAGCTGGCGATGGAGCCGCTCAACGATGCCGTTGGCACAGGGATGGTATGCTGTGGTGCGGCAGTGTTTAGTGCCAAGCAAGCGGCTGAGGGAAGTGAACAGGGTGCATTCAAACTGCCTGCCTCGATCCGTGGTAACAATGCCGGGGCAGCCGAAACGGCAAACCCATGTCGAAACGAAGGCTTTTGCGACCGTTTCTGCCGTGATGTCCGGAATTGGTACGGCTTCGGGCCAACGGGTGAAGCGGTCAATCATTGTGAGAATGTACCGGCAGTCACGGGAGGGAGGAAATGGTCCGACCAAATCAAGATGGACGTGGTCAAAGCGACAGCTAGGTGGCAAAAAAGGCTGCGTTGGGGTCTTCGTGTGGCGGGTCACTTTGGCTGTCTGACAAGCGAGGCACGAACAGGCCCACTGGCGGACATCAGCGTTGATGCTCGGCCAGACGTACCGCTGTGTGATGAGGCGCTGCGTGGCTCGGATGCTGGGGTGGCAGATGTCGTGGAGCGAGTGAAACACAGCACGACGAAAGGCAGCCGGAACGAAGGGTCGAGGCGCCGCCGCTGACATGTCACACCACAGTGAGCCAGGCACGAACGGATGAGGCACAAGTTGTAGACGAAGGGAACCCGGGTGGTCCCGCAGTGCTTGCAGCTCAGGGTCTTGAATCTGCGCCTGAGCTAGGCGTTCCCAGTCCACAGCAGATGCAGCACTGCCGATGGAGGTAATGCGTGAAAGCGCGTCAGCCGCCTCGTTGTCGGTGCCTTTGATGTGCCGAATGTCCGTCGTGAATTCTGATATATAGGCGAGCTGACGGAGTTCCCGTGCAACGTACTTGGAGGAGTTCGTACGGAAAACGTACGCCAGAGGCTTATGGTCCGTAAGAACGTGAAAGGACTGGCCCTCCAAAAAGTGCCGGAAGTGCTGGATGGTGGCGTAAATGGCGAGCAGCTCACGACCAAAAACGCTGTAGCGCGTCTCGGCAGGTTGGAGCTTCCGAGAGAAGAAACCCAGCGGGTGCCACTCGGAGTCGATTCTCTGCTGGAGGACAGCGCCTATTGCAACGCTGGATGCATCTACCATGATGCGAGTGGGCGCGTCGGTTCTCGGGTGGATAAGAAGCACCGAGTCAGCGACGGCTTGTTTAGCAGCGTTGAAAGCGGCTTGAGCTTCGGGAGACCAGGAAATCGCGGATGAGGAGCTCTTGGTTGTGCGAAGAAGCTCAGTCAGTGGATGGAGAAGCTCGGCGCAGTGGGGTATAAAGCGTCGCGAAAAATTCACCAGTCCCAGGAATTCACGAAGCTGGCGGAGGCTGGTAGGTTCTGGGAAGTCCTTCACGGCTTGAACGTGAGAGGGTAAAGGACGTATTCCCTGCGCCGAGATGTGATGGCCCAGGAACTCGAGCTCGGACGTCCCGAAGACGCATTTCTGGGCGTTGACAACCAGGCCAAATTGTTGAAGGCGTTCAAAGAGTTCTCGGAGGTGACGCTCGTGATCTTGTGGAGTAGGACTCGCGACTAGGATGTCGTCGATGTACGCAAATACAGCCGGAAGGCCGCGCGTCACCTCGGCAATGAACCTTTGAAATGTTTGAGCTGCGTTGCGTAGCCCAAAGGGCATGCGCACATACTCAAACAAGCCGAAGGGTGTAGTGATGGCCGTCTTCGGGATATCGGCAGGCTCGACGGGGATTTGGTGATACGCCTTGACAAGGTCCACTTTGCTAAAGACTGTGCACCCTTCCAAGTGGCTTGTGAAATCCTGGATGTGGGGTAGGGGATAGCTGTCGTGGACAGTCTGAGCGTTGAGCGCTCGGTAATCACCGCACGGACGCCAGTCTCCACTTTTCTTAGGAACCATATGCAGTGGAGACGCGTGGTTGCTGGACGATGGGCGGATAATACCGAGTTCCAGCATGTGCTCGAATTCACGTTTAGCAGTCGCCAGACGCTCACCGAAGAGGCGGCGCGGCCGAGCTGCGACTGGTGGACCACGCGTGACGATGTGGTGGGTAACGCTATGCTTGGGCGGCTGCTTTAAGTTGCAGGGTCTCGTGACCTCAGGGAAGTCTTCGAGGATTCTTGCGTACGGGCATGAGGGAAGCAGCGTGCGGATGCCAGTTGGAGCGACAGTCGACAGTACGCCCAGGATGGAAAGGCGCGTCTTGCTGTCAATCAGGCGATGGTGACGCATGCTGACATCTAGGTCAAAGTGGGTGAGGAAATCGGAGCCGAGGATGGGCTGATTGACGTCGGCTACTACGAAGACCCACCGGAAGGCGCGTCGCAAACCAAGGTCGAGGGTGAGGGACCGCAGACCATACGTGGCGATAGAGGTAGAGTTCGCTGCACGAAGTGTAGGTCCAGGTGACTTAGAAGTACGCTCATCCTTGGTGGCCGGTAGTACACTGACTTCAGCACCCGTGTCTACCAGGAAGCGCAAACCAGAAATGCGATCCATGACCAGGAAAAGGCGGCCAGGTTGTAAGGCGAGGTCACTTGCCGCCATTAGTGATCTCGCGGCGCGTTTCCCGACCAGCTGCATGGGGAAGTGCAGTGACGGGCGCGGTGCTGGAAAGTGCGATGGTACCAGCAGATAGCCGAGCTTCGAGGGCTGCGCGAACAAGAACCACCCGGGGAAGACGAACGGCGGCTAGGACGTGGGGAGGAGCCGCATCGGCGATCAGAGGACGTCCGAAGCGCTTCAATGGAAGCGGCGAGTTGATCGATCCGAGTCTCTAAGCGGGAAACGGCCGATGACTCTGCTGTCGAAGCGAGGGGGGTGACTGAGGGAGAAGTCGCGTCGTGAACTTTATCAGCGAGCTCGGCGGCGCGGTCGAGGGTCAAGTCCCCTGCAGCAGCTAAAACGATGCGAGTGGACTGTGGCAAGCGCTGCAGAAAGAGTTCTTTTAAAAGTGCACCGTTGGAGTCCACGTTGCTCGCGCCCACAAGCTGTCGCATGGTGTTGAGCAGCTGGGAAGGGCGGCGATCTCCAAGCTCTTCGTGGGTGAGCAGGTGCCGGAGGCGCGCGCTCTCAGACGCCGTGGTTCGGTCCAGAATGCTCTGCTTGAGCCGCTGGTACGGGGCATCGTTCGAAGGTGCACCGATGACGTCTGCCACTTCATCAGCCACCTCCGGAGGCAGGTTGCAAAGCAAGTGGCGAAACCGAGTAGTCTCCGAGGTGACGCGGTGCAGATCGAAGACGGCTTCGACCTGGGCGAACCAGACGTGTGGGTTCTTGCGCACGAAGGTGGGCAGACGGAGCTGTATGACTGCGACGTCCGGCGGCCGCGAGGAAACGTCAGGCAAAAGAGGGCCCGAGGGCGCGAGGTTGCTGGGGTCGGTCATGTTTTAGTCCGGAGTCACCACTGTCGGGAACCGCGGGGTCGCAGCGCAGCGCAAGAGAGAAAGTACCAGCGTGGCAGGCTTTCGGAATCGAACTGCCCGTGCCGTGCTGGCGCACCAAGCACGCGCCGCTCGTCTCTTTATTCTCGTCTTTTCTAGCCGGCGCCAAGGCGCCGGCTAAGAGCGCCAACCAGAGGGCGCTACAAGTGCATAATATCACGCTAAATGTACAAAATATGCCTGTAACGCATACCCGCACCTTTATTCGCACTCTCTAGCTTCCCTTATTTCATTTCATATCATATCAAAACATTCGGCTAGCAAAACAGGACAGGACACAAACACTTCACCACATACAGGGGAAAAATTGCACGAGGATTCATTCTGTTTACACACGCAGCAGCCAGGTACAAAGGTCTACCGACAAGTATGCGCAACGCACAAAGCAAGTCACTCAAAACGTTAGGGCTAACCGCTTACGCGGACCGAAATTCGAGAGCAAATCTACTACGTTAACTACATATGACAAGAAAACAAGCTTCACTAGTACTCACTTGCCTTCACTACTTGGCAGTATTTCTTCGTCCGGTAGATAAATCCATCGTAGTTGTTAATGTTTGTTCGTTTATTTAATAGCCTCAAGGCTTAGTAGACACCAAGTGGGTCCGATCTATATCCAGGAAACTAGGTCGGCCTCCCAGATATAGTCCAGTAGGGAACAGTAAGCAGGACCATGCAGCCACTGATGGTAATGCGTGTCTTGCTGCAAATTTAGGCCTGCTGCCATCAAACATTTTCTTCGAATGTCCTTAGTTCCAGGGCATGTCCATAGTAGGTGGTGATGTTCTGCCGGAACCGTTTCCTCACAGCACGTTGGACATTTCACATGTCCTCGGTAGTCCCCTTTCCATCCACTCGTGAGGGCAGGAGTAAGAGCCACGCCCAGTCGGATCCTTCGTAGTACAATCTCCTCCATTCTGGTAAGATTGAGGGGGAGAGGAGAACCGGACACGGAGGTATGAGAGCACGCGTTCGGCGTCGAAGATCCTCCTTTGCAGCCATTCTTGTGGCCCATGGGTCACTTGGGAGCTGGGCGGGAGATGATGGGGCCGGGAAGTTGTGCGACAGGAAGTCAGCCCGTTCATTTCCTGCAATACTGGTGTGACCGGGAACCCATGACACAACCACTTTGGATGGCATTTTGCTGTGGAGCTGGTGGATGCGTTGGCAGATGATGGGGGTCTGCGCAACCTGTTTCAAATATTGGATCACTTGCGTGGAGTCTGTACGAAGATTGATGGTATTCAAGTCTTCATTGGAAGCGGATGCACATAGTAGGGCGTCGTGTATAGCCTGCAATTCCAGCAGGATTGGGGTGCATGTGGCGGAGGCGTAGGGAATACGGCCTTCGATGTTGGGATGAGTAGGGCTGGTCCACGCAGTGACTCCATGCGTTCCTGTGCATGAAGCGTCGGTGTAGAGGAGGCATTGATCGTCTGGTCCCGGGTCATTTGGGAGGGGAGAGAGCTACGCTTTACCCTCCTTGGTCCGCCTTCTCTGCAGATGGCTTGTTTTGTTGGAGGTTATAATGGTATAACCCCAGGGTGGAAGCTCATCCTGACTTTCCGGAGGTGCCAAGTTGCCCGGGTTGAAGTGGTCGTACAGTGCATGGCCGTTCTGCAGACATGCATACTTTGACAGTCGCACAGCTCGGCGTTGATTTATGAGCTCGTCAATTGTGTTGAGCTGAGCTTGTTCCTGAAGGACCGGTATCGGGGTGATGCGAGGGAGACCGGTGATGGCTCGCATGGCTTCTCTATTAATAGCTTCCAGTTTAGCATGTTGGGATACGGTTAGACGCTGAAACTGGGCTTCATAAACAATTCGTGGTTGGAGCACAGCGCACGCCAGCCTACGAGCGACCTCAGTTCTTGCAACACCCGCTTTTGGAGCTATGCGGCGGATCAGGCGAATGGTATTTGCCGCCGTTTGCCTCACTGCTTTCAGCCATGCTCTAGCGGTACCAGTCTGGTGAATATGTAGGCCGAGAATGCGGAGCTCTGTTGCTTCAGCAAGCTGATGAGCACCTATGGGTATAGATGGAAGGTGGACGGCGAGCTTCTTGCGGCCAGCTTTGTTAGCGACTGTCATGTACTTCGTCTTCTCGGCGGATACAGTTAGACCAACCTTCGCTGCAAATGCCTGGATAACTTCAAGAGCCTTCTTCAGCGCTGTATACTACATCTGTACGTTTTTGTGCGTCGACCATACTGTGATATCATCCGCGTAGATGAGGAAGCGTGTGTGCTGCACAGTGTAGAGCTGCCACGCTACGTGAATAAATACAATGTTAAAGAGTATTGGTGGCAGCACAGCTCCCTGGGGGCACCACGCACTGAGTGAAACAGTCCTACTGGCTTCCCTTCTACACGGACAGCAAATGTACGGTTTTTTAAAAAGGCGGCCACGTAATCAACCACAGGACGTGGCAGGCTCAACTCAAGCATAGCACGTATGATAGCGTCGTGGGATAGATTATCATACGCCTTCGAAATATCAGTTGCCAGTATTCTACGAGTGCCGTGGCTGTAGGAGGAAACATTCAAGATGTCTTCGGACAACATCGCCAAACCATCTTCGGTGCCAAGACCAGGACGAAACCCGATTTGTGCTGGGTGATATTTGCGATGCTTCTCCAGCCACCAAGAAAGACGTGTCGCCAGCATTCGTTCTGCTAGTTTGCAGATGGTGAGTGTCAAGGAGATTGGGCGGAGATTTTCTAATCGGTTAGGAGGTTTTCCAGGTTTAGCTAAAGGGATAACTATTGAGTGCTTCCATTCGGCCGGGATTGTTGAGGTAGTCCAGGTTTCATTAATTATAGCCAGAATAGTATTGAGGATATCTCCCTCCAGGTTTTGGTAAACCTCGTACGGTATACCATCCGGGCCTGGGGTGGTACGCTTTTTGGAACATTCAATAGCGGCGAGTAGTTCCGGAAGCGTAAACGGAGTCTCCAGGCCGTCCGTGTCTGCCGCAGGAGGAGGGGTCTTGGTAGAGCGTGTGCGGCACATCGTGTAGAGGGAAGAATTGTCGAGCTGCCCGTTCGGCAAATTATTCTGGAGTCTCCTTAGCCGCAAGACGGGAGCTCGCCACCGGATCGGGTGGTCGACGACCGTTTTCAATTGCTCGGAATGTGCTCCAAAGAGTGCGATTTGATGTATGGCCATTCATACCGTCGCACCACCGTAGCCACCTTTCACGGGAAAGAACCTTTTGGTATTGTCGAGCTTTGGCTGTAAGGCGGTTAACCCTGATACTGTCCAGGAGGAAGTCCGGATTTATCCGAGCAGCGATATCTGCTCTTTTTTGTGCCGCCCACAAATTAAGGAGGTGCATGTCAGGGTTTGGTTTGGCCTCCTCTACCCACGTTTCCATCGTAGCCACCTTTAGCTTTTCAGTCAGCGTACTGCGTAATGTAGATGCTGATAGCAGCACGTCCGTAGTAAGTGAACGGAATTTGTCCCAGTTGGTATTACAGGCCTTCCGCTTGACTTTGGAGGTAGTGTGCGGGCGTAGATCAATAAGTATGGGGAGGTGATCACTGCCCTAGGCGTCTGGCTGTACCTGCCAGTAGGGCGTCCCATTTCCCATCCACCACGTTAGATGGGGAAAATTTGTAGTAGTCGTGCGGGTAGGCGTGAAAGGAGCGTTGAGAAGCTGACACGCCGCGTCGAAAAAGGTCTCGTAAATTTTCGTGCCACGGCGGGAGGTCATTGCGTATCCCCATTCCATGTGTGGTGCACTAAAGTCACCCCGACCAGGATTGGGACGCCCGGGTACGCTCTTCGTAAATCAGCAAACCAGCCAAGACGTATACGGGCCGATGGCGCAGGGCGCATATACACCGAGACGAGTATAACCGTACCGCGCGGGAGACGTACGTGGACAGCAACTACTTCCTGGTTGGTGTTACACCAAGCATTAAGGTCTCTCTGCGTATGTTGGTATTGAGCAGATACATACACGGCAGCCTTGCCGGTATGGGCATCCGTGGAATTCTTGCGCCCGTCGGTATGGTAGGGAAATGATACCCCAAAAAGCCAGGTAGTGGGTGCAATGCAATATGTTCCTCCAAGAGCAGTGCCCATATCCGTAGCTTACCGTATTGCACTCGGAATTTCAGTTCTGCGATTTTGTTTGGGAGTCCCGGCAATTTCACTGTAGGATGCCTGGGTGTATTGACGATTTGAGTTTTGAGTTGTCCCGAGTTTGCTGCTCTATAGGGACTGCTACCACCATTGTGCGAGGAGGGACCATACAAAGTCCAGATGCGTCAAAACAGCCGCGGCTATCGGAGATGAAAGGGGAGCGAGGAGGATGCGCACAGCCTCAATGAGAGAGGACAGCACGGAACAGAGGCCCCTAGTGTTTCGCTCGACTTTTGGTTGACGCTGATGTTGTAGTGAAGGTCGACGAGCAGAGGCTAAAGACCGCGTAGTTGGAGTCACAGCCAGTGCTATCACAGGCACACCTATGCAGGTGGTTCCGCGTTCCTGGGAGTAGGATCATGCTGAGCTGCTGGAGAGCGCTTTGCCAGTGCTGGTGCCGCAGGGGGCCGCTGCTTTGGCCCGCGTTGGAGAACCGGTAAAGCCGGAAAGTCCTCCTCGGCGTTCTTGAAAATTGGACCCGCAGTTTGCTTGGTCCAAGCTTCCTTGCGCCCTGTGCCACGCCCTTGCATAAAAGCCGATTTTGCTGACTTGTAGTCAGTGCAGGCATCAAGGTGCAGGCATATGAGCCAAGGCCCAGCAACTGCGGAGTGGGAGTGATTCGGGGAGTCTCTACGGACCTTTCTAATCAAGACATTCTTAATGCCTTGCGCCTGAGGGTGCCAGTAAAATCTGCCCGCAGACTCGGGAAAACATCAAAGAGTGTTCACATTGTGTTCGGCACGGAAACAACACCCGAGCAAGTAATCATCGGATGCACGCGCTACCGGGTGTACAACTACGTGGTAACACACAGGCAGTGCAAAAATTGCCAGCGCTTTGGGCACGTATCTAAAGTGTGTAAAAGTTCCTTGCTATGTTACCGGTGCGGTGGCAGCCATGATCGTACAGGCTGTTCCGCTGACAATGTTTGCTGCCCGAACTGCAGTAAAAAGCACGAATCCACATATTCTCAGTGATCAGCCCGGCGTGATCAGAAGGCTATTTTTAAGATCCATGGTTGTCAAATTACCGAAATATCGAATGTTGAAGGCGTGCACACCCGTGGCGTCACCGGCCAGTAGCACGCGCATCGATACGGAGTGCAGTTAATACAACTGGGCGAAGGTCGGACTCACCGCACAGCGACTTTCCTGTCTTATGTTCGTCCGAGGGAAAAACTAGTTCCTGAAAGACACGCACCTTGATAAAAACGCGTTTCGAAATACATGCCCAAGTTATTGGTAAATACAGATATTAGTTGTCATTTATATACAAGAAAATGTTTAGCCTGCTTTTTAAGAAAACCGTAATTGTACCGACAATGTAGATTATTGCATTTAAGGAAATTTCAGTGTCTAGGGTGGAAATACAGCTGGCGTGATGTTGCAGGTGCTGTAATTTTACGATTTTTTCTGAGGCCGCAACCGCTTGCAGCGTGCTTTACGCGCTTTCGCGCGCCGACATCGCCCCGCGTTGACGGCGTCGGCAAAATGCACGGTGGCGTGAGCTGACTCGGGGGCTACGCCGATGTATGTGCTCACCAGATATTAGTGTCGACACAGCGCCAGCAAGCACCCAAAAGCAGGCGACATCGTCCAGATTTAGCATCCATCTCCTGGTTTGGGGTCATTACTTTCGCACAACACAATGAATTTCTTTTTAACCTTTGGAGATCGGGTGCCTTGAGGTAAATTACAAGCTGTTTCTGTTTGACAGTGCGCGTTTCTTCGTAGCCAACTTGGCTTTCATCAGAGAGATCGGGCGATTTGGTACATCACTTGTAGCGTTCGCATGATGGGCTTATCTTCAAGATCGGTACGTAACGAACAAAGTTTATCATCGCTATAAATCTAGCGGGGCATTAAATTTCCTTCGCGGCTACCGTAGCTTGTTAAGAAGGAACGATGAAGCGCGATAGCTTTTCTTGGCTCTAATAAGGGAGCTTTGGTTACATCACTTGCAGTATTAGCATAATTGGCCTCCCCTCCAAGATCGGTGCGGAAGAAACAAGCGTTCTCATGGCCGAAATTTGCCAAATATGACCAAAGCGAATCACTCGACAATATTCGTTTGCAGCCTCTGTTAGGGTACCAAATTCTTGGGTCCACGCATTTTGTTGAAGCTAACGAACGAAACGAACCCGGCCGGCCACTCATGGAGAGCTTTCAGGAGCAAGTTAGCAAATCCATGTCAGGTGCAACAGCCGAGTCTCCGACGAAGATAAAGAGAAAGAGAGAGAAATTACTTTATTTTCCAAACAAGCTGAGTAGGAACGTGTGGTGGCTGCCGGCCGAAGGCTGGCGGCAGCAGTGGGGGCTCGGTCAACGAGAAGTAGCTGCACCCGCAGTTGCCAGCAGCCGAGCGCGCCCTCTCACTGCTCTACGCTGGAGATGGGGTGGAACGGGCTAAGAGGACAGGGCCACATGTCATGGCTTAGTGCGTACAGGGAGTCACAAAAGGGACAGTTGGGCGCAGGCAACTCAGAGGAGTAGGTCTTGTGGAGGAGAGATTGACGGGTGAGGGAGTTGGTCTTGAAGGAGTCGCCATAGGCGCTTCTGAGCGTTGGTGAGAGATGTGAGAGGCAGTGGGAAAACGGCAGCGGGAGAGGCTATAATGCTCCGTGGCTTCATGATACGAGAGAAGACGATTGCGTGCAGACCGAGCACTGTGTTTGAGAGCAGGAGTGAGCCCAGCACAACTGTTTATTCTCGTGCTTCTTTGTGTGCCGCCTCGTTGCCTCCCACCCCAAAGCGCCCGGGGTCCAGACGATATCGAGTGGATGAGTATGGGGACTTTGGAGAATCTTGAGTGCTGCAGCCGAAACGCTACCAAGAATGAAGTTTTGAATGGAGTTTTGAACCTCGAATAAATGATTATAATGTGTGGTGACAGCCTGGTTAAGATTGCGGGTTAAGATGTCCGTACGGTGAGGAAAGTGACTGGGGGAGAGCTGGCCAGCCTTTCACCATCGGTACAAGATGGGGAAATTTGTCAACATATGTGGCCGAAAAGTGGAGCCCGCGATTTGTCAGGTCAGGGTTTGTATTTTCATTACGAAGGAAGAAAGACCAAGTAAAACGGTACCAGCACACCACGTTACGTCGTGCAGATATCCCGGAGACGTCGGCAATAGACATTGCAGATGTCCAGGAGACATACTGTTGGGGTCAGAGTTACATATAATCAACATACCCACAACTGCAAAAAACCCATCCAAATAACACGAAGGATCACGTACTGTAGACGTCTCATGGTACTTTTATACGCTGTTTGCGGGACGTTACCTTAGTGGTACGTCGTATGGATATTGTAGTGGTACGCATGCAAGACGTTTATAGACGTCTGTTCTACATTATTTTTCTGTCTTCGGCACAAGCATTAGTTTGTTATATTCATGACTAGTGTACGTTAGTATGATATTGTAGAGATAAACCTGTATAATGGAAATTTACATTCTTTATACATTATCTGGATGTTTGGCCAGCCCCCTTTTCAAGGCTGCCTACGTGTTGTAGGCAATAATATTTCAAATACATGTATTACTAGTTATTCAGCACTGTTTGCTGTTACTTGTCACCTGGTTTCTAGAATAATGTTTCCACTTTTGAAGTGCTGCATACTGCATGAAGTCTTATATGTGAAGTAACAAGCTGACCACACACTCTTGCAGAAGCACATGAAGCACTGCTCTAAACAAGAAATGTCGCATCGAAAACAAGTGGCAGTAAGTAACAGCAAACCAGTCCTGATCAGCACAAGTAACCTTGACACTAAGGCAACAACAGTAGCGTCACCGAATTGTACCACCAGCATGGCTGTACAGGCCTTCTGCAAATAAACTATCAGGGAAACAATTCAAAAATTTAACTATAAAATGACAGTCTTGCCAACCTAGATGTAAGTAAGTGCCGCTGGGTAGTAAGAAAGTTTTCAATGCACACATAAAACACAAGAGTTCAGTAACACAGTTTATGTTGACCTCACAAAATTATGTAATATGCTTTCACAACACAACCACTTTATTTTGATTCCTATTTGCCCTGGCCCACAGGGGACACATTGTATATTTGCAAGATTAGTACAAATATTCATGACAAATTAAATAAGTCAATCACAGCAAAAAGGTTGACAAAAATAGAAAAAAAGCAAACATGTAAACCCAGCATACAAGCACAAGATAGTTATGCAACTTGAAGTATCTCACATTAAGTGAAATGGGTGAAAAACAGCAGTGTGGAAAAAAACAGTGTGGAAACAAAAAAAATGATTGAATGGTGGTTACAAAAACAAAGCAAATTTACGGAACTACATAGTTCAAATCTAGTGAACAATTTGTGGAACAATACACCAAAAGCACCTTGGAAACGCAAACGTGGTGTTAAGTGGTGGGTGTGAGTGCCATACAAATTTGAGATACTTTAAACAAAGCAATATCTAGGGAAATGGTTATAGACACTGGAAAAGGTGAGTATACAGAAATTAGTGTACGGCGGTTACAAGAGCAGTAGTAGTTTACGTGATGAAATAATTCACACTTAGCGAAATGGCAGGACGACAATAAAACAACAAAAAACTTTAGCAACAACTTATTCTAGTCTGGATAGGAAAACAATACAATGTTACACTATTTCAATATTTCACACAAAGTGATATGATTTGGCAACAAACGAAAAAACGGGGAACACGGAAATGATTGAATAATATTTACAACAAGACAGATATACACAACTACATGATTCACACCAAGTGAAACGCTCAAGCAACAATAACGCAAAATAAAAATGCATTGAAGCAAGGAAAGAATTCAATGGTGGTTCTATGGTGCATGCCTCCATCATCAGTTATGGTAGGGATTCTTGAACAGTTTTCATTCTTCGTTGTGGTGCCAAAACTTGTCAAAATAGTTGCGGACCGGATTGGTTGGAAAGTGAGTAGAAATTTCATGATCCAAAGGCTGAAGGAAATTAAATGCCTCTTCTAGCAATAAAAACTAAGAAGCCGCAGGTTGTCGACAATGTTGATATTTGCGCAGGATGTGACTGACAATAAAAATCTGGGACCTATACATTGTCTAATGAAAGAATTTGATGTCTGTAACAACACGAAGATATCTAGTCACACACAGTTCACGATGTCACTCGCAGGTGGAAAAAAGGGTGCTTCTCTTTTTCCCAAACCAGGAGAACTCCTGCGCCAAGTTGACCGTCAAAAGTAGCTTGAGCAGGCGCCTTGTGCACTGTTGCAGTAGCACCTCCCTTGCAAGCCAGTTCTTCAATCTAGGCATGGGTACAGGAAAATCTATGTTGTTAATACAGCTTTTAAGGCTGGTATAATACAGAGTGGCCGCCTACCATTGTCCTTGAAAACTACAGTGTATGACAGCTGCAGCTTACCAGTACTCACCTACGGGGCAGATACTTCCAGGGTCAATAAAAGGGTGTAACTGAAATTAGGGACTACTTAGCAGGCCGTAGAACGTTAGATGATGGGTGTAACATTAAGGGAAAGGAAGAGAGCGGAGTCGATGTAATTTAATGCCAGCATTGGCACTACTAAGGCAACCTTAAAATTATGACTGCTAATGTGAGGTACCACTATTTATACGCACTATATTTCGTGAATAGGGACTCTGAGGACATTTTAGCCAAGCTACGGGTCCCACCTGAACTTGCAAAATAATTTTATGTGTCTATTTTAACCACTTTTTTGAGTGAAGTCACAATATATACACGGATGAAGCCATGTCCACAAAATGTGGCAAAAAGAAACATGCACAAACCCGGACAGCGTCACTGCCATGGACGTATACTTCCTGCAGCAGAATGGCGAGGTGGGCTAGTTGGTATATATGCATAACTAAACCTTCAAAAACCACATCACTGAAAACCTCGTCCTGTTGTCCTGTTCGCTTGTCTTGTTAGGCCTAAATTTTATTTGAATTATACGTTGTACAGCAGGAAACATCAAGGTAGTGCAAGAAATATTTACTGCACACTCATATTTAAACATAGTCTTCCCTTAATTTAAACTCTATGTAAAATTTCCAGTGGCCACTGTATTCAAATTTCTGAAGTTAGAATTTTATTGTAGTGAGTTGTTTTGGCAGGCTTTCATTAAATGAAGTGCATTTTGCTAATGTTCTTTCAGTGGCGTTAGCGTTTAAACAACGGACATGTGACAGTGGTGGCTGCGGCATTGCTTAAAAACAGGTAGGAATGAAACCAAAATAATAGATTCCCCCACTCACTTTGGTTATTACTGCACCTACTATGCCCTGAACACAAGCCAGTCGAATATTTTTACAATTCAACTTTGCATCAATATACAGTTAATGAGGCCACACCGCACAATCCTACAATGCAGTGAAGGGTAGGGCATGGATGGCATTGGCTTGCACCAGGAGATAAACAAGTTAAAAAATATTCGTCTCAGCAATGAAGCACATGAAAATATAAAGACTTAGGTGGCATTTAGGCGACCAACAAACATGACTGGTAGACGGGATAATCAGGACGCAAACAAGATGCACGTGAAGTGAAACATGATACACGTAATCTGCAATTCATACTGGCTCAATTTTACGGCATACAGCAGGCTTTGTTCGTTGCATAGGTGGGATGAATTGACTGAATAGCAATGCTATTGGGGTAGGCCTTCCCCAAGTGAAAGTTGGCAGTCAGTCTCGTTAGAAGTTTGGTGTTGCATTTGCAGTTCAGCGCTAGACATAAAAGAGACACCAACTTGCGCGAAAACAAGGTTGCTATATTCAGCAGAACGGCGTGTTAAAAATACAAAAGTTACAATTTCATTCTTTGAGGCTGAGCTGAGTTTTTTTGCGTTCTTTTACGAATGAGTCATCATCTTCACGCACCAATCTACGCTCACTGCAGGGCAAAGGTCTTTCCCATAGATCGTTTCTGCATTTGGCGAACGGAAGCGAAATAGCGTGCCTACGTAAGGCCGCTTGCTTTTCCAACAGGCAGCAAGTAGCGCGACAAGCATCCACGGTTCCGCCTTTCTGTCGACAGTAATTTGCCTCCGATGGAGAAAGTTCCGTGCTTTACGAGTGCTTAGCACATCTCCCTCGCACAGCTCTGTATCGTCGTGACATCGCTGACTGTCCAAACAAAGCTTTGTAGCCAGGCCAGCCAACGAAGTGGTGTGGGTGTGTGTGTGTTGTGGCCGCGTTCGCGATGAGATGCGACGTTGTGCTTCCGCGGTGAACAAAGCGCAAGTGTTTATCTGCTTATCGCTCCGCCGCGTCTGTAACGCCACCGCTTTATTTCGAAGGCACGTTTCCCACAACGCAGCAACAACGTACAACCCATATGCCTTTTCAGAGATATGCTGGCAAAACTAATAAATCGTGATATTTCATTAGTAATGACGTTGAAATGCACAATACTCACGAGGGGAAGGCGATGAACAAGGTCGCAACTGCAACGGTTTAAATAGCGTGGCATCGGTGACAACTGCCGTCGCGCTTTCGGCTCGCTGAGCTCTTCCAGACGAATTGAGGTCACAACACAATTCACACGGCTGCACACAGTCTTCTTTCATTCACAGTAGTAACAGTAGAAATTTGAGTAACATTCAAGGCTTTCATCCTGTAACACGTTTAAACTGAACGGCGCAGCACGCGTCTGGCCGTTGCGCTCGTTGAACGCCGAAGGTCATTACTAGTGGATTGGATTGGCTCATATGATCTGGCTTTATAGCACCGTCGTTATTTTGCGGTCTCAAAACAGCATATACAACAATAAACTTTTCAATAGTTCGAACTGTAGCGTTAGTACACATTTAGTGTATTTTATGTAGTTTTTATCTTAGCGGGAGGAATTTATACTCAACTTTGGGCACTGCGGGAAATGACGGTAAGATATTTGAGTGGCGCCCCCTGGACGTGACGTCTGAGGGACCCGCTCCTCTGTCGTCTGCTACATTCGCGCCGCGATCGTCCGGTTGTGACTGGCAGCAGTGCCTTTGCTAGAAATCGCCCGCTTTGATGCTCTGGGGCCTTAAAAAGCGTGTTTTATTTAGATTCCGACAGCTCTGAATAATTTCAAGCTTTATCCCGCACAAGTTTACAAAACACGAGGAGAGCGAAAACGTCTTTCAGAGAGCACCGCTCAGACGATCGTGCGTAACGCGTCCTACCTAGCGTATATGAAAGTTTCAGTGCTCAGAGCTCCTTCGTAAGTATTTAAAATGCGCAAGCTTCCCCGAAATATTTCTGAGATGCTCTTATGAAGACTCAACAGTGTAATGCTGCGTATGAAGCAGCGGGGCGCACGGCAGGAAAGAAAACGGGTGTTTTCCATTTCATTCGTTTTTGTTGACTTGTGTTAGATGAATGTTTTTTTTTCTGTGCCCAACGCATTCATTTTTCTCCACCGTCCCAAACGTCCCAGGAGGTTTGTAGATGTTTTGAAGGCTCACAAAGTTCGTGTGGATATGCAATGCAATGAGATTTGTGCTACGCCGCAGATAATGTTGTCCACAGTACTCGAAAAAAGCGTTTGCGCACCTAATTTCTATCGAACCATCGTTATCGTAACGAACTCAATCTCAACCCGAACAGTTATGCCATGATTACGGTGTTGAAAACTTGATATACTCGCTAACGAACGCAATAAATAGTGTACATGCCATTTTCAGTATAACACAATTCGAAACCAATGAATAAGTCCAGGCAGCTTTTTATTGTTTTCCAACCACTTCAGGCGCAAAGAACAAATCCTGGGAAACTCGGGGTGACGTTCGGTGAATTGAAGAATGAATCTTTCTCTCTCGTCTGGGACTGACGAGCCTGCCCACTAACCAGCTCGATTTTACTGTTAAAGTTTTCTCCTCCGGCTTGTCCTCCTCCTCTTGAGTGCAGTTCTACTATAACGCCTACCTGAACATTGGGATAATATGGCTGTGGCAAATGTACCAAAATATCCCTCCAAATGTGAACAAAAATGCCTTACTGTATGTTTGCAATACCGGTTACTCGTCTTGCTCAATAAGCCTGCATACTGCATACTCAGTAAGCCTGCATACTCCCTGGTATAAAACCAGCACGCGCCTATACACGCAGAAGGTTGTTTGGAAACCAACCCCATAGTGCATGTCGGCACACTCTCATGCCGTGACAACGTAAAGTGACTTTATACAATAGTTTCGAGCGTTAGGCAAGGTTGCCAAATCTGTTTTACCTTACATATACGATTAACTTGAATCGTAATGCCTTCTGCCAAAGCCCACAGCCCTGAAGGATTGGAATTTGTTTTGGTCCTCCATTTTCGCTGTTGTCGGTTGTCAGCCCCCGGCTTTTACGTTTGTTTGAAAGACTGCCGCATACAGAGGCTTGACGCATAGCTCAGACTCTTCGCGCTCCTCACGGGGCCAGCTTCACAGCAATGCATGGGTGACGCCGGCAATGTTTTTTTCCGGAGCGGTATCACAAACTATACTTAAAATTCCGCCTTGAGCTAGTTTACGCTATTTTAAGTCTTTTGTTACGAAAAAAGTTGCGCATACGCGAGATCTGCTGCTGACAAGAACAAAATCTCAACCGCGCGCAAAGAAACATCGGAGAGAGCGAGCACAAGGACCAAGTAAAATGGTGGTTTCAGTGAATGAAAACTCCTTTAGGCATCAAATTGTGTTCAGGTATATGTTGATGATAATTTATTTATTTTGTCTTCCGCATTTATATTTCTGTAAAAGCAATATTGGGGGATAACAAAACTTGCACAAATCCCCTCGGTACAAAACCCATACAAAACACATACAAAACCCTCGGTAACATGAAAAGGTTACGGCTGCGGAGAGTTTGAAAATAAGGTATAGCAGATATAGCTAAAAATATGTAACTGTGATAGACATGTACGAAGTAACAAGCAGACATACCAGCAACATCTGAAAAACGTCAGAAAAATATGTCTAAATACCGTCCACAAATGAAGCAGCAGCAACATCTAGAGTACGTCTTCAGCATAGTTGAAATAACGTGCCACATTAAGGTACCAGAAACGTTATCTCAACATCCAAAAATTTCCAGAAAAATATTGCACGTTGTACGGATGTATAATGGAGATACTGCTGGGACATAGACGTTCGGATCTTTTTGCGACGTCGCAGAGATGTTAGTGGTTTGCTGGGGTGGTTTCACTGAATAAAAATTCCTATGAGCATCAAATTTTGTTCAGGCATATGTTCAGTCTAATTTGTACATTATGTCCTCCGAATTGATATTTCAGGAAATGCAGTATTGGCGGATTACAAAATTTCCACAATATTCCTCAGTACAAAACCCATACAAAACACAAGCAAAACCCCTAGCTTTTTTTTCAGACAGTACGCCTGCGGGGAGTTTGAAAATAAAGTATAGCAGATATAGCTAAAATAAATGTTACTGCGATACACATGTACGAAGTAAAAAACGGACATACCAGCAATGTGTGAACAACGTCAGCAAAATATGTAAAAATACTGTCCACAAATGAAGTAGCAGCAACATCGAGAGTACGTCTTTAGCTTTGATTAAAGAACGTCATACATTAAGGTACCAGCAACGTTGTCTTAACGTCCAAAAGTTTTCATAAAAGTATTGCACGTTGTACGCACATAGACGTTCGGAGTTTTTGGGACATCGCCGAGATGTTAGTGGTTTGCTGGGATAATCACGTGACCGTCCCTGATCCGCGCAGAACGAACACAAAGTAATGTCTCTTGGGCTGGATATAAAACTCAGTCGGCACTGCCTGTTAGGTGCATAGTAGGTAGCACCTCCGAAATGCTAGGATGCTCAGTATCGGTAATAGCACTTTCGGGTTGGCGACAGGAAATGACGGCGGTGCTGGAAAAGAGAAAATTCCAACCCAAAAGCAAATAAGCACAAGATGACAACACTGCACACTGAAAATTACGGTGAAGGACACCGATAAAAACTCGCACCGTGCATTGTCCAGAGGGCTGGCTCCTCGTAAAGAAGGTCTGTTATACAGCGTTCGTATCTAGCGTTAGCCTGCACACCATTCAGCACTTATGACTGAAGCACTAGCACCAGTGTCATCTAGGGCACGGATGTTAACACTTTCCAATAAAAGAACCAGCAAGTTCGACGGACGCTATAGAGGACTTCTAAGCTGCGCAGGAGATGCAGTTTTCCCTCCCATAACTCCATTAACTAGTTTTCCGGGCGGTGGTCGGTGGCGCAAGACGCAGGGTGAAGAGGTGATACCGAGCGGCGACTTGAAGCCGAGCGGCGTCGTAGTCCACAGGAGCTGAGAGGAACGTCGTTAAGCTGCGGTGGAGATGGGGTACGGCAGGGAGGCGACGGGTACGCATGACACCGGTTGCCGTAGTAATTTGGGGTCACGTCCTCGCGTTCATAGGTGGCGTAGCCACGTCGCTCATTCCGTTGGCGACGTCGACAAAACCCGGAGATGTGACCTCGAATGCCGACGGTAGCATACGGGTCGGTCGATGGTGGCATCCTGGTGGGCTGGAAAGTAGGGTGGCGAGCTCGGCGCACGAAGCATGGCCACCAAATAGGCTGACGACGCGTGAGTCGTGAGTGGGGACAGCAGCAGGAGTGTCCGTCGAGTGACATCCGACTAAGATGGTGTTGAAAGAACCACAGGATGAACAGGAGGCAATAGCACCGGCATGACGGCAAGCTCCTGTTTAAGAATCTAGCGAAGGCAAGGAGTAGAACACGTTGAGGGGACACCATGTGTGCAATAAGAGACGTCGCCATACATTTCCTCGCGAAATATAGCGCGAATAATCGCCGAAGGTGTTCCTCTCTAACATAATGAGTACACGCCATGTCGCGTTGAAGGCGGATCGACTGACATTCGTTGAGACGCTGACAGGTAGAGATTCAGTCTGATACGGTGTACAGGTTCTAAAGGACAAGTGCGTTGAACGCAAACATGCCGATCACCGTATGAAAGCGACAGACACAGTCGGACTCCTGCATATGTTTGTCGAAGCGGCGGCACAGCGTCAGAACATCTTCGATGTACCAGGTATAGGTCTCGTTAGCTTGCTGCACGCGGACATCCAGTATTCTCTTCGAGTTATGGCTCTGAGCTTTAGTGGAGCCAAAAATCTTTTGCAGCTCCGTACTAAAGCCAGCCCGGTTGGTAAATTCGTGTCGCTGGTTTAAACACCACGTCTCAGCGACCTGCTTGAGAGAGAAGCCAACGTTCAACAATTTTTGGTGATCATCCCACCTATTGAACTGGCTGACGCGGTGTGTAACTGTCAAGCCACTCCTCCACATCTTCTCCCTGAAAACCATTGAAGTGGGGCGGGTCGCGCTGGGGACTGGTCACGATGCATTGGAAGGGCGTGGAGACAGCGCCACTCGGAGTGTCTTGCGACATGGACATTGGTCCCAACGGCAAGCAATGGCCGTGATGGAGATCCAGGGGTGTCAAAGGAGAGGTACAGCTCAGGATCGAGTTGCAACTCTACTACTTGTGAGGCCCTGGATAGGAGGTGAGCAAACCGTGGCTTCCTAGCTTCTCATTCGGAGGTGAATACAAGAGAACCCAAGATGGCGATCAAGCCCAAGCACTGATTATGAGCTCCGATGAAGAGATATCGCGAATATGATGAGCATGTACAAGGAATGAAGAAGTGACCACCTCAAGCCGGTGGTGATGATAGTGAGCAATTGCTACCTGCGGTGGCAGAGAAGCTGTAGCCTCAAACAAAGCTCGCAGTATATATATATATATATATATTGATATTGTTACTGCTGAAAGCAACTACAAGAAGCAAGCACTTTCTCAAATTTGAATGTGCGTAGGCGTATTAAGACAAAGACGATGTATGTGCATGATTCTAAGGCAATTCTCCCGATGTGGGTATGGGCGCTTATCTGAGACAATCCAAACACAAGTGGTTATGTGTTTGGATGTGGGCTAGCGAGCCCCATCGAGATTGCTGGGCGCGAGACCGGCTCCAAGACCACCGAGCTCGCTTGGACAGAGCTGGATTTCAAGGCAGTGAGGTCTTGCTACAATGTTCCTTTCATAAACCCTAATGTATTTTGTAGGTCCTAAAGTTTACGAAGTCCCCAACCATTATTTCCGCAGGAAAAAGTGTTTACGCGTACGCCCGGAGGAGTCGACCAGGAAATCGCGTCACCGCAGCCTGTGCCCATCATGTGCTCGAGTGTTCTGTTCCAACACAAGCAAACCCGGTTCATCGGCAATAATGATAGCGACGCAGCGAGGTGGCTGTCCTACGAAAGGGTGAGAGTTCACAATAAATGGAATGACGCCATAAATATGAACAACATCGATATGTATCCAAAAGAAGTCGCGCAGTTGTGGTTTCCTGACCATACGATCTATCCGCGAAATTAGACATCTTTCAAGGAAGCATTACTGGACGCGTTCGCTCGACTGTCTGCACGCAGGCTAAGCACTGAACAACGCCTAAGCCCAGTAGCCCAGCAAGAAAACATAATATACACGAGATACATAGACACTTTTTTGGAGCTGTGCAGGCCAGTGAGTCCTGCGATGCCCGAGTGCAAAAAAATCAAGCACATTCTAAATGTAATTGAGGACTACGCCTTCTAAATGGTACTGGGAAAGAATCCGTAGGTTATGACAGAAGTTACGAATTTGTACCTTAGCCATGGCGAACTGCGGAAACAGCGCGTTTTCACACGCCAGCGTCCGTCGCCGATTGACAACTGCTTTCCAGGATTGCTATTATCCTTAACCTTACCCCCTGAACTTTCGTTCCTTTTGTCCCACATCGAGCAGTTCGTACACGAAAAAGGTACGCGGGGGCTGTCACTGCACACCAGTGCTACTGAGCCGGAGCGTGAATTGCCTCCGAATATGCGCCGCCTATTCCGAGAACAGGTAGCCGAGACACTCTTCAAATCACAAACCAGGGCCTGCGCCCGCGCCCATGTCTTCCCTGTATCAGAACTGTTTGCTGCGCCTTACATCGTGCCCTTCGCACTAGCCGTAGTAGCGCCTGTAGAACCACCAGTGGCCACGCCCCTTGCACCACCGGTGGCCTCACCTCTCTCGCCTTTCCTAAAAAGATACCGTCAAGTTAAGCTGCAGTCGTCCGACAGATGCAACCCCGTGCTTTCCAGCCACACTACCACACGACAGAACTTCCGAAAATGCCGTATAACCAACTGCAACCTCAAACACCAAATCCCTGGCGCACACCCGACAACCGTCCAATCTACAGCTGTTGTATTCAAGGGCATGTCGCACCATTTGTCGGTGGCTGCCATCGTTTTCTAACGACGTCCCACGTCATTCCACGTATCTCAGAAACACTTTGCTGATGTTGACACGGGATGACGCAGAATTGGTATCATGCTGACCAACCGCTTTTTTCGCGGCGCACCTCCTCGTCACCAAGTTCCTGTTCTTCCTCTGCATTGCGAACTCGCTGGAATCCAACCACCGAGGGACACTGAAGGCTGCAGTTTATGAGGCAAGAACTACAACTGCATCTAAATGACGAAGTCCTCGTCCCTCACCCGCCAATGTTATTGAACTGGCAGTGGAAGGTGTAGTAGCCACATTGCCGCTTATCGATACTGGCAACCCTGTGTTCGTGTGTAGTGAACGCCTCCGCGACTCGTTACGATTGGTTACAACGCAACTCGTATTTTACTCTCCGAGCCACAAGCGCGGAAAAGGTTATACCGTTAGCATTGTGCACCGCTCGTGTAGACATCTAAGACATCACATACATCATCAAGTTCACCACCCTTCCAATGAGAGCTTGCTTCTGGTCTTTGTAATTTCAATTTCGCGCAGTGTTTTTGCAGGACATCATCCTTCTGTCATGTTCTCAAGACGTCATCTTGGGATGGTACTTTTTATCATGTCATCACACCGTCATTGTTTGCGGTCGTGCTCAGGTCGGACAATTTCCGTCATTCGCACCACCCTCGAGTGAACTGTCTCTCAGGTTAATCCTGACAGACGACACGTCACTCCCGCCCAATTCTTCTGTGCTTGTGCCTGTTTCGTGTGACCTCACCTCGTCTAGATTTGTTGTTTTGACGTCATGGAGGGTGTTTTTGTATTTTAAATGCCTGCCTTCACATGCGGCGGTCCTCGACGTCCAATCTAGGTCCAGCCTGATGCTTGTCAGCAACCCACAATCTTGCCCTTCAACATCATATGGTCAGAAAAGTCTAAGATACGTTAAAGCTCTCGATCCTTTTCTGGTTTTGCCATCCCAGAGAAATTATCCCCGCTTTCGATGTGTGTCCTCAGTACTCATCCCAAGGCAGACACCCGATGACCTTCAACAATCTATCGATGGAGCTCTCAACGCAGCACAACGCGACAACCTCCTAGCCATTCTCGATCACTTCCGTCGGTACTTCTACTGGCATCAGACCGCCTTGGGCAGCATGAACAATTTTTCCCACGCGATCAATAGCGGATCCCACACCCCGCTGCGGCAGCGACGTTATCGTGTGTCCCCAAGAAAACACTGCGGGGTTGATGAACACATCGGTGCCATTCTGGCGCGCAACGTAATTCGATGCTCTTTAGGCCAGCTTGGCTTCGCCCGTTGTGATTCTCACAAAGGAACATGGGTACATCCGGTTGTGCGTCGACTTTAGGTGTTGAAAAAATCACCCGCTATGACGTCTACTCACTACCCCGTATCGATGACGCCGTTCATTGTTCAGAAGGCACTGAATTCTTCTTTTTTCTCGATCTACTTTCTGGTTACGGGCGGGTTACGATGGCCAAACCTGACCGCTAAAAAACTACCTTTGTGACATGTGGTGGGCTCTAAGATTTTAACGCTATGCCTTTCGGACTTTGCAATGCGCCATCAACCTTACAGTGCATGATGTACAGTGTTCTACGAGTCCTCAACTGGAAACCAATGCCTCTTCTACTTAGACGACATTTTCGTGTTTTCACCCCAATTGACTAGTCACCTTGAGCGCCTGCAACAGGTCTTCACGTGCCTCACGCCCTCTGGCTTACAGCTCAACTTCAAAAAGTTACGCTTTTCAGCTCGCAAGCGAATCATTTGATGATATTTCGTGTAAACAGATGACATCGTTCCCGAATGGGATATGCTTTATCTAGTCGCCCAATTTCCAAACCCCGCACGATTAATGACCTCTCAGGTATCGTCGGCTTATGTTCCTATTTTCGCCGCTTCTTCCGAAAATTTGCCAGCATCGTCAAACCTTTGGCGCAGCTCCTCATTGGATCCAGGAAAAATACTTCGCGACTGGTCGCCTGCTTGCGAAGTAGCTTTTGTATTTTAGCGGCGCTTGCTTACATCGCCTCCAGTACTTCGCCATCTCGATGTCCTCCCACCAACTGAGGTACACTCTGACGCCAGTCGTGTCGATCTCGGCGCTGTCCTCGCCTAACGCAAAGCTCTCCAGGAGAACGTAGTTGCATATGCCAGCCGTACTCTCTCAAAGGCGGACGGAAATTAATCGCTTAGGGAAAATAATTTCTGGCAATTGTTTTGGGCGATTCACAAATTCTCAATTAACTTTATAGACGCTTGTTGAAATTCTTTAAGGACCATCACGCGCTGTGTTGGCTCTCGTCAGTAAAATATTCGTCCGGCCACCTTTCCTGTTGGGATCTTCGTATCCAGGAGTACATTATGCAAACATGCGCCGGATACAACCATACGGCCGCTGATGCCCTTTGTAGCTGTCCCGTGGAGTGAGAAAATGACTGCATTTCCTCAATGTACTGAGCCCTGGTGCCGCTTGAATTACACTATATTGCTGCAAAGCAGCCGAAGGATCCCTGAATAGCTTCCATACTTCAATACCTGTCAAGTTCATCCAAAGTTTCGGCGTCCCGTGTACTGTATAGGCATGCTTTACACTACGCCGTTCATGACGAATTCTTTCTAATCATTGGTCCTGATCACGGGAGGGAACGGGAATGCTCTGTGTGTAAACGAGGAGACGTTATATAAATGATGCCACAGGACGCAGATTTCAAGCAAAAACTGAAGGTCGCATACTACCGACATTCAAAGAGAATATAGCTAAATTGAATAACCCAGCTGGTCAGCTCCACTGCCCACAGCTACACGGTCCGCGAACATCGCCGCATTTCCGTTTCGAGAACCGAACACGGTCACGGTCTGTCGTATAAGGACGCGGGGCGCATTTGTAGCGGTGCTTATGCAGTCGGGGTTGACTTCACAGGTTGGGACACTGAAGGGAAGCTCAGCCGGGTCCGTTGAAGGGCTCGACCCCGCATCGTATTCGGTCACGCTCCGTCGGGTACGCCGGAGCACGGAAGACGGTAGCGCAGGCCTAGTATGTGCTGTTGAATACTCCAGGGCCTCGGCGACGTCGCCCAGAACAGTGGCGGGGGCTGGCGATGGCCTTTCCTCGCTTTGGGGCATCTTACGTGTTACAAAGCGTCTTACGCTGGCTTTCACAGTGCCGTGTCCCGTTACATCGGCCTTGTCTCGTTCCGGCTTGGTCTCGCTCGCTCTCTGCCCATGCCTCGTGCCACACCTCCTCTTCGTCTACCTCAGCAGCCCACGCTTGTTCTTTGGAGATTAGTCTTTTTAACCTACAATTTGGTGTCATTCCCCTCCACGGGCATGTTCTATCACATAAGCTCTGACTTAAGAAAGTTGTTTTGGGGAACAACTATTCTAAATTCTAAAAACCAGCCCCCCAATGTGCAACGCACTTCCACACACAAAAACACGCACAGTCCTCAAGAAGAAATCTCTTGCACGGAAGCATGCAAGTTGCTAAGTCACGTCAAAAGAAAATAGTCCGGTAAGTTCCTACAGTAGGAGAGCGCTTGACAGTATCAACACAAAATATTTCCGCACACTGGCAGGCTAGAGGGCAAAACTCTGTTAATTTGCTTGGTTCATTGTAGGTATAGTAACAGCTGGTGATTCCTTCTGTATTTCCAAAGAATATATGTGACGCTGTAACCAAGCAAAAGGTTAACAATTCGAATTGACGGCTGGTTGTTCGGCAAGAGCCCGGTGAAAGAGTTCCAAAGTATTGCCACTATTATGACCTAGTACAGAGGCATCAATGTTAGTAGTCGAGGTGATGGTTCTAGTTAAAAAAAATGGTTACCTCCCGCCAAGTGCTCGGAGCAATATAGGCGCGATTTTTTTTGTTTTAGCTTGTTGAACGTCGCCTCGTCTGCCTCATCCCAAGCAACCCTGTTTGTCTTTGTTGCTTTCATCAGGTCCGTTCGGGGTTCGAAATACTCCGAAATAAACTTCCGGTAGAACCCAGTCCAATTGAGAAAGTAGTGCAGTCCCATCTTGGGTATATGTCTCCTAAACTCCATGATTTTCTCTAAGACCCGTCGAAGAGCTCCTTTCAAGCCACTCTTACCATGGCCTCGAGACAAAACATCATTGTCCACGATGTCGATCTTTTGCGGCCTGCCCACAGCAACACGATGAGGTGAGGGAATCTCGGGGGTACTTTGTGGGGCTAGTCAAAGCCTGCCTGTACACGTTCTCTTGCAGCAGTCGCATGACCTGATAAAGCCTTTCCCGTCTGCGCACCGACCAGGCTAGTAAAACTCGTTTAAAATGTGGTAGGCCGTTTTTAGCATGCCTGATGAATTGCACCAAAGCTTTGATTATGAAATCGAAGGATTGGTGCCATTTTGACTTCGGCAGAACGACCTCTTGGAATATTTTACCAGCTGAAAGTTGGAAGTGACGATATATTCCCTCGCTGGATTTGACGAAACGGTAGTATTCGCCTTTCCCTGACGACAATTCTAGTCCAATCTTGCGGTAATAGCTTCTTAGCGAAGGATTGCTTTTCTGCTCTAGGGCACGCTGGTCTCTTCGGTGGTAAGAATCACAAGCGCTTTCCAGTGTCTGATGTTCGATGGGGTCGCCTGTACGACGGCCGAGAGAAAATCATTCTTGATGGTGATTATGAGTTTGTTTGGTGCAAGGCCGACGAAGCGCTAAGACCGCCAAGGAAAACTTGTTTTATGAGAATGAGATGATAGTAAGTCTGAAATATTTACCTAAAAATATACGTAAAATGACATAAAACACTATGTAGGTGACTGGGATAAAGAGCCAGGGTGTCAACGTGCACGTAAGTGATGAGGTGCAAAAATTCGACATCGCTAAGAAATTTAAGACTACGCTTCGGAGTAGACACGTTGTCGTCCCCCAAAAAGTACGATGGGGGTAGCGGAATGTGTTGTGTGTGTAGTTGTGAGAAGTGTCTGCGTCGTGTTTTTCTTGTGTCTTGCTTTGTATGAGGATGTGGATCACGGACAGGGCCTCTCCACACCTGCTGCACATAGGTCTTGGACATCCAGTGAGCAAGTGCGAGTGCATTTCATGGGTGCGCCAAACCCGTAATCTAGGCAAGGCGACTTCCGTGTTCCTATTGTGTGTGTCGGTGGAGTATGTCCGAAGTGTTGTTTTATTTCGCGTAACTTGTTGTCTGTTCACTCCTGTGAGTTTGCCATGTTTTGCGAAGTTGTTGTCTGATGTGTGGCTTCACGTCGGGGTAGGGTAATGTGGTTATGTCTACTATATCCAAAGTGTAGCAGCAGCCATTCAATCCGCGACTTCGTTCCCGGCTATACCACAGTGGCGAGGTACCAAGCAAAGGACCAGCTAAAATTTGTGAAGACAAGATTGAGTACATGGTTTTTGGAAGACTTTGTTGACGACAATGCCCGCACAACACTGAGGATATCTCTATAAATAATGGATTGTGGGTTGTGGCTTTGAGGTATATCATTAACAACCAGTACACCATAAGCCTCTGCCGTAAAGACACTAGAATTACTATTCAGAGTTTTAGTGATATTAAAGCCGGGTCCATCTGACGCGCAAGACACAGAGGTGGCAGTTTTCGTCGCTTCCGTATAAAATTTAGAGTACTGATACTTCTGCTGCAAATTGCACATCTTGGAGCTCGGTGTTTACCTATATGTGTGAAACTTGTGTCGCAAGATACAGGGCGGAGATACCACGGCGCAAAAAATCATTTACCGAACTTTGGATGGTATTTAAAAAACAGACAGCAACCTCTGACGCTTCCTTTCTAATTCTGTAAGAAAAGAGCGCAAAGAAGGATGGTCAATTTAGCAGGAGTTTAGGCATGAATGCACCATAAAAAACTGCTTTAAATGAGGCATGGATAATATTTAAAAAGCATAAAGGAGATCTGTGTATGCTCGCTGATATTGTATGTTCCATTTTTTACACTCCACATAGAGGCTTTCGACCGGGCTAGTTTGGAAGGCGCCACATGTCAGGAAAGCACCACTTTAAGCACTGGGTCCAGCATTTTGGGGGTTGTTTCACTTGCAGATCCATAAACAACACTTTCATATTCCAATTGTGAACCTATCAGGCTAGTAAAAAACACGTAAAAGAAGTTGTTTCTCAGCCCCATATAAAGTGCGGGAGAGAACATTGACTATTTTCATAATCTTTAGGTATTTTTGTTTAAGCTGTGTTATATGTGGAATGAATGTGATGTTTTTGTCAAGGACTACCCCTAAAAACTTGTGTTCATTTCTGGCTGGAATTGAGGCACCATTGAGTTTTATGTCTTGATCCGGCCGAATGCCACGCGTTTTCGAAAGCTATACACTAGTACACTTTACTGGATTAAATTTAAAGCTGTTGCTATCTGCCCAAACAGCTAGCTTGTTAACACCAAGCTCTGGACTTGGCGCTCGCAGATAGACAGGTTACGAGACTTAAAGGAAAATTGTACATCGTCTACGTCGATTGATCAGGAAAGTGATGGCGGCAATGCTTTTCGGGGTGAATTCATTTTTATAATAAATACAATGCAACTCAAAACTCCACCTTGTGGCACGCTATTTTCCCGCACATACACCCTAGAAACTGCACTTCCAACTCTTACACGAAAGGTGCCGTACCGTACGCTTTTTCGAGATAAAAGAATACCATCATACAATACTGCTTGTGGAGTAAAGCATCACTGATATACAACTATCATGCATCGAGTTGATGATTGGTAGAGAGGCCCGCGCTAAAGCCTGCCTGGCAGCTCTCGAGAAGACCGTTGTAAAGTAAGAAGTACACGAGTCTCCTGTTTATCATCCTCTCGAAGAGCTTACATAGGCAGCTTGTCAGGGTGGTGGCACGACAACTTTCGGGAGAGGAAGGGTCTTTCACCTCTATCAGAAAAGGCCACTACGATGACCTCCCCCCAAAAACCTGGGAGGCGCCCCGAAATAAACATTTTATTGTAGAGGTGAAGCAGCGCTTCAAGGGTGTCTGCATGTAAGTAACGATATCACAGACAGTATCTCTTGCAACCTTAGGCTCTTCACCGACGACTGCATTATTTACAAAGAAATTAACCGTCATTCAGATCACCTTGCACTAAGCGATTCTTTTCACCATCTTTACAACTGGTGCAACATGTGGCAAATCTCGATTAACCCCCAAAAAACAGTGTGCATGACGGTAACCCGAAAAAAAGAAGCTATCCAGTATAACTACAGCATTAGAGGAACCAGGCTTAAAAAAGTGAATGAACGCAAGCGTCACGATTCAAGTAAGCGTCACGATTACTTCAAACCTCAGATGGGATGCCCACATCTCTAATATTACTTCGGTTGCTCTGCGCAAGCTCTTTTATCTTCGCAGATGCCTTCGGTTGGCCCCTCACTCAACCAAGTTTTGAGCCTATACTCCTTACGTTTGACCGGTATTAGAATATGCTAACACAGTATGGATTCCTTATACAGTCACTAACATTCAAAAGCTAGAAAATGTACAGAGGAAGGCAGCAAGATTCATCTGCAACAAGTGCACTGATTCTCCCACAAATATGTTAGCAAGCTCTGGCCTCCAAACACTTGCGATTAGAGCAAAACAAGCGCGCCCTAAATTTATTTTTCACCTACTTCACAACCATTAAAAATTGACCCATCATTGTACATCCGTCCATCAGACTCCCGCGTTACCAGGCACAACAATTCACACACACTGAAAGAGTACTCCTACCGCAATAACACGTTCAAGCACTCATTTTTTCCACTTCCCATAAAGGAATGGAACTGTTTAAATTTCTCATTAACTAATGAGAAATCGTTATCTGACTTTGTACCAAAATTAGAAAATATGTTCTGTTAAGCTGTAACACTCGCATCCCCAGAGGCATTTCGCCACCAGTGAAAGAGTAGTAGGGGAGTATATAAGTGTTAACTGGAGTGTTTGTAAGTTTGCTACTATTTGCCTGTGTACCACGGCATTTCATGCTCAATTGCTCTTCTTTTTTCTGTTGGTATCTTTGTCTTGTCAGAACTTAAAAAGCGTGACTTGATTATGCTTTTGTTTGTTATAATTTATTGATGTACCACCTGCATGTACAATCTTTTTGCCCACCTGCTATGGTCTCGGAATAAGACTGGCAGTACTGAAAATAAATAAATAAATAAAAGTTTTGTATCATTGTGTAAGAAATCGTGTCTGCACCTGGAGCTGAAGGTGTACAAGTAGGGAGTGCCATCTTAAGCCCATGAAGTGACAAGCGGGTGTTATCAGATCAGGTGCACTCATTATTGTCTCGCAAGGACTTCTGCTCACAGCATGTTTTGTGTTTCATGGAAGTGTTGGTGTAGTGTGCTGAACTGGACACGTGTTGGAAGTGTTGTGCGAGTGTGTTACCCTGGTCTTCCAGTGTGTCCCCTTTTGTACTTACCAGGGGCACGCTGTGTGTTTGTTGCCAGTTTAGTTTACGTATTCATGCCCAGACTATGTGAGTGTCGGTGTACGAGTTTATGGATATTATGAATGAGCCCCAACTCTCTCATTTTGCCTCACGGCGCACTCGTTTTCCCATCGCCTTTCCTATTTTAACAATAAAGGGTTTCCCGAAGTGCGGTACCGACGAAGGATACCCCACGCCTTTTTCTGGGCCTCTCCCGCCCGCCTACAGTCCTCAATCCACCACGGCCTCCTCTGTTTGCACAGGGCACCAGAGGCGTGGTGGATGGAATTTTCGCCGACGTCGAGGATGTGCGCCGTTAGGAGTTGAGCGGTTTGATCTACGTGTAGGTCTAATATAGATGTGCAGTGTAGTTTGGATATATCTGGAAATGTATTCAAGTTTTCTCTTGCTTCATTGTAGCTGTATTGGGAAAATGGACTGCTTGGGCCTTTACCTGTATATGTTAGTCAAGTGCGGAAGTGGTCACTACCATATGGGTCCGTGCCCACACCCCACTCAAGACAAGGCAAGAGAACTGCGGAGCCAATGGCCAAGTCAAAATTTCAGAAGGGAAAAGGCTTGGGCGTGTTAGTTCATTATCACACACAAAACAAGCGCTAGGTAAAAACAAAGGACGAGGCGTGGACGGGACAAGCGCTTAACTTTCAACAAAACGCTTATTTCAGAGCCAGCGCTTATAAACACGTACGGCTATCATAAAAAGAGGAACAAGGGAAACGAAATATCAAAACGATGGGTACGATAACATAAAAAAACTGTGAAGTGCCGCCCACGACAAGAAATCCAATTCAGGTTTCGATAAGGATGCAGACGGCCTGCTGAAGCATTGATCCCCAGACCTTGCTATCTCTGCCGCTTCCTCAATTTCTCTTGTCAGGCCCGAGCGGTAAAATACAAGACGTTTGTTTGGTCATACAGAAGATGACAAGGGTTTGCCCAGAGACCTTTTTTTTTAAAAAGGGCAGCCAGCTGGCCGTTGGTGGCAGCGCTCCCGACCTTGTTCTTCGGCTCCTGTAGGCGAACGTTAAAACATCTGCCGGTCAGGCCAATATAGCGTCTGCCACACGACAGAAAATTCTCCTGTCGACCAACAGTTCCCCAGTTCTCTCTATCCTTGTTTTGCAATATTCTTCGAATATACCTCGTATAAACTTGGTTGCAAAGAACACGGACAGAGAGGCAAGAGGCTTTTCTTTTTCAACAGGTTGAATGATCAGGAAACGGGGATAGTTGGCTAGCTTTGGGAGGTAGATTGTTGTTCAGGGCGGAAATGATATTTCGGGGCGGGCCCTTTTCAGGGACCATTCACGTTTGGGGGAGGGGTTGAAAATTAAGGCATTGTACATAAGCTGGGGAAGGGGGGTACTTTCTTCGCTCAGGTTACCCTGATACCCAGAGACAGCCAGAGCTCCCTGCCTGGTAAACAGACAGGGAGCCCATCCGCCGGAGCTTGGCCTGGGCTTCGATGGCCACCGTTTGAGGTTTCTACCCTTCACCTTAAAAAAAATTATCACGGTTTATTACAGTGTCAGTATGGGGCTCGGGGTCCGCGGTACCGCCAATATCGTCACCAACATTGCCCAAGGTGCCCCGTGTGGGGACCAAAGCATTCTTCTCGGATAGCCAAGATCCTTGATAGTATCCTTCACTAAATTGGGTGAATGTCCGTCTGGATTCTTCCAATGAGGGTCCGGGCTGCCCACCGCTCTGAAACCTCGAACGCTTCCGAGCACAAGATCGTAGATAGGCCGCTCCATATAGGATTCAGTGAATTCAAGTACTAAGTACGGAGTGTCGAGATGGATCCTTACCTCGGATAGTTCTTTACTACAGCCGTTTAGAAGCACCACAGTTTTTTCCAGTTAAACACCCGTCTTCAACGAAGTCACGCCGAACAATGGCAGTATTGCTGGCGGTATCCCGAAGCACTGTAACAGGTTTCCCGTGAACACGGCCTTCGACGCCGGGAGTGCTGTTCACGCAAAACGCGCCGTTTTCAGTAACTTGACAGCGGCTGTGAGCGGAAAAATACGCATTTACTCCGGAAAACCTCTGCTGGCTGCACAACGGATGACCCACACACTCTTGGTTAGCGCGCATGCAGCAACCTGCTTTTCACCTTCTCACCTGCCCTTGCAATGTTGTAACTTTTGGCCGACACGTTCACAGGCGCTGAATTTTAGTGGATCGCTTGCCGGACTGCACAATTCTGATGCGCTCTATCGCAGCCAGTCACACTGAAGCTATTGGGTGGTTGCTTCTTCTCCACGTCTTGCGCAGTCTTCGGCGGTTTCTCCCCGCAATCTGGGCCTTTCCGAGTTTTTAGAGACTTTGATCTTTAAGAAACAGCTCGGTATAGTCTGCCAAGTTTCGGCTCGGTACCACTCGCTCTCTGCCCGTGCCTTGTGCCACACCTCATCTTCCTCTACCTCAGCAGCCCTCGCTTGGTCATGGAAGCTTCATCTTTTTAGCGTAGAGTGCGGTGTCATTCCCCTCTACGGGTATGTTCTATCAAACGTGAGCACCGGCGCAACTATTTCAAAGACGGCCGACAATGGTTGCTAGTCGTTCCTCGTCATTTGCGTTCTGCTATCTGTATATCCTACCGTGCTGATATGCGATGCACCCACGCTGGCGTCCGGAAAACATACCAGCGTTTGCGCATACATTGCTACTGCACGTTTTTTACGAAGTACATCCGCTCGTGTACCAAAGTCCAGCGCCACAAAACTCCACCACAGCATACTGCTGCTCCACTCCAGACAGTAAATACCCCGCGAGCCATTTCTCTCGTATTGGAATTGATGTCTCCAGGTCCCTCCAGCACAACCGCAGGGAACCGTTGGACTATCGTTGCAGTATATCATCTTAGATGGTACGCGGAAACAGCTGCAATGCCCACCGTTACAGCCTGTGAAGGACCAAAATTCCGCCTGCAGCGGTTTTGTTTGCGACATGGTACCGAGAAAGCTTTTGAGCGAGACGGTACGTGTCTTTTTGTATGGGACGTAGTACAAGCCGTGCTAACCCAGTGCCAACTCGTGTTACGCTAAAACTAATGGGTTGACCGCAAGAGTTAACTGCACGCTTGACGACATGCCCTCGATGAATGTCTCCTCGAACATTCCAACTGGGACATAGGTCTGACTATTATAACATATGCGTATAATACGATGACGTAGACTACGACGGGGTTCTCGCCATTATTTATACTTTATGGGCGTCAGCCTACCGGTACCCCCGACACCATCCTGCCCTACCGTCCCGAAGTATCCAAGTGCAGGCCGATCTCCGTGATAGCTAAGCATTACCATTCGCTTCAAACGAATTTATTGTTCTTTGTGGCGCTATCAAACATCCACAAAAACTGCCGAAGAGTGCCGTCAACTGGCTCCACCCTGCACAACTGCTGATCAATAGCGCCAAACATTTGTCGAGACGATTCAGCCGCCTCACCTACCTATGCCGCCGGATCCCATGTGTGGCTCTGGATCAAATCCAAGATACTGGGTCTTTCGCCAAAACTGGGTCTTTCGACAATGCCGAGTTCTTGAGAAAACATACCTCGTCAATTACGTCCTTGAGCCGCAAACGTCCTGGACAATCTTCGTCACCGTGGACGTGAAACAGTTCACTTGCTGCGTATGAAGCCCTACAATGACCCCTTCATTGCAATATCGGCCTGAGTCGGCAAGATGGCACCACTGTGTGCAGGGTTGTGATTGCAAATGAAGATAATAATGTCAACAAGCACGCTCTCAAATGGGTATGTGCGTGCGCGTCTCAACAAAAAGACAATTGATGTGCGGGGTCTGGGACAATGCACCCAATGTAGGTATGTTTCCAAATCTGGGACATTCCACCGTCAGTGGGTACGCGTTTGGATCAGGACTGGGTCGCCCCATCGAGTGTGCTGAACGTGAACCCGGCTCCCAGGCTGAAGAGTTGGCTTGGACGCGTTCGGACTTCAAGGCAGTCAGGCCTTGCTACAACGTCCCACAACTAAACCTCACTGTCTCTATATATTTATATGTATATGTATATATATATATATATATATATATATATATATATTGTGAGCGCTGTCTTCACATTGATTGCTTGAGTGGTCATTCTCCCTATTGTGTCCAAACACACTATCATCAGCATTGTTTCGCCCACGCATCGTTTGGTGTCATCATCGTATCGCTGGGCTCGCGCGATCCTAATCATCATATGCAGAGGCCGCTTCAAAACACCCCTTGTTCGTGCAATCGCCTCCGCTTTCGACTGCTCCCTGACATTTGACGGCCATTGGCCCCTCTCGGGGTGCCCAGGCGTACTACGCGCACGTGCGCCCCGACCGCCAGCTTTTCCCCCGGGACCGCCCGGTTTGCTATTACTGTGGAATTTGGGGCCACATTTCCCGTTTTTTGCCGAAGACGCCAGCAGGATGAACGCCGAGGGTACGCTCCTGATGAGCGGGATAATGCCCGCTTTGCTTATCGTACTTATAGAAGCACATACGTCCCTCCTAATCGCCGTTCTTCCCAACCTCGAGATTCTCCTGAGTTTTCTCAGCGTAATACGCCAACCCGACGCAGATCGCCTTCGCCCTACCGTCGCTTGCTGTCCCCTCTACGTCCTGCCTCACTTCCTAATAACGACCCTTCAGAAAACTAGCACCTGGAGTTTTTTGGGGGAAACTGCATTGCTCGAAGACGCCACAACTGCTCCTGAACGTCCGTGGAACTTATTGGTGGAAGTGGAAGGTTTGCGTATTGAGGCGCTTGTTGATAAGGGGGCTAGTGTGTCATTTATTAGTGCTCAGTTATGTTCACGTCTGAGGAAGGTGAGAACTCCTTACGCTGGGCCATCCTTGTGTGGGGCAAATGGTGTTGCGATTCGGCCTTCTGGATATTGTACAGTGCGGGTTACCATAGACGGGCTCCTACATTACATTCAGTGTGCGGTGCTGACTCTGTGTTCTCATGAAATTATTTTGCGCTGGGACTTTTTATCAGCGTCGTCTGCAGTAATTTCCTGCCGCGAGCCTGCGATTCACCTCACTGAGACAGGAATGGCCTGTGTATCCGATCCTTTCGTACCTCGGTTGGTCTCTGCCGAAGATTGTGTATTGTGTCCCGGCCAAGAAACGGTGTTTTCCGTAACGTGTCACAGTATCGCCGATGGAGATTTGGTTGCCGTACCAGCTGGGAACTTCGCTTGCAAAGGAGTTATAATATCGCCTTGTGTCGTTCGCTTTTCGCAGGGATCAGCTTTCATCGCTACACTAAACATTGGCTTTGAGCCAATTCTGCTTCCTAAAAGCACTAAGGTTGCTTCTATTCTAAACGAGGAAGTTGCCCGTCTTGCGCTTTGCCCTACAGCATCACTCCACCATGCCTGCGGACAAGCGATTACGTCTTCGAGCCTTACATCCACCATCAGCACTGAACTAAGCGAGGAAAATCAAAAATCACTATTCGCCCTCCTTACAAAGCACAAGGCGTTGTTTGACAGCCATTCCCTCACTCTTGGACGAACATCAGCAGCGACTCATCGCATAGAAGCTGATGGTTCTTGTATCGTCCGCCATCGTCCCTATCGCGTTTCATCCGCAGAACGCAAAATCATTCAAGAAAATGTGGACGACATGCTTCAGCGGGACATTGTTCGCCCTTCGGGCAGTTCCTGGTCTTCGCCGGTTGTGCTGGTCCGGAAGAAAGATGGCTCAGTGCGCTTTTGCGTGGACTACCGAGCGCTTAACAAAATAACACGGAAAGACGTCTATCCTATGCCCCGAATTGACGACGCTCTCGACACGTTACACGGCGCAGAATACTTCTCGAGTCTCGATCTTCGGTCAGGATACATCAGATTCTCATGGCCGAAGCCGATAAAGAAAAAAGAGCCTTCGCCACACCAGACGGCCTCTACGAATTCAACGTGATGCCGTTTGGACTTTGCAAGGCACCGGCCACCTTTGAGCGTACGATCGATACTGTACTTTGTGGCTTGAAGTGGAAGACTTGCTTATGCTACCTAGATGATATCGTCATTTTTTTCGTCCACTTTCGCTGAACACCTTCAACGTGTGGATAAAGTCCTCACCTGCCTTGGTAATGCTGGTTTACAACTGAACACCAAGAAATGTCGCTTTGCCAGTACCTCAATCAAAGTCTTGGGCCACGTTGTAAGCAAGAAAGGTATACGCCCGGATCCAGACAAGATCAATGCGGTCCTCAATTTTTCCCGGCCTCTTCGTCAGAAAGAGCTACGAAGTTTTCTGGGCTTGGCTTCCTCTTTCCGTCGGTTCATCCGAAATTTTGCAGCAATAGCCTGGCCTCTTCACAAATTACTCACATCCGGAACATCCGGTTTGGGGTGTCGGGAACCGGCGCTGCGACCCCGCGGTTCCCGACACCCCAAACGCCACCGCTGTCTTCACGCCCTCCCGTCTATTTTCGTCGCGCACCAATCTTCTCCTGCCGTTTGCTGTCCTGGAAATGAGATGTGGTTTGAGCATGATGTCGATTATTAACCCGTCACCTTGCCCGTCCCGAGTGCTTCGTGGCGAATGTCTTGAATGCATCGACATTGTTCCGCCACATCTTGTCTTCGACATCCCGAACGAGTCCGCACCGGCCCATCTCGACGCCCTGAGCCCCGACGTTCCTTTTATTCTGGCAGCTTTTCTGCCCTCCATCGACGCCTACCTCACCCAGGAGCAAAAATTTCAGCTCCTGGCTCTTCCACAACGATTTCGTACATCATTCGACACACAGCAAACATCCCTGGGGCGCACGTCAACTGTCTGTCATCCGATTGACACCGACAACCATGAACTACTGCGCCAGCGACCGTACCGTGTATCACCCAAGGAACGCCGCGTTATCGAGGAGCATGTAGCCGATATGCTGAACCGGGACGTTATTCGCCTCTCCACGAGTACCTGGGCTTCTCCAGTCTTGCTAGTCACCAAGAAGAATGGGTCTATTAGGTTTCGCGTCAACTATCGCCGCCTAAAGAAGATTACACGAAAGGACGTCTATCCACTACCTCGAATAGATGACGCGCTAGACTGCTTGCAAGGTGCCGAGTTCTTTTCTTTATTAGATTTGCGCTCGGGTTACTGGCAAGTACCTATTGCTGAGGCTGACAGACAGAAAACGGCGTTTGTGACACCGGATGGGCTCTATAAATTCAACATCATGCCCTTTGGTCTGTGTAATGCGCGAACTATATTCGAGCGAATGATGGACAATGTTCTGCGTGGGCTGAAGTGGCTTATCTGTTTATTCTATTTGGATGACATTCTCGTGTTTTCAGCGGAATTTACAACCCACCTCCAGCGGCTCGACAAAGTTCTTACGTGCCTTACTTCGGCTGGCCTGCAAATGAACCTCAATAAATGCCGTTTTGCTTCCTGCAGACTTACTATATAATGTCATGTGGTATCTAAAGACGGCATCCTACCAGACCCAGCCAAGCTGCGTGCGGTCCGCGAGTTCCCTAAACCGAGCACAATGAAGGAGCTTCGAAGCTTTATTGGGCTTTTCTCCTACTTTCGATGGTTTGTCCCGAACTTCGCGTCTATCATCGCACTGTTGAAGCAGCTGATCGGTGACGCCAAAGAAGTTTTAAACTGGTCAACGGCTTCCGAGAGAGCGTTCGAGCCCTTACGAAGGCTTCTGACGTCGCCGCCGATATTACTCCATTTTGATCCTACTGCGCCCACTGAACTTCACACGGACGCCAGTGGTACCGGTCTCGGCGCTGTCCTCGCTCAACGCAAGGCTGGTTTTGGCGAGTATGTCGTTGCGTACGCAAGTCGCGCTCTGACAAAAGCGGAGTACAACTACTCCGTCAGAGAAAAAGAGTGCCTTGCAATCGTTAGGGCGATTGTTAAATTCCGACCCTACCTCTACGGCCGCCCATTCGAAGTAGTCATGGACCACCATGCTTTGTGCTGGTTGGAATCATTGAAGCACCCTTCCGGACGTCTAGCCCGTTGGTCCCTTCGCCTCCAGGAGTACGACGTTCGTGTTCTTTACCGCTCAGGAAGAGGACACACCGACGCAGACGCCCTTTCTCGTTCACAATTGCCACCGGAAGCCACGACGTCAGCGCTGGTGTCGAATAGCGACATGTCGTCGCTACAAATTGACAACATGGCTACCGAGCAGCGCAAGGACCCTTGGATAGCCTCACTACTAGACTTCCTTGGAAACCTCACAAAGTCTTCCGCGTCCCGCACAATACGGCGTCAAGCAGCGCATTTCGCCATTAGAGAGGAGCTCCTATACCGGCGCAACTATTCCGCAGAAGGCCGCAAATGGCTGCTGGTGATACCCTGTCACCTGCGCCCACATATATGCGCATTGTTTCATGCCGATGCCCAGTGTGGCCATGCTGGAACACTTAAGACATATCAGCGCCCACGCCTACTCTACTACTGGCGAGGCATGTACACGTTCGTCGCGAAGTACATTCGTTCCTTCACTGACTACCAGCGTCGCAAGACCCCTTCACGGCACCCCACTGGAGAGATGCGGCCGCTACCATGCCCGGAACGGCCTTTCGATCGGCCTGGGATTGACCTCTACAGACCCCTTCCGAGCACTAAATCAGGCAACCGTTGGATCATTGTCGCGGTGGATCACCTGACTCGATACGCCGAAACAGCCACCCTGGCCACCGCAACGGCACGCGAAGTCGCCCTTTTTCTACTCCGGCGTTTCGTCTTACGACACGGTGCTCCCCGAGAACTCCTTGGTGACCGCGGCCGGGTATTTCTCTCCGACGTCGTGGAGGCGCTGCTACAGCAACGTCAAATTTTCCACAGAACCACGACTTCATACAACCCACAGACAAATGGCCTAACTGAAAGGTTCAACCACACCCTTGGAGATATGCTTTCCATGTACAGATCGTCCGACCACTCAAATTGAGACATGGTGCTACCGTTCGTCACGTACGCATATAACACCGCCACGCAAGCGACAACAAGCTTTTCACCGTTTTTTCTTCTGTATGGACGTGAGCCATCTTGCTTGATCGACACTATTTTGTCCCTATCGTCCCGACGCCTCTGAATGTGCCCCAGTTTCTGAGACGGGGAGGTATGCCGAGGAATGTCGACAGCTCGCTTGCAAGTTCACATCAGAAGACCAAGGACGCCAGAAGTCTCGACATGACAGCTCCGCCGCTGCACCAACGTTAGAACCTGGATCTCTTGCCTGGCTTCGTGTGCAATACCCCACTCCTGGTCTTTCGGCGAAATTTCTTGCTAAATACCACGGCCCATATAGGATTCTCGAACAAACATCGCCCGTTAACTACCTCATGGAGCCCGTGACTCCCACCTCAGACCTTCGCCGTCGAGGTCGTGAAATAGTGCACATCGAACGTTTAACGCCCTACTACGATCCCCTCGTCGTTTCGTCCCCTTAAGTAGCCAGGATGGCTCCTCTTTTCACCGGGGGGTGATTGTACTGGAGATAGTTGTCCCCGACACGACGACATACCTTGCGCTTAGTGTGCGCCAATCTCCTCTGTGCAACCGACGGGGAAGTGGCGGAGGAAGGACTGCTATGTGCCTTATGATGATGGCAGGCGCAAGGCGCTGGGCGAGAGAAGAAGAGGAACGGTCAACATCGCGAGTGGCTCGCCCTAAGAGCAAAAAATTTGAGGACATCATCATCATCATCATTAAGAGAACGCACCGAGACATCGGTCTGCGATGCCTTGCCCGTCTCTGGTCTCTGCCTCTTTCCAAGCGTCTTGCTGGTCCCCAGCTATAATCCCCCTTATAATATATATGTATATATTTAGTGTGTGTGAGAGAAAGAGACAGGGAAAGACAAAAAAGAACCGCGTCAGCCGACTTCGTTTAGCCTTTAGTACACACACATGCGCACATACTGGTTCATATGTGTCCCGTTTGGACCAACAGCTTTAGTGTGTGAAACACCTTTTTCAGAGCTGCGTTTACTCTTCTCAGAGTTGTCCTCATACTACACGTTATTTGAGAAGGGTGATACACATTGTATCCCCGGGAAAGGGCAGGAGTGGCTTACAAAATACACGCGTTTCCCAATATTCAATTTTATTAACATTGCGCAAGCCACAAATTTTCAGAAAACCTCCTAAGACGAACACAGACAGCATCTAATTTTAAGAAACCGATGGGCTGAGCTCGCTTGCTTCGTACATCAAAAGGTCAAAGGGGTACACATTAATGTTAGCTGCCAAGACACACAAGCCGCTAGACTCATTTATAGTGTTCGTCATAGGAAGGGGCACTTGGCCAAATTGCTTTGGATACTTCATCCAGTACTCAGTGTAGAAACTGACAATACAAGGATCCTTCCCTGTAAGAATTCCCTGAGTGGTCCCAGATTTTCGGAAGCGCAGGCCGCGAGTATTCGAAAGGCCTTTGCCTGTATCTCAAACACGTGTACCGCCACCGAGGTGGAAAGAAATACAATGTTCAAAAGTGAATGCGGCATCCAATTGAAGCACTTGCTAGAGGGCCTGGAATTCTACTCGTACACAATTTTCCTAAGGCACGGCAACGAGCTTTAGTTGTAGCTTGAAGGCGTGTGCGTAGGTTCCCCCATAGTGCCTGTGATCAGTGACCTTCTACTAGCTCCCGATTACAGCGGTTTGCAGTCCCTTCTGTCTGAAATGGCAGTAGCGAAGACATTTTGTTCTGTTGAGCATTTCGTTTTCCTTTTCGAAGGATGTGGAGTAAAACAAGCCACGAAGGCAGTATTTTGCTGTCATTCTTATTGGTTCCGACGACGTCCACTTTAACCAACCATTCACCAAGCGCAACACATTCAGAATCTTGGTCCACAATTTGACTTTTGGGATTCACGTGTGCAGCGAATAGGCCCCACGGTAAAAAAGGTATCCTTTTGTTCAACTCTGCCTAATCCAAGGTAGTGAAAAAAGTTATAGTTGTTGTTGCCATACAGAACCAGATGTCAATGTCGTGTAGTCACACGATGAGAAAGAGCCTAGATTGCCAGGTCAGCAGGCTGAGACCTACAGGTTATTCGATTTCATTACTGTGCAGCTTCATGGAGTCTGTTCAGAGAAGACTGAGTTCGGCCAACCAGTTTTGTAAAAGGAGCCCGCCGTGGCCCTCTTACCGCATTCCGTACGTGCAGGGCGTTCCGCCGGTGCTAAAAAAATCGGTGGAAAGCTTGGCGTGAGGACAGTTTGTCCACGCCAAACAATATGACCACTCTGTATGGCATGATGAACAAGCCACCCAGAAATAACGCGTGGCAATACCCATTCACAACATACCTAAAATTTCTGGATCCCACTGTATTTAAACTTGCACTGTGATGCAATCTGGTCTACATAGGACACACGGGCAGGTGCAATAACAAACTTGTTATTGAACATGCTTTCTCCATGTTAACAACAACAGGAAGCAATCTTCCAAAATACTTCATGATCATCATCATCATTACGAGCCTGTCTAGGCCCACTGCAGGGCAAAGTCCTCTTGTAGCGGACGAACGACGCAAAGGAGACCTGCACCATGCCTGCTTTTAGTGGGGAAGATCACGTTACTCGCTCGATCTACACGATGATGATGATGATGAATGGCGCATAACCAGCCGGAAATGCATAGCCAGCGGGCAATGTAACATCCTCCTACGCGTGCAACGTCCCTGTCTGCCGCTGCACAAGCGCGCTACTGCACACCTATATCCTTGCTGATCGACGGCTTCTTCAGCTGGTACCATTTCTCGATCAAGCTGCGGAAATGTCCTCTAGCAGGCTTTCTTTTTCATCTGATGATGCTTGGGTACGGGAGTTGATCTATTGAGCCTCACTCAGGCTCCTGTTAGTACTACGACATGAGGCCTTGCTTGAAAGCTTCTTGAACACCTCGGTACTCCGACACAGCTCGAACACGGGGATTTGGTACTTTGGAGCTTCACAACTCAGAACCTTTGCACGAGGTGCGGTGAATACCCGGTTGTAATTTTACCATCCTCTCAGGACTGAAAGATAGTTAGCGTGAGTAAACGATACGCATACAATCCTAATTTTGGGCGGTCCAGAACGTCGTTCCTTCTGGAGCTGTCGACAAACAATGTCCCTTTTTGTCTCCAGTGGTGCTTGCGCAGTCTTTCCGCTTTCAATAGAGCCCACCGACACCGTGAAGCACACGATGACCGAACTCTGCGATCTGCTTCCCGAAAGACTTCATGTCCGTCAGTCTGGCTGCGTTTGCCCTAAAGATTCCGGAGGGCAACCTGGAATGTCTTGGCGCCGAGCCTTGTTCTTATGTCAGTGTTGTGCTTCCCGTGGGTTTTCTCCTCTAACTTCGTTCCCGACGAGCGCATTTTCTGCGTAGGTGTTAGCTCACTATGTGGTTCTCCTGCCTTTCGACGAGGCCTGGCTTTCTGCTAGGAATTACGAGAAATGGTCATCAAAGGCGGTTCAACCCTTCTGTCGACAGGTACATGGAATGAGGCATACTTGCGTTTGGTTGCAACCTTCTGCACTACGGCCGCCATTGCTGCTCTCCGGCTTTCACCAAGGTCCGGTAACACTTCACTTTATTATGAAGTCGGAAACAAAGATGTACTCGAACCCGGCCTCGCATGATGGCGGCTCTGAACTTTGTTGATGTCCTTAAATTCATGTTTTTGTCCCTGTTTGAGTTGCTGCCGCTGAATCTTCTTTGCCTGCAACAGGCGCTTTATCGTGTTCACCACGCTTATCGTTCCTTCGCACTCTCGAAGATACAGTGTCATTTAAAATGTGAAGCTTCGGCTGTTACGATGGCGTGTTCCTTGACGCACACTTCAGGGGCACTTGTGGACGAAATGCTCAGGGTATTGGGCTCTATTGTATTATCGCGTTCTCGTAGAGGCGAAAAGAGCATCCGTACGTCGCACGTCGCGTTTGACCGAACAGGTTCTTACACTGCCGTCCTGGGGCAATTCGACGGGCGAGCTCTTGGGCTCTCGTTATTGCGAGTCGAGGTTGCGGAGGTCGCGATGTGCTGGAAGTGACAGACTAGGTTATGAGTAGTTTTTCTCTGCGTGATGGGCGTGAACGTCAAATCTTCTGGCCACTGCATGTCGGACAAGTCGATGTGATCGTGAGACATCGCCTGGAAATAGCTCCAAGACTCTGCAGTTAGGGCGACGCACTGTTATCCATGCTAACCTGCCGCTTTGGTGGGTCAAGTGGCAAGATTGATGTATGTATTGAATTTGAATTGATTGATGCTTTATTCATTATTTTTGCAGAGCAACGTACGCGAAAACAGTGTTGGACCCAATAGCCAGAGGCTAGTTTTAAGGGGGTCCACAAACAAAATACAATGGCACTTCGGTCGCATCAAATCGTAGCTTCCTAATTCAGCTATTCAACAAACATCAAGTATATATATATATATATATATATATATATATATATATATATATATATATATATATATATATATATATATATATATATATATATATATATATATATATATATATATATATATATACATATATATTGTAGCTTCCTAATTCAGCTGTTCAACAAACATCCAATGTATACACATATACACATATATATACATACACACACATACACACATATATGCACACTTGTATACAGGCGAGGAAGGCTTTACACCGAATACACCGACTATACAAGAAGAACTTGGGCTTATGAAGAATATTCATTGCAAATATAAAAAAACAAAAGATGTTGGTACATATAAAAATGCATTCGCACTTTATTTAAAGCCAACTGAAACCTCGCACGGTCCTCAAAATAAAATAAATGTGGGTTAAGGAGGCTTGTATTTAATACATAGTGTGTGGTAAGAAGACGGAATGAGCAGTTAAGTAGCATATGTCCACACTCGTATTATCACTCATTGTTGCTACGTTTCTTTATGCAAGTGTCTTTTCAAGCTGTAACTAAAGCTTTTTGATTCTTTTATTTCTAATGGTATATCGTTCCATATTTTGGCCCCAATGAATTGTAGCAATCGCTGCCCGTACACATTACTAACTGGTGCCAGGTTAAGGTTGTCTATAGCAGAACTTCTTGTTTGGCGCAATGAAGAAAAAAATATCGAGCTGTTTAAAGGATGGCTATAATTTAATATACTGTATACCAATTCAGCTGTATTTTTCAGACGTAATTGATCAAATGTCAAAACTTGAAGAGCGTCAAAACGGGGTTTGCTAGGTGCGTCTAGTCTTGAGCGTGTGACTTTTCTGAGAGCCCGTTTTTGTAGTCGACGTATAGGATTAAGATAGGTATTGTACGTACAAACCCCAAGAAACCATGCAGTACGACAGGTGACTATTAAATAAAGCGTATAAAGCGTTTTTAGTATTTTGATATCAAATAACTCACGGGCTTGCAGTAATGCGTAGCAAGCAGATGCTAGCTTTGCACAGACAGCATCGACATGATTCTGCCAATGCAAATGAGCATCCATGGTAACTCCTAAGTATTTAATTGAGTCCACCTGTTCAAGTAAGCAGTTGTTCACTGATATTCTGACCAGCTCTTTTTGAACGTTCTTTTTTCGAGAATGAAATATAATATATTTTGTTTTTTTCGCCGTGATATTAAGTCTGTTAAGCGAAAACCACCGAGCAATGTTTTCTTATTCCATATTAATTCTTTCTTGTATTTCCTGCTCGTTATCACCGGTTACGACAAGCGCCATGTCGTCTGCGTACATTACTAAATCTGCGTGCGTTAGTGCTTTGGGAAGGTCATTTACAAATAATGAAAATAGCATAGGCCCCAGCACCGAGCCCTCCGGAACGCCCATGCGCACTAGCTGTGGGGTTGAGCTGATACCGTCCATCACAACCATTTGCTCACAATTTTCAAGGTAGCTAGAGAGGAAGTAATACATTTGATCTCTGAATCCATAACATTGTAATTTCTTCAGCAAGATTTGTATTCGACGGTATCAAACGCCTTCTTTAAGTCTACGAATACGACTGTAGCAAGTTTGTTGCCATTTAGTGCTGTGTTGATGTTTTGAGTGAGCTTGACTATAGCAGATGAAGTGGAATGCTTTGAACGAAACCCGTGCTGTTCTGGGGAAAGGATTTGGTACTTATCAAGAAACGAAGTAATGCGTTTTGCAAGAAGCTTTTGAAAAATTATATTAATTGCAGTTAAAACTTGGAAGCAGGGACGCCGCGTGGAAGACTTGGCAGCACGGACGACGCGTGGAAGCACTGCGCTGACACTTCGAAATTGCTTTGCGCAGGTTTTTGTTGTAACGCGTCCTTGCACGTGTGCCTTCAACGTGGGTGAATCCGATCCAGCACAGCATCGTCACCACTGGTGGTCATCATCAAGCAAGCGGGCCTGTTTCGCCGACTGCTGATCACCGCAAGGGGGTCTGACGTCGACTTCAGCCTTTATAAAGCCGCCTCTGCTCTTCGACCAGCACTTGGAAGCACGGACGACGCATGGAAGCACTGCGCTGACACTTCGAAATTGCTTGCGCAGGTTGGTTCCGACGTTATATTTTGGGCTTCCCTGTTTGAGAGAGCGTCGTCAGTGCTGCCAAATACCTTGCTTGTGTTGCATTGCACTTCTGTACTGTTTTAAAAAGTGACTCTACTGTTATTTTTGCAATAATGAAAGATGCAAATTCGTCAGACAGGGGCAACCGCAGTGAAAACCGTGATTTGCGGGCAGAGTTCCGAGAGATGGTGAAAAGCATGGAATTCATAAACGCACAGTTTGAAAATTTCAAAAAGGAACTGAGTGCAGTCGTCGCAGAAAATAAGAAACTAAATGAGGCAAATGAGTGCCTCCGCCAACAATTCACTGAAAATGCACAGAACATTAAAGATCTCGACGCAACGCTTACGCAGTGTGACCGGTATTCTCGAAGATGTAATCTAGAGATCAAGGGTGTTGCCGAGACGAATTCAGAGGATGTTTTGGAACTTGTGCAGAGGGTGTGCGCGCAATTGGAAGAGCCAGTATTGCCGTCAGACATAGACGCTTGTCACCGTGTGCCCACACGTGGGACTGAAAAAAATATCGTCGTCTAATTCAAGAGCCGTCAGCAGCGGGATCGTGTGCTTGAAAAGGCACGGAAAAAAAGCATCACGAATGGCTCCTTGCGCCTGGCTGGTAAGCAGGGTGACAGCTGATGGCGGTACAGGTGGCGGGGACCCCATTTAAATTAATGAGCACTTGTGCCAGAGTATTAAGCGGCTGCTGGGTATGGCCATAGCAAGGAAGCGAGAGTACAACTGGCGTTTCGTCTGTACGCGAAACGGAAAGATCTTTGCCCGAAAGCACGAGCGCAGTGCGCTTCAACACATCGTCACAGTGGCTGATCTTTCCAAGATCGCGTAGCTAATTCAATAGCTGCACGGTTTTTTCCGTCTTTTTGACCAAATGTTGTATCAAGAATTTGTTGATCCTGAACCTGCAACACTATGTGCTCCGCCAGAAAGGACCACCTCTATTATTCACCTGAATGCTCGCTCTCTTACAAACAAATATGACCAATTCACTTTCTTAGCCAATTCGCGTTTCGTTTCAACATTATAATGCTTACAGAAACGTGGTTTAGCTCATTCAATATTCCTCCTTCTTTACCGGGCTACAAGCAATTTTTAGCGAACCGATCCGACAAGCGTGGGGGTGGTGTTGCCATCTTTACATCCATTTCTAGTTGCTACGACCAGCTACCGCAATTTACTGTGGTATCCAAAGACTACGAGGTCCTGAGTATTGAAGGCACGAACACACTTGTATCTGTTCTATATCGACCACCCAGCGGCGATACAAATACTTTCATAGAAATTGTGGACGAGCTGCTTGAATACGCTTCATTTAAAAGGCTTCGATCATTTCTTGGTAGAGATTTCAACATTAACCTTCTTGCTGAGACCACTCATTCAAAAAAATTATTAAACGTTTTGACTGCCTGTGGCTTTACAAATGTCATTAAAACGCCAACCCGCGTGACGTTAACAAGTTCAACAATCCTTGACCTTCTTGTGACCAACACCGACACCCCCGTGACAGCAGCTGGCACTATCAATTGCGACTTAAGCGACCACTGTCCGATATTCATAGCGTACTCCTCTTGCGATAATCGTTGTAATCCCTCTCCCCCCAAAGTAACTTACCAGAGCATAACTGAGTGCAGTTTGGAGCAGTTCAGAAACAAAATTCGCGAAAGCGACTGGACACCCGTTCTTAAGCATGGTACCGCAGATGGCGCTTACAATAAATTTTTAGCAATCTTCGCTAGAAACTACAACGCCTGTTTTCCGATAAAGTCCTTCACAGCCAGAAAGCGTATCAGAAAACCGTGGATTGGGCCTGATCAACTAAAAATGATACGAGAAAAGAACAAGCTTCAATGCCTATTTTTAAACACGCGCACCTTGGCGGCGCATAAAGCATTTAAAACACTCCGCAATCGTTTGACCGCCGAACTACGGAAGGCCAAAGCCCAGTATTATCAGCAGCTATTTTCTGACGCATCCCGTTCTCATCAAACATGGAAAATTATAAATGATGCACTGGGAAAACGCACCGGGACGACGGAAACGTCAGACCTAACTGTTCGTGGCGAGACCCTTACTTCTACAGCACTTTCTGAACACTTCAACGATCACTTCACCAATGCAAATGCTAACATTACGTCCCCAAACCCCATGTCATGTACTCTGGAACCCCACGTTCCCGAAACTGCTTTCTTGAAACCAACAGACATCTCGGAAGTAATCAAGCTTTTATTTAACTTAAAAACAGCAAAGCCCTCGACATTGAAAGCATGCAGATTAAACCTGTAAAACACGTCGTGGACCTTGTTTGCCCGTATCTAGTCTTTATATTTAACCTTGCAATCGAGTCGGGTTGCTTCCCGCACAAAATGAAGCGCGCTAAAGTGTCTGTTATATTTAAGGGTGGTGACAAAAGCAATGCCTCTAACTATAGACCCATATCTGTCCTACCAGTGCTATTAAAGGGTTTCGAAAAAAATATTTTGGCGCGGCTTGAAAGCTTTTTTTCTAAGCATAACATTTTGTCCGAACGCCAGCATGGTTTCAGGAAAGGCTGCTCCACCGTGTCTGCACTGCTCTTGCAGAACGAAATATGTTAAAAAACATAGAAGCCTCCAAACTTACACTTGCAATATTTATCGACTACAGCAAGGCATTTGATTCTCTGCATCATGAAATTCTTCTGCAAAAGCTTCAAAAGTATGGAATCCGTGGTGTCGCGCACTCGCTTATGCAATCCTACATGTCGAATAGGGAGCAACGTGTTGTGCACAATGGCTACCAGTCTTCATTCAGAAAGATATTGTGTGGTGTACCACAAGGAAGTGTTCTGGGACCGGTTTTATTCAATGTTTACGTTAACGACGTAATTTCCATTGATAAACAAGCCGAATTTCTGTTGTACGCAGATGACACTAGTTTATTTATTAGCAATGCTGACGCAACCCGCCTGTTTTCCTCCGCCAATTTTACCTTAGCCCAATTACACGTCTGGTCGAACAAAAACTGTTTAAAAATTATTGCAAAGAAAACCAAATGCATTTTATTCGCGCCGAAAAATAAAAATGTAAATGTAACCGAATACTTGATCTTGGGGGCCTCGCAAATCGACATTGTTAAGCAGCACAAAGTGTTGGGGGTGGTGCTCTCGCACCGCATGACATGGGACGCCCATGTTGAATTACTGGCCAAAAAGCTCTCATGCGCAGTGGGTGCATTGTATCGATGCCGCGATTTCTTCCCGCTGAACATTAAACTTCAAATATACCATTCGCTTTTTCGGTCACACCTTAGTTACTGTACGTTAGTTTGGGCCACGACAACCAAGAAAAATATTAACACGTTACTGCTGTTAGAAAAGAAAGCTATGAGATGTATAAATAACGTACCGTATCTTCATCCGACTAAGCAATTGTTTGAGCAGCATAGAATAATCTATATGAGGCAGCTTTATTCTTACCGTCTGGTATATCAGTTACACTTTTCAAATGATAAATATAAGAAATTCTTAACACAGTTATGCTGTCTATATCTACGAATTAGCACTTATACAACTCGTGGCTCGGAACAATGGCTCGTTCCACGCCCACGAACCAATTATCTTTGGCAGTCACTGGCATACAAGATTCCAAGCATATTAAATAAATTACAGGTACTTAGCGACAATTACGGAACACTAACACGGGCTTCTTTACGTGATGCGTTTGTCGGAAATGATTGTTTTTGAATTCCATTTTTCATATTGTTGTGTAAATATGCGTGAATTGTCTCGTCTGTTCTTTTTACCTGTATATGATTATGTGACGCCGAAACAATGCGTTCAAACTCGCTATACAAGTATTTTAATGTTTTTATTATTATTTTTATTTTTTTCGTGAGGTTATCGGTCTTCTCAGAGGTACTGTTATGCTGTTTTCCTTGTTTTAATCGCATTGTACAGTCGTCATTGAGCTGCCAATTTGGCTCCCTGGCCCCGACAAGCTGTAGCACAAGCTTTCTTGCCAAGGAGACCATCGACATTGTATTATGTTGAGAGAAAAAATAAAATTGAATTGAACTGAAATTGGCCTGTAACTTGACGGGTCTGAAGTTTCCCCGTCTTTATATATCGGTGTAACCTTGGCCATCTTCAGCGAGGTAGGATAGACACCATCTCGCAAGCAGTGGTGAAACAAATGGCACATGATGGGGCTCAGAACGTCAACATTATCTCTGATTAGACGCGTAGAAATGTTGTCCATCCCGGCCGCTTTGCTTAGACCTATATTGGAGACTACAGACGTTATTTCTCGCACTTCTATGTCCTGCATTACAAAACTGTTAGCTATATTGCTCGAAAATGATGGTTCATCAATACGGAACTGAAAATGTTTTGACAAGGAAAAGCCTATGGTTGCAAAATATGTGTTAAAAGATTCTACGGTATTTTCACTGATATTAGCTGGGTCAATACACTGCGCAGTGCCTTTCCCGGTGGCTTCCCTAATTATCTTCCAAATGTTCCTGGTGTCACCGGCTGCTTGATGAATAAGGTGTGCATCCTACTGTTTTTTCTGCGTTCTCAGTGCAGATACACAAATATTGGGAATATCCTTGTACTGCCGTAAGTTATGCTCGCTAGCTTTATTACGTCGCCATTTGTTGTACCAGTAATCTTTCTGTTTAAGCATTTCAATAATCTGCCTGGTCATCCACGGACATAATGGGTTCTCTAATGAATGTTTGGGCACCCTGACACTGCTTTTAGCCTGGGCATTCATAAGGGCATGAATGAAATTGTCAACCTCTGAGTTAACGTCCTCATTAATAATATCAGCAGCATCAATAGCCAATATACGCTCGCGCAATTGTTGGTGGTTAGTTCGAACTGAATGTTTTAAGCAACTGTTCTGGGTGTCTGTTCTGTGTTCAAGCTTTACAAAAAGAGGAAGGTCGTCTGCAATAGGCTCGTTAAAAACGCCTGCTCGTATACCAGTTGAGATGTTTGTTAATGCATTGTCAATTAGGGTGGCCGTCGTACTAGTGATGCGTGTGGGCATTGTAATTAGGTTTCGAAAATTATAGGAATCTACCAAATACTGATAATCTCGATTCGTTGTACCACAGGAGTCGATATTAAAATCGCCAACAATCACCACAGGTGCATCGTTGTTTAAAGTTAACGTAGACAGAACGGTTTCAAGTTGGTAAAGACTGGAAGCTAGATTGGAATTTGGAGGGCGACAGACTACGCCAATTGTCAGTGAACATTCTACTCTGACAAAAATAGCCTCAAGATCTGCGCAGCTGCAGGATGCAGATGGCAGGGTGGTAACAGTATGCACAGATTTAACAAAAGCTGCGACACCCCCGCCGCAGCTGTGTGTGGCACGCGCGATAGAAAATGCGGAATAGCCATGAATGACCACGGTTTCACCTTGTTTCAGCCACGTTTCCGATACCGCGATGACGTCAGACGCTTTCTCATGTTGAGAAAGATAAGTGATAAACAAGTTAAGGTTTTTCCTTATGCTCCCAGCATTACAATAAAACATGGAAAATTCTTTGCTTTTAAATAACTTATCAGCCTTTTTACTGGTAAGGAGCATGACGAAGGAGGTGATGAGTGCAGGAGACTAGATACGATTGGTACGAGTCAGGCGACTTTCGCAAGATCATCTTCACATGTCACGTGAAGGACCTTAGTGTTTTCCGCTTTCCGCATCAGTATTCTGCCATCGCGCACCCAGGCAAACTTCCCGTTGTTTTCTCGTTTCGCTTGGATAGCTTTGGCCAGAAGTACTTTATGTTCAGGGCAGAGGTGTTCATTGACATAAATGGGGTCATCCGATTGAAAGCCCAGAACTGACGCGTTCAGTCTGGTTTTTTTTGGCAGCAAGCAGAACTTTATCACGAGGTGACCTTGAAAGGAATTTTACTGGACGTGATAGGGTTCGCCTCGACGAATTGCCATGCGAACGCCCTTGGATATGCTGGTCAAATGTCGACTGTCGACTGATGACTGTCGCCTGACTTGTTTGGGACTTTCAAAGCATCGTGTAGCCGCATGAAGGTACGGCATAATAATCCTCGGAGTGCCAATGCGTCGAAGTAGTCCGGGTCAATTTTATCAGGTGGAAGTTCTAAGATTCTCCTTTCGATCTCGTACAGTGTGGCACCTTTACTTACAAAAAGGTCAATGCACTCTTGTAAACGATGCGAAGATGGAGAAGCGGCTTCAAGAAGCTCATTCAGTGCCTTGAGCATTCTCGCAGTAGTGAAGTGAAGGATGCGTTGCTGCCGCCGCATTTTATCCATTGGACACTTACTGTCGGCCGTCACTGGACGGTCTGGGTCAGACATGCCGACCTCCTGAGGTCGGCCGACATGCCGACATACTGAGGGCGGGGCTTGTCAGCGGAAGCACTCCAAATCGCGGGGTTCTAGGAACCTCAAGCCGGAGGGGATGTCAGTGGTGTCCTTGGTCGCATGCGATCATCCTCCCGGGTTTCGGCACCAAAACTGTAGCGGAATAACTATGCAATTCAGACTTGCGCCATGGCTGCCCTTAGCGGGGACGATCACTTTCCTCGCATATTCTACATGGCGAGGTGATGATGATGAAGAAGACTGGCACATAACCAGCCGGAAATGCATAGCCAGCGGGAGATTTACGCTTCTCCCAAAAGTTTCCAATTACCCCGTGCCACTGCTAACTACGACCAATTTATCCCCCAAACCTGCTTGATCTCATCTGTCCACGTAACTTTCGGTCGCCCTCTGCCACACTTGCCTTCTCTAGGGATCCGCTCTGTCACCCTTACTGACCAACAGTTATCTTGCCTTAGCATTACATGCCCTTCCAAGTCCATGTCTTGTTTTTATTTCTAATAATATGTCCTTACCACGCGTTTGTTCCCTGATCCACTCCGCTCTGTTCACGTCCCTTAATGTTACACCTATCATCTTCCGTCCCATTGCTCGGTGAGTCGTCCGTGGTTTAGGTTGAACCCTCTTAGTCAGCCTCCAAGCTTCTACCCCGTAGGTAAATACCGGCAGGATGCAGCTGTAATAAACTTTTTTCTTCCTGCATAATGATAGGCTGCCATTTATAACCTTAGAATGCCTGCCGCATGCACTCCACCCCATTCTTATTCTTCTAATTATCTCTGTGTCATGTTTGGGATGCAGAGTCAGAACTTGGCCAAAGTAAATATACTCGCTTACCACTTCTACTACCTCACCACCTATCTCAACTCGCTGTGGTGTCCCGGCGTTATTGATCATTACTTTAGTTTTCTGCATATTATTTTCAGGTCCACCTATCTACTGTGTCGGTCCAGTGCGGTAAACATGCGTTTTAATCCATCCCCCTAGTTACTTAGCAAGGCAACGTCATCAGCAAATCTCAGGTTAGTGAAGTATTCTCCATAAACCCTTACTCCCAACGGTTCCCAATCTAATGTTCGCAATACTTATTGTAACCATGCTGTGAATAACATTGGAGATGTTTTGTCTCCTTCTCTGACACCCTTCCTTATAGGTATTTTACTTCCCCCCTTACGGGGGATGTTGGTAGAAGCGGACCCATTGTAAATATACTCTGGTACGTTTACATAATGCTCATCTACACCGTGGGTCAGTAATGTCTGAATGACTGCTAAGGTTTCAACCGAGTCAAATGCTTTCTCATATTTTAAGGCCATATACAGGGGTTTAGTATACTCAGCAGAGTTCTCTATCACCTGATCTATAGTGTGAATATGGCCGATTGTCTAATAGCCTTTACAAAACCCAGCTTGTTCTTTATGTTGACTGAAATCTAAGGTGGGAGAAATTCTGTCAGCAATTACCTAGGTAAGTACCTTGCAGACGACTTACAGTAAGCTGATCGGCCGGTAACTTTTCAATTCCTTTATGTCGCATTTCTTACGGATTAGGACGATGTTCGCGTTCTTCCAAGATTCTGGTACACTTGCGTTCATTAGGCATTGCGCGTACAGGTGAGCCAGTTTTACTTGTAAAATTTGCCGGCCATCTATCATGAGGTCTGCTGTTATCTTGAAGAATGGAGGGTAAATTGTACTAGTAAAACTGGTACACACTTGGCTAAGTGCAAATGGCGTTCAAAGCTACCCCAAAAACGAATCCTGTGAAATATGCCAGGCACCGGCTATTGGCAGTAGGGGGAGTTTATATAATTTCGGCTTCGGTGACATTCATAAAGCGGAGATGGCCTACCGTAGCGGTTAAAGGGTAAGAATGGCTTGTTTTAAATACTGACGGTTTTTAACGTAGTTTATGGTTTTAGTTTTTCCCTTCACGTTTTCTTCTCGCACTGTTTAAGATTACCCCTGTGCGTGTCTGTATGTTGCCAATTCCAATACAAATATTCTTAGTTTTTCGTCAGCGCTTGTGGCTCACTTTCTAGGGTGTCCCAGTTGTCTGCGCTTTTTTTTACAGGATTCATCTCCAAACTATTATCAGTGCTGGTGATACACCCCCGTAACAGTTCGCATAATAAACGTTGTAGTGGCAACATTCTCTATCATCATCATTTCAACATCAGCGCCAACGTGTAAAGCTGTTTGTACGTGGAGCGCTCACAGCTCGCTTAGTAATTTAGTCGTGCACCTTACTGCTGTACCAAATTATATTGACTCCTACAGGCTACGTCAACGCTTTTGTTGTCGCTATGTTTGTAATTGGAAATGTCAACAATGCGTTTCTGATTTACCTATCGAAGGACTCTGTTGTTGCTTGTTGTCGTTATAAATTTCTTGTAAACAGAAACCGTGCCTGCAGTCACTTTAGCAGTTGACGCATTCGAAACCTGACCATAAGCACAAATCCACCAATCAAGACAAACAGCAAGCAGAAACCTTAAGCGAACTTTTACCGGTGTACAGAAAGCGCAATGACCCTGTCAAAAGGGCAAGCTTTATTCTGCTTTTATATCTTGACCGAGGTAATTGCACACGCGGAAGTTTCTGTGACCTCATCCTATGTAGAAGGGATTCTGTCTCAGAGGAAGCACGTGACATGTTTTGTGGCAATATACAGCTTCGACCTTAGAAAGGCCGGCATGGACAAATTCTGAGAAGCCTACGTATGTTCCGCGGTGTTCCTAGAGACCGTTTCCAATGTTGTCTATGTTTACACTTCTAAGTTAAAGGTCACATGCCACCCAGGAACAAAAAATCTGAACGGAATGTTTTTATGCTTTCGTATAAAATTGTGGAATGAAATGGTGCCACTTGTTGGCCGAAAAACAAGATGAACAATTTTGTGTTCCCACCCTTACTAGCTTATGCGTCCGCCGACTTTTTGTGCACGCCAATTGTCCGAAGTCCACCTTGCGTCATATACGCCAGGGTAATGCAAAGCATTACTTCTTCAGCGTAATGCTTTTGCGCTGCTTTAAACGGGAAGTGAAAAAAATAATCTTTCCGTCGTATGGCTAACCGACTCGAGTTGTAAAGCAGAGAGGAGAAAAATACAATGATTCGACCAGATATGCTGTGATATACCCACTCAGCTTCTCCGCGATCCTTGCGTGGGTTGAAAATAAAATAGTCAAACATTTTACTGATGTAACTGAGCTCCGAACAAAAATTATACAAAGCGGTTCTGCACAGCGCCACTGGATATGTACGTACTTAGGCAAGGAAAGGCAAAGAGCATTCCTGTAGAAAATACTTATATCCTACAAAACAAACTGGTACATGTTGAACAAAGAGGAGGTGTGACACCAGCACAGCCAGCGGGTGCTCCCTCAACGAGTGCGGCTCACAAGGCAGTTGGTCGCAGCCATCTCTGATAGCCGGACATCTCGCCTTCTCGTTCCATTCAATGGTGCCGAAATCTCTGGTGCTAAAACCGCCAGCCGTCGATCCCGCCGGCGCTCTGCATGCACCCGCGTCGTCGTAGCAGAAGAGTTTTCCGCCCCACTGGCATGACGAAGATGACGGCACTCGACGCGCTGCTGCAGAGCCCTGCGGCACTGATTCTCGACATGCATCTGGTCACCATCTTCGACAAACATCGGGCTTTGCATAAGTTTGACACCAGATTCAGGCGAGTCTTACAGAAGAGGAAGTTGGCGCCCACGTTTTGGACGCAATTGACTACGACGAGCGCATCTGATCCCTTCGCACGCTCGTGCGCTCTGTCACGAGACTGGCCCTTTCCTCCAGCGCAGCTACAGCCGAGTCTGGTTAGCCTTGCGGGTGCGCAACCTCGAAGCCTCGACTGGGAATCCCTCAGGCAATGCAGAGAATCCGCTTTGCCGCACTCCGGAAGCTCCATATACCGACGTTCTGGGGCTACTGACGCGACTGGCAAGGGTTCTGGGACCAGTTTGATCCAAGCATCCACTCGAACGCAACCTTACCACGCATCCAGAAGTAAAAGTACCTGCTCTCGTGCTTGACCGGCCCTGCCAAGTCTGAAATAGATGACTTTACGCGGGTCGACGACGACTACGACTTCGCCGCAAAATAATCACCAACCGATTTGGGCGGAAATACATTCTCGTAGACGGCCAAATACACAAATTACTCGCCCTGGACCCGGCCCAGGATGCGGCTGACAACGACAAATAGCGGGTCCTCTACGACACCGTCACCTTCGCATAAACGCGTTGGAGACCCTAGGGATGTTCCCGGACTAGTACTTCGTGGTACTCCAGGCGTTTTGCTACGGACCTTGCCGCACGACCTGGGCCTCCTATGCCGCACTCTCCGTGAGAGACGCAGCATGACGCATCCGAGTTCTCCGCGTGCCCTTCAACCAGGTCCAAGGAAACCAAAGTAGGATAGCGCGCCCCATCGTTCTGTACCGTGAACGCATCGCATCCAGGAGAGGTGTCAGTTGTCGCCACCGCGTGTCGATCCTCAAAAGGCGATGACTCTGATGGCCCAATGTCCATCTGCAGCGGCCGAGGTATCAACTTTGCAACGCTCAGTACGACGTCCTCGCCCACTGCATATCGGCGGTATCACCAAAGGAAAAGCGAAAGCGGCTGCAGGTCAGTAGATGGTGCTTTGGGTGCGGAAAGCACAACCATTTCGCAAGGCACTGCAGAACAGCCACCAGTCTTGTCTGCAGCCGCTGTTCACGTGGGCACCTCACGTCGCTGGGCGACATCCAGCCCCATACGGAATGTTTCGGGCCCACCAGTCCAGAGTCTCAGCTAACTCGTTGCAAAGTGGCAGCAATAATGCCAGCGCCATGACATCTGCGCCGACCCACGGTGCAGGACCCACGTCAGTGCTCCTCCAGACAGGCCGTGCACAAGGCCTCGGGAAGAGCCGCCACCTGCTCGTTCGCTTCTTGTTAGACACCGGTAGCCAGCCAACTTTTCTTCGACGCGACATGGCCCCAGTACTTTTTTGTCCGGTCAATGGTGTCGAAAGTCTAACGGTTGCTACGTTCGGAGACAGTCGCCCGAGAGCACCTGTTACGTGCAACAGAGTCTCCTTGACCCTGAAAAGCCAGCATGACGACCAGAACATCACTGTTGATGCCCTCGAGGTTCCCGAAATCTGCAGCATCACAAGCCTTCCCATGATCCAGGAAAACCTTCATGCTATGGCCGCTAAGTGTCAAGTTGCTGCTAGTGCCCGGCTTTCGGCCACGTTTCAGGAGCATCAAGTTAGCGTGCTGATCGGGTCGGAAGCCCATGGGAAGTTATCAACAAGACAAAGTTCTGGGATTCTTCTTTTCTGGCGGCCATGGAAACATGTCTTGGCTGGACTCCACAAGGTGTCCAACTCGAGGATCCAAGCCCTGCGACCTTTCCCTCAAGCTCATCCTTTTTTACCCTTGGAGGATCACCCTGCGAACACACCACCACAGAAATTGATCTCTCGTCCACGTGCCGCCTGGAAGCCATCGTGAATCAGGGCAGTACTGCAAACTTCACGTTTAACGACCCCGCCGTCCGCCCAATCGAACTTGAGCATCCCGATGTACACTACCGTGATTAAGTGCCCCTTCTAAACGAAGAGCCAGGACGTAACGTATCCAACCTTTCATCGTTTGGAGACTATTCTAATCCTGCTTTCAGCGTACTAGAAGTGCCGTTGAAGCACTCAGACAACAGCCTCATACGGAGCGCGGAAAACGTCACCACCTTTGTATCGGAAAAGCCTGGCTCGGATAGCGCGGCAGTACACGCTCACCTTAGCGCTTTTCTGCCTAGCTAAAAGCAATAGGCGCCTGCCTCAGCAACTCGGCCTTCCAGATCCACTTTCTACGGGCAGTGAGCTCAACAGACAAGCTCGACACGGTCGAATCGTAAGAGTATCTTCGGCGTCGATAGAAACGACAGTGCCGCCTGTTGCTCCGATCGTCTCACGAGGCAACAGCGCAGCTTCCCTCTAGGCCCCAAGTCGCGGACGAAGTGCTTCTACAGGACAATTTGCCCCGAACTTCTGTCAACTTCGCAGCCGTCTTCAGCCATTTTCTGGAAGCGACGGAATGCTGCGCCCGTGTTCCCCCGCCTGTGATCGGGACGGGAATACATCGTCCAGTGCAGCGGCTGTGCTTTTTGAAAGAAAGCCCAAAATCTGCTTGCGGCCGCGGGAGTATCTTGAATAAAAAGAAGGAGGCGCGGCACCAGCGCCACCAGCAGGAGCTCGCTCCAAGATCGCGGCTCACACGAGAGTAAGTCGTAGCCATCTTTGATAGCCGGACATTTGGTCTTCTCTTCCTCTTTCCCTTCAGCACACACAATTAGTGTTTAGTGTTAGTGTAATTAGGCCAGGCATAAACAGAGAGTGAGTCATTTATTTTTGGATATTTTGTTAGAAAGCATAGTTCTATTTCAAGTCGGCGCAACGGCGACAAAGGGGTAATATGTCGAGACAGGTTTGAATCCAACGCGCATACATATAATTATGCGGATAGCTGCTAACCATTCAGAGGAGAAGCGCCGTCCGCCAGTACCGGATCGCACAACGTCCAAAAAATTATCACACTACCGTACGTGTGTATGCTGAGGGAATTTATTTATTTGGCACTTGTCGATAGTTCGTTCGAAAGCGTTGCTCTTACTCTCATCGGCGCAGTGACACCAAAATGATCATGAGCCAGTACGCGTTCGATTCTCACGCACAGAAACGTAATAGGAACAAACGCCGCGCCTCGAGAGGCAGACAGACAGCCACCACGTATTTCTCGCCAAGCTACTGCTACTGCAGTAAATGAACTCAATGTGTTCCGGGGATAGCTTTCCTGTCGTCGGGCGGCCTTAGCCAAACTAACGCAGGTAAAGAGTCCTGCCTGCTCCGGATGTATCCTGCAACCTGTACACCTGAGAGGCTAAACCGGATAGGTTCAACCATGTGGGAAGGCTCTTTGGTATATAAACCGTACTTCCTCATGAGAAAAAGATATGGCGAAGCTGGTGTAGTGGTTGGCCTACACCGTCCATGATTGACCAAAGCAAATCTCCGCACTCAGTCCTCAACAGCGGTAAAACATCCGATCACGTTGGCAGTCAGGCCAGCGCAACAAAAGAGGGTACTAAGAACATCTGCGTCTGGACGGACTGCCTCTCCAACTTGCCCTTGGCAACGTTCAACACCCGAACCCTGTCTAGCGAGGAAATTTTAGCGGTACTACTAGCGGAGCTCAGAGACATTACATGAGATATGAATGAGTTAAGCCAAGTTAGAAGAGCAGGAAGGGCTTTATGGAGGTGACAAGCGGGCATATGTTTTGCTACAAAATACTTTACGGGAAGCAAGAACACAGCGTGGGATTCCTAATATATAATGAATTAGCAGGCAACGTGGCAAAACTCTACAGGAATAACGAAAGAGTTGCAGCTGTTGGGATCAAGCAAATAACCGTAGAGCTAAAGGTAGCACATACCTATGCGTCAATACCCAGCTACACTGAGGAAGCCGTAGATATACTCTACGTGGACGTAAAATCAGCAATTAAGCGGAGAACTACATGGTTCCCAGATTTAATGCAATGCTCGTTAGGAAGCAAATCGGCTTCGTGGTCCACTTCGGAAAAGGTAATCTCAACAATCGAGAAGATATACTGGTGGGATTTCCGGAGATAAATGATCTGCGGCTGATAAACACACTCTTTTACAAACAAGCGAACGAAAATTGGACATTGAAAAGTCCTGATGAAACAACAAAAGCTAAAATTCGCTTCATTCAATGTGGCAGCCCAAGTATTGTGCAGGGGGCCAAAGTTCTAGGTTAAATTTGAAGCAATGATCATTGGATTGTTACGTGCAAGTAAGCCTGAATCTCAGTGAGACAGAAGTATACTCGGGAAAACTAAACCAAGCATTAGTCAAGTCAGAGCCAGTACGAAGGAGTTTAAAATGACTCGCTAAAACAAATATGAGCTTGTAAAGGAGGAGAACCACGATAATATAGGCGAAAAAATGCAAGCTATCAACGGCAATAACAAACGGGCAGAGCTGTGGGAGAAGCGGAACTTCGACGGTAAAAGGTAAAACTAAGAAAGCCAAGAAACTAACTATGAAATGTATTAAACTCGGTTGTGTAATCCGGTGGATCAAATTCAGTAAAAAGTGGTTTTAATGATTACCCGAAGTAAAACAAACGACATTCGTGCATATAACGTGGCACTGATCAACGAAATGCTGCAAATAAGAGGAAGTTTGTAAAAAAGCATTTAAGAGAAAGCTTGCCATCGGTGCAGGCAAAATGTACACACACAAACACGAGCAGGGTAACATTACGCACACCATTGACAAGATCATCAGAACGATTCCGCACCAGACTGTATGCAAGCCACGTTATATTAGGCAAGACTACTTGCCGTACCAGACTAACTATTAATGCCCCACTAGTCACTTAAGAGGAAGTATGGAGGCTCTCAATTTATTGAAGAAAGAATAAGCTGCAGCTGAGAACGGCATAACGTGGAGCTTTAGAAAGAGGCAGGATGAAGCGTACCGGAAAAGGATGCTCCACCATTTTCGGAATGCTCAAGGACTCAAAACGTGCCCACAGCATGGAAAGACAGCAACATTAGTCGGAATAAGAAAAGGATATATACCGAGAACCCAAATAGTTCCAGACCCATCAGCCTACCCTCAGTTTTTGGGTAGATTCCCCTTAGGGGCTTGGACTCTCGGCGGCTCATGTCTTCGTCATATTAACCGTTGTCTCATCTAGTCATGCTACAAAAAACCGGAACCCTCGTTTACGCCTCGAACTAGGACGTAACTCATTTTAAAAATTACTGGGACACTCGTTTACACCTTGCGCTAGCACGCTTCCTGCTTCATAGACATGACACTTTTACCGAAAGCCTGTAAACTTCTACCCCCAATAATTTCTTTTCCGTAGGCAAAAAGGCCGAGACAGTAAGAATACTCATACACACCGCGCGCTTTGCACCTCCATAGAATTCACGTTAGCAGCGATGGCCTGGAATTTTTTTAAAAGCTGTTTACCGAAGTCCATTATCCGCACTGGCGACAGCCTATGTTCCCGACCCCACAGAGAGCAGGCTCGGTATAGGAAGGCGTACTCAACCATGAATCGCATTCATGTTGTCCATCAAGTGATAATAAAATCCGCGGAATACATTGAATCAATTTACATAGCATTTATAGACTTTGAGAAAGCGTTTTCCTGTGTACAAACCGATGCTCTACAAAAAGAACTAAAGAGTCAGAGAATACAAGAGACCTACACACCACACCTCTACGGTATAAGGGGTGTACGAGCAGGACAACACTTTACAATAAAAGCGATTATTTCCCAACCCAAAAGAAAGTAGGACGGAGAGACAATACATCGCCAAAACTTTTCACATCACGTCTGGAGGGGGCATTTAGAAAGCTTGATTGAGAAACCAAGTAATAAGCTTAAACGGTTAATACTTGAGTCGTTTGAGGTTTGCAGACGACAGAGTATTGTTGAGTGAGATTGCAGAACATCTGCACAAGAGCTTGAGGAATTACAACAAAAAAGACCTGGTCGTGAGGCTAAAAATAAATATTATAAATTTAATTTCAAAACGACTAGTCATGCCGCAAGCGTGCCTCAAGTCCCCTTGCCGCAAGCCATGCCGCAAGTCCCCTTCAGCGTCGGAGACGAAGGGTTTGAAGAAGTAAAGGAATACAACTACCTCAGACAAATTGTTAGTGCTGACCCAAACCACGGGAGAGAAGTCCGACCCAGAATACGTATGGGCTGGGAAGCACTGGGAAACCACTCCTAAATAAAGAAAAGTAAGCTACCTCTCTCACTCAAAAGAAAAGAATACAACCAGTGCATACCGTGGTTATTATACCCTTAGCTGAAACTAGCCGCCTTACTAAACAGCTTGATGGTACATTTCTTCGGCTCTACGGTCGCGTAATGAACATTGATTGCACTGACATCTAGGGACGGGAAACGAGCCTAACGATCAGTGAACGAACTCGAGTAGATGATGTCATAGCTGAAGTGAAGACCTAGAATTGGACTTGGGCTGGCCATGTAGTGAGACAAACCTTCAAGTGGTGGAACCTACAGCAACACAGTGGATGCCAGTAGATGAGTCTAGAAGCGCAGAAAGGCCAACAAACAGATGCAGAAATAAAATATGAAAATTTGGTGGCTAATAGCGGACTTGAGAGGGGCGGAACAGGAGCTCTTGTAAGTTATTGGGAGAGGCTGTCACTCTGCAGTGGGTCAGAGCAGGCTGTTGATGTTAATGATGAGGTTCGTCTTAGAGACCAGAATTGCTTTTGAATGAAATGTGATCACCAGTGGACGCGATTATAAGTTTTGTCTTTAAGTTGGTGTGTTGGTATAATATAGGAACATGACATTAATTGTGTTAATAACGCACTTAAACTATTTTCCCCTTTACAGTCGAGGAACATCAGTATTACAATTTCAGGCTCTGTGCTGTCGCATGAAACATAAAACGCTGTTTCTCAGTGGTGTAGATATCGTCATTAAACATGTTGAGTGGGAACTTCTAGCACCAACACAAAGCCGTGGTTTAACGTGCAGTAGCCTAGACAGCCTTGCCCCCTTTGACCGTTTTTTGTCTCGTCGCTAAGGGTGTCAGTCGATGGCTGGTTATTGGCTGGCTTATTTTCCACGGCATTCACGTGTGCAGGCAGAATTTTTTTGGTGTGTATGATCTTGCTGGGAAGTTAGTGCAAGATTGAAAGATAAATGCACCTAGCGACACAACTTAGAAGTCGCGACGGCTGTTATCACCCCGACGCGAACGAAGACCTCTGTGGGTCACAGAACACCGACGATGAGATACTACCGAAAATTGATGTTTAGTGCACATGAACAAACTCCACACTTTCGTCACTCGTTTCGAAGATGCACCCAGTGAGGTATTACGCCGAGTGGAATCCGTCGTGCGAATTGGTACGCTCACCACAGGAAAATAACTCATTTATTAAAAGAAAGCTGCTTTGAAGTGAGTGCAACGTGCTGATTTGCGAGTTTGCTCGTGTGCCTACGCATATACTCCCAAGGTACGGCCTTTTCACTCCTAGGTATAAGCACGTCCTTATAACCGCAAGAAAAAGACATTTATAACGACATTTGAAAATAAAAAAATTATTTCGGGCGCTCTCGCGTGAATCGGGAAATTGAAATTGTATTGTTATACCTTCGAGGATATGCACATGTCTTCTGTGGTTTTTTATTTCCGTGAGCCAAGACAAACCCCCTGGATGTCCTCCTCCAAGCAAATAAAGTAATTATTTATTGATTGATTGATCGATTATGAAAAAGCGGGGTCCTGTTGCAAGCAGACAACAGTGAAAGAGGATATATACACAAACACCTAGACGACATATATTATGGGTGTACGAGTAAGACAAGCTTTGAGAAACAAAGAGGAAAGCCTGTCATCCGAAAGTGAATACGGCAGAGGGGAGCTTCGCCAGCTTTGTTCACAGCGTGTCTATAGGGCTTTTCCGGAAGCTTGATTTGGACTACCGAGTATGGCGGAAAAACGACCAATAATTAAGACACTTGATGTCTGCAGGAAATACATTGTTGCGCAGAAAGTCGACTGAATACTTTCAAAAATTGTTTGAGGCAATATGATAGCAGTTTTTGCTGTGGGGCTGAAAAATACAAAACTTTCAATATGATAATTATTATTAATTATATTAAAACAAGCTAAAAGCACCCTCTTTAGCGTATGCATCAAATAGCTAGGGCAAGTGGAAGAATACAAAATCCTTAAAAAGGTTTTGAGTACTCCCCAGAACCGCGAGAAAGAACTGATGATGATGGTATGGTTTAATGGCGCAAGGGCTACAAGGCTAAAGATGGCCAGGAGGAATGCTGGTGTTTCAGTTAGAAATTCTTGCCTAAAATTGGTGTATAGGGTCAATGGTTAGTGAAGTTAGTCAATGGTTAATCAATGGTTAGTGAAGAAAATTGGATATAAAACAGTTCAGGAAGCACGGGTACGTGGGGCCTTCAAAAACAGGGTTCCTAAGGGAGATCGTTTTGCCAAGGCAAACAGGTAAGCCCCCTGAGCATCACACTGAAAGCCTTCAGCACTCTCCTCATCATTGAGGGCAGGCTGCGGGTATATACTGTATGAGATGTACTTCAAAAAATGAACATCCGCCAAGTAAGCAAATACATTATAAACTTTGCGATTGCGTCGTCTGATAGAAAGTGTGCAAGAGTTCAGGTATGTCTTTTGTGTATAAGTCTGCGAAGTGTGTGTTTCTTTCTGGTTAGAGTTCACTACATTCAATTAGCACATGTTTTCTTTTGATGAGTGGTTTGAGGTTCAAGTAAGGTAGAGATGCAATGTCCACATCATCCCGAAGAACTGCAGGAGCTGTTTCCCTGTCAGCAGCGTAATTTCCAGCACATTCCGCAATGTCCAGGTACTCAGCAGATTGCAGCAGGCTGACACGATGATATTTAAAAGAAAGTTAAGCACTGCTTTTTTGTGAGGCTTAGCGGAATACAAGCCTGTTACTACACTCAAGGAATCTGTATGTATTACTGAACGGCTTATTTGGTCTTGTATAATGCGCTCTACACCATTAAAATACCATGGGCTCCACCTGTGAATGTGCTGGTGTTAGGGTTGAGTGTTTTAGCGGCAGAGTAATGGGGTCCACAAACATCACAAGAAACAGCAGGGTTGATTTTAGATGCGTATGCGTGAACTTATGTGCAATCGTATTTGTGTTGAAGGCTTAAAAGTGTTGGTGTATTAAGGCACAGGGAGCTTTGTTCTTCTGTATTTAGCTTAAGACCTGTAACATGCAACCGGCAACCATTTCCATGGTGCAACGACATCAGTAAAGGTGGTTTTATAAGGGTTTTTAAAGAAGATTTTTTATGTGAGATGTCAAAGTGTTTACCGATATTACTTAGGGTTGCGCAAGAGAGGATCGTTTTAGGAACAGACCTGCACTGAATAAATGATGTATTAGGATACCTGATGGGTGCTTTACGAGTGAATTTGTTTTGATTGCATATAACAAGGATGTGTACGCACGCCCATCTTCCAAGGACCACATATCAGATTCTTCATACAAGCTTTCTATAAGGCTTGTTCGGAAAGCACCCATGGCTAATCAAAGGCCCAGGTGGTACACTGGCTCAAGGAGTTTAAGAGCGGCCTTTGAGGCTGACTGATAAATAATATAGCCATAGTGAAGCCTAGACCTGACAGGACTATTCAAAATTCTAGATCAAAAAAGGTATATACACAGCGCTGTTAATGTACAAATGAATTTTTTATGTAAGCTTCCAATGCTACGTGTCTGTCAGCTGTGGACCTTCTCGACCGGAAGCCAGACTGCGGCTATCTAAAATTCCGTTGTATTCTAAAAAATCAATTAAGCATCTGTTTATTAATTTTTTTTTAAAAGATTGTACAGGCAAACTGTTAATGAGATCGGCCTGTAGCTGCCTGCTAAAGAAGTGTCATTTTCTTCTTTCGGTAATGTGACGACAATGGCCTCTTTCCAGGATTTAAGATGAGGTGCAGATGACCAGATTTTGTTGAAAAGGAAGAGAATTCTCTCTTCTATGTCTTCATGGACATGTTGCACAAGTTTATAAGTAATTCTGTTGGCCCCTGGGGCACGTTTACCTCACGTTTAAAGTGACACAGCTAGCTCATGCTCATTAAACAGACAGTTGTAGCCATTCAGTTCTGCTTTTCTTTTTTGTAGTGGCTGCCGTTCAATGCTGTTTTTGTGTTGTATGACTTGTATGGGTAGTGCGCTGAACTGGAGACGCCTTCAAATTGATCACTAAAAGTATTGGCTTGATCCCCAAGCATGTCTCCAGCAGTACTCACAAGTGGAAGGATGTTTGTATTACGTCCTTGTATTGCAATACTTCTCTTCCAAGCTTTGTGTGCGTTAATGTATGAGGTAATTGACGTAAGAAATGTCTTAAAAATGTACGTTTTCGCCGCACGTCTAGTCTTTCTATCCTTCACTTTTGCACGTTTAAAAGCAAACATATGTTCACTTGTTGGTTCGGATATCTGGCAATGGTCGGTCAACCAAGGCTTTCGTTTCGTCTTGTTTGTACCGAATTCTTGAGGTATGGATGACTGCGCAGCATGAATTAGGTCTCTAGCAATTATTTATGCAGCTTGGTCGATACCTAATTGTTCTATAGATGCTGACGACAGCTGGAACATTCTTTTATATTTTCCTAATCTGCACCCTCTGCAAAGAAACGTTTTGTTTGTCTTGGAATTGAAAGGCTCTCTGCTGCAGTTAGTGTAACAGGGAAATGGTCACTGCTATAGGCATTCGCATCTACGCTCCACTGGAATAAAGGGAATAGAGCAGTTGAGCCCATTGCCACATCGATGGCCGAGTATGTGTTGTGTGTTGTGTTATAATAGGTGGAGTGTTTTTAAGTGCGAATGCACTTCTTAAGCGAGCCTGAATCGTCCGCCACCGTAGTCCGCATAGCAACAGCTGCGGGTGCGCACGCTCCTCGTCTTTCTCCTCGTCTTCCCTAGCAACAGGGGGAGATGGGCGCGCGCTACTCTTCTCCTCCTCTCTCCGCTCGGTGGCTGCGGGTGTTGGCCACCTCCTCATGGCACATACCCACGTGAGGGATTGACCAGGAATCGGGCGTGAGAAGGGCAGGGACGAATCACCGTACGGCATGGTCTACACCAACACATACTCCGGCGACGGTATCTTCGTGCTAACCGCACACCTCGCCCCCAACCTCTCGCGCGAAGCGGTCCTCCAGTACGTGGACGCGGCCATGGAGAGCGTCTGCGCGCGTTCCAAACCCTCGGATCCCGTCGTCTTGGTCGGCGACTTCAACTTCGACGTCCGCAAGGACTGAGAGTGGTTGGTCGACTACATGCACGCCACCACTCCATGTCGTGCGTACCCCTCGAATCGCCCACCACCATCAACGGCGGTTTCATGGACCTGGCCTTTGCGAGAAACTGCTAAGTCCGCACCGTCCTCCAAGACCCTTTGAAGGTTCATTTCACCGACCACAAAGCGATCCTTCTAGCAATCAAGTACAACGACGACACAAATAGGTGTCTGTGAATAAATGCATCTTTCTTTTAAGTGCGAATGCAACCGTGCATTCGCACTTACACACTCTCCCCCTCGGGGAAGTGCGAGGGAATTTTTTTGTTAAAAAGGCCGGTGCCTGATGACAGCAAAAAGTTTTCTCAGTCTCCCTCGTGCATCTCCATGTGCAGAACCCCACAGCTTATGGTGGGCATTAAAATCCCCTGCTAGTATGAATAGGGGTGAAAGCTGATTTTTTTTAATCTTTCAAACTCAGCAGCTCCTATATCCGGAGGGACAAACAAACAGCAGTCTCATCGGCAGAATGTACTACTACGAATGTAGAGAGAAAGTGCTTCGTATTTGTAGTTGCAGTACTTTGGTACGGCCTATTTTTGAGGGCAGGTCAGTTCTTTTGGTGGGTGGTGGTGGAGAATGAAGCCATCAAGCAGCAAGGCCAGTCGCCCCCCACCGAGCCAACCAACGAAACATGGCATAGCAGCGCACGCTCACTGTGCGGTGCCAATATAACCCTAAGCTCGGAATCTAGGGTGATGTCTTCGCACAGGGTTAACCCTCGCTGCCTGGAAAAAGCGGAGAAATGAGGAAGCGAAAATATGACAGGACAGGGTTAGGAAAGACCAAGGGAAAAGAAAAGAATGAAGAAGAGGACAGGAAAGTGACTGGCTGATTCCCCGCAGGTCAGGTCAGACAGGGGGCACCGTCCACCGGAAGCGAGGACCAAATTACCGTGTTGCCTCTCCCAAGGGGCCTTGAAGGTCTAGACCAACCTTGGGTTTGGCTCAGCCACCAGGTAGCCCTTTTCCCTGGACGCGGCCATGCCTCGCACAGCCTATAGAGTGGGGTGGGTGGGTCTAACCCACACAGGCTCGGGGTCCGCAGGGTCACCACTATCGTCACCTTGAATAGATGAGGTACCCCTGCTGGGCGCGCGAGAGAAATACTCAACAGATTAGGAGTGGACTGAGGTAAATGTGTGAGCAATCACAAGTACTAAAATATGACCGATGTTTATTCTTAAATGGCTAGTGAAAAATATGGCCCTCTGATGGTGATGTCATATGGAGCAGAAACAAGCATCTCATTAAAAAGGTAGAAAACATACTATGGTCGGTTCAACGCATTAGAACAAACGGTGATATATATGCGCATAGGGACAGGAAACGAGTTTTTTTGATTCAGGAACATTGTTTAAAAGATGATATCATTGTTCAAATGAGGAAAAATATTTTATATGCTAAAAATGCAGTACGAAAACCGACATCGCGTCTACGACCAGCTTAGAGAGGAGCGTAAAGGATGGGAAATCGTTAGCGATTGGAGGGATGAAATCATTAAATTCGGATGCAAAAAATATCTGCGTAAGGACAGTTGGAGCGTATGGACGGCAAGGCAATTTCAGATGCTTTTGTCTTCTGGTACACCTATGTAGATTGTAGATAATGATTATAACGATGATGATGTTCTCGGCGATTCGCTTTCGTTATACCCACGTTCAATGACGTTGCTTCCAGGCACAACGAGTCGCGAATTGAACGTGTTAATCCTTAGGCACGACGTCGTCTTACCTGTAAAAACATCTTAGAAAATAAACTCAATATTTACGTCACCTTCAGATAAACCAGGTAAAACGAATATTCTTGGACGCGATGATAACCATACACTGAGTTGGAATAACTGGTAGTAACATCTATGCTCTTCGGAGCAGCAGAAATTGGGGTAATTCCCACTAACGTCTCAGTGAGGGGTCAAACAGTAATCTAACATACATTTTGTCTCCGCAAAAACAAACTTAAAAAAGACTCAACACTTCTTCATCTTGTCTTCTGAAAAGGATATTACGGTCATGACAACTTTAAAACTATGAGTGTCTATTTTATTTTTGGGCATAACCATTGAGCCTCTTTCAAAATTTCTCTCAACGAAATAAACAGGTTTATAAGATTAGTACAGAGGAGCATACCCTTCACCCCCAAGTTGGCTCAGTGTGTACTGAAATATGAATGGTAAAATGTGTTCAGCCAGTGGAGTAGTAACGTGTCCATCAGATATACTCAAAGATAAGGAAACTATTCGTGAGAACAAAATTTCCAAGACACTTGTTTGCAATTTTGTGTTCAACCAACAATTTCTGCACGGGCTATTTTATGTTCATGTGACTTATTTCAAACTGAATCTCTCGACGCGCATGTTGTTTCGACAGTTGTAACGGTATAACCTACGCATTGATTAATCTACACTTTGGCACTACAAAAAATCTCGTACCGCAGACGTGATCAGTTCTAGCTGTTACGGCTGCCTGCGCGTGGAACCATTTAACGCGACACCTCTTCGCGGGAAGCGACAGAGACCCAAAAGTTCGTGTAAGAAGGACGGTGAGGAAAGGCCGATCAATGAAAAAGGGGGCCGTTTTAATGGACGCCAGCCTTCAGCAGCAGCTGCAACATCATAGCCTACGCATCGTGTAATCTAATCTTTCACGCTTAATGCTCATATATTCTTTCCCCAAAAGGTCATATGTGGTGGTGCTTTCGCTGCTGCTGTCGGTGCTGCTGAACTATTGATTGCTACCGTTTTGTAAACGACTCTGTTGAAGCCTGTGCACTTCTTTTCTTTGACGACCGTGGCACAACCTGCGGCTGCTTCAGACAGCGAGAGTCGCAGCGACCTTTGGGAACATTGGATAGAAGCGCGAGCGATAAAAAAAGCAGCACGATTTATTTTGAAAAGTATTTGACGAGATGAAGAGTCAGATTGAGAAAGCACGCGTCGAGCGGGATGAATTTAAGAAATAAAATGACAAACTGGGTTGTCAGTGCCATGAAAATGGCTTGGTCCTTAACAACAGGGGGAAGGCGAGGAGTACTCGCGAAGGTCGAAGATTCAGTTCAATGCGCTTGCTCAAGAGGAAAACAAAAACTTGACTGAACTCACATGCATGGTTGGACACATTCATACCAGCCGATAATATTAAGGTGTGTCACCGGGCATACACTCAGAAATTATGTAAGTCACACTTTGGAGCCCTGTTCCAAAGCCACCAGAAGAAAGACGCTGTCGTCTGAAAGGCCCAAAACAACGGTATTCGTGCAAACGCTCTCGTACTCCGTATATGAACTGTGATATTCGTGAAAGAACACTGATACCCTCCTCACAAGTAGCTATTTTGTGAAGCATTAACCAACAAACTGGAATGCCAATGTCGGCATGTTTGGAAACTAATGGGTTGAAGTACCACTCGAAATTGAATATCTAGCGTCAGCTTACGTGATGTGACCTGAGCATGATTGCAAAATGGCAACGAACTAAAACCTGTTCACCTTTATCAACAACTATGTAGCAGAAATGTGGTTTGTCCTCACACATTGTTTTGCGAAATACAAGATGAACTGCCACCGCTATTCATACTAACGCGCACGCTGCTGCCCCAAAGAATGCTGAACTCGCTATATTTTGTCTAATTTATGCATGATGTTTTACGTAATCATGTTCTCAGAGACCTGGTATTGTTGGGCGGAAAATGGGGTGCGTCAACGGTTATATTCCGTGCTTTAGTATTACAAAACATAAATGGGGTGGCACAGTTGCCATATAGGTGAAACTTTACGAAACCTGCGAAGTGCTGCAACAATACACAATTGTTGCAACGATTACGCAGTCCTAAGCTGTCAATCTGATATGGAAAGGTATTTTGTCGTTTTCACACTCCACCCGGTAACATCACCGTTTTTAATATTTTATTACAGATATACTGGAATATCCTTGTATTCATGGCTACCCCGAGGTAATATGTTGTGATCTTACCCTAGATATAATAAACGACGCCTCAACTTCCAACGGTTTCAAAAACATTGTAAGTGCTCATGAATTCTAAGATGTAACAACAACTGCTATCCGCGTAACATATTTTGTACAGACTGTTCTTTGTTTTTTATTGTAAGCGTAGAGAGTATGCGCTACTATAAGACACAATACAAAGAAATACTGCCCCATTTTAATCGTCTACACCAAGTGTGCACCAGGAAAACGAACGCGAGCGAAGCATTGACAAAAACCCATGCCTTTTTAGCAATTCATTGAAGTATTGTGTCACACTTATCGTAAATGCCAACCGGTCACCTATCCACAAAAAGAAAGAGGAAAACGATGCTCACGATATATTCCGGAGACTTTTTGGTCACGGCTATTCTACGTTCATCTTAGAAATCTTGTAGGATACGAACGACACAAAAGCCATAAATAGGACCCTAAATATTAAAAATGTTAGCACACAAAGCTCGAATTTTTCAAAACAATTACAATACGGAGAATTCCGGCATGCTTCCAGAGTATAAGCAATCCCAATACCTGCTTAATGAGTCGCTTTTAGGCAAAGTGTAAAACTCCAAACACATACTTTCTGATTCGAAGACAGGAACTTGACCAATTATAGAAATCTATTAACGAGCCATTAGGTCACCCAGGCACAAAGGGGATACATCTTGTGATAGAAAAATATCTCTTGTTTCAGTTAGCTGAATGTTTCCGCTGTAATTTTGTAAGGATGGTCGAACCCCCAGGTGATTTAGTCCAGTCACCCTTTAACTATCATTCTAAGGCAACATTTCTCGAACCAATAGAATAAACCAAAGTTGGCTCCTCTTTCATGTTCCTAAAAATAAAAGGGCCCGTGACGTCACTGGCATGGAAGCGATGAACGTGGCTAAGGTAACCCTAATATATAAAGTAAGGCTAAACCTCCCAAATTGATATTGTGTTGTGGCCACCTCCAAATTTTTCCAGGAGACAATAACAATATTTTTACCCGCACAAATTTTTTTTAAAGCTTCATTGTTTGGTGCATAAACAACAGAGTTTTCTAAAATACAAATCTATGAACAATGCCCTTCAAACTAGGAAATAACCCATACATATAGATGCACAATAAAATAACATAACGCTCGGAAAACTCATCGGCTTGCAAACATTTTGACTACGTTGGTCAAAACATATTGCTTAGTATGTATTCCCATTTGGCAAAACAATGGCTTCTCACCGGCTCTTTTCATTCTATCTCCATTGCAGAACACAACGAGTCGTCCTGAATACTACTTTGTTTCCCCTTAATTATCAGTTTTAAATGCTGTTCCTCCAGATGCCGCATTTGGGCCCCTTTTTATCAATATTTCTTTGACTGGGGTCATCAAAATTTGTTAGTGATGCATCATTCATTTGAATGGCAACAATACTCTCTTTTTCCTTTCACGTAGAATTCAGTCAAATTGTGCACGAAAGGTCAGGTGGAACTATACATCGTACGTCGAAGTCAAACGGCCTAAAATATTTCCGGTATATGAAGTCAACTATATTTAGGGCAAAGAACAAACAAGCTCAACTCATAAGACAATTATTAGTTGAGTGCTTGCTTGCTGTCGTTGTTAACCAAAATAACGTATTAGCAGTAGACTTTTCTACCTATATGGCGTGGAGCTGTCATGTTGAGCGACAAACCGAATCATTTCTGTCAGGGGTAGTCACGGGTAGAAGTCACACAGCGACCGTAATTTGTACTCGTTACACATTACTACTGTGCGCTTGTCTGGGACAATACGACCATAAAAATTATTCAAAGTTTTGAAGTCACAAATAGGTATTTCGCTAATTCGCAAAAACACACTAAACAAGGGTATTATTCCCTGACTCTTTTTTCGGGTACGCCTGACGTTTGCTTTCCCTTTTCCCAACTCTTCTCGAATAAACAGTATAAAGCCTTTATTAGAATAACCATGGACACAAAAACTAAAAGAAGCTATTATGAAGCACGTGCAGTGATACGTGGCTGGATCCGTGCCGGCGCAGAAGCTGCATGCGGCAGTCCCTTAAAAAAACGTGCTTTTTAATATATAACGAAACGATGAACTGAACTGCAATGCTTTTACACGCAAAGCAACGCGCGAATGTTTGGTAATTGTAATTAGAGAAGGCTTTTGACAATTTATCAACACGTTATGCCGTTTGCATTTGACTTCCAAAGTGAGTGTATCAACTTATGTTGTTTTGTTTTCATTCCCTTTTGTGTACACTGTGTACTAGCCAATTACCCATTGAAAGTGTAAATTTATTTTATTCCGGATAAAATGGGAGACCAGCTGTTTATGGTGTTAATTTTTTGTTTATTTGTACATTTGACAATATCAGTAAGAGATTTTAGTGCGTCAAAGTAATTTTTTCGTGTCAAGTGAGGGTGAACCTGCAATTTTGTCTTTTGAACCAACGTCTTCATGACGTCGCTCTCTTTACCTTGCACAGTGTTTTCTTTTTTCTCGTGCAACTGACAAATGTAAAACGGTGAATAAGTTCTGCTCCCTAGATCAATTAACACTGGCATATACGACGGCTCTCGGAACTTCCAAAGTGTTGCTAGTCGCTTTTCCCCTGAGGGACTCCCAAAATTGTAGGAGCCGTTAAATTAACCTGATTTTGATTTGTTTTTGTTCGTCTTACACCTATTTTGCTCTTTATGGAGTTGATCCTTTAGTGGTAAATCCTCGTTATTACTGGTATGCTTTTGCCCTGTACGTGTGTACGTTTGTCAAGCTTTCCTCGCCCTGTTTTGGATAGCGATGTAACTGTTACCTTTTACGGGAAGGTAAACTGGCTTTTGGTAAAGCACATAGTCCTCGTCTGTACACCGTGGCTAGTGTACTCTGTAAACGATAACATAAACAATGTATACCAAGACCACCAAACGAGGAACCGAAACCAAATGGGTACAGTTCTGTTCTTTTTATAAGGCTACCTCAAGAGAACGCAGTAGATGGAACTGCCCAGGCACAAATACGTGTAAGTAAAACTGGTGACCATACGTGCTTGTCATACAGCAAACCCAACCGACAGAAAAAGTACATTCAGGATGAATTTTGGTTACTTTTACATTCGTCCTGTTCGTCCCTTCGTCTTTTCATGCCCGTGTTTTATTTCGCGCTGTAGCATCTTTTACAATGAACTACCAACTCGCCCAACAGTACACTTTGTTAAACTTTTTAATTCCCTCGGACAGCCCTGCGTTACAATATTCACTGAGGAAGACGCCTGCTGCTCAACTTGATTTTTTTCTTCTTTCGTTCCTGTAACACAATAATTTGGAAAGCAGCATATATAGAAGTGCCAAAAAATATTGTTCTTGTACAGAAATTCAAACGCCTTAGCCAATGCTATCAGAATACAACAAGCGAAGCCCGCTTGGTCTCAAGGCATAGAGAAAGCAGAAATTTTAACTATGAAAAAAGCGCGTCCGACAAAGTCCCACAATGATGATCGATTCACACAAAGTCCTGCCTTTCCAACGTACAATACGCATTAATGTACCCAGGCAGCACAGGACTGTGCGGACTTACTCAAGCCGGTGAAATTTGGCCGGTGATTTTCTGACCGGCCTTTCTCCGGCAACCATGTTCGGACCGTGTTCAAATGTGGGCCTTTTGGCCGTATACGGCCGTACTCCCATCACTGTCCAACGGCCAGTGTCCGTCGGCCAGTCGACCGGCTTACGTTCATAGGCCAGATTCCAGCCGTGGGGCTCCGGCCATCCCAAAGCCACCAGTGTGCGGCCGAAGTACGGCCACGGGAGGACAGCCGAGATGCGGCCGTCGGACTCCAGCCGGACTAAAGCTGCCGGAAATTCGACCGTGCTACGGGCATTGTAGTTCAGCCACAGTACGTTAAATGTACTCAGGCCGGTGGACGACCACTGCATGCAGCGCAAGCAGATGACTCAATCGCGCTGTCCAGCAGCACAAATCCACCATTTTGGGTCCACTACACCCATATCAAAGTGAGCCCGCGCGCAACCACCAGCCTTCAAGCCTTCAGCGCAGCCTGGCTTAATTATCAGCGTCACTTTACACCGAAATTAATTTATTCAATAGTGCTCACAAATGGTCGTTCTTGTATTTGCTGAGCCTCTTTTACGGTCGAATACAGCAAATATTCATTTCTTTGCAGAGCTGGGATAGATGTATTGTCCATGTCCTGATATCTTCTACGGAGTGGCTTACCTGTAATAAACAAGGAAGGATTGGAGGGGGGGGGGCGGAAGGCGCGTACTTTAGTGGGTTAAATTTCACACAGATGAAAGTGCCGCTTTTAATCAATTTTTTTAAGACAATACTTTCATGCTCTGACTAAATCAACTATTTTTACAACAGCTGCTTGACCAGTTTTTTCTATATAAATCCGGTGTGAATGCCTTTACGAAGCGGTTCGGTACTCCACAAAAGACTCAGCAGCATTCAATATAATTTACTACTTCATAGAAAAAGTATGTCCAATATTTGCCCATTTTTCGTGAAAAGAAATTTTCTACTCGATGAACTTTTCTGATGATCTTTCACAGAGCTGATCCTAGAAGAGATCAAAGAAGTACTTTCAGTTTCAATATATTTTTTTGTTGTTTTCACGAGTTACGCGCACAGTCCTTAATAGTCCAAAAGAACTTAATTTGCTACGTTAAGCAAATTTCAGACGTGTTGCGAATGACGCCCTTCTTCAGATGGCTGCAGCTGTATCCCTCTGTGTTCACGCAAGGAAAGGCGTAGGACAAGAGTTTCATATTTTCTTTCAAATAAATACCTTAGCAATTGTAGTATTCATACAGCAAACCTTGCATACTGCAACGAATAAAGCAATAAAGATTTCATTGGTCAAGTTCGAATGCGTAGGGTTCTCAACCCGTCGGAGGCGAACTTGCGGCTCCTCAAGTTTATTTATTTATTTATTTATTTATTTATTTATTTATTTATTTATTTATTTATTTATTTATTTATTTATTTATTTTTATTTCTATATTTATTTCTTTGTTTATTGATTTGTTCAGTTATTTATTTATTTATTTGATACCTGCTTGCCCTTGCATGCATTACAGCAGCGAGATACATAGCACTAAGCATCAAATATGAGACCAAATAACAAAATAATTCTAAAAAGCGCGGTGAAAATCGCCATTATAAACAGTGGATAAAATCATACGTGAAAGATAATTACACTCTCATATTCTTCTAAAATAAAATGAATCGCGCAAGGCGTCACCTTAAAGGAAAGTTAATAATTTGCTTCAAACTAGCGATTCAACTTTGGGATATGTAGAATGGCTCTTGGATATACTTCTCCCCTTCTATTCCAGTTTACGAATGATAAATATTACGAAAAAATTTCAAACTCAGGTTTCGTCTATCTTTCCCGTCTTACCATTTAAGTTTACTTTTTACTTTTACTTTCCTCATCCTAAGTTGACAGTGCCAATACACAATACAAATCGCACTTTCCTATTCTGTATGTTTTCGAGCGTATCAACCAGCTCTTTGCTGTGGGAATCCCAGAAAACACATGCGTACTCCTACATTGAGTGACATCAGCGAAATACGGTTGTTCTTTTAACTTACGTGGAGGTTCGCTGAAATTTTATCTCGGAAAGCCAAAAACACGTGCAGCCGTAACTTTTATGTTGTGAATGTGCCTATTTCTCCAACAACTCGTTAAATAAATTCCTCGTTATTTATATTCCCCGGCCGTTCTTAAAGCAATGTAATTTACTGTATACGCATTCAATTGGAATGAAGGTTTTCTTGTAAAGTAGACGTTAACACACTTTTTTAGATTCAACGACTTTTCTGAATCAGCACCCCAGGATGTTATTAATTTGAATCATGCTGCAAGTATTCGGAATCACGTTCATGCGCTATAGTCCTGTAAATTACACAGTCATTCGCGAACAGTTTTACAAAGGATTTGAGGCCACACAAAAAAGAGGGCCCGAAACTGAGTCTTAGGGATTTCCTGAGGTCGCGGGACATATCTGGACGAACAACCATTGAGAGCGACCAACTGCTGTCTTAGAGAGATATACTCGGCTATCCATGCAATAACCGATTCATTCAGTGTATTTCCTGCAATGCACTAACAAGAAGGTGATATGAAACACCGTCAAATGCTTTTTTGCCGCGCAAGAATATAGTCAGCTACTTTAAGCTTATCCATTGCTAGAGCCAAATCGGGCGTGAACTCAACAAGATGCGTTAAGGAAGAAAAACCCGACGAAATCCGTGTTTGCTAGGATGCTGGCGATTATATTTAACCAAATGAGTCATATCCCATGTGTAGCTAATCTCAATTTCAAACACCGCAACTAAATTACATACAGGCTTCGTCATTCCCAAGGATCTGTTGTTAAGGCAAATTCAAAATTACACTTGTTTCTAAATAGGCAGTCAGTCATAAAATCCCATGAAGTAACATAGTGGAGGGCACAAAGTTGAGCCTACCAATGCATGAGCTTACCCTCTTCTACGTTGATCACAAACAATATAGTGCACATTGTTTTTCGCAGTATTATTGTGAGAATAGCCGGAAACGTGCGCTTTTGCGCGCCCTTGCCTTTCTTTGGTGGGGATTCCTTGACATGGCTCCGGTTCAGCTCCTGCGTGGTAGCCGCTTGCTCGACACCGTTTAAGGCCACTTATTTTGGTCAACCACCGCCATCTCGGGTCGGATATCGCTGCTGCGTCGATGTCTCCAATAGTCTCCATTTCTTGAGTGGACGAATAGTCTCGAGCTGATGCGTCGACGAAGTCGACGGGCGAAGCGTTTCAGCGGATAGGACTGGCGAGGTTTAGCTCACCCGTAGGTGTGGCAGTCTTCTTGTGGCAATCAATGACATTTCGATGGCCTAAACGTTTCCCTGGTAATGTCCAGTGGGTCCTTACACCTTGCCCGTTCACCTAGAACACTCATTACCGTTTGACAAACGTAGTTCGTTCATTTAAACGTAGAAACAAAGAGCGGATGAAAAACGTGTCTGCGCAATTCGACTCCCTAACGGCGCTTCACCCAGGGAAAAACCGGTCCGGGAAAAACCGGGTCTTCTTCCAAGCACGTCTGCGCATGAATTCTCGGCGCCCAGACGCGCGCGCCGTTGTTCGCATAATGACGTATAACCTGATACCTTACGAAGGCCGGTCTCCTCTCGAAAACCGGTTCCCGAAAATTCTGCGGCCGTTCGCTTGGCCGAGGACCGCTAACCAAATGAAAAACGTACATTCGGACGCCGTAAGTCGGCCGGTCTCCTTTATAACACCGGCTGCCCGAAGAAACCGAATATTCTGCAACCGGACGCGCGGTTCACGGTTGAAAGAGTGGATGCGCGGTAGCCGCGCTACTGCCGGTCTCCTTTCGAACACCTACTGCCACAAGAATACGGATATCCGGTGGCTGGTCGCTTGCCGTGCTTCGGCTGAACACCGCTTCCCGAAGAAAAAAACGGTTGCCCTAAAGCCGTACTCCGGCCGATTTCTTTCTCAACATCGGCAGCCGAAAAGCAACTGAATATCTGGCAGCCGGGCAGCTGCCGTTGTGCGTCTTAACACGGGCGGCCGGAGAAATACCGAAGCGCTGGTAGCCGAATGTTGGCCGTTCATCGTATGATCACTGGCTGCCAGAACCTGGATGCTGGCCGGGTATGCCAGAAAGCGGCCATAGACGGGCCGGCCTTGGGACACACTTTCGGTGCCGCCTGGGTAGCGCCCTGTTCCCTTTCAGCTACCAAAAGAAGGTACGTTTTTTACCCAGAGGTGTGAGTTTGTATCTGTAAGAAGATATCGCATCTTTCACTCTGCGGCACTCGGATTTTCAACAAACCGCTACATGCGCCCGCCCTTAAATAGGCCTTGTATTAATTAACTGTGCGCTCAACAATTTTCTATTTCATTGATCATTCGGTTCCATTCCCCGAAATTTATTATGTTGCCGTTTCCCGACATCTGCATCTTAACTAAATATTCCATTCGGCCGCAACTTTTGTCATTTGGTTTGCTGCATCCAAATTGTTCAACGTACTTTGTTCTCTCAGTTTTTGATATTTTTCAATGACATGATCGTTTATATGCGTCTGAAATTTTTTTTTCTTTCACTTCCTCCTTCCAGCTGCAATTTGTCATTGGACTTTAGTCATTTCTCTTGACAGCAACTTGTGCGCGTGTTCCAATTGTCTTTTCTTCCTGTGCAAGTAATGTTTGTAGTAGCCTGTCAAAGCAGCTGGCGTAGAGAGCACTGTTCTTATTTTATTTTCTTTGGTCACCTCAGTACACTGTTCTATAAAAAAACTACGCTTCGGTGGAAGTAAAGCACATTTCCGTGGAAGTGTTCAATGTTGTCCGAGTGAGATTTAGCTGTATGTGTGGCATCCATTACCACGTGTAATTTCATTGATGCACAGCTAATTTCATTAGCCGTGCATTGCAGGTTCCATCAGCCTCTGGCGTTGAGCTGAATATAGGTAAGTTTGCGTTTATATTGTATATTCCACCTCTATGTGGAGAATTATGATACTGTTCTGCAAACGAGATTTTTTTCATAAAGATAAACTCATTATAATATAGAAACTGCAAATATCTATTTCGTCCGAAGTCGAAAGCAGCATCAGATTTGCGGGTTAGTTCATTAGAGAAAATCTCTCAAAAACTACGCAGAAACCTTCGAAGTACCAGTCAAACAGAAGCAGCTATATAGTCGGGAGTCAGGGAATCTATCGCTGCATTTTATCAATAGGAATAAGACGCAGGGCGAGGAGACACGCCCCGCCGAAGAACAGAAGAACAGCCCAGCTGAGTCGCACCACCTCCCGTCAAGTGACAGATCGCCATCCCCATCCTGCGCAGGCGGATCGAGTGTAATAGAAGCGCCCATACTTGCTCATTCCGACAAATTTAAAAGCGCGAATCGGGAAACTACGGCCGACCCAAAGCAGTGGGAGGAGTCCTCCAATATTTGCAATGGTAGCAAGAGGAACCGAAGGTGAAGCATTTATTTATTTATTTATTTTTATTTATTTATTACATCTTCAAATGCCCCAAGGAAGGGCTATTACATGAGGTCATCAATCTTCTAGAAGAATGATGCATTCGATGGCTGATTTGAAATTGCCGGCAGAGGAGTAGTTCGTGGCTTCCAGTCTATGGTTGTTTGCATAAAGAAAGAATGAACATGCGCAGAATTATGGGCATACGGTGGGTCAATTGCTTTTGGGTGAATCACACGCCAAGAGTGGTAATGAGAATGCGTGATGACAGAGTTGCCAAGAGACGAGTGATAGAATTTACGGTACAGACATATGCGGGCACTTCTGCGTCTTGTTGCGAAGATGTGGTAGGTGGGCTTCAGACTTAAGGTCGGCCACGCTGGTGTGTATGAGTAGTCATTAAAATAACCGGGCGGAACGATTTTGGACTGCTTCAATGCATGGTGAAAGGTTATATTGACGAGGGCGCGAAACTGCCAGTGCGTACTCCAGTTTGGGTCGCGCAAGAGTTGTATAGGCTATCATTATAACAGCGGCGGGGGAGCTTTTGAGGGTACGTCGTAAGCAGCCAAGTACCCTGTTATCTTCGTTTGTTATACGTGTAATGTGGACAGCTCATGAATTATTTTGTGAAACGGTGATGGCCAAGTAGTTATATGAAGAAACAAATGATATAACTCCCCCATTCAAGAAGCAGTTATGTAATGGGTACGTCTGGCGGCAATAGAAAGAAATGAGCGATGTTTTGCTAACATTTATGGTCAATAACCATTTCTCGCACAATTCCATAATAAGGTAAATCTGACAGAAGGATATCTACATCATGTTCGCTATTAACAGGACGATAAATAACACAATCATCAGAAAAAAGACTCCCGTTAGAGAGAATGTTAGATGGCAGACCATTTATATAAATAGTGAAAAGAAGAGGGCAACGTACACTGCCCTGTGGCACTCTGGAAACCACGGGTGACATAGACGGGGAAACATTGTTAGTTTGATGAATTCATTACTTCGAGTTCAGGAGAAACAACCGATCCACATGGGGACTCACCATTTATTACCTACTTTTTGTTTCGGTTTGCACCAAAAGGCCAAAAAAGATTGTATTGCACGTGTTTAGTTGTGTTTGTTTCCGATGGATAGTCTATTGTCAAGGGATAACTGATGGCCGAAAGTACTTTCGTAGGAGCAGTGTTTACTTGTTTCCTATTGATGTATTTATTATATTCCGCAGTCTGAAGTCAACGCAAGTAGGCAAGTACCCAGCGTATTACATCTAAAACAAAGCATGTCAAAACGATGTAGGTGATACGCATTTACAAAATGGTAATCAAATCTTGAAATAATGAAAAACAAGAACAAGAGAACATGCCTTGGTAGAAAAAGCATGCACCAGTGACAGCAGCAGGGTGTAAATCCTAGTGAACTCCAATATAACCTTTTCCAAAATCGGAATCATCCCGCGGAGAAAACACTTCCGCCGGCAAAACCTACCATTCATCCCTTGCACGGGGAAGAAAGAATACTTCAAAACGTTACTGCGCGCGAAAATTGGCGTTAAGTGCGGTTTCGAATCTGTTAAGTATGGCGAGATAAACAGGGCTGTATGTAAAATTCTGTGTTCAAATGGAATTGATATGAGAATAATGAAAACAGAAACTTGAGCTCCGCAATATCTCTCCTCTTTTCCAAAGTTATTATATCGTTGTTATACGTAAGAAGCGATGGCGACGTACTGCCGTTATGAGAGATATAGATAAAAATCACACTTCGTTTGTGCTGTTTTTAGTTTATGAATATCCTTTTAAAAACGCATCCCATGCGGCGCCTTCGTATTCCAGTTGAAGCCTCGGAAAATAATTATAGGCTAGCGATTTCACGTGCGTAGGTTCTGCTTTTGTTTTATTGCTTAAGTACCCGACCTTTATAGAGGCTGACGGGCAAATTTTAATTGTGGCCTGACCACGTCACACGGTTAGTTATAGCAAACCTAAATATTTATATGCCTCCACTGTTGCAGTGCGTATTTATTACGCCTGTAAAAATATTAGAAACGTATTTTTTAAGTACTTCAAGCAATAAACATATACCGCAGTTCATTTTCATGTCCCATTTCGCACACGATTCAGCGACGCCATCAAGGATGCATTGGAGGTTAAACTGGTAAAAAGGGATTGAATATGCTTCAAGAGTACACAGGCGTCAGAAAAACATTTTAAATCAGTCGATGATGCATCAATACACTCAGTACTAACAATATGTAAATTGTATACAGTACAGGTCCGGGTACGCTGCCCTTAGGAACACCGGAGTGAACTGAGAGGGTGCTGGAACAAGAAATATTTATTTTAACAAACTGCTTACTGATACAAAGATCGCAGTGGATACATTTGACGAAAGTTATTGGTGGGACCTTTTTTTAAAGCGTTAAGTTGTTGGCTATGACTTTAATTTTGACTTCTGTTTGTATACTTTGTCTGGTATTTGTCCCGTTAATGCATTTTTTCGGTGCTCGTTGTTAGCAGAACTTATCCTTTCCCCCTCTTTATCCTAACACTCGTCGTCCTACAGACAAGTGGCGTTAAGCCGCAATTTCACTGTATTGACAGTGCGCGCTAAAGATTGTGCGATACGCATGTTGTGCCCGTAGAACTCCTCGCAAATCTTTCCACTACAGGGGAATTTCCAGGGAATCAATATTAGGGAACAAAGATGTACTATTTGCGGTCTCGCAAACCAGTGGCTATCAAATACGGGTGTACAATGCCACACGAAAACTGCAAAGGCATCGTTAATCGTGAACATGTGGTATCGTGAACATGTGGTATCGTGAACATGTGGAGGTAGTTCTCTTTGCATATTGTGACTGGTTTCTGAAGTGGGTGTATTATGTTTCTGTTCATTCACTGCATACCTGCAAAAGTCATTGGCGAAAGTGGATTGATTGTTGGGATTTACGCACCGAGGCAACGCAGGCGATGAGGTGCGCAGTGGTGGGGGCTCCGGAATAATTTTTACAATCTGGGATCTTTAACGTGTGCTGAAACCTCATACACACGGGCGTTTTTGTTTTTAGCCTCCATCAGAAAAGCGGCCCCCACGGCCGGGAATCAAACCCACGACCTCGTGCTCAGCAGCGGAACGCCTTAGGCACTGAACACCGCGGTAAAAAGCAGAAAGTCGTGGTAGAAAGTTGTGCAATTGTAAGAACAATATATATCTAAATTTACAGCGGTTTTTGCAGCTATATTGCCGTCATTTTTTTCATAAATGTAAATAGGGGACATTTTTTTTCTGTAATCATAGGTACACTGCACTTTTAAACAAGTTCGTGGGGTATCAGAAGAAGTTATTCCAACCGCAACAACAGCATTTCCCTTATTTCGGCGGTCGCGCTACAAGGGAACGGCCACCACCCTCTAATGAGTTTTCGTCGGATGCTTTTGTTCACCTTTCTCGGTAAAGCGCAAAAATGCTCATAGATTCGCAATATCTTTAGCATGGTCCAGAAATGATTTTTTTTCCCAGCCGGGAAGTACTATCTGCGGATTTGTTTCAACAATTATGAGCAAAACCAAATTCGCGACATCAAGAAAATATTACGCCACCTTTATTTCAAGAAATACAAATAATCAAATTTATTCGGCGCCGAACCTACACAACCACAAAAGGCACACCCAATATTACAAACGATGCAACAGGCTACGCGACAAGAAAGCCGCGCCTTTCCCCTCGGTGAATACCGAAGTTTAAATGAATATTCAGGGAGCTGGTTAGGACTGCATAAGTGTACAAGTCAATAGCATAACATTTTTTAAGCGTTGCGATCCCTGTGTAATGTAGTATTTTGTAATTGTTTCCTCTTCTGCGGACCTCCTTGCCTCCGCTGGTCATGGTTTTCTTTCGTTTTCGTTTTTTCTATATTCTTCTTTAGCGTGCTCGCGCTTTCCCAAAAAGGGGAGAGGTTTTTTCTTGTTTTGTTCTTTTTTCGCCTCGTAACCTTCTCTATTAGCTTTTAACCTCCATCTTTTTATTTCTAGATCTGCAATCAATGTGAGTCATTTTTGCCATACCATAAGTAACTAACCTACATTTCAATGTCGCTGGCCAAAATGCTTTCACTAGGTACCCATTTTCTTTTCGCTAAAGACGAGATTCGCGGATTGATCTCGGGACGCCTATTAGAATGGCCTTCTGAAGTGGCGAAGCAAAATCTCAGCGCCCGCTAAATTTTTTCTGTACTTTTATATTCGTTGTAGACATTTAAAGAACACAAAAAAGATGTCTACACACTAACGCATTGAGGACGCTGTTGATTCCTGTATGGTGCCATATATTTTTCTTCAATCGACAGGATTTCTGGATCCTGGCAGATAGCCTTCGACGAGCAAACCCGCGAATATACAGCATTCGTTACACTCAATGGCGTTTATCACTTCCGGGTTATGTACTCTCGTCTGTACAATGCTCACGCGCAATGATTGTCCGGTGTGGCTTCAAGCCGAAAGTCTTACTCGACTTCTGAGTACTGGGGCAAGGTTCTTGCTGGTCTTGTTTTGTCTTGCCCACTTGCTTGTCTGTGCCGGCGACGTGGAAACCAACCCCGGGCCGGAGAAATTAGATCAGGTGTTGACACTTATTAAGGAATTGATAACATCAATTGATAACAGTCGCCACTGTGCGCGAACGCTTGTGCGCGTCGCTCCACGATATTTCCTCGAATGTGCCCGATACGTGACGTGTGCGTCAAGTAGTTCCTTCCCGGAGCGCGGGCAAGGTAACCGGCACCTGTTGTTTCCACATTTATTGCCGCACCGTGAGTACCGCAGACTTTTAAGGCCCTGAAAGTCTCAAAACTCAGTAAGCCTAATGGATCCGATATGGGTGCAGCCGCCACCGCTCTCATCTTCACCCGCCTCCCTGAGCATTTGCGCCGTAGTGCTGGTACCTAGAAGTGGCTGCGTACACACCACCAGACACCGCGTGGCGAGGCAAAATCCCCGCCAGGCTTCAAGCCGACAACGCCCCGCCAGTGCCCGCCACCTGGGTTCGTCCCCACCGCGGCGCCCGTCGTCCACGCGTGCCGCGTACTACGGGCGAGGCCTTTACCGCGACCCAACAACGCCATCAGCAGGCGCTTCTTCTCGAGCGGGTGCGATCTTCCAGCCTCCGAAGCTACTCGATGCCCCCCGAGGGGAACGAACGGGACCGTTCTCTTCCGCCGTGAGGTAACATGACACCTCGCAGCTCGGTGCTCGCCGTCTCTCTCGCAAGCTGTGGCTGCCCACTTTCGATGTGAGTGCCCACTGCAGACGTATTTTGTGGTCTCTGTTTTCTGCTGCCTGTGGTGGACGCGTGGTCTCCAACGCCTGACCCTGTGAGTGCGATTGTGGCTCAAAGGGAGACCATTGACCGCCGAAGGCTTCGCGATGGGCGTTGATCTGTGCAAGTACCGTATTAGAGTGGGCTGCTTTGTTCGCGCCGATTGCTCTACGCGCAATGATTGTCCGGTGTGGCTTCAAGCCGAAAGTCTTACTCGACATCTGAGTACTGGGGCAAGGTTCTTGCTGGTCTTGTTTTGTCTTGCCCACTTGCTTGTCTGTGCTGGCGACGGGGAAACAAACCCCGGGCCGGAGAAATTAGATCAGGTGTTGACACTTGTTAAGGAATTGATAACATCAAACGACAAATTTCAGGAGGAGGTATCTGGCAGATTGAAACACCTCCAGATCAGTGTGACGGATATCAAAAGACGCCTGTCTGAGCTCGAGCAATCTGATTCTGTGAGGGACCTCCGTGTAGACGTCAGTAGTGTCAGCTCCCTTCTGAAGCAATCATGCGATCAGCTTAGGAACATTGATTCAAGGCAAACTCAGCGATCGAGCCTTGTTGTGGACGACCTAGACAACCGCATACGGCGCAATAACCTCATATTTAAGGGCCTTCCTGAGACCAGCCCGAAAAAGTGGGCAGAGACTCAAGAAACGATTACCAAGTTTTTTAGCGAAAACTTAGACATACACGTCGGTGAGATCGAGCGGGCACACAGAATAGGTGAATGGAAAGAAGGAACTGTCCGCCGTGTAGTTGTCGAATTTCTCTACTTTAAAGGCAAACATAACACCCTAAAGAATGCATCGAAGCTGAAAGACGTATTGTCGCCACGTGTATGGATCGAGAAGGACTTTTCTCCACGAATGCAATTATACAGAAAACAGCTCAGATACTTTGCCCACGCAACGAAGCAACCAGGTGAAAAATACAAGGTACTTTCTGATAAACTTCTCCTTAATGGCCGACTTTACCACCTCGACCCGGTAACTAATGCTGTCGTGTCCTTGCCGAGGCGCGGAACCCCTGCTACGGAACAGGGTGAGACACTTTTAGAGGAGTCAAGCGCCACAGCTGCTAAAGAAAAGTGACTGAAAAATCGTTCGTCCTCAAAGCTGCCAATCCTCCTGGCAAATTTTCGACGCCTATTTAATAAACAGGACCTCCTATGCGCGTTCACTGAATCATGTTCGGCGGATATTGTGCTTGGAACTGAAACGTGACTTTCCTCGGATGTTAGTGATTACGAGTTGTCATTGGCTAAACACTTTCCTGTATTTAGGAAAGATAGAACCGTGTCTCGGGGTGGTGGTGTTATTGTGGCCGTTAAAAAGAATTTGCAAGCCCATTTAGTCAATACAATTTCATGTATAGAGATACTATTGGTGATAGCACGCGTATCTGCATCTGTGCGTTGTGCTTTCGGGGTCTGCTACCGTCCGCCAGATTCTTCCCCCGAATTTATTCAGCACTTACACCAATCGCGGTGCTTTATACAAAACAAGTACCCAAAATACTCAATAATTCTTGCTGGAGACTTCAATTACCCAGGGATTGATTGGCAGTCAGGCATACCACATGGCAGCAAAATAAGGCAGGAATGTCAAGAATATCTCGATGTGTTGTTTGCCTTTTGTTTGAGTCAAATGGAAAGATTGCCTACACGTGTCAACAGAATTTTAGATCTTGTGCTGACCACAGAATTAAGCAATATGCTCGTACATGTTTCAGATAAAATCAGCGATCACAACGTAGTGCATTGTGAGGTAACATTAGAAAGCTCCAAAACCGATAATAAAACAAAAACAATTTTTGATTACAGCCGCGCGAACCGTGCCATGATAGAAACCAAATTGTTATCATTTTCCGCGCAGTTCTTCACTTCCTTTTCTCTCAGAAATGTAAATAAAAACTGGCAAATTGTTCCCGATAAGCTTCTGGAATTGAAAGAAAAATACGTTCCAAGAATCAGTATCGCGTCATCGACGCAAAGCGCGTGGTTTACGACCGGCGTTAAACGCTGTATCAATAAGAAAGAGCGACGTTATTCCAAGGCCAGACGATCTGATTCAGCCGATGACTGGAAGCGCTACAAAGAACACTCTAAATTGTGCAAAGCAGAAATCGAGACAGCCAGGAAAACTTTTTCAACAACGATATAACAAACCTACTGCAGACCAACACGAGAAAATTTTCGTAAGTGATAAATCCAAAGTACTCATCATCATCGTCCATATCATTGTCTAAAAATTGTACAGACCTTTCCTCATCAGAGACTGCAGAGGAATTCAATTCTATTTTTTCTTCTGTGTTTACAAATGAAAGCCCATTACCAGCCACTCTTAATATACAGTCATTAGATTCAGCAATAGATGACTTGCTTATCACTCAGGAGGGTATTGCGGCAGCCATTGATAGACTCCCGACCAACTCTGCACCAGGCCCCGATGAAATATGCACCAAACTATAAAAATGACTAAAGTGGTCATATCCCCTATCTTAGCTGCTTTATTTCAGCAATCGATAGACTCAGGATGCGTACCGTTTGCTTGGAGAATTGCCCGTGTTATCCCCATCTTCAAGTCAGGCGACCCATCTGTGCCTCTTAACTACAGACCGATTTCCTTAACCAGCATAGTTTGCAAACTTCTAGAACAAATAATATCATCTGCTGTAATGAGCTACCTAACAAAACAGAGCTTCTTTTTTTCTAATCAACATGGTTTTTTGAGAGGCCGTTCTTGTGAAACTCAGTTATTCAAATTAATGACTGATCTCCATAATGCAGTACATTCGTCCTCACAAATACATGCTATATTCATAGATTTCGCCAAGGCCTTCGACAAAGTCCCTCACATCCGTCTAATGGAAAAACGTTCTGCTCTTAATATCAACCCTAAGGTTAACAGGTGGATTACGAACTTCCTAACCCATCGGTTTCAGCCAGTAACCATTATTGATCATTCCTCTTCTTTAGCTCAAGTACTTTCCGGTGTTCCACAGGGTTCCGTCTTGGGTCCTATCTTATTTTTAATATATATCAATAAAATTAACACTAATATCTCTTCTACTATCCGATTATTTGCGGATGACTGCGTCATTTATCAGCAAATTAAAAACCTCCAAGATTTCTTATCCTTGCAAGCAGACCTTAATGAACTGACGAAATGGTGTTGGGATTGGCAGATGGAAGTAAATGTGCCCAAAACTAACGCCATAACATTTACCAAAACTAGCGCGTCTGAGCCCCGTCACTATTTTTTCAATAGTATGCCTGTACAAACCGTAACCATGGTAAAATACTTGGGGGTCCACATAACGTCTGATCTAACCTGGAATCACCATATCGATACAATAACCAGCAAAGCTTCTAAATCACTCGGATTCATTATGCTCAATCTGCATTCAGCTAACACATCCATAAAGCTTCTGGCCTACCAAACACTTGTTCGATCAAAGATTGAATATGCAGCGCTAATCTGGAACCCCCATCAGTCGTATCTCGTAAATAAAGTTGAGGCACTCCAAAATAAAGCTGCCCGATTCATTCTCAGGAACTACTAACGAACATCAAGTATAACAGAAATGAAACAATCCCTGAACTTACCACCTCCACAACAACGCCGGCTTTATAGTCTTTTATCGGTTTTTCATAGGCTATACCACAGCCAGTCTTCTTTCGCTGCCTCGCACATAAGACCCGCTCGTCGCGTTTTTTCCCGTTTAGATCATGCATTCAAAGTTCAACCAATATTCGCACGTACCAACCTATTTTTCTTTTCGCCACTATTACTTGCTATTCGTCACTGGAATCAGCTCCAAGGTAACATCGTCACCCTCAGTAATCACGACTCATTTATCAAAGAGTTGCAGTTATTCCTCAATGTAATAATCATTTTTCAGTGTTTGTGTAATTTTTGAACCTCTTAGATTGGTTCAATGTTCGATGTTTGTGTTACTTTGAACCTGGGTTATTTTTACCCTCGCATTTTAGGAATTGGATAACTGTTGTGCGTCTTTTGTGTACCCTTTTTTTGAAACTATGCATTTCGACATGAATGTATTTGTATACGCATTTATTTTGGTGTTGCTGTTTTTAATGTTGCAATGTGCTCTTTTTTTCATTGCGACCCCTATGTAACGCCCGTAAGGGCTTTTAGGGTAAATGAACAAAATAGTGCTTTCCCATTGTCCTCCCTGAAATTAAAAGGACACTGAAGTGAATTTGTCAAGCTCCCGTTTTTGCTTGCACTGCGTAGACTGGCTCAAATTAGCACACTTTTCATCGTTTATCCGGTTGACAAATCCGTAATTATTTTACAAAGCGCGAAAGAAGAAAAACTACCATGCGCAGTTTGCGGCGGCCGCACCAACTAAGGCTATGACGTTGGGAGGAGGGGCGCCGTTATTGGACGATGCCCAAGGTTAGCAATCAAACAAGTTTCGGTTTCGGTTTCGGTTCTGTAAAACATAACCAATGGCGTTGCTGGATGGGCATTCTCAATATCTCAGTAATCATCGTACCGCGCTTCTGCCATGTTGTCGGCTGTAAAATGCACAAGATAAGCCTCCCAGGACGGCTTGTAGTCGTAGCATTCACTAGCCGAGACCTACGCAGTGCATGAACGCCCTCCGCGTACCCGCAGACGCCCAAATGTCATGCGCTTTTCCCCCATATTTGGAGCTTGCCTCCCTGATGCCTGTATCGGAAAAAGCGTGTTCGCACCAGGCCAAGGGTCTGTTCATTCTGGCCTGTGCACACTGCCTGCAAGCAGTCGGTGCTTATGGCAACAGCACACCAACGAGAACTCGCTAGCGCGCCAGTGCCAGCCTGCGCGCGTTTTGTGAACTAGTTCGTGTAGCCATGAACGTTGCGGCCAAAAAAAAGGTGATCTCAATATAGAAAACATCGGCGGAAAACAAAAAAGTTAACTTGCAAAAAAAAAAGCATGTACCCGCGGGGATTCGAACTCGTGACTTGCAAAACACTTGCGGTGACATAACTAGAGCCCCAGACCACTGAGCCATGGAGCGGGATGCGAAAGCTTTGCTAATATAGGGTATATATTGTACAACCAGTTTACACTTTTATTTAGTTTTGGCATTTCAAGCAGTGTAGGTGACTATTTGTTGTACTACGCTCGTGCAGTAAGCGCCGCCCGAGTTTCCACAGTAGCTCACGTCTAGCAATTGCATTTTGTAGACGTAAAAGCGTTCGCAGATGCGTAGTCGTGCTGCTGACCGCTGTGCACTCTTGCTCTGTGCCGCTGTGCTTGTTCGCCCAGCGCAAAAAAGTGCTTCCCGCGCCCTAGTTTCACGCTGTACGGTAAAAATATCAGTTGATTTTATTTCCTTAGTACCTATATTGACTTCGCTGACTCTTCTCCCGCCTTCAAGAGGCCTTATATTTTCCTACTGGCGTACCAGTCAGCGAAGCGTCGCATGTGGGCTTGTGCAGCGCTTGTGTGAAGCGACCTTGACTTGGAGCTAGATACAGTGTACAAACAAACCAAGTAAAGAAAGGCACATTCTTCCATTCACAAACGTGTCCTGGCTTCGTTTCAACTAAGCGAACGAATTGCGACGACCCGTCGGCGGCCAGCAGACGAAACGCTGGGCCGACTGACTCTGTCTGAAGGCCGGGGAGCCGTGCAGTTGCGCAGCCAATTGCCAGCTCATCCCCTCCTGACGTCACACGAAAACGCCACAGAAAATGGGCGAGCGTAAAGAGAGGAGGACAGCATTTTCGAATTCGTTTTTCTACTAAATAAAATCGCGTAAACGCGCCTAGAGTGGTCGAAACATGGCCTGTGGACTCCGGACTACAATTTGCGCTAGTAATCCCGCAATGTTTACATATCACTTGAGTGTCCCTTTAAGGCGGTCGCCATTGTGGCGAATTATGCGATGTGGTATGCCGTCACATACGACGTTCCAACCAGCGGCGCAACCGATGTCACTGACCATCCCCTCGGTGAGTCCTTTTGAACCAGGGCGCTCCCCGCCAATTTTTAACTGTAGCTTGTCTTCATGACCCCATTAAGAAACAAACTTCACCGCCCCGTATCAGATTCAACTTTGGGGACACTTTAGTGCCCCTATAAAACTGTTGCTGATGATAACTGGAATGTCGTCTGATCTGCTGTGGAGTTGCTGAAACGGCACAGACAAGTGTGCGTGGGGATGCAATGGCCACAAAATTTTGTATACTTATGGGGTCGCTCTGGCAAACAATTGCGTATCGAATTTTATCAGTTTTGACACCGGAAATATTCCATTTTTATTGCTCTTGAACATGACTGAAAAGCTTCCTGTACCATTTGATCGTGCGGCTTTAAAAACAATGCCGACCGTTAAGAGATTTATTTTGCTCCTGCTGTGTTTATGAATATTTTTTTTTAATTTCTAGTCAGTACTAATGCCTGTTCAACAATACCTAGTAAAATATGCATTCAGTTTTGCAATAAGGACCACTTCCCAAACGCTTAATCATAGACGCCGTTCTGATATATCTACGGACAGCAGTTTCTTCTAAGCAACAAAATGTTGGCTGACGCGCAAGTCGCTCCCAATTTTTGAACATCTTTGTTGAGTATCCGGGGTAATTTTTAGAAAAAAAACCTCTCTTTATAGAAGCGGAACATCGGTTTTATTAGCACCATTTCATTAAAACCCAGCTTGTGTTTCTGTGAGCTTCTAAAAAGTGTTTAAGTGCGGCCACCCTTCCCCTGCCGTTCGCCTCTTTTTTTGACCTCGCAAGGCTTCTACCATCGGTGCACCCCTACCGCCTAACCCTCACGTGCCTCTCCGCCATGAGCCACTTCTTCCCCTGGTAAGACCACACTATTGGTATTTACAATGTTATAACATTTCCTGCAACCCGGGCCGTTCTACCGTTGTGTATATCGGTGTTCTATTGTGCATTTCTCTGCCTACGTCTATTCCTGTGTGAACCCATTTAAATCTTTTTCACGTTTTCGCCTTTAACCTGCGTTACTATTACCTCGCCTTGAGTATCCCGTAACCTAACATCACCAATACGTCAAGGAAAGACTTTTCCTCATAAACGTTTCTCACATTTTCTCGAGGTGCTTGGCCGGACAGGGATGCTGTTAGGACAAAGGAACATATGGAAATTTCTCTACGTGTGCAGCCATTTCATACTTTATGTTACCTTTGTCCTGGGCTGTTATTGATTTGTCGTTAGATGACAGACCCCTGACGACTCCCCGAAGACTTCATAGGGGTACTTACCCATACTAAGCGATGTCAAAAATAGGCAATATTGAAGGCAGCGGAACCAAATAGCTTTCATTTCTGATACTGCTCTTTGTTAAATTGTGCCAAGGTATTTGCGTTACGCGGTGAACTTGGTGTGTCCGTAATTCCGATGGCACCGAATTCCCGATTTCTTTGCAATTGAAACATACCCTCGGCGTCTTGCCAACATGTTTCAAAAATGCGAACTTCGCTGCTTTTTTTGCATCACGCGGTGCTCCCGCCCCAGGAAAAAAATCGCATATAGTCCATCCCCTCCTTCGGGTAATTGGTGATAAGGCAGCATAGTCCGAATTTACTTCGCTTTTCTTCGGCGTGAACTACCAAATTTACGTACAGCGGATTAATACACTCCCACATACCGCCAAATCCAGGCTCAAAAAAAAGACGGTATTTGCTTGTTGTTCCCCTTCGGCAACTATGACTTGAAGAAGGCGTCTTTTACTCGCAATTTCAGGCATCTTTTTATATATAAATGGCATGAATATAGGTTTCTTATCGACATAACGGCTCATATGCTGACCACGATGCGGGAACTACCAAATTTTGTATGGCCGGTCTGGCCCGGTGGCTCTCGAAAAAGTGGTTGTACTCTACTATGATGTCCGCTCGGATCACCATGAGCAGCACCTCGTTTAGTACAGCTGGGTATGAAGCCTGTGTGACGGCGAGGCTATGCAGTCCTTTCCTATTCAGTTCCACCACATCCAAAGCTTGCGTAAAAGGCCACGTAGCATTCGGAAATTTTCCGTGTATTTTTGCTCCCTCAACTTATACTTTGTGAAACGATGCTTGAGATATTCGAGTGCATCAATATAGCAGGACTGGGTCTCCTGAGTGTCAGAAACGACTGCGCAGAACATCCGTCCAAATGAGAATTCAAGTATGGAACCGATCCGCGGCGGAGAGTTTAGAGCTTCTGTGCCCTGCACTCCGAAACATGTCGCAAAAGGGCTGGAACCCTGTCATTGTTGCGGAGCACTGAAGGAGCTCCTTCTTAAGCGTCGCGCCGAGCTTACGTGTGAACAATTTATATCCGTTTGGTTCTGTAGTTCTAGACTCATTGCCCGCTACTGATGGCGCAATGAATTCACAAAGGCTTGGAACAGTTTTGGTGTAAGTGCACAAGCTAAACTAAGTGCACAAGCTAATCTAAAATTTTGTTCGCAGCGTCGTCGTACTTCATGACCACGTTGTACTTGTCTTCCGCTAGGTAGTTGCTCAGGTGCGTTTCAACCTCGTTGTTCAAGGATCGAAATATCAGGTTCCTAACGTGCATTCCGCCGTAGAGAATTTGAAGCCCAAAAAAATCGAACTGATGAGACGGCAGCACTTAGTTAACTCATTGACAACATTCGTGCTGATGTCTCGTCATGAGGACCACGTTGGTCTTCTCTCGCTACCGACCAGTACAGCTGGAAAGTGCAGCAACACCATGCCAGCCATAAAACTCTAGCTCCGTTTGCTTGATCCCCCAGTTCAGGCACCAGATTAGAAGAAGCCGCGCCTCGGCATCTGGGTGCGGTCGAGAAAGGATACAAACAACCAAGCACCTATAGCGCGAGCGTCTTGCTCTTTCAAGTTCACAAAGCACAAAACCGCAGCATGCGCTCTTCCCTTCGTCTTCTCTTCGAGGAGTCGCTAATTTCAATCAGGTAACTGTTCCTAAGAAGGTTCAATCACGGTCTACAATAATCACTACAACCATTTAAGAGAAATGCTGCATACGGGATTACAACACTTATTAGGACTCTGCAGTTTTGCAGCGAAGCTGTTACTTCTAGTTGGTTGAGCTATTTTGTTTTCGACCGTTCTAGTTTAGGACACAGCAGTTCTCACTGAAGACGCCAAGAGCATTCGTCAGGCTAATCATCCATAGGCATATAGCTCAGTTTATTTTCAATTAGGCATAAAGAGCATCGACACCGCATTATGGTTGATGAGGCGTCTGTGCACAGAGAGTACCCGGCACCACGCAAACCTAATAAACAAAATACGTTGGGGGTTAAGGTTGAAGGCTGAGGAGTGCTACCATCACTAAATAGAGCAGCTCTTGCCCAAGACACCAAGCGAATGTGTCAAGCTAGTCAGGACCACCCATTTGCCCCCGGAAAGCCATGCGGTACAATGAAGCTCGAAGATACGGCGATGAAAATTTTACACTATCCCCAATCAGCATTTGTAGTGGTTTCCAACAGGTTCGCTCAACTTCCACTTTCAGAGGGCAGAAGACTGACCATTTGTTCGGAGCACTTCTGGAGATTTGGGCTTGCCTTTATTCACAGACATCGGTCATTTCAGATTGTTGCTTGGCATACTACGTGTAGTTGTCGCATATGCTAAGCTTAGCGAGTTCAGAACAAAACCGTGAGGAATATCACTACGAGCTGTTTCTATTTCGACGCTACCACATCTTCCCGTCAGTGTAACCTATCTTTGAGTGTTCACAAACTCTTTTAATATAACATAGTTACGCTATTGTTCGAAATACTAATAATCTAGCTACTAACAAGCAACCTCTTTTGCACTTTTGGTTTAAGTTTTCTCACCAATCATTGCGCGACGGGATTTGTTGCGACTTGGAGTATTTTCTTGCATTAGTTTGCTCGAACTACAGAAAACTGACGTTTTTATTAATTTCCAGAGATCTAAATCAGAATGCCCTGCAAGATACAATTACCCTAAATCACATTTTTTTCTAAATACCGCCTCCTGTATTGTAAAGTGTTTTTGCTCAGTACCTACACCTGCGCTATGTTACTGAACCTAAAATGAGCAAACCGTCCTTTCAGAACGCCCTTCGGCAATGCATATAAAAGGCATCTGAAAATGTTTGTAGCTTAGTTTTGAATTAGGCATTATATTCACATTGAAACACAAATTTTGGGTTTTTTTTAATTGTTACGTAATGAGCATTGCCGGTTTTATTGCAGCCGAATACCTGTGGTGCACCTTGTTACAGAATCACTGTATTCACTTTTTGGTTTGAGATCCGTAACAACTTAACTCGCTAGTTTTCGGTTGTCACGGGGTGTTTCGCACTCACGGGCTAATGTGTTAAGGTAGCTTTAACCTCATCCCGTAGAAATTACTTTGATTTTACTTAAGTGCGCTTTTTCATTTGTACACGTCCCTAGGAATTCCTGTGTTGTTGCCTGCTATACTGTTTCTTAATTTATATACACCGCCTGGTTATGAACTCTATTCATTTGATGTATTTCATGCTTGATTTGTTTTGTTGACACTTTTTATGTTCCATTTATTAATTTGTACTGCTTCTTTTTTTTCTGCGCTTAGAATAGTGCACACTATCACGGCGGTACGTGCCTCTATATTTTGTAACTGTGGAATTTGTTTTAGCAGCAATAACAATTTTTTTGCTTCGTAGCAAATACCCGAGATCTTGTAACCTTCATTGTTTTTTGGAATAATTTGCCTTTGAAATCTGCAACCTCCCTTACCTAAAAGCTTCTTAACAACAAACAGCAGTCGCCTGACAGTAGTTACCTGAAAAATCGGCTCAGTGGTATACCGTGCGTGATATTCGGCTCATAAAGGTTCCAGAAATTTGTCACTTGCTTGTTGCTATTTATCTTCCCAGCTGTGCTGAATAATTCCTCCACTCCATCGTCCAGTTGAACACATTTTTTGAAATCGATTTCCTCATGCCTAATAATTGCAGAATCCTGACCTCAACGTACTAGATCAAGTAAACACAGTGTAGGAGGAACTCAGAATAACGCTGATAGTGTACTGAATGCCCAGGACGTCTACAAAATTTTGCAAAACAAGGCTCCGACAGTTGCGCTCACACTGTTTGTACCCCAGCCCTGGGAAATTGAGCGCATCCGCTCCTAAATGCGTTTTAAACTCTTTAGTAATAAAAAGCAGTGCGCCGAGACTGAACATTACTATACCACAAATTACTGGTGTGGTATTCATCTCACGCAGCGTCGGTCCTTTTCTGTAATGCATTGCAGTGATGCTGTGACTTGTAGGCGTTCTCTCGCTCGCCGCTCTTCATTCACTCTATGGAGTCCTAAATAACACTTATTGCTTTGTTCGGTTAAATCCTGCCCCCGGTCAGAGATCGCTTTGATCACTCATTGTAGGAGCATCTCAAGATGTCAAGGGTTGATGCAACGAATATCTACATTTATGTCATGAGAACCAAAGCTTTGTACTCGCAAACAAGCCGGCTTACGTGCTTTGGACGCGAAGGGGTTATGACACCACCTGGCGGTATTTATTGCTACATTGCTTGTTTTCATTGTTGGTTTTATATGCCTTCCAAAATCAACTTTTGAATTATCTCACTATAGTATTCCGAATTATCTTCTAGAAGTTCACATAACTGCTCTACATGATTCACCAATTACAAGTACAGTGGCCGCCAGGGGCCGGAAAGTGTAATACCCTGGTACGGAAAGTACCGCGCAAGTGACGTACTTGGTATTTTAAGCTTGCTTCACATAGAACAGAAATTTATAGGTACCTTAGATTTGTCAAGGGGCTGTGGTTGCAAAAATAACGTATTCTTCCCATTATACCTTGCTGCTAAATTTCATGTGTCTGGTCTGGCTTCCAACAAGTTACCATACAAATATGCAAAACGTCCAAGTTTAGAGCTGGGAAACATGCATGCAATTGACGCCTAACTATTAGTATAATATTGGAGAGGCACCATTCCTGCCCTCTACAGAATTGCAAGGTTCATTCATTATTGCCATCCACTGTTACGGCCTATTAAACACTAAGCTGGAACGGATAGTGAAGACAACCGCTGCAGTATAAAGAGCCAGTCCCTTTCGTGAATAGTGTTCACCGAACTGCTTGCGCATGGATAATTATTCAGCCTACATAAGGGCTCTAGTGATTTTGACAGTATTTTTTTATAATCTAGGCACTAGAAGCACCTTCTACAATTATCCGGTTTGCTCCTGCCTATCGAAAATGAGGGCAGAAAGGCGGATAAGCAAGTGTTTTGTTGTGGAGAATATACAGTCATACTTAAAACATAACCATCTTTGAACTCATCCGGCAGAAGTGCTATAGGTTAGTGAGGAGTCGGTGTACTAAATACCCACGTGCTCACCACTGGGCTACAGTTCACCAGTACGGCTGCGCAGGAGCTATAAAGAAATCCAGGTACCAACAATTGTCTACCGTTTACAGGGAGAGGGGCAAATCCTGATTTCTGTCCGTCATCTGGAAGACAACATAGGTATGGCTGTGGGGAAGTTCGCAAAAGCGGTCAGACAGTGAGCGCTTCGGCAAGCACGAAACCTGATATACACAATACGCACATAATTCCTGTTCGGTGTGTGCAGCAATTGTCGTACCGCCTCTAGAATGCGGCTGGAAAATTTGGTGTCACAGGCATAATTTAGCAATGACCGGTGGTGACATGTTTACGTCATTACAACGACTGTGAAAATGCAAATAGCCAGACAAAAATACTGGCTCGATTGCTCGAGTGAAGATTTCGCGTGATATAGGATATGCTACTATGCTATCGCAAACAATACGTCCACTAAACTGGCCATGGCTTAAATGTTCGACTCTAGAGGATACAGCTGCGGAACAATCATTCTAGAATGGGGTGCATTTGGTGGATCGTTGTCGCCGCTGCACTTGTACCTGTGTTTGAACGAACAGAAGCCCTCAGCAAATCCGTAAATATGCTAAAGAGGAAGAACGAATTGCCGCCATTGTGAGACCGGTCGTAAATGCGGAGCAGGGATTCGATTGTGTTTTCCTTTTGTTGCTGGTTGTGTTGATGTTTCAATTGTGACATGGTTTAAACGTTCTGTTTTTGCTGTATTTGGCAAGAACGCGCCGCTTCTGCTCGATCCGAGCCAACTGTTGGGAGTCCATGGCGGGAAAGACTATATGCTCGCACGTTGTATTTATAGGCCCAGGCTAACACCCTTACCTGTATCACCTTGCCTGCTACAGGCGGCGGTGCTCTTGCTCTCGGGACCAAAGCGGCTGTGGCGCCCTTTTTTGACTTATTCAGTATGAGCCTAGCCTTGATAATAGAAGTAATAAAGGGATGAACCTGAAATCAGTGGAAAGGCGTATAAATAAAAACTATATTGAGTTTTCGATAAGTTTGTCTATCTATTGCACGAATTCATCAGCTTTTTTTGTTTTTGTATAGTGTTTACTTATTTACGGGCTAGCGACGGCCGCGTCCGTTTAAATGGCGTTGCGCAAAGATAACTCCCAGCAGTTTTCATGAAGCAACGTGAGCCTGTATGGCCCATTGGGAAGGACATGTTCTTCGTAATGCAATAGACCAAGGTGCGGTCCTTGCCAGTGGAACCAGTTTTCTTTTGGAAGGCTCGGTTTGGGTGCCCGACACCGTGATCCCGGACGAGCTCTAACGACCAGATATGCCCGTAAGTGGTTTCGAAGTTCATGTTCTATGTGTACTAAAAATAGCACTGCTGAAAGATGTGCAAGAATGTAAGCAGTCTTTCACTGGTGGTCTAAACAAATGAACACGGTTGTGCTGAACAAAAATGTATATAATAATGTCGTGTCTACGGAACCCTTGGATGTTTGGTTGCGACTATTTTCCTGTTTTATATTCAGCTTTGGAATATTCACTTGGTCCCAAACGCATGTTAGGTCTGCGTTCTTCTGCGCGTTGCCAATCACATTTCTGTAGGCATTCTGCATAAGTATCGCTGCACCAAACTGCCCAGCTCAGCGATTTGCTTAGGATGGTACCACCGTTTTTAGGAAGTTATTTTCGGCCACCAGCCCAGCTGTCGCCAGTGTAAGCAAACTGTTATTTTTATATACTTGTTCCTTTTGCGAGACAATTTCAGTCGTTTGTAAGCTTCTGAAGCCGCTGGCATCTACAACTTATAAGAGCTATGTTGATTATTGTAAGCAGTCTGCTTTTTTTATATACTTGTTCCTTTTGCGAGACAATTTCAGTCGTTTGTAACCTTTTGAAGCAGCTGGCATGCACAACCTAAAAGAGCTATCTTGTTTGTTTTTACATTTACTTCCTCGATGTCACCACACCAATCCGTAAATAAACAGATTTGTTGGAATGTTTGTCCCATCTGGTTGTGAAAAAACTAATCTACAGCACTCCATGTCACAGTGACATCTTATCTTACTCCTCTATCGGAATGAGGAGTGTTAAGTCAGTTTATTGCTGCCGGCGACGAAGGATAGCACATGCCGGATAAGGGTGGGGAAACCTCATTGGTGTTCAATCGGCTTTTGTGTGTTTTACATTGGACAGATCTCTCCTCTCGTAGCGATATCGCGCTGTTATAAGAATGTCTCCTTCAATAAAGAGATACATATGTAGTTCGATAAATACATGTAAAGTTTTCTGCAGAAAAAAAATTCAAATATATAAGTTGGGTCAACTTGGAAGAATTAGCCTTTTTATTAACTGGGATCAATTCCATTAAATGGAAACTTTCTTTTAATTGAAAACGCAAGAAATATAGTTTACTTGTTCTCCAGCGGCGTTGTATTGGACAGGTGACACGTTTATCACGCTGTTGGCCCCACGCTTGTAATAACAAGAATCAAACTGCGCTACGTGCCCCCCACCCCTATAACCGCCTTGTGTTGTTAAATGGCGTGGGCCTTGTTCGGCCGCCCCTGATCGCAAAATAACAGGACTGGGCCATAATATACACATCACCCGAAAGTCGTTATGGAGTTCCCGCCACTTTATCGGATATCTGTGTTATCTACACTATGTTTTGACCTTTGAGAACTTTTTTCATTGTGAATAGCTAAAAGCAGGATTTTCAATCAGCTGTTGTTTTTTTTTTCTTCATTTCCTCTTGACGTTGGAAAAAAAGAGAACATCAAAAAACCACCTCCCTGAAGACCATAGAGAAAAATGACACAAAGAAACAAAAGTACACGAATCGTTAGCCTTGTATCGTTTCCAAGCTATTTCTGCCTCTTTTTCTCTCTGCGATTTACAGGGGCGACACCATGCATCTTCCATTGCTCAGCGCTGGATTTCAGGTAGTAACAATACGCAAGCCCTGTCTTTCGTGCAAGACCTCAGAAAACTGGCAGTGACTGACGGTACTTACAGCTCGTCGCGCGTGCCCACCATACAATTTTGTCTCCCTTACCACTCTCCAGCCAGAAGGCCTAATATTCTAGAGTATCCTTCACGGTAGCTCTAATTTTACTTCATTTCTCGTTTTTCTTTCCACGTCTATGTCTATCTCTCCAACTTTTATTTCTTCTTTTTTGCACTTTTATTCCTTGGTTTTTAAACATACGCGAACATCCATGGAGCCTCAAGTTCCTTGCCGGTGTGTAAACAATTTCCACTCTGTAACGCATTACTTCGGACAAAAGACGGTCACCATCGGGAACGCAGTTTCAATGAGCGTCTTGGTGCGGAGCACTTTGGTGGCCGTTACTGTAGTTTGATATCGGTATCAGCGCCCTGAATGGGTGAACCAAGATAGAAAGAACATGGAGCATGAGAGCACGGCGAAACGGTGAATGACAGAATATGCGGAGCTCGCACGAGACCACGCTACTCGGTGGCGACGCATGGAGGAAGCTTTATGGGGAGGCAGTGAGACATCCTGGGCATTATCAACGCGCCCCGAATTGATATCTTAGCAACGTCCCCTGTCGTGCTCTCGACGATGATGTGCGTTTACTTACAGTACTTACTTTGTAGTCTCTTCCCGAGATGCAGGTCCAAGCGACGATGGAGAGGTGTGCCAACGATGTTGTCGTACGAACGCATGATCCCGTGTTTTATAAATGCGACCACGAAACCTTCACACATCGTAACTTCTTCAAAAAGTAAACCCCCAATTTTTATGCACTGCACCACGCAACTAATCCCGCTGTAACCTGTGCCTCATGATGCCAAAAACGCGTGTCACTCAAACCACTGCTTCTAGCTTCTAATTTCAAATACGGGGAAGCTTCAATTGTAACAGTGCTAATGTTGTGTATCTTCCTCTGCGCATTCTATGGAGCGCACATTGCAAATACACACGGAACAACACAGCGAGTACGAATAATAGCAACAGATCTCACACCGAAACACTCGCTCACCTCCCTGCCTCAAAGCACGACACCTGCCTGGGTCGCTGCTCAGAAAATTTAGCGTGACGTTTCCGAAATCGACGTTGAGAACACACGAAAAAAGAGAGATGTTTGACTCATTTTTAATCTACAAATTCTACACGGTTGCATGTGGAATAAATGAACAAGAGGGCAAGTTTTCATTCTTGTCCCGTACCGCACACATCTGTTACCTTTTTACAGATACACACACCCTTAGAGTAGGTAGGCAGTGGGGATGTAAAAAATCTGCTCATTGTAATTACGTATAGACATTGCATACTTTAGCAGTTGTGCGTGTATGTGTGTGTTGGTATAAGCACAAGCTTGTTTCTATACGTCATTTTTCATGAGGCCATTGATCAAGTTTCCTCTCGCCCCGTGTACCCGCGCATCAAAAAGTGGTCTTGTCACTTTATCGCGCTTGTTTTATCGGCCACGTGGGTGATTTCGTTCTTTTGGGGAATCGGCCGAGCCACTGGTCGTATTTTTTTCTTTCCATTGCCACTGGGGCGTTTCTGCGCGTTGACTGCATGTATGTGCATGTGCGCGTCTGTTGGCCTTGCCCTTCTCCCCGTTTCTGTTGTTTGTTTTGTTTTACATGCCATCCTGTCTTTTTCCCTCCCTAATAACTTACTATTTTAGCTGCCTCTCCGTACAATGGTATTCTTGTCTACCTACTGAGACATCATCACTCTCACTTTCACTTTCCGATAGCCTACCCCACTTGTCGCCGGTGCGACTAGGCGGCGGACTATTTCTGGCCAGGTTTTTTGGAAATTGACGTTTAAATCAATGGAAGTCACTTGATCATCTTTGAGCAGTGTTAGCTCTATATGTTTGATGGCGGTTAATATATAAACAAAATGGTATACTGCGAGCAACACATTTTGACTACGCTTCGCATACCTCTTCGCCACAAAGATTTTCCTAGGTTTTGCGCGACTGCTTCCAAATCTATCATGTTTTTTAACTCTTTTCCTTAAAACATTTGTGAGTGGACCTGGTTTCTTTTTCTCGTTTCCCACCATTCAAGTGACTAAGTTCGACCAACTAACATAGTCGTTTGTATACTCTGTGCATTTCCCGTTGTTTTGAACCGAAAACCTGGAAAGTTACACAGCAATTCCTTACACTGGAGAAAACACTGGGAGGTACACTGGGAGGTACACTGGAGAAAACACAACTCTTCGAATAATATAATTGGCTGTAATAAAATTACAGCCAATTATATTATTCGAAGAGTTGTGTTTTCTCCAGTGCAGAAACACGCACCTGTTATTTTTATAAATTTGCAACTAATATAAGAATGGTGTATTTTATAAATACGTGTCATGTTATTTATGTGGCCTTTAGAAATAAAAAACTGATTTGTTTGGTTTGTGTTTATTTCGAACTCCATCCCAGCTCTTCCTGTGACTGGGTTTCATTTGTTTTTTGTTGCGTATGCATTCCCTATTGAAAGGCCGCAGGGCGCAGTAGTTATAAAATAAAAATAAAATAACTAAACATACAAAGAAAAAAATAAAGAAATAAATACATTTTACTTAGGTATACGATATTTTTGTTTGCCTTTATTTCCCTTTTCTTAAATTAGGTCGTCTAAAAAGAAGCCTGCCCTTGGGGTTTTTCTGAATTGTAGCTGTAGCTTATGATTGTTTACGAGAAACAGCTCTTTTTTACATCAAAATCTTACCAATACCTCAAACTACAGAAGACCAGCTTTTTAAATATATGTAGACCTTCGTATATTCCCCACAAAAGGTCAATGTGTTGCAGGTCTTATAGACAGGGAACGCGCAGCAGCTTCCCGCGCAAGGATGCCTGCAGATAAATGTCAAATGTGAGAATCATTTTTACGGATATTCCCGGTGGCTCAAGAAGCCCGTAGCACTATATTGGAAACTATATCGGAGGAATGGCAAACCATAGAAAAATACACGTGCGTACTGAAAATAGCAGTCCTAATGCCACTGCCATTCGGGGAGGGAAGAATTTTCCAATTTTCCAAAATGTTTGTTACAGCAGAACAATAGGGTTACACAGAGACACTCATTTCAGTTAGCGTCGGTTATACAGAAGTTAAATTTGCTGCTAACGGCAACGATAAACCATTCCCATTAATTTTAAAGCAACACTCAAATGCACCCACGAGACGTTTATTTGGCAAATATGCATTATCCTGAGCATGGCTTGTTGGCCTAGTTGGGGATGCATAATAAGGGGGTTGCCGGCGCACATGGCCTAGGACGCAAAAGAAAGGAACGACTGCAAAAAACGCCAAACTACAACTGATTCCTTGTTCAGAAAAGCAAGAAATATAAACCCCATAATGTTATACAGCACAGTCTAAACCACCTGACGCCAGGACATATCCCCTGGCCTCAACATGCTGAAATCGTTGCACCAGATATTTTTTTCCCGAAAACGGTACCGAAGGCACGATTACACTGTTCTGATTAGGGCGTTCAATTTTAAGAAAGTTGATACTTCGGATGTGTGCTTATACTTTTCTCTAGAAACCCCTTCGCACTCTCGAAACAGCAGATCACCAGCACAATTTTACGGCGAGAAGCAAAGCGGCTCAAAACAAGAGCCTTTTTTGGTAGGTTATTGTGCTCCCTTTGCACATCTTTGGCTCATCTACCCGCCTTGCAAATATACGTCTTGCACAGTACAACGGAGTAGATAAGTCAACCATTTAAATAAATCGTACAACCTGCTACCTGCGGGTCTCAAGAAACAAACTGTTCCTCGCAACCCTCCATTTACCATCTGAGACAGCTTACGAAGTGTGTTAGGGGCAGAGAAAATGGGGGGAACGCCTGCACGCATACAAATCTTCTTAAGGTTACGCGCAATCTCGTGGATATATGGTACCACAACAATTTTTCCTTTCCTTGATATTATCCCCTCTAAGATGTGGTAGGCACGTTTGAACCTAGTAATTACGCATCAAGCCACTACAACCGCAAATGGTGCTGAAACATAACTGTCAACAGGAGAGTTAACCCTGCGCTGAAACATATTTATGCTGAATGGACACAAGATTTAGAAAAAAATTTAAGTTAACACTTTATGGTGCCCCGTTTTAGAAGTGTGGGGTGGTTAGAGGGATCAGGAAGCAGAGGATTAGCAGCCGTGGCTGGTCAATCCAGCACACATGTTTCCCAGTCAAATAATGCTTAATATCAAGAAACTTGTACAAAAGTGCACTGAACTTTTGTGCCTAAACTCCGAAGGCTTTAGGCAGTTGATAGAAATACCACTGTATTATTTATTCAACAGCCACGCTCGCGGATGAAGGCATTACCTTCATGCCTTCCTCCGTCACTGCAGCGAAAAATCAGGGAGCAATACTGCCTACTGCCAACTACTGCCAACGAGTAGGAGCTCCTGTTCCTTTTACTGTTCGCCAGGGATATACTGTTGCTCTTCCCTGGCATCCCAAGCCGCATTAACCAGTGCACTGACATACACTGAATGTGTTACAGAGCCCGCACAACCGTTTACCCACTTCTTTGAACGAACCATAACAGCGCATGTGTCGTTCAGATATCAGCGAGTCACTCAGTTTCAACGTCTCATGCAAGTGGCGCTTACAAACGAATTCGCGTCACACACAGGAAAATACCCCCATATGCAATTCCTGTGGACATGCCAGACAGGTTGCACGCTACTGTCGTCGTTTATTGCAACGTTATGAAGTGGTCAATACCCGAAGATACACGATCAGGCAAATTCAGCATCGCGTATCTTTGCGGCCTTCCCCAACATCATTTGCATCCGACCAGCTGGCGTTTACCACTCGTCGATTGTCTTCTCCCTGTCATCGCTCCCTGTCGCCTATGCGCGGTCATCCCGCTTTTTAGAAGTGGGAAACTAATTACCGCAGTCCCGGAAGCACGAACTGCGTATTCAGTGAAAATTCAAATTCCTCGCGCATACCCGCAAAATGGTTTAGATGTAGTTGTTGAAGGAGCCCCTTCCCCAGCGCTGGAATACACTGTTGCAGCCTTATCTGTTAGAAGTGGTAAACTCTGCCGCTTGATGAAAATATAATGCCGCATTTTATGAACCTTTGCTTCGGACTGCAAGTGCAGCACTCGCGTCCCCGATAGCGGCCTCTACTGCTCGAGTGAGTATTCAAGGCACATGCTATCGCTATAAATTTGTAGTCTTATCTTCGTGCTCACATGATGTCTTCCTGGCCTGCGACTTCGTCTCAGGCCATCACCCTATGATTGTCTGTGCCCGGCCTGAAGTGCAACTTTTCCCAAAGTGTGATATTTAGCCACTTGAAACTACTTGTTCTGGTGAAACAGAAGTCGTACATTCCGAAGACGCCCATATTTCGCCGCGATATTCAGTGTTGGTGGCTCTTTCTTGAAATTCCACGCTGAGCCAACATGTTCTATTTACGCCATCCGACCATTTTGTTATCCGAAAGGGTATACCTCTGCCGTTGGCCATTCTTAAGCAGCGTGGTGAGCGGAACGATTTTCATTACTAACCCAACATACCACTCTGTCAGTCTGCTTCAAAGGGAATTAATTTGCCAGAGAGAACCTACTTCCTCCATTCTCAGCTTCAATATTTTCGGATATCCCTCTAGCCTGTCGGTAATCGTTCAGACATCATCCCACCTCAGTGGCCAACTTCTATCCGAAGATGAGTCTACGAAGTCTCTTGATGGCGATTTAGACCCAACCCAGTGTGCAGCATCTGAACCATTTGCACAGGTTCAGCTCTTGATTTAACAACCAAACCGCTCCCTGGAGTAGAACATCGAACTTACCCCAACATATCGACACAGATACGCACGCCCCTTTGAGACAGTGAATTTACCGAGTACCAGCGTCAGAACGGGAGATTAATAATGAACACGTCGATGATATGCGACAAGGCTGCCTCATTAGGCCATCACGGCACCCCTGGTCATCGCCAGTAGTTTTGTTACGCAAAAAGGAGGTCTTACAGGTTCTGTGTCGACCATCCATGGCTTAACAAGATTACCAGTAATGACGTCTATTTCTTCCCTCGGATCGATGCGTCTCGAAATTGTCTACATGATGCCAAATTATTTCCCTCCCTATATTTTCTTTCCTGATACTGGCAGGTGCCAGTTGCTGAGTGTGACGGGCCAAAGATGGCGTTTGTGACCCCCAATGGTTTATATGAATTCAACACCACGTCGTTTGGGCTGTGCAACGCGCATGCTACGTATTCAAGAATAAGAGACATTTTGCGCAGGTCTAAATGGCCCATCTGACTTTCCGGCATACCTGGCATATGGTTTTGTTTTCTGTTTTTTAAACATAATTTGCTCGTTTGCACCAAGTAATGACCTGTCTCGCTGCCTCTGTACGACACCTCAACCTTAAGAAGTGTCGTTTTGGTGCACGTAAATTTACCATCCTGTACCAGGTTGTTTGGAAAGACGGAGTGTCACCCGATCCCGACAAACGACGTGCCGTTGCTAATCTTCCAATTCCCAATTTCATGAACACCCTCCGCAGCTTTGACAGCGTTGCATTTAGTTCCTGTTACAAACTCCCCATTTTTCTCCGTATTACCTTACAAGAATCTGGCCCATTTTGAAAAAACCCTTCCTACATGTATATGAATACACTTACATATAAATATATGTATATTTATATATAAATATAAATATATATATATAAATATATATATATATATATATATATATTTATATATATATATATATATAGAAATAAGGTTTGGCAGTCAAGAAAACCTCGGAAAGCAAAGGGGAGGTTGTGGTAGGTCATTGAAACAGATAAAGAATTTGGAAAGAAAGAAAGAAAGCGAAGAAAAAATGCCCGCCAGGTGGGATCCGAACCCACGACCTCCAGAATACCGGTCTGGTGCACCAGACCGGTATTCTGGAGGTCGTGGGTTCGGATCCCACCTGGCGGGCATTTTTTCTTCGCTTTCTTTCTTTCTTTCCAAATTCTTTATCTGTTTCAATGACCTACCACAACCTCCCCTTTGCTTTCCGAGGTTTTCTTGACTGCCAAACCTTATTTCTGTGTTATTTCTACGATCCCCTCATTTCCTATTCTGATTCGCTATATATATATATATATGTATATATATATATATATATATATATACAGAAAAAAATGCCGGCAGTCTACAACGCCAAAGAAGGCATAGGGGAATGGTTAGACTATTTTTTACCGTTAGTGACGTTCCATTGTTATTTTTATTATTAATTACGTGAGAGAAGAAAGAAAGAAAAACACGCGCCCAGAGTGGGGACCGAACCCGCGCCTTTCGATTAGATCTCGAGTGCCTTACCAATTCGGCTATCTGGGCGACGGTGTTCTCCTTCACTTTCTGGGGTATTTATATTCACTACAACTGTATCTGACCCTTGAGGATGGTAGCCAGCGCCACTCAAACTACACGGGAAGAAGGGGAACTTCTTTTCTTTGGCGTTGTAGACTGCCGGCATTTCTTTCGGTATTTCCTAACGAGCCCCTCATTTCCAAACCATATTATCGTGCGAAAGCTTAGCGACTGCCTCGGTTATGGCAGCCTTGATGCCAAGGTAGCATAAGAGGGCTTCCCGCAAGTTACCCGCTTATGACAGGCTGTAGACGTTCGAGTCACACCACGGGGGTTGAAAAGAAGGTCCCCTTCTCCCCGTGTAGTTTGAGTGGCGCTGGCTACCACCGTCAAGCGTCAGATACAGTTGTAGTAAATATAAATACCCCAGAAAGTGAAGGAGAACACAGCCGCCCAGATAGCCGAATTGGTAAGGCATTCGAGATCTAATCGAAAGGCGTGGGTTCGGTCCCCACTCTGGGCGCGTGTTTTTCTTTCTATCTTCTCTAATGTAATTAATAATAACAATAACAATGGAACGTCACTAACGGTAAAAAATGATCTAACCATTCCCCTATGCCTTCTTTGGCATTGTAGGCTGCCGGCATTTCTTTCTGTATTTCCTAACGAGCCCCTCATTTCCAAACTAAATATATATATATATATATGTATATATATATATATATATATATATATAGGAAATGAGGGACTCGTAGAAATAACACAGAAATAAGGATTGGCAGTCAAGAATACCTCGGAAAGCAAAGGGGAGGTTGTGGTAGGCCATTGAAACAGATCAAGAATTTGGAAAGAAAGAAAGAAAGCGAAGAAAAAATGCCCGCCAGGTGGGATCCGAACCCACGACCTCCAGAATACCGGTCTTTGCTTTCTTTCTTTCTTTCCAAGTTCTTGATCTGTTTCAATGGCCTACCACAACCTCCCCTTTGCTTTCCGAGGTATTCTTGACTGCCAATCCTTATTTCTGTGTTATATATATATATATATATATATATATATATATATATATATATATATATATATATATATATATATATATATATATATACATATCAAGGTTGCAGTCGTCATTGCCAGTGCTATTCGGCTTTTTTCGAAATATATAATAGGGCCGAATGACGTGTGCTTGTCACGTTTCTTTTTGATTCATTGATAAATAAGCGAAAATATAAGTCGAGAAAAAATCCGCCGTTTTCCGGGAGCGGGACTCGAACCCACATCTCCGCATAACCGGTGCGGTGCGTTAACCAATTACGCTATCCCCACAGCGGCTTCTCTCTCGACTTTAAAGCGGGGGTTTATATTTACCAGAGCTCTGAGGCCGGTCAACTAGCGCCTCCCCTCGACTACCGCGGGAGACGTAGAACGTCTTCTTTCCCAGCGGCCGCCACGTAGAACGTGGTCGGAGGTCGGGGTTAGCAATTGGCATATCCGAACTGCTGGAGCCAGTGCCTCGTAATGCATGTAGCAGAACAGAGAGATACGGGACGAGGGACTCGGTAAAGATACATATCAAGGTTGCAGTCGTCATTGCCAGTGCTATTCGGCTTTTTTCGAAATATATAATAGGGCCGAATGACGTGTGCTTGTCACGTTTCTTTTTGATTCATTGATAAATAAGCGAAAATATAAGTCGAGAAAAAATCCGCCGTTTTCCGGGAGCGGGACTCGAACCCACATCTCCGCATAACCGGTGCGGTGCGTTAACCAATTACGCTATCCCCACAGCGGCTTCTCTCTCGACTTTAAAGCGGGGGTTTATATTTACCAGAGCTCTGAGGCCGGTCAACTAGCGCCTCCCCTCGACTACCGCGGGAGACGTAGAACGTCTTCTTTCCCAGCGGCCGCCACGTAGAACGTGGTCGGAGGTCGGGGTTAGCAATTGGCATATCCGAACTGCTGGAGCCAGTGCCTCGTAATGCATGTAGCAGAACAGAGAGATACGGGACGAGGGACTCGGTAAAGATACATATCAAGGTTGCAGTCGTCATTGCCAGTGCTATTCGGCTTTTTTCGAAATATATAATAGGGCCGAATGACGTGTGCTTGTCACGTTTCTTTTTGATTCATTGATAAATAAGCGAAAATATAAGTCGAGAAAAAATCCGCCGTTTTCCGGGAGCGGGACTCGAACCCACATCTCCGCATAACCGGTGCGGTGCGTTAACCAATTACGCTATCCCCACAGCGGCTTCTCTCTCGACTTTAAAGCGGGGGTTTATATTTACCAGAGCTCTGAGGCCGGTCAACTAGCGCCTCCCCTCGACTACCGCGGGAGACGTAGAACGTCTTCTTTCCCAGCGGCCGCCACGTAGAACGTGGTCGGAGGTCGGGGTTAGCAATTGGCATATCCGAACTGCTGGAGCCAGTGCCTCGTAATGCATGTAGCAGAACAGAGAGATACGGGACGAGGGACTCGGTAAAGATACATATCAAGGTTGCAGTCGTCATTGCCAGTGCTATTCGGCTTTTTTCGAAATATATAATAGGGCCGAATGACGTGTGCTTGTCACGTTTCTTTTTGATTCATTGATAAATAAGCGAAAATATAAGTCGAGAAAAAATCCGCCGTTTTCCGGGAGCGGGACTCGAACCCACATCTCCGCATAACCGGTGCGGTGCGTTAACCAATTACGCTATCCCCACAGCGGCTTCTCTCTCGACTTTAAAGCGGGGGTTTATATTTACCAGAGCTCTGAGGCCGGTCAACTAGCGCCTCCCCTCGACTACCGCGGGAGACGTAGAACGTCTTCTTTCCCAGCGGCCGCCACGTAGAACGTGGTCGGAGGTCGGGGTTAGCAATTGGCATATCCGAACTGCTGGAGCCAGTGCCTCGTAATGCATGTAGCAGAACAGAGAGATACGGGACGAGGGACTCGGTAAAGATACATATCAAGGTTGCAGTCGTCATTGCCAGTGCTATTCGGCTTTTTTCGAAATATATAATAGGGCCGAATGACGTGTGCTTGTCACGTTTCTTTTTGATTCATTGATAAATAAGCGAAAATATAAGTCGAGAAAAAATCCGCCGTTTTCCGGGAGCGGGACTCGAACCCACATCTCCGCATAACCGGTGCGGTGCGTTAACCAATTACGCTATCCCCACAGCGGCTTCTCTCTCGACTTTAAAGCGGGGGTTTATATTTACCAGAGCTCTGAGGCCGGTCAACTAGCGCCTCCCCTCGACTACCGCGGGAGACGTAGAACGTCTTCTTTCCCAGCGGCCGCCACGTAGAACGTGGTCGGAGGTCGGGGTTAGCAATTGGCATATCCGAACTGCTGGAGCCAGTGCCTCGTAATGCATGTAGCAGAACAGAGAGATACGGGACGAGGGACTCGGTAAAGATACATATCAAGGTTGCAGTCGTCATTGCCAGTGCTATTCGGCTTTTTTCGAAATATATAATAGGGCCGAATGACGTGTGCTTGTCACGTTTCTTTTTGATTCATTGATAAATAAGCGAAAATATAAGTCGAGAAAAAATCCGCCGTTTTCCGGGAGCGGGACTCGAACCCACATCTCCGCATAACCGGTGCGGTGCGTTAACCAATTACGCTATCCCCACAGCGGCTTCTCTCTCGACTTTAAAGCGGGGGTTTATATTTACCAGAGCTCTGAGGCCGGTCAACTAGCGCCTCCCCTCGACTACCGCGGGAGACGTAGAACGTCTTCTTTCCCAGCGGCCGCCACGTAGAACGTGGTCGGAGGTCGGGGTTAGCAATTGGCATATCCGAACTGCTGGAGCCAGTGCCTCGTAATGCATGTAGCAGAACAGAGAGATACGGGACGAGGGACTCGGTAAAGATACATATCAAGGTTGCAGTCGTCATTGCCAGTGCTATTCGGCTTTTTTCGAAATATATAATAGGGCCGAATGACGTGTGCTTGTCACGTTTCTTTTTGATTCATTGATAAATAAGCGAAAATATAAGTCGAGAAAAAATCCGCCGTTTTCCGGGAGCGGGACTCGAACCCACATCTCCGCATAACCGGTGCGGTGCGTTAACCAATTACGCTATCCCCACAGCGGCTTCTCTCTCGACTTTAAAGCGGGGGTTTATATTTACCAGAGCTCTGAGGCCGGTCAACTAGCGCCTCCCCTCGACTACCGCGGGAGACGTAGAACGTCTTCTTTCCCAGCGGCCGCCACGTAGAACGTGGTCGGAGGTCGGGGTTAGCAATTGGCATATCCGAACTGCTGGAGCCAGTGCCTCGTAATGCATGTAGCAGAACAGAGAGATACGGGACGAGGGACTCGGTAAAGATACATATCAAGGTTGCAGTCGTCATTGCCAGTGCTATTCGGCTTTTTTCGAAATATATAATAGGGCCGAATGACGTGTGCTTGTCACGTTTCTTTTTGATTCATTGATAAATAAGCGAAAATATAAGTCGAGAAAAAATCCGCCGTTTTCCGGGAGCGGGACTCGAACCCACATCTCCGCATAACCGGTGCGGTGCGTTAACCAATTACGCTATCCCCACAGCGGCTTCTCTCTCGACTTTAAAGCGGGGGTTTATATTTACCAGAGCTCTGAGGCCGGTCAACTAGCGCCTCCCCTCGACTACCGCGGGAGACGTAGAACGTCTTCTTTCCCAGCGGCCGCCACGTAGAACGTGGTCGGAGGTCGGGGTTAGCAATTGGCATATCCGAACTGCTGGAGCCAGTGCCTCGTAATGCATGTAGCAGAACAGAGAGATACGGGACGAGGGACTCGGTAAAGATACATATCAAGGTTGCAGTCGTCATTGCCAGTGCTATTCGGCTTTTTTCGAAATATATAATAGGGCCGAATGACGTGTGCTTGTCACGTTTCTTTTTGATTCATTGATAAATAAGCGAAAATATAAGTCGAGAAAAAATCCGCCGTTTTCCGGGAGCGGGACTCGAACCCACATCTCCGCATAACCGGTGCGGTGCGTTAACCAATTACGCTATCCCCACAGCGGCTTCTCTCTCGACTTTAAAGCGGGGGTTTATATTTACCAGAGCTCTGAGGCCGGTCAACTAGCGCCTCCCCTCGAGTTCTGCCTCGAGTTCGGCCTCAGAGCTCTGGTAAATATAAACCCCCGCTTTAAAGTCGAGAGAGAAGCCGCTGTGGGGATAGCGTAATTGGTTAACGCACCGCACCGGTTATGCGGAGATGTGGGTTCGAGTCCCGCTCCCGGAAAACGGCGGATTTTTTCTCGACTTATATTTTCGCTTATTTATCAATGAATCAAAAAGAAACGTGACAAGCACACGTCATTCGGCCCTATTATATATTTCGAAAAAAGCCGAATAGCACTGGCAATGACGACTGCAACCTTGATATGTATCTTTACCGAGTCCGTCGTCCCGTATCTCTCTGTTCTGCTACATATATATATATATATATATATATATACCGAATCACAATTGAAAATGAGGGCTCTTTGAAATAAGACTGAAAATAAGTTTGGCAGTCAAGAAAACCTTGGAAAGCAAAGAGGAGGATATGGTAGGTCATTGAAACAGATAAATAATCTGGAAAGAAAGAAAGAGGACAAAAAATTCCCGCAAGGTGGGATCCGAACCCACGACCTCCAGAATACTGGTCTGGTGCGATAACAACTACGCGACCGGCGGGGCTATTTTTCCTACTCCAATTTCTATGGTATTTATGTCAATGTAATTTTTTCCTTTCCTTGGGGGTGGTAGCCAGCGCTTCCCCCCCCAAGCCAGCGGTGATCCCCCTCACCCCTTCGGGGAATGGCAGAAATATGCTTACAAATATGCTTAGGTATATACCAATATTCATGTTCAACAACTTTGCGAGAACCATAAATTTTCTGAAAACCTCAAATTTCGAAGACAAACCCCTCGCAATTTTTAAAACTCATGAGTGGGACACGCTTGCTTCCTCAATACGGAAGGTCACAGGTGTACACTTGACTCCTTTGTCGGTGCCAAGACACACAACGGGCTCTGCTCAATCAGGGTGTTCGTCTGGTAAAGGTGCTTTTTGCAGAACTCTTTCAGATGCGTCCTCGAGCCCGTACTGTTCAAACTGCCAAAATAAGACTCCTTCTTGGTGAGGGATCATCAAGTCCTGTCATATTTTTTGCAACAAGCAAAGTGCGCGGCGTCAGGAGCCTTTGCGTGTACCTCAAATACATGTACTACTCCCTTCCTTACGCCGTGGTATTACAAGCTGTGAGGAGGCCATCGACGTGTATGGAAACACAAGGTTTTAAAATGATCCGCGTTCACACATGGAGGAGTTGCTGGTGGGCCCATTTTGCTTCCCAAAAACTTTCGTGATACACAGCAATGAGGTTTATTTCAAGCAGAAGGCGTCTGCGTCTTCTACAGTGTCTCCGCTTAGTGACTTTTTATCTGCTCTCTAATACCGTGGTTTGCAGTTTCTTCTATTGACCTGGCAGTAGTGAAGTCATTTTTTGTGTGGACGATTTCAGTTTTGTCTTCACGGGATGTTCAGGATCTACATGCCAAGAAGAGGGTATTATGGAGGCATTCTCATCGGTTCTGACGATGTTTACTCTAACCACTTATTGACTGAAAGAAAGGAGTTTGAAATCTTGGTTCACACATGTACTTTCGGGAGTTCCATGTGCTGGAAATATGTACCACGCTTGCAAAAAGGCATAATTTGGTCCAACTCCGCCGAGTCAAATGTGGTGAAACGAGGTATAAATGCTGCTGCCTCACAGAACATGGTCTCAAGGTACTGTCGTCACCCTACGAAAAACAGCCTCGATTGCCAAGACATCAGACTGAAACCTGAAGGTTATTCAGTTTCATTGCTGTGCAGCTCGGGAGAATCGGTTCAGAGAAGAATGTTCACACAAGGCAGCAATGTAAAACCAGCCCGCGGGGGGCCGTCTTTCCGCATTGTGCACATGCGGGGCATTTCGAACGCTCTCAAGACGATCGGAAGAAAGGTTGCCGCGATGATGGTTTTGTCTGCGCATAAAAAATAGCTGTTTCTGTGACATGGAGAACAATCAAAATGGACCCAAAACTACGTGCTAAAAAAAACAAGCAAAATAATAAGGGGAATGTCTATTGCGTAGTATATGAACTTTCTGTCGAGGACATTAGGACCTGCATAGCTCCCACGGGAAGGTGCATCAACGAACGTGTTAGAAAACATGCTGTGTTCATGTGCACGAAAACCGGAAGCAATCTTGCCGCAGGCGGGGGTGAGTGCAAATGCTATACAAAGCAACACTGAACAGGAATCTTGAAACAAGACACAGACACCCAATCCTTTGAAAAAACAATAAGCCATTGGCTTTGGCCACTGGCACTAGGGCAGATGATTTTGTGAGTTCGGCTGCAGTGGCTTTCGTTAAGCTGGAATATACCTATATTACGGCTAAATATAAAGAATGGCTGTTTTTAGATTCTGACTGTGTAGTTTTACATAGTCCATGATTTCAATTTTTTCATTTACCCGTAATTCTCGTACTATTTAGGATTACACATGCACCTGCTTATACGTTGTCACTTCGAAAAATATTTTTCTTAGTTGTTGGTCAGCACGTGTTGTTCTATTTCTACGACGTCGTATGTTGTCTGCGCTGTTTTTTAGCTTCCAATTTGAGTTATCAAGAGCGCTCGCGACTATTCTCCCACCATATTATCTCAATATTTTCTACCTTAGGTGCTCGCCACTTTTATCAGTGGTAGTCCCAATGTTCTTTATAATCCTCACTGACATCACTGCGCTCAAGAGCCTCCGCACGAGTGCCAACATTCGTGCGCCCGAGTGCCAACTTAGCTGGTTGAATCACTTAGCAGTGCGTCGTTATTTTTTCTAGCTAATTCAAATGATTCGTTCTGGCTACATCGATTCTATTGATTTCGGTATTTTTCGTACTAAAAATGTGAAGCACAATGCATGTGGGATTTATCGGAGGACTTTGTTCCTCTTTGTTGTGATTAGGATGCCTTGTGAACAAAAACCGTGTCTACAGTCACTTGAACGTTTGATGCTCTCCAAACCTGACCTCCACTGACGTGCGAATCAAGACAATCAGTTGCAGCATTTCTACTGAGCAAATGCCTAACAAAAGTTTTAAGCAAACTTTTACGAGCTTAAAGTAAGCGCAATGACCCTGTCGAAAGGCAACCTTTGTAGGGTTTTTCTATCGTGACAGCGTCATTTGCACATTCTGACGTTTCTGTGACTTTAACCTATGTTTAGGAGATTCTGTCGTGGACGATGTACTTGACATGTTTTGTGTCAATAAATAGCTTCCTCCTTATGACGGCTGGCATGGACAAGTTCTCAGAAGCTGACGCATGTTCTACCGCGTGCCTCCTGTGCACTTCGCAGTTAAAGTTCACATTCCCGCCTGGCCCGAAAAGCTCAGCGGAATGCTATTTGGATTTCGTATAAAATGGAGGAATGAAATAGTGTCACGTATTGGCCGAAGAAGAAGATCAAATTTGTGTTCCCACCCTTTCTAGTATATGCCCCCGCCGTCTTATTGTGAACGCCCATTTTCCGAAGTCCTCCTTACGTCATATACGCCTGGTTGGTGCAAGGTGGTGCTTCTTCAGCCTAATGCTCTTGCGCCTGCTTTTAAAGGGAGGTTGAGAAATTAACTTCATTTCTGTAGAGTTTATCGACTCGATTTGTAAACATAGAAAAGAAAAATACAGCTCTTCGCCCAGGCATGCAGTAAAACACCAATTGAGCTCTTCTGCAATGTTTGAGCCGGTTGAGAATTAAATAGGCATTACCTGTACTAGTGTTGAAATAATTGAACTTTGCACAAAAGTTATACAAGCCGGTCCCACACAATTCCAATTGATATGTACGTCGTTAAGCAGGGAAAGGCAAAAATTATTCTAGTAAAAAAAATTATGTTCAATCACGCACGCCGATACACACAATTTGTGTTTAGGTTCAGTTTAAAAATGAGAGGTAGTCAGGTGTGGATACTTTGTAAGAAAGCCCAGTTATTATTAAAATCGGCGCTAAGGCGCCAGAAAGGTGGTAAGTGGAGACGGATGCGATTCTCCCGCGCATCGATGTATTAATAACGGAAAGCTGCTCAACATTCAAAAGATAAGTTTTGTTCGCCAGTGTCGGATTGCACAGCGTCCAACAGATGATCACAGTTTTATAGGGGCATGCTTCGTGCATTAATTTATTTATCAATTGTCCATAGGTATTTAAAAAACGTTGCTATTACTCCCGAAGGCGTAACAGCGCCAAAAGGATTAAAAGTTGGTACGGGTTCGATTCTCACTGACATAAACGTACTAAGAAAAAAATCCCCGCATCGAGATGCAAGCAGGCGGGTGCCACGTATTCCTCCCCACGCAACCGCTCCGCATTACGGGTACTCAAGTTCTTGTAGAGATAACTTTCCTTTAGTCTGCCTTTCTGAGCCCGACAAGCACAGGTAAAGAGTGCTGCGTGCTCCGGAAGTAGCCATGACCCTCGATAGCTGAGAGGCTAAAAAAGATATTTTCAACCATGCAGGGAAGGTTCTTTGGTACACAAACACCACTCCCTCTTGAGAAAAGGATATGGCCGACCTTGTGCAGTAGTTGGCCTACTCCTCCTGCGACTTGCCGAAGCACATTTTGGTCCTCAGTACCCAGCGGATTTACAGCACCGGACCTTGGCGGCGATCATGCCACCGCTACAGCAGGGGGTGCTAAGATTATCATGGTCCAGAAAGTCCGCCTGTTTAACTTGACTATCGCAAACTTCAGCGCGCGAAGCCTCTCTTGCGAAAGAAGCTGTTCTGTACTACTATAGAAACTCTCAGACATTAGATGAGATATACTTGGGTTAAGGGAAGTTAGAAGAGCAAAAAAAATTACCCCATCTCCACGAAGGAAACTATGTGGTGAAGCAAAGCAGGTGGGGGGGGTGTTCCGTGTAGGTTCCACACCGGAGCAGAACCGGCGCCGGCGGTGTCTCAGAGCAGACTGAACGCCGTGCAGCGCGTGCATCTGCTTTTTATACAACTGGAGTAGAGGCGAATGGAGGATAGACGCGCATGCGCTGTGGGGTTGTGGACGGCGCCACAACAAGGGAGCGACATAGCCCCGACCATGAGATGGCTCCTGGAGCTAGAGTGTCGCCGGTGCCTTTCTGGCCGGCACGAGACGAGCACGCTTCCCCTTTAAGGGCTTCTGGAGTGACAGCGTTGCCGGTGTTTTCCTGAGCCGGCACGAGACAAGCCGACCGGCAAGGAGGAGAGCGGCCTCGTTAAGGTGGCTAGAAGCCTTGTCACAGCTGGTTAGGGCTCCTAGAGCGACAGAGTTGCCTATGTTTTCGTGAGAGGCACGAGAGGAGCCGAGCGACGACGACGAGTGGCGAGGAGGAGAGCGGCGTTATCACAGCTGGTTAGGACTCTAGGAGCGACAGTGTTGCCGGTGTCTTCCTGAGCCGACACGAGACGCGCCGAGCGGCGATGAGGAGAGCGGCGTTATCACAGCTGGCGTGAAGTTTGAGACACAGAGGAGAGGTGCGGACGCCGGACGCGGACGGACGCGGAGGGTCGACTGAGCGATGCTTTGCATATAAAAAGGCTTCATGGAGCTGAATAGCTGGTGTAGTTCGTGCTACAGAGTACTATATGGGAGGAAACAAATATGGTAAGATATTTAAAACAGAAATAATCAGCAAGGAACATTAAAAAATTTTTAAGCCTCAACAAAGGAGTTGCAGCTGTTGTGTGCGAACTAAATAGGCTTTACAGGCAAATATAGTACACACCTAAGCGCCAATAACTAGCTGCAATGACGAAGCCATGAAAATCTACTACGTGGACGTAAAATCAGCTATGAAGGACACAACAACACGGTTCCCATTTGTAATAGGGGACTTTTTCGCAAAACTCGCTAAGAAGCGTTTCCAAGAAGGCTCAGTAGGATACTTTGGATTAGATAATCACAATAGATGAGGATATACACTGGTTGGATTTGTGTATGGAAATATACTGCGCTTGATCAGCACACTCTTCTACAAACAGACGAATACGCCTTGAACATGAAAAGTCCTGATGGTACAAAAAAAAAGCTGAATTCACTTCATCTTAAGTGACAACCCAGGTAATGTGCGCATTGTAAGTGTTCCAAGTATTGTTCGATGCAGTGAGCATGCAGGATTAGGTGCAAGATAAGCATAATTCTCAGAGATAAAAAAGGACACTTTCGAAAAGTAGACAAAGCCTCGAGTCAACCAGAGCCACTAAGAAGAATTTAAGATAAATGTCCAAAATGGCAGTTCGAGGCGAGGTGAACCTGGACAGTGAAGGCAATTTAAATGACAACCTATCAACCGCAATCAAAGAAACAGTAGCGGCTCTTAGAGAGGAAGCATTTAGAAACAAAACGGCAAAAGTGACGAACAAAACGCACGAAATGATGGCGCGGCGTAAGGACATGTAATTGTCATATCTGCTGAATCAAATTGAGATCGAAAGCTACCTAAAGTGGTAGGCAGAATTAAACAAACCATATTCTTCATTTGACATGCAATGAAACAAAACGCTGCATTTTCGAGGAAGTTTGAAAGCAACTAAGAGGAAGCTTCTCATCGAAAAAATACCGGATGTATGCACTGACGGACTAGCAGACTAACATTACGCACAACATTGACGAGATAATAACTGTAACAGATTGATTTTACATCTTTCTACGCCAGCGACGTTAAATCAGGCGAGACTTCTTAGAGTACAAGTTTTAGTTGCGATGTCCCACTAGTCTCAGACAGGAAGTGAGAAAGACTCAAGAAAACGAACAGAGGAAAATCTGCAGGTGACGATGGCATAAGCGCGGCTCTCTTAATGAGGGAGGATACGTCGAACTGGAAAAGCTTGCTCAACCATTTTCGGAGTGCTTAACACCTCAAAAGGTGTCCACAGCACAGAGAAACGCCAAAATTATTCTGAATGACAAAGAGAGGTATAAAGAACTTTATTACAAAAGAAGTATAGGCCTGCGGTACGTTTTCTGCAGTCTGCTAAACAAAGGTATAGTTAACCGCATTACAGGCAGCCGGAATTCCACCAAACCCAAAGAGCAGGCTGTTTTAAGGAAGGGGTACTCATTCATACAACACATCGTTCTTGTCAGTCAAGTGATAACACAATCAGCAGAATACACGGACATCTTTAGCATGGAATTTTTTTCTTTCTGTCTTTCCAAATTCTTTATCTGTTTCAATGACCTATCACATCTTCCCCTTTGCTTTCCGAGGTTTTCTTGACTGCCAACTCTTATTTCTGTCTTATTTACAAAGAGCCCCTGATTTCCTATTCTGATTCGCGACATGCATAGCGAGGGACTCTTTTCTGGCAGTCTTCGTGCCATAGGAAGCTTAAGAGGGTTCATCGCTGGTCGACCACTCTTGACATGTCGTAGACACTCGAGTAACGGCCCGGGTGTTAAAAAAAACGAAGGTCCCCTTCACTGCGAGTAGTCCGAGAGGCGCTGGCTACCACCCACAAGAGCAGGAAACAAAAATACCTGAACATAGGTACCCCAGAAAGTGTAGGAGAAAATCGCCCCGCTGGTAGCATAGTGGTTATCGCACCAGACCGGTAATTTAGAGGTCGTCGGTTCAGATTTCACCTGGCGGGCATTTTGATTGCACTTCGTTTCTTTCTTTCGAAATTCTTTATCAACTCCAATGACCTACCACAGCCTCCCCTTTGCTTTCCGTGGTTTTCTTCACTGCCAACACTTATTTCTGTGTTATATATATATATATATATATATATATATATATATATATATATAGCGAATCAGAAAATGGGAAATGAGGGGCTCCGTGAAATTCTGTCTTATATATATATATATATATATATATATATATATATATATATATCTATATATATATATATATATATATTAGTCGTTAGTGCCAGTGCTATTCGGCTTTTTTCGTAATATTTAATAGTGCCGAACGGGGTGTGTTTGTCGCGGTTCTTTTTTACAGTGATAAATAGGCGGAACTAAAAGTAAAGAAAAATCCGCCGTTTTTTTCCCGGAAGTGGGAGTCGAACCCTCATCTCCGCATAACGCGTGCGGTGCACTAACCATCCTGCTATTCTGTGACGGCTCTGCTCTCGACTTTCCCAGGGTATTTATATTGAGAACTGCTCTGAGGCCGGTGAACTAGCACCGCCACTCGACCACTGCAGGAGACGTAGAATGTGTTTCTGCCAGCGGCCGCCACGTAAGACGTGGTCAGAGGTCGAAGTTAGCAATTGGCATTTGCGGACTGCTGGAGCCAGAACCCTCGTAATGAATGTAGCAGGACAGCAAGATAGGGGACGAGGGCCTCGGTATGGACACACATCAAGGTTGCAGTCGCTATTGCCAGTGCTATTCGCCTTTTTTCGGAATATTAATTTTTGCAGAATGGCGTGTGTTAGTCCTGTGTCTTTGATATAGTGACAAATAGGCGAAAAAAAAGTCGAGAAAAAATCCGCCGCTTTTTTTCCGGAAAAGGGAGTCGAACCCACTACCCTGCATAACGGTGGATTTTTCCTCGACTTATATTTTAGCATATATATCACTGTATCAGAGAAACAGGACAAACAGAAGTCATTCGGCACTATAAATATTTTTAGATATTTCCAAAAAAGCCGAAAAGCACTGTCAAGGATAACTGCCACCTTGATGTGTCCTTACCGAGTCCTTCATCTCTTATCTTTCTGTTCGGGTATATATTAATATATATATATATATATATAGAGAGAGAGAGACTGAAAAGATAAAAACTCACACAGAGAGCGAGAAAAATAACGTTAGTAGAGACAGAGACAAACGAGGAAGACGTAGAAAATAAAAATAAGTTCACAGACGTTTCAGGGAGAGGACTCCCTTCAGAGTCCTCTCCCTGAAACGTCAGTAAACTTATTTTTATATTCTACATCTTTCTCGTTTGTCTCTGTCTCAACTAACCTTATATATATATATATATATATATATATATATATATATATATATATATATATATATATATATATATATATACTTCGTGGAGCAATAACACTTAAAAGATTGTAGAGAACACAAGAAAAGAAAACATCGAAGAAGGTGGAAGCAGCGCTTGTTTCCAACGTTCCAACAGACAGACTTGCCTTCGTCTGTAAATGCAGGAAGCGTATTGGTTACGTAGTAAGCAGGGTGAGATATTGAGGGGGAAAGAAGGTTGTATAGTTTGAGCAGCGAACTCTAACAGAGAAGTCAGGGGGGGGGGGGGTTGATATTCCGGGAAATTCTTGGAGAAGACGGATGAGAGTTGTTGTGGTGCCTCGAGGCGCAGCCAACGGAAATTAACTGAACTAGCGTAGAAAATCGGGCTAGTTGGTACAGATTCTTTTTGGTAGGGCGCAGGTAACAGGAAAAAGAAGAGGAGAACATTGAACGAAAACGGAAAGGTTCTCAGAAAGAAACGATGCACAACAGGCGGTGAGGGGAGTGTTCATCAGAAGCTATCTGCAAGCACCACGTGAAAAGAAAGGTAGAGAAGGGGAAAAATAACTAGGTCAAGAAAAAAATAAAACAAGGGAAAACGACACACACACAAATAAAGCAATAACCGCACAACTGAAGTGGCACGTGAGGCCAACAGCAACATTCCTGCAACAGGCCTTTTCTCAAACTCCATAACGGAAAGATTATGTTAGAGAGACGTACGGGGCGCCAGACAAAGAGAAGCAAAAAAGAAGAAGAATGAAAAAAAAATATAGAAATCCAGAGAAAAGTTTGGAGGGATGCATGCGTGTAATAAATTGGAAGCTAAGGAATGAAAAGAAAAGGATTTAGGTTCCCACATAAGGAGCAGAGGGAGGGGTCATATTCTTCGGATAAGGCACAAACAAGACAGTGCCTAATGGTTTAATCCCTGTGAACATCCCAATGTGTTCAAGTTTTCCCTACACGCTATATTCTAGCATGTTTCATTTAGTTGAATTTGTGGAATTTAAAGGATGCTCGGTATTTTCTGTACCTAGGACACTTCTGAAATATATAAAACTGAAGGTCATCAAAATTGTTCCCTGGTTGAAATGCTCCGCTACAGCTATGAAGGATTCGCTAAGAGTATCCGCCCGGTGACCATTAGGACGTAGGCTCATACGTTGACTCGTTTATCCCATATAGAGCGTATTCACATACATACAGGCAACCATGCGTGCGCCGCCATATCTGTGGCCAAGCGTCTGTTGCTAGGCGACGTTGTGCGCACGGCCCGCAGATCAGGCCCTCCTCTTCTCCCCCATGCCTTCATGGCAGCCCGGCCGGTCGCGGTCCGCGATATGAGCTTGTGTTTCCGTGCAAGGCGTGTGCGAGTGGCTTAATAGTCTGTTGCACCGCGATAGCGTTGGTTACGCGAAAATTCATGGTTCCCCTCATGAGTGTGACAACCTTATCTGCAATTCAACCCCAGCCTCTCCGCACACCTACGAGCGAGTGCGAGTCGGTCGGGGCGCAAAGGTTGCATCGTTAGCGCAATGGTCGTTTCCAAACTGATGCCCACTGAACGCAAAGTAATAACTCGACGCTAAGTACTGTTGAGTACAGGGCGATCTACCTATCGCCAGACGCGTATCAAGTCGCCGCCGCAGATCAGCTGATGGCCAGCCGCCGCGCTCTAATGTCACAGGTGAGTTGTTTTGGTGAGTGTGAAACATTTAGCGCACGAGAAACCCAGTGCCAATGTGTCGCCCGTGCCATCTTGAGGGAAGCCGTTTTTAGGGCTGCTTTTTTGATAATAACTCGAACGTAAGCAGCAACTTGTTTTTTTCTTGTTTTTTCTCGTGCGGTGATTGGATCGCATGCAGCGATCAATTTACTTCTGTCAATCTCAGCGCAGGGCATAAAGCCCTGTGTTTCGATTGTCCTTGGGTGGAGTGAAGAAACCGGCGAGCATCAGTTAAAGGTCAAAACCTCGGATACTTTATCCTGCGAACTTTTGAGGCCGATATATCTTTTAGAGAAATTGCTGTTCGATCACGCCGTCCGGAAACGAACGTCGTCTCAAGCTGTTGTTTTGCGCCAGCAGCGCTTAGCGAAACTTACTATTGTGTGTTTTGAGGGGCAGCAGTACTGCCATTTAAGTCTCCGTACAAAACTTGTAGCTCCTGTTTGGTTTAGAAAAACTAATTGTGCACATAATGGTTCACCCCGCTTTACCCCGAACTTTAGCCCGTTTTTTTTTTTCTCTTTCATTGCAGGCGTATGCAGCTGCTAGAAAAGAAATACGGCGCCCTCACAGAGCTGGTGTGCGTACTGCGGGGCAAGCCTCAAGAGTGCCGTTTTTTGCGGCATCCGTGAGCAGCAGCAGGTTTAAATACAGTGATGGTGTTTAGCACACTTCGATACTGATCTACAGAAATATTCAGAAATAAATAGCGAGGTCGACTGGTGCCCTTTTATGTGCATTTAGGTGCCTTTTCAGCTGCTGCTATTTGAATTTACAATGACGGTGGAAAAAAAAGAAACACATTTTGGTCATGCTCTTCATGTTCTAGAATATAAAAAAAACATTGTAGTCATACTCTTTATGTGCTAGAATATTTTTTGCAAGACGTGGTTTCTGGCCAGGAAATGATAACTCATGGCTATCGCCTTCATTTTGGCTAATTCAACTGTTATGAAATGGTGATCTGTACAGTGAGCACAAGGACTTCATTGAATTATCGGGCCACATTTTGTCACACTGCGAAAAGCTACGCTTGCGTTCCACTTTTTGGGAAGTGCGTTCATTGCTAAGAAAAGGAAAAGTTCACAAATGAATTGATAGGCGTACTTGAAATTAAATGTTTAATAATGTGTGCATTAGAGACCCTTCAGTTGCACTCCCAAAAAAAGAAATCGTGTATCAAAACCTTGCTATGTAGCAGGGAAGGGGCGAGATGACGTGTAGGTTTCGATGTGCTTTTAGCTTTTTAATTGGTTTTAATCGCATTGGTATGTTTATTCCTTGAATAAACAATCAGTCACAGTTCAGTGCTTTGTCCTGCCTTTGTTCTTATTGCTTTGTAAGACCCACTTTTCATTATGCAATACCGACTAGCTTACCAACCAATGTTCTTTGTGCAAAACCAAAGCTTAACATTGTTGTTTCCGGGCATCAGCAGCAAGGCTTGTTAAGTTAACTTGTCTTACTTACACCTAGGGTAACTGCTAACCGCAGCTTGGGACACTATTAAAAATGGCATGATGAGAACATGTCTATCAAGAAACATTTTATTACACATCAATAAAACACCACCCAACCTACAGTTCACAATGTAATTACCCTTCAGTTAAATATTAGTGATAGTTTGCAGTAGGTCACAGGAGCACCGATGCAGTCTGCCGATTCTCTTTTGTTGTTACCTCTGCACTACTACTTGGAGCTAAACAGAGACAAGGAGCCTTAATGGGGTACAAAAAAAATTACACCCATCTCCCCGAAGGGAACCATGAGTAGGATGCGGAGTGACATGGGGGTTTCGTTTGCGTTTCCGTTATGTTTAATTGCATCAGCCCACCCGCTGACGGGACTGTTGCTTCCATCCTACTTCATCTGAAGAAGCACGGAGTCAAGCGAAGCAAGCGCAGCACTGAACGGACGCTCTGCTAGTTCCCATTTATATTCACAGCTGTATAGAGAGGAGACTACGAGAGAGAGAGCCGTGCATGCGCGTGAGAGAGCTGAAGCGAACGGAGGAGGAGCGCGCGCAGACGGTAGGAGAGGAGAGTACGCAGCTGTTTGGAAAGGAGGAGAGGAGCGCATGCACAGATGGTGTGCGGACGGTCACCACCGGTCAACAAGTGACATACCTCCGAGCATAAGACACTCCGCATCTAGAACACGGAAACACCATTTTTTCCCATTCCATTCGGTTTTTGTGTGTGGGTGCTTCCACTTGTAACCTTCCATTCTTTGTGTTGCGATTGATACACATAGCCATGCCCTATTGAGCACAGTTGATCTAAAGCGAGGGTGTGAAACACCCGGGCCACATGTGGCCTGCATAACCTTTTGATTTTTTTTACCTTTTGATGTAATAAAGGATTACCGTAAAACAAATATCAGTGCCTAGATTTTAGTCATCCTGGAGATCAGTACTGATATGTTTCTCGAATGGTGACACCAAATTTCATACAGAAATGACCAAGCATATTTACAATGTGTGGGAAAGGACTTGTTTCGTTTGAATGGCAGCATTAGGTGACAATTTGTTACACCCCCCTCCCCCTGCCTTTCTTGCATTGCAACCTTCCCATGTGGGACTGAACTTCTTGACTGTGACTTGCTTGCTCACTGATGTGAATTGAGACCCCTCATGTCACTAACTAAGATGCACAATTTTTTTTGCACAAAACATTAACAACTCTTAAAAACTTGCATACTACGACGACAATCATCAATGTCAGTTTGAACAAAAAAGGGAAAGAAATACTGACATTGGGCAGCATTACAAACACCGTGTGTTTTTTGTGAAGACACAGAACTAAGCTGACGAACGTTTACTAGAACAGCAGCAGTAGCATAAAATGGACAGTGGTGTAACAACTGACAAAAAATAACCTACCTAAACCATTGGAATCAAAATCACGAGCGTGACAGTTCAAAATCGGGCTTGATGTCTTCATCTAGACTCCCATTGCTTTAGGCTCGCAATGGGTGCTGCCATTCACTGCGTGGAATAGCATTTCACAATATGTAAAATTCAGAAGGCTTATTTTACACATTACGGCACATCGAAACTTTCACCGACAAGAAATTAGTTAAATCGTCGGTCAACAGTCCAGGAAACAGCTTTTCATGTCTACAGGATCAAATTCCTCATAATGCTCTGTTTGAAGAGAAGAGTGCATTCATACAGATGACCAGGGCTAAAATCTTCATGACAGAACATAACTGCAAATCACACAATGAAAACCAAAACATCTGTGCATTTAGATACTACAGCGAAACAAAAAATTGCATCCATAAGTCAATCATCAGGAATTGCACTACCTGGTACAGTAGCCTATGCATTGTGCTGTTATGCCCATCGCTGGGTAGTCCCTAAATCATACTTCCAATAAACACACATGGTTTCCGGCGATTTCAGATGCCCACCACACAACATTTTTTGCACACCCGTTACACACCACACTAACCATGCATTGCATCCTGGCTGTCCTAATGATCATGTTCGCCTTCTAACCAGTGATATTAGATGCCTGCTGCTCTTGTCACTGTTGCCCAGTATTGGCATTTCATTGCGGCCATTCCCATTCCATCCTCTTCTGTGTGGCTAAGGTGTTGTGCTGCTGGGCCCTAGGACATTGCACGTTCGATTCCCAGCCACTTTTCTGAAAGAGGCGAAAAGCAACACGCCCGTGTCTGCGAGATTTCGGCGCACGTTAAAGATCCCCCCTTCTTGCCCCAGGTGGCCAAAATTATTCCGGAGCCTTCCACTACGGCGTCCCTCACCCACCTATTTCCCACACAATAAGGGAAACTGGTAGACATTGTTGTCTCAGCCAAACTGATGCACACGGCTTGCTGGAAAATGCCTATTCGAATGCCACAACTGACTGGCTCAGATTTGCTAGAGCTGCGCAGACAGCTACAATTTTGTCTAGCTGGGTGAGCCTCTCGTTGTGCTTCACAGTCACAAGATCAATTGGAATAGCACTTGACAGGATTCCCTATCGTGCTCTAAGTAGCCCAATCACCCGTTCTACATGAATGCGGACATTAGACAATTTTCGAGTTTTTTGGACGTCCCAAGCCGATAACTGCGATTTCCCCCTAGTGAAAGCCGGTATTTCTAGCTTGGCTGAGTGGATGCCAACAGCATCACCTATTGTGAATCCTCTGTCAGCCAACAGTGTGTCACCTGGTACAAGGTTATTTAAGATGCCGCAATACTCGGTAAGGCGCTTGTCGCTGGTCCGACCACCCCAACCCTCGGAAATGAAAGTGACTGCACCTCGTGCTTTGCAGCGCAACGCCTTAGCCACTGAGACACCGCGGCGGGTTATATTTCCAGCACTGGTAAAACCATTTTGGAATACTGCAACTTGCCAAGGAATTTAGTCCTGTCACTTTTACCTTGCAATATGATTATACTCACATTTTTTGCAGTTTGTTTTTAGTTGTAAATTAAGTGTATAATGTCATTTTTTGCGTGTTTGCCATTCAGCAGAAGACTGCACGTACTGGGCACGTCTGGTATTGATGGTCATTTGTCCTCAACACATCCTGTATTTACAGATTTCTTTTCTGACTCCAACAACTGCATCGGTTAAGCAATTTTGTAAGCCTGCAGCTCGTCGTCTTGTTCAGTTGATATTAACGTGCCATGTTAGAGAAATCACATCAATCTCAATTATCTTTTTACTTTAAGAGTGTGGCATTACTTTGTGTATTTACCAGAAAACTATTACCTGTCGGTATAATGCCTTTAAATCCCTATTTCTTTGAACTGTTTTAACCCTTCTCTGTGTATGATACTGCCCAGTTGCTGTGATTTTTTTAACACGAGGAAAATGCAAATATGATTTTAAGCAGTGACATCACAAATGACATACTGTGTGCTGAATAAACTTTTTCTGTTGTTGCCCACTAACCTGTTTCCTACTAACAGCTCTGCAGGCTTTGCCTAAAGACCTAAAAAAATGAAGTAGCAGATAGTGAATTTTTACTATTGTAAACGCGATACCCAGGACTCTGCTGGGAAAAACTCGTCATTGTGTACATAGAAGGGAACTTAGTATCTGGCACACAGCATCACTGAAAAGCAATTTACATGCCCATCATAGCTAAACATGCTAAAATTCACACTCACTGCTACATTGTAATTTTTTTTTTATTCTAAGCATCCCCTTTTATTCATGCCCCTTGCACTTGCGATCGATGCACTTACGGTTGATGCACAAAGATTTGGAGTATTTACATTCAATACACCTTTTATTAAAATGGGGTAGGAACTAAGAATGGAGCAAATGGGGCAGTAAAAATTGGAACTTTTCATACGGTGAAAGGTGTTGGAGGGCCAGAGACAGATGTGATGATAGTTCGAGGGTGCTTAGTGCTCCTACCCTTGTTCTACTCTCCCCAAGTAGGAGCTGTGCAGTACGGTCTCCCACTGCTATTAACACTGCAACGTGGTGTGGCTGTGTGAGGACGCTGACATAGCATGTGTGCTAGGCCTGCTCCTTCCTGGCACCTGTGGCACTCTGCCGGGGGGGTGGGGGGACAGCTACTGGTACCTGTCCTGGGTAACAGTAGCTGTAGACAATTAAGCTCCGACACGAATTTGTCTGGAGGTGTCTCCAAACCACAGATTCCTGGGAGGGATACAGGCTCAGGTCAGCCGACAGTGGTTGGGGATATCCGTGTAGGACACTACTCTGTTCCTGCCTGACAGTGAGATGAAGCCACCGTCCTGATTGCCGTGCGCTAGGTCGGTGAAGCCGCGAGCGGGGTTGTGTGCGGATTCACTCCTGGCCATGCCAAAGAGGGCAGCTGTCCACATTAGATGTAACTTGCCGGTTCGTTTTTCGGTGTCGAAGGCAAAAGTTAGAGGTACGGACACCTCTTCGGAGATCTGCCCTCGGCAGAAATTTAGGATTGCAGACTAGGAGGTTTTAATTACCAGCGATGCTGTTGAGCAAATCATTTCTGTATGGTGTCCGCAGCTTTTAAAATACTACGAAAATGCACACCATTCATGCTCGCGTGCCTTGATACGTGTACATAGTTTGTCGCGGATAGTGGATAGGCCGCAGATAGTTGGCATGGCCGAGGAAAGGAAGAGGCCGGTGTGCTTCGACAGGCTCGGCGTGCAAAGCATCTGCTAGAGACGATAAGTCATGCTTACAGGGCGGCACAAGAAAACGTCGACCAAAACGACGAGCTCACTCTGGCGTTGCTCAACGTAAGGTAATGAAATGCCATCCCGCCGACGTCAACCACGGCACCATGACAATAAAACTCAACTTTGTGTCCGTCAATGATCAAGTCTTGCACGTGAGTGCAAGCCTTCCTGAATTTTTTTACTGTTCTGATTTTTGTGAAGGCCACCATTGCCAGTGCAATGGCTGCTGCTTCATACACCACTGGGGTATGAAGCGGGCCAGAGGCAATGGAGTTTCCCTGGTTATTGACTACAGCAACTAATATTACGTCGAGACGAAAATATTTGGCAGCGTCCCTGTAAACCACGTCCTTACATTTTGCTTAGCGTTTGCGCAGAGCTTGCGCCCTGGCCTATCGTCGCTCGTCGTTGTCATTGGGGTGCGTTTCACGAGAAGAGGGGGAATCAGGATGCAATCTCCGCGTTGTTGGAATAGCTACTTGTAAAGTCGTGCTGCAATGAAGGTAATGTCCAATGTGCTTAAAATGCGACTCCTTGTCTAAAGCTCATGCTGCCTTAACCTTTGTAGAAAGTGTACGTCTGAAACTGATCATGGTATGCAGAAAACGTTTTCCTCCATGTTCAAAAACCTTTCCCATGCGTGGAATGAGATATAATGGCTGGAGAATTTCAATCGTAAGCTTTTTTTCAGGTTTCGGGATTAAAATATTTTTGGCTCTTTTCCACTGTTTCGGAATGTGGCCTCTATGCAACACATATTGAGCTAATGAGTGAGGTCTTCCAAAAAGTCATAACCTAGATTGCAAGCATTTGTTCCTGATGTCGTTTTGCCTAGAAGCACATTTTGTTTTGTGCAAAGGGCCGTAATCGCAGCCGCGTACCTTGCCCGAAGTAATGTTGAGGAGGGCATTATTCCGGCTCGAGTAGGGGGGCAGTACCTTGGCAGCACAGCTTGCAATATGAAGATCCTGAATAACGTTCAGTAGTTCTTTGTCCTTGCTACCAAACTGATAGGGAATGACACTTATGGTGAATTCTATTGAGAGAGCAGGAGCACTCAAAAGCACTCTGAAAGTGCCCTTTCCTGAGCAGGCGTGTTTCAGTGGTTGAACAGAAGTAGGAGCACTGTCATCCAGTGGTAGTGCGAGACCACTTTCGGGAAAAAAGCATAAAAATGGCATTTTAATCTAATGCTGTCCTCTGGGAATTCACTCGATTTATTATTTTATTTTAATGCTACCCGCACGGCCATCATTCAATTTATTGTGCACGTTGTTTAACCGAAAACTATTATGACGAAAAAAAAAAACGGCATCTGCAGAAACAAAACAAAAACCAATATCACGCTAAAAATACACAATGTGCGTGTAACGTATACAAGCTTATATTCGCACACGTACTATATTCGCACTCTCCAGCGTCCCTTATTTGATTTCATATCAAAACATTCGCCTAGCAAAACAGGACAGAACACAAACACTTCACCAAACACAGGGCTAGAAATTGCGCGAGAATTGTTTCTGTTTACAAACGCAGCAGCCAGGTACAAAGGTCTACCGACAAATCTCCGCAACGCACAAAGCGAGTCGCACAAATCGTTAGGGCTAACCGCTTACGCGTACCAAAGTTCGAGAGCAACTCTGCTACGTTAAAAACATAAGACCAGAAAACAAGGTTCACTAGTACTCACTTACCTCCACTACTTGGCAGCATTTCGTCGTCCGGTAGCTAAATCCATGGTAGTCAAATAACCGAAATAACGAAAGTTGAAGGCGTGCACAGCCGTGCCGTCACCGGCCTATAGCACGCGTATCGATACGGAGTGCAGTTAATGAACTGTAGGACGATCGGACCTGCCGCGAAGCGACTTCCTGTCTCGTGTTCGTCCGAGGGAAAAACTACTTCCTGAAAGACACCCACCTTGATAAAACGCGTTGCGAAATAGATGCCTAAGTTGTTGGTAAATACAGATATTAGTTGCCAATTGTATACAAGAAAAGCTTGAACGTGGGTATTTTTTAAAGAAAACAGTAATTGTACCGATAATCTAGATTACGGATTTTAAGGCAATTTCAGGGTCTGCGGTGGAAATACAGTTACCGTAGGGTTGTGGGCGCCGTAATTTTACAATTTGTTCTGAGGCCGCAACCACTTGCAGCGTATTTTCCGCGCTTTCGCGCGTCGACATCGCCACGCGTTGACGGCGTCGGCAAAATGGACGGCGACGTGAGCCGACGCGGGAGGAGGAGGAGGAGGAGAAAACTTTACTGAACAGGTAGATCGAGCTTCGAAGTTGGCGGGGTCCTCAGTCCAGGACTCCGTTGGTGCGGCCAGCCGCCTTCGCCCTTTTAGCGAGCCAAAGCTGCTTACTTAGGTCCGAGCTGACAAGTTCACTCTCCCACTGCTCCTTGTAGCTAGGCCGATGTCTATGCTGCTCGCCAGATATCAGCGTCGACGCAGCGCTAGAAAGCATGCGAAAGAAGGCTACATTGTCCGGATTCCATGTCTATCTCCTGGTTTGGGGTCATTGCGTTCGCAGAAAACAATAATTCTTTTAACGGGCGGTAATTTGGTGCCTTGAGGCAAATTACAAGCTATTTCTGTTCGAAAGTGCGCATTCCTCCGTGGCTAGCTTGGCTTTCATCGGGGAGATCGGGGATTTGGGAGAGCTGTTTCCGAGTAAAATACGGGAGCTCTGGCTACATCGCTTGTACTGCTAGCATGATGTGCTTGTCTGCAACATCGGTGCGTAACGAACAAAGTTTATGAACGCCAGAAATCTAGCGGTGCGTGCAATTTCATTCGCGGCTACCGTAGCTTGTATAGGGGGAACAATGAAGCGCGATAGCTTTTCTTGGCTTAAATAAGGGAGATTTGGTTACATCACTTGCAGTATTAGCCTCGCCTCCAAGATCGGTGTGGAAGAAACAAGTGTTAGCACTGCCGAAATTTGTCAAATAGTACCCAAAGGAATCACCCCACAATATTCGTTGGCAGCCTCTGTTAGGTTACGAAATTCTTGGGTCCTATTTCGCGGCGTGGTCGAGTGGATTGGAGCTTAGTTGCTGGTGCTGTGTTTTGAAATAATATAGTTCGAATCTTGGCAAAACCTGACGGATTGTTTTAGTTTTTTTTCCATTGAGGGTGTCATTTACTTTTTTTCTCAAGGCAAAAAAAGGCAGAGTAGCTTGCGGTTTAACCTACAAGTGACGTTTGACGGTAACCTCAGTATCAAGGGAGCCCCGAAATTTGCTTTGCTCACACTTTCAATTCATGAAGCTGCAGTCGGTACGTAACATCAAGGTTAAATCAAGTAGCAAGTAAAGTTGTGCTAATTGCATCTTCGTTCATCATCTTATCTTATTTTGTTCAGATTTGACGGCAATGACCCCCGCCCCGTCCCCTTCCCCCCACCAAAAAAAAACCTTACAAGGCTCGTTGGCAACGTCGCTTGTAAACGAATTCTGCACTAAGTCCCTGCCTCTTTCGGTGAGGTTCGGTACTGCGCTACTGTTTTGAAGGTCAAAGGTTCAAAGCAATAGTGGTGGATTAAAATACTTGCACAAACCCCTCGGTGCAAAACCCTTACAAAACACATACAAAACCCCTCGGTAACTTCAATACAGTACGCCTGCGGAGAGTTTGAAAATAAAGTATAGCAGATATAGCTAAAATAAATGTAACCGCGATAAACATGTTCGAAGTTAAAAACGGACATACCAGCAACATCTGAACAACGTCAGCAAAATATGTCTAAATTCTGTCCCCAAAATGAAGCAGCTGTAACATCGAGAGTACGTCTTTAGCGAAGTTGAAAGAACGTCCGACATTAAGGTACCAGCAACGTTATCTCAACATCCAAAATTTTTTATTAAAATATTGCACGTTGTACGGATGTCTAATAGAGATAATGCTGGGACATAGATGTTCGGATCTTTTTGGGACGTCGCAGAGATGTTAGTGGTTTGCTGGGCCAGTTGGCCTTGCGCCATTACATCCAACCATCATACTCATGGACAAACTACATAGTTTAAAGGATACCTGGACGTAGCCTACATACATAGAATAAGAGATTTTAGGTGGCAATGCTTCTTCAAGAGTGTTCATCGGTATTGTGGAGAGAGTGCAGCTCAACACTCCACCTTTAGGGACGCTGCTTTCTTCCACGTGAACCCTTGAGTGGGCACCATCGACTATCACGCGAACTGTTCTCTCCGACAAGTAACTAACAACAGTGTTTACCATGTTGCCCGACACACCGAACGACTTCAGGTCACTAAGGATTCAGCAATGCCAAGTGTTGTCGTAGGCCTTTTCGAGGTTGAAAATCCCAGTTACGCAATAATTATTATGCACGAAGATATCCTTTATACATAATTCAAGGAATACGAGTTGACCGTTCGTGGATCGCCCCGCCCTGAAGTCTGCCTGGCAGCTCTCGAGAAGACCGTTGTACTCAACGAAGTACAAGAGCCTGCGATTTATCATATTCTCGAGAAGCTTGCACAGGCGGCTCATCAGGGCTGTAGGACGGTAACTTGAGGGGAACGACGGGTCCTTTCTCTTCTTCAAGACAGCCACTACTATGGCCTTCATCCAAGGTTGTGGGATGTGCCCTGAAAGCCATATTTATTATATACATGTAGAAGTGCTTCAAGTGTGTCTGCGTGTACGTGCTGTATCATTATATATATATGTGATGCTGTCTGGTCCTGGAGCTGAGGGTATACACGTGCTCAAAGCATCCCTGAGCTCATGCAGTGAAAACTCTGAATTATGAGATGTTGACCTATTGTTATCTAGTATAGGCTTCTTTTCGGCCGCTGTTTTGTGTTTCATGAAAGTGTTTGTGTAGTGTGCTGAACTGGACATGTGTTGGAAGTGTTGCGCGCGTATGTCAGCCTGGTCTTCGAGTGTGTCCCCTGTTGTGCTGACCAGAGGCAGGCTGTGTGTTATTTGTCCTTTGAGTTTGCGTAAGCGTGCTGATACTCTTCCTGTGTCTGTGTAGGAGTTTAATAATGTTTGAATGAGCGCCAACTATCTCGTTTTGCCTCATGGCGCACAGGTATTTCTAACGCCTCTACCCTTTTGAACAAAAGGATTTTCCTTGACGTGGAATACCGACGGAGGATACCCCACGCCTTGTTCTGGGCCTCTCGTACCAACCTACAGTCCTCATTCCACCACGGCCTCCTGTGGTTCCGCAGGGCCCCAGAAGCGTGGGGACTGCACTTTTCGGTGGCGTCGAGGAAGGCGGCGTGAGTAGTACGGGAAGCTTATTAAATGTGTTGGTGTCTTGTGGTTGTGTAGTGTAGTTTCGATGTCTCTGTAAATGCATTCCAGTTAGCTCTTTGTTCATTGAACCTGTTCTGCAAAGATTGACTGCATGGGCATTTACCAAAAGCAATGGAAGTGTTTTGCTTTGTTTGTTCTTACGTTAGTGAGGAGGGGAAGTGGTCACTGCCGTATGGGGCAGTGCCCACACCCCATTCGAGACAAGAAAAGCGAACTGCGGAGCCAATAGCCAAGTTAAGAAGTGAGTGTGTGTTGTGTTTAATATTATGATATGTAGGCTGTTTTTTTGTTGAAAAGGTGTGCTCCAGAGAATGTTAAAAACTTCTCTATCAACGACCTCAGTTACCCGTTCGGGAGGAGCCCCAAAGAGTTTTGTGCGCATTAAGGTCGTCTGTGATGATGCATGGTTCGAGAAACTGGTCAACCAACGCCGTAATGTCGGAGCTCGAAAGTGCGAAATTCGGAGGAAAGTAAATGGAGCATGCCGTTATCAAACTATAAAATATTATTGTGCGCATTGCTACTGCCTCAAGGGCAGTGTTCAGAGTGATACGGTGACACGCTAAAGATTTAAGGGCGAATATTGCCACAGCGTCCGATGTGGGTTTGCAGCCATCCATATCCCTTCAGAATACCATATAACTACCTAATAGATTAGTCTGAATAAATTTAAATTTTTTTTGGACACACATTACACCTGGCTCATGAGCATGCGGGATCTCGTATACATCGTCAAGATTATTAAGAATGCTCTGCAAAAACATTGAACAATACTTTCTATTCCCATTACGATATTTTAGAGCTACTATGGTGTGACTATTTACGCAAGGTCTTTTGGTTCTTGAACTCTTTGGAAGATTTTCTTACCTTCTCTGGAGTTTTAAACGAAGGGACTGCCTCCATCCGCTGCCAAGCTTACAGGAGAGCTCCCACATCCATCGCAGAATCAGATTTGGAATAGGTACCCGGCGGACTGGACCCTCCATTCTCCCCACACTTGGCACCCTTTCCATTGCTTTCGTTCGAGAAGCGACCGCTGAGGCCGTCAGGAGTGCATCGGGTGGCACAGGCGGTGCAGCGGGGGTGGGAACATGTGTGGTTTCCTCCGTCTTCATCTTCTTCATGCCCTCTCGTGTGCTTCGGGATGGTAAAATGAATGCATTGAATGCAGCAGTATCCCCAACGGACGTGGTTGCCACCACAGCCACTGCTGACTGAGCAGGTGGTGTGGTGACGGGTTGGGCCGATGGAGGCAACCCGATGGGGGGCGGGTACGGGACCAGGTCCGACATGCCCTACCGGGTCCCCGCCGAAACCAGACGCCGCTCTGCCGCCAGGCGAGGCGCGTCGGCGTACCTGCACAGGGGGAAAAAGGCGAACCTCTCTCGCACCTCCGCGAAGCTGATGTTTTCTGTGACGTTGAAGTTTATTATTTTCTTTTGAAGTTGAAACTTTTCACACTTCCAGGAGTGGTATGCATGTAGGCACTGCGAGTTAATGCAGATGAGCTGTTGTGAACTACAATTATCTGAGGTATGGTCATCTTGGGCGCACTATGGCACAGGTTATTTGACCCCGACATGAGTTAGTATCATGCCCCAACTGCTGGAACTTGAAACAGCGCTGCGGGTTCTGCATGTACGCTCGGACAGAGCACTGGATGGAACAACCATTGATGTGGTCTGAAAGGACATAACGGTCAAATGTCGGGATTTAATGTCTAGTGGGTACAACCTTATCGTGTCTTTTTGAGTTTATGCGCTGACAGCCGCCAACCTTGACTTTTCCTGCCTTCAAAAAGATCGGCCTCTCTCTGATTTGCTAGATCTGGCTCCGAGATCACGCCCTGCGAGCCGTTGAGGCTGCAGTGGAGCTTGACCATTATGTAAAGATCGGCAATTCGGGACTGCTTTTCTAGAGTTTTCCGGACTTCTGTTGAGTGTGTACCTCGACCAAGTTCTCAGCGGTTCTTTGCTTCTTAGCGTTATAGGATTCCTCTATAATACTTTCTAAAAAATTTGAAATCAAGAACACGGACTGTGAAGCCATAGACCTGAATTTTTTAGGAGATGCAATTTTAAAGAAGGGGGGGGCAGCATGGGACAAAGGAAAGAAGAAGACTATACAAGCGCTGACTAACAACTGTCTATTTGAAAGCAAAGAACGTCAAGTATTGCCGATGTACACCACAGTTCGACAAATGTAGTATCTTACGAAGACACAAGGGCCAGCACGCGCCCGAAATCTGTGAAGCGTTCGCGGTACACAAAAGAGGAACCTCGTGTGTAAGCACCCTTTCAGTAGCGGTCCTGGAAAAAGAAATATCAGACTTGTCAAGATAGCGCCTTCCATTATTGTGACTTTCCCTCTGTTACCAAATAACCTAATTAGTTCACTGATCATGCGCGCGGCTACACTTTGATAACACTTCGCCTATATATTTCGTTCTTTGCTTTAAAATAATCAGTTGTTAGTCAGCGCTTGTGTAGTATTCGGCTTCCCTTTGTCCCGTGCTTCACGCTGTCTTGTTAAAGTTATGTACCAACTTGGCCAACTACAAACCCTGCTGTAGTTATCAGATTTTGGGATTGTCATGGTATAGAGGGTGGGAAAAGATACTTCGGTGCGGCCCCTTTTACGGGCCGATCATTGCTTTTGGGGAATTTAGCAAAAACCATACATCACGAATAAGAGCAGGGAACGGGGCTACTTTCTTCGCTCAGGCTACTACGATAGCGAGACAGGTCCCGGAGTTCCGTGCCTGTTAAAAAAACAGGGAGCCTATCCGCCAGAGCTTCACCTGGGCTCCGACAGCCACCGTTTGAGGTTTCTACCCTTCACCTTAAAACTCATTACCATGGTCGGTTACAGGGTGAGTATGGGGGTTCGGGGTCCTTAGTGTCCCCAATACCGACACCAATATTACTGAAGGTGCTCCAAGCGGAGAAACGTTTACCAACAGGTGTGAGATTTTACGTGCATAAGGATGTAGCACAATTCTCTTTACGGCACTCGGGGTAACAACAAACCGATACCTGCATCCGCCCTTTAAAGAAAAACTGCGTATTCTAAATCATATTGTTAAATATACGAGCCACATTCTTCCGTTTCATCGATGACACGGGTATTTTCCTGAAAATAATTAGGTTGCCCTTCTTCGGCATCTGCGCTGTAAAACAAACAATCCCTTCGTCCGCAACTCTCCTCCTTTGGCCTGCTGAATCCAAATTCATCATGGTTTGTTCTCTGAGTCGTTTTTTTCAGTTCCGTGACTGTTTCTATGCATACGAAAATTTCTCTTTACTTTCGGTTCCCTATTTCATCAGCAATACATCATCGGACTTTAGTCGCTTCTCTTGGCGGCAAATTATGCGCTGGCACCAATTATTTTTTCTTCCTGGGAAGCAAATATTTTAGTAGCCTCTTAAAGCCGTTGTCATAGACAGCACTGTTGTAACTGGTTTTGTTTACGTCAACGCACAGCGCTATAAGAAAACTGCTATTCTTGATAAGTAGAGCAATTTGTGCGGACGTGTTTCAGTCATCGAAGTAAGATATAGCTATGTGTGTTGCAGCCATTGCCACTAAATGTCCCACTGATGTGTGATGTTAGCCGTGCATAGCAGGTCACATCACCCTCTCGTGTTCAGAGGAATATACGTAAGTTGCCTTCGATATTATATTTCAATCTTTCTCTACAAAATTACGATAATGTTACGCAATGGGGATTTTTATGGTAAAGAACTCATATGTTTCAATGTCCAAACATGTTTGTCGTGCGAAGTCGAGAGCAACAATGGATTTATGGGTGTCATTAGAATGAACCTTTAAAAACGATGCAGACACATTACAGGTTATCGAATCTGTCGCGGCGTTTGGCGAATAAGAACAGGACAAAAGGCATGAAGACAATACCCGCTTGACTCAGCACTTTGTTGGTTCGGCTCCAACAGCGCCGATGAGTCTCTTCGCCTCTCGTCAAGTGAGTGAGCGCCATCACCATCGAACGGTAGGCGGATCGATTCTCATAAAAGCGTTGATACTAAGCACGCCGAAAGAAAGTACGGTAGACCTAAACCCGTAGACGGAACCCGCAAATCCTTGCCATGGTAGCAAGAGGAACCTGAGTAACGCGGTTTGCAACAGTTGTAGTGTCTAAACCAGATCAAGTTGCTTCGGATTGTGCCGGATATTTTCGAGAATCCAGGATGTGGTGCGGTTACTTCATCCCCATAGCTTGTAGAATAAAATGGTTAAACTAACAGGATACGGAGGGTGGGTGCACTTGTGGGCAGAACCCTTGTGATTGCGACGAGTAAGCTTTGGGGGGAGGCGCTAGAATTTATCGAGTCCAAGACGAGCATGGCTGTTTGGAGGGGGCACGTTGGCGGTAAGGTTGTCAAAGATAAAGTAACAGTAAGTGTCTCCTTCGCAAATTTAAGAGTTGGGAAAGTTATCTACACCAGGAGAAGTGAAGGTGCCACAAAGACTACGGGTTACGATAGCTCTAGGTAAGCATTTAATGAATTCGAAGGCAGTAGGTTGCGTAACAGGTAGTCGGCGTCACAATGTTTTCGTTCATACTGATGTATAACGCTCATACTGTGCAGATGGAGGTGGCGAACCCCGATGCTCATACGTCGAATTAGGTTCTCGGAGTAGAAAACCAGCACAGAACGTATTCGGCAATAGCGATAGCAAAATTACCTCCATGAAAGTATTGGAGGGTTATCAGAAATTACCATTCTTTTTGCTTGATGCTGCAGTCCTGCTGAGTAATTGTTGGAGAATAAATGGAAAATACTCTTATTTGATGCTGTACACCCTGTTCAAAAAGGCCAATACCTGGGTCATTATGCTGGAAGCTATGCGAGCTTTTGGGTGGCAGTAATATTCAGGTAGATCAGAACTGCCGAGACATGAGAGCATCGTTAGTGGCTTGAAAGTCTGGTTTATAAATACTCTTTCAGTTGTAGGGCGTTGCAAATTTTAAAAGCTTGTGCAGAGAATGAAAGAATCTTTGGGAAGTTCCGCAGAAAATGATGAAATTAGGAGGGCCAAAACAGAAACGACTACGAGGCCCTTTCCATGGAATGAGCGAAAAAAATTGATAAGAGAGACAATCTCCCCAGGATCGGGCTGTATTGCCCATTTCGTGACGACATCACCGAATACCTTTGTGCTCTCGCTGTCAAGGCAGAAATTCCTCGCATTAGGGAAAGCCCACTGAGGGCCACGTGCTCTAAACTTTTCTTAGGAGGGATGATATTTTCGGAAAAACGTGGCGAGAGAATATCGATGCTATAAAGGTAATACATGCTCTTTAAAGGTCGGAGTGACCGCCTTTCCCCGACACATCGCCCAACAACCTGCGAGGGTGAAAAATTCAATTTACGAAAAGACCCCAGAGATGACTCACCCCCTAAAGTCGATGGCGATAATGCCGATGATGGAACAGAACCGACGCGAGTCATCTATTTACGTGTTGATGCGGTCACTTATGTGTGCTTCCCGCACTTGAGTTAAATGTCGCAAATCGCGTATTTCGGCAGTTTTGGTTGGCTGTGTGGCATTTATTTGTAGTTTTTCGCGCCTTGCCCGAAAGGACACCCATTCTGTATTTTTCACTTGGCCTCAATGCATCTTCGGTGGGATTACTTTCGATATGTTTTCGTTTTATTTCATGGTGCATATTCCAATAAATAATGGCCGCGACAGCCAACACTATGAACGACATCACCAAGAATGCATATGAGCTCTGGGGCTTCGCTAATTCCGTTTTATGTGCGGAAGTACCCAGTAACCGAACTGCAGATGTATCCAAGAAAACTACTTTTCGCATTGATGGTGGTCATGTACTGGTATCGGATATAGAGCCATGTAATATTTGTGTTTAGTTCCGTGTGATCAATGCACAATTGTGCTGAACCATCTTTACCTTCCCATAAAATGACAGTTGAGAACCATGAACTTGACAAGAGGCGGATTGTGGTGCGCTTAGCAAGTTCGGAAACATTCTCTTAAACTGTATTTATTAGAGTGGAGTGGTAAACGTACTCTGAATGCGGCATAAACGTTCAGTACATTATAAAATATTTTTTGCATGCGTCCTCTCTCTGTATAACTTTGTAACGGAGTACAGTGAGTCTAGGACTCCTTAAGATTGAATAGGTCATTCTTTCAATGGTTTGACTGTTCGAATTGTGTTTTATTACACGCTCTCACAATATATGCCAAGCCTCTATGTCACTCTCAATCTGGGCTGATAGAGGAGGAGAACGAGAAAAAATACCAATTCAGAGCATTTCAGAGCCATACGTGCTTTAGAGAGTGGTTCCCCCTTCACGTTTTCCTGATGCTGTCTTCGCCACCTTGCCCCTGGTAACTAGCCGTAGCTGATCCTTCAAGGCGGGGGTAGACAGCAAGATCGGTCGTCATTCGCTATTGGTAATAATGGGTTTCTTAGTGGAGGGAATCTGGATGGGGGTGGGTGTTTTGGGCTGAACTCGCACTTTCCCATCATGTGGCAAAGAGTGATGAGATGCTTACGTAATGGGCCGGTCCTGTCATACTGAAAGGGACACAAGCCATTCAGTGGGAGAGGGTAGATCAAGGATTCTCATTGAAACTCCATAGAATACTTCGTGGTCTCGCGTGAGTTCAGGGAGCGGAGTAGGTAGGTTTCGCCTATCCTCTCGATTGTACCGCAATATTTCCCTGTAAGTGACCAAAGGTTGACTTCTGGCATCCTTCTCAGCCGTTGCCCGGTATGTTAACGCGCGGGACTGCCGGTGGGCAAAGTAATTGCCCTCCACCAAACAGTTGGCTTGAACCCATACTAATTCAACTTGGCTCTCCCGAGGCGTTTTGTCTCTCAGTACGCGAAGCACCTGCCAGGGCAGCCATCCTGACTGGAAGTTTTTGTACGGCTGCGATAAGACGTTGACAACCTTGGAAATGCCTATAAAGGTGAGGTCTTTGGTAATCGCCAACTTTTTATCTTATTCCACGACTCTGATGTGAAACAATGTTCTTGCCAGCATCTCGCTCGTGGGTGTCCCTACCACCACTGCTCCAGTCGTCCCCTTGTGTTTGGAGGCGTCACGCAGACGACACCGTCTTCGCCCAGCAGTAACCTGTTTAGAGCACAAACCCTCGCCACACGCCTCCCGCGATTCTGAGCCGGATTGATGTTCTGTGGAAGAGCCTTGTCTTGATTGCGTCTATTCATTTGTCTGCAAGCTGTTCTCGATCGGTCACCTCTGCCACGCTCCAGCCGATTCTTTCCAGGTGTTAACGTGAGTCAGCCTATGGTTCTGGCTGGATAGATGGCCCTCAACTAGCTCGTCGAATTTGTTGTGTAGAGCCATCTGCAGAAGCTTCTCAGTCGACGCACTCTAGGGAACTCCGATGGATTGATTACTTCCTTGCGTATTATTGTGTCCACCTAACTATCTTCTCTCTTGTTAATTGGGAAGTATGGTGTGGCGCACGTTATGCTTGACACCACAAAGGCTTCGACCAGCCTCACATTTTTGTTCTCCTTCATTCCTCTCCAGCTGGTTGCCAGGCCCCAAAGCATGTCGAGGATTTGTTCCGCGGATTTTATATTCTTCCGCATGGACGTAGTGGCGTTCTTATCTGCCTCAATGGTGAGCCCCAGAATCTTTACCCTGGGTTCCGGAACAATGTCATCGCCCTCTAGACCACCTTTAGGTCTTCCACCTTTGTCTTTGGCACCGGAGTGTGCGCAACTACAAGTTTAGACTTTCGAGGCGAACATCGTAATCCACACTCATTCGAGTATTTATCGACCACATCTTCACCTGCTTCCAGCGCGTCGTGAATACATGTTGACCAGAACGCCAGAGTCATCAAGACCGAATAATCGTCGTTGTAGGACACGTGCCCCGAACCGTCCACTATTCCGAGCACTATGGGCAGACCGACGAATAACATTGTGAATAGAAGAAGCGACAGAACGAATCCCTGTGGTGCCCCTTAACTTATCAAAACTATGGATGGAGATACCTGTTTCCCCACTGTGATTCGATTGCGGTGGCCCACCGGGAAATCCCGCACGTAAATGTACGGCCACACTCCACATCTTATGGCCTCAAGGTTGGCTACGATGCTAACGTGGGAGACGTTGTGAAACACTCCTTTCAGGTTCAGCACCAAGATGGCTCTGGGTGATTGCTATGTGGATTGTTTCATTGCCCCTTTTTTTCAGTTGCAGCAGTACGCCCTGCGTGCTTAAGTGCCTCCAAAATCCGAACATAAGGTCTGGAATCTGATCAGTGCTGTCCAGATATATTTGCAGCGTATTGAACACCGTTCTTTTCATAACCTTGCCCCCGCAGGACGTGAGAGAGGTAGGCAGTAAGTTACCTATGTTTATGACTTCCCATCCTTCGGGATGAGCATGACCTCCGCATCTTCCATCAGGTTGGCACTGTTCACCAGTTCAAGGAGCTATTTTTGGCTTTTTCGCTTAAGTTGTTGAGGAGTCTGTAAGTAATAGTGCGCGGCCCTGAAGATCTACACCTATACTGTTCAGGTTGCCCACACAACTCGTTTTCAGGTACCTGTCTTTGAGGTCTTCCCTGAGTTTTTCGCGACTCCTGCGTAGTTGCCTAACGTACGAACCATGCTTCGGTTTGTCGTGCTTTTGTTGGCCCGCAGGCTTACTAGATGACAGAGCCATTGGCAAGTCTCGCGGGTAGATAGCGTCTCCGTCACAGAGGCTCTGACCACTCTCTTTACCTAGCTGGGCAGCATGCCTTGCTGCTTTCCTGCGACTTTCGTTATTTTCTACTGATTTTCCCTATTATGCCGCTGCGGTTTTCCCTGCTTGGTGAAGATGCGTCTGGCTTCCCAGAGGTACGCCAGCCACGCGTCGATGAATAAAGTATGGTGCCTCGTGGTAATCATCTGCGTTAGCTTGTTCACCATTTCCAAGTTTTCCCGGTTCTCGTACAGCCGGCCCTGAACCTCCACCTCGAAACAGTCTTCCTACTCTTTTTCTTAGCATGTCCCAGTTCTTGATTAGTATCATCGCCATCCTCGCCCGCAGCACCGATTCTTTGATCATAATACATAGCACATCATGGTCCGAGCCCGGTTCACTCCATGTAGAATCGAGGGTTCCAGCTAAGAATTATATATCAAGTGATTTGCCCGTGTGGGTAAGGGTGCATTGTTAATTGAGGAGGGCTAGATCAAATTCCTCAATAATGTTAGCCAATGGACTTCCCTCTTGGAGCTAACCTTTACCCACACAAAATGTGAGGAGCGTTAAAGTCCCCCATGTTAGGCAGGGGTTGACAGCCCGTATTCGTCACGCCGTCTAGAATTGTGCCGGTGTTACGTAGACCCTTCTTGTTCTGCAATACTCGTTGAACACAAACACGATTTCTGCGCTTGCGATACTTCTGCTATTTAAATCAGGGTGTGCTCACTGGCCTTGTCGGCAGTCGCGTGTTGGGTGCCTGCAATGCTTTTACGCAGTAACACGGCCCTGCTTCTCTCGGTAGGATATGTGTCGAATATAAATTCTTGGAACCTGGGTGTTTTGTTTGCTCTTCCAGAGCTATTACACCTGGTTTGTACTCGAGAGAAACCACGTACTTGTCTGACTCAACCAATTTTTCTCTGATTTCATGGCAGTTCTACTAAAGAACTACCTCAAGTCCACTTTTTTTAAATTGTACGCTCCATCATGCATCAGACTGTGATTAGGAATTAGGTACCACCATCATACCACCATCGCGCCGTAATAGCGCACGTTTATACTTCCTTCATGGGCGTACTATCATCTAAAATGAAGGCCCTGACTATATAATACCATCCCACTGCACGAGAGCACGCCTAAATCACACCCACCCAATGGCACACATACCCTGTCGAACATCACCATTCTCAAGTTCATTATTTCCCAATGCAATAACCCTTTGGAATTCGCTACCCGACAATCTAGTATTATGCACTGACCGCGCATCTTTTCGAAAAAAAATTGGACGACCATTACCACAACTCCGAATATCAATGCTGACTCATACGTACGCCTTACCAGTTTGAACCTGTTCAAGCGCTCTTGCTTGTCTTCTTTTTTTCTGGCCTTTTTATTTCTTGTAACTCAACCTGTGTATTCGGTATTAGTTTTATGTTATCTACCGTATTTCTTTTTGTTAGTTGTGCTGACTGATGGATGTCATTCACCGTTATATTTATTTTTTGCGATGCAACGTGTTATTTATTTTATACTTAGTCATTGTCTTAAATGTATGTCATTACCTCTCCCTCTTTAGTTAATGCTTTCAGGCCCTTAAGGAACTTAAAATGAAATGAAATTCAGTATATATACATTGCCAAAACACATACCGATATTTGGTAATTATGTTGTTCTTTCAAAGATACTGAGCAATTCTAGCATTTATTACTTGCTCTGCTATTTTGAAAAAAAGGGGAAGTGCTCATATTAATCTCCAGTTAGAAATACAGTCAAGAGCACCACCCTTATGTAAAACGGAAACCCTAGAAATTTTTATTTTATCTGGAAATTTTTCTATCAACAAAATAGTATTCATCAGGTGCAAATTACGTCGCATACAAATCCGAGACCACTTTAAAGCTAGCCATTTTATTGCCGTCGAAACTACACTAAAATTATTTTAACGGTGTTAATTACACAAACAATTTCAACTTGGGTAACCGGGTAATTAAAAATTGTTTGTGGCGGATTCCGCTCCATATACGTTTCAAAATTATAACAAATGCCCACCTCCGACGCTCCGAGAGTAAAAAAATGACGGTTGAAGTCATTAGCAAGACTTATCAGTTAATATCTGGACATCTATTTTAATTTCCTTAGGAGAGTGAGTTCGCCCATTACGAAGTAGATTTTTGAAGTGCGCAAAGTTTTGTCATGTTCAAAATATATGTAGGGAAATTTACTAGCCTACTAGGTATCTTAGACTTTTTAATTTGAGAGTGAGGCGTTTTTTTATCTTTTTATTTTTTCGATGCAGAAGTTGTCAAATTTTCCGCAGTTTTCTTGCTTTCTTACTATTTGTATTTATTTTCTTCAAAAACGCACGATGGTATTGTGCAATTACTTTACAAAAACATTGATCATAGATGGGAATAGGATCAGTCTCTTTCATTATTCTACACCAATATATCGACTATACAAGCTGTATAGAATTATCAATACAACTCGATGTTATAGGCCTATTAGCATAACTTGTCCCTGTTGTTTTCACCCTATTATGTCCCCAGTATTTCGGAATAAAACAAAAAACAGACATTTTGTCACCGATATCCGTTGTAAGTACAGCACCAGTACACCGTTTTTATGAAGATTTCTTAGACAGAAGTCAATCACACTATCGGAAGTGGCTGTTATGCATAATGTTGGCCTAAATAATTCCATATTACAAGTTAATTTGATTCATCTTAAAGAGCGCTTGACAACACGACGACGAAGAATAGGGGACAAAGGGAGGTGCTAACTCTCAACTAAATCTTTTTTTCTGAAGAAAAGACAAATGTACAATCATACACCACACGTGCCTCTACATGTCGTCACTGAACATGGGTGCACCTACAGTATTATCGTAGGCCACTCCCCCCAAAAAACAACCCAAGGCATCGTCTTTGACAGGAAAGCAAATTCCTTATCGTACAGTGTCACAGAAGCATGGTTAATGTACTTCTCTCCACTTTTTCTCAGATAAAACGCTTCCACTTACTCTCTTGTCAACTGGTCATTTTTCGGGGAGGAGTGGGCTACTATAAGATTGTTCACGCACCGCTGTGTAGTGATGACGTGTAGATACACGTGTCGTGTATATTTGTGTATAGGTGTGTTTTCTTCCAAATAAAGAATTAGTTTTAAGCGCCGTCTTGCGTCTCCTCTTCCCCGTCGTTGTGTTGTCAAGCGCTGTTTAGGATGAACGGATACCGATTATCGTAGTTGTTGATTCTGTTAATTTCATTATATGGAGGGCATTGTCTTATAAACTTTCCTTATTTTCGTGGTGTACTGATTGGTATTGGAAATGTCCCAATCTTGCCCTGTTTGTGACAATCAATGTCGTGTTAAGCAAGATCACGTGCAAATTTTGTGTCTTTCATAAATGATAAAAATAATTTTGTATGTTAGTGTGCTTATTCTAGAACTCAAACACGCAGTCAAGTTTATTTGTGTTTGTAGACTGACGTATTGTACTTTGGTGATTTCGGGTATCTCTATCAGACAGTGTGCATTAGCACTCATGTTGCCTGTGTGGGTTTGTCGAGCACGACGCGCGCCAAAGAGCACCGAATTGTCAAGCACCCAATATTCGAAAAACCGTACAGTGAGGTAACATCTATAAAGTCTCTAACTGAATCAATTTGGTTTAAAATGTTTGTATTGAAATCACCTAGAATACTTACTGTTGATTTAAACATGAAAAATATTCCAACATTTGTCCAAAAAGTTAAAGTTATAAGCATCCAGAGGGCAGGCAGTAAATCATTCCAAGCGTTAATACCTCCGCTGTAATAAAGAGGGACTCAAAATGTGGATTCATAACAGAGTATTCGAGCATAGCAATACATAAAATTTATTTTTATATATGATGTCACGCCACGATCCCTCGAATTTTTTCTACACGACGCCTCGCAATTACAGCCATTGTACTGTACGACATAACACTCACCGGTAAACCAATTTCACAAAACCCAACACCTCGACATTGTAGTACACAGAAGGTAAGAAAGAGTCGAGTTCTTCCTTTGGTCCGTAAGCCTGCGCATTCAAATAGTAATAAGGAAAACACATGTTTGTTTCTGTTGCACAGATAAAACATTATGGAAAGAATAAATATCATGATAAAAGCAGTAATCTCTGGCGACGGGCATTGAAATCCCTGTCGCAGATGGGACGCTTAAACGTCTAAACCAGTTTTTCGAGATCGCGTTCACCATAGATAATTTGACACCATCACCCACGTAATTACATACGAGCACGTGCCCGTTCTTTTGCCACACAAAGCGGTAGGATTTTTCTTCCGCCTTGTTCCGCGCAAGCCAGAGGAGATGTTTGTTGAATGTAATCAGCGTGAGAAGATACGCATGTCAGGTTTTTTTATTTTAGGGGCAAAGCGGCTCTGGAATCTAGCTTCCTTAAATGTGGTTTAACAAAACCGAGGCATTGCAACAGACTTTACCGGCACGTGTTGGTAGTAGGTGAAGTACGTCAACGTCAGTCCCCGTTATCTCAAGCATCGCCAGTTTTCGGGCCAAGTCGTTCATTGCTTCGAGCAAGTTTTCATTCTCAGTTTTTGCAAAGCCGTGAACTTCAATGTTTTCGGGTCAGATGTACCGCTCCATGTTATTTAGCAGATGCTTCCTTTGCGATACTACTGGTGAGGTGCCCGATTAAATGTGTTCTCTACTCTTCCTCAAAGAAGCAGTATCGTTTTTCTGCTTGTCTTGCCTTTCCAGTGTTTCGCCGTGCAGATCATAGAGGTGAGCGATTGCGATTCAATACCGTTACCTTTCGTGAACAGTTTGGAAAGGGCATCTACTTTTGCGACAAGTGCAAAGAGCATAGAAAACTCATCGTAAGGTTCAGTTAGTTTGTGCTCAGTGTTGGACGCGTTCGATTCACTAGGAACAGATGCGCCTCTTCTACTAGCTGTTACAGAGGTTGCACTGTTCCAAGCAGCCTTCAAAAAGTAATTTCGTTTGTGGAAGTTAGACGCTCTAAGCCAGAGCAATCTCCAAGGTGATAAGGGCAATTACAGGAAACATATGTTACGAACATGTCACCCTGAGGCAGCTGGCCATAAAATTCAAGGCACTTATCAAGCTTTCCTCAGAGAGTGCTGAGAAACCAGCAGGGGAAACGACAGCGGCAGCAACAGCATAAGCAGCTCCAGCAACAAAATCACAAGAAATAACTTACAGTAGAATTTGTCGAAAATGGCAGCAGCTCCACTCCGGGGATGATGGCGAGGTTGAGGAGTGCGGGGACAGCAAATGACATACAAGGTGCGCCCAGAGTGACATCCGATTTGCGCCCCTACCGTCATTGGACTTGAGCCGTGAGTTGCACTTTGATTATTTTCTAAATGAAACGGAAACGCACGGCTGAACTCGAATTTCGCCAGATTTCACTTGATAATGCTTTGCGCACAGATGGACGCGGACGCACATGGCGGGGTCCTAAGATACTCCACATTTTTGCAGACAGGGGAGTAAGCCGCTTCACTCTCGGGTACTAACTCACGGTCGTAGCCCAATGGGTAAGAAGACTGACACTAACTCTGTCTAGTTTCCCAGACGTAGGCTCGAATCCTGCCGGTGCCTGCGTGATTTTTTGCGATTGTAAATGCTATGCTCACATTTGGCTGTCCTACGGTATTTCGCACTAAACGCAACCAACCTACAAGGTAGTTGAGCAAAATTTAGCAGTGTTGAAGCGTGCGTCCGTTGCCCCCGCTGCAGGCGAAACGCCAGGGCCCCTGTGCAGCATTCCTTTAGACGCTCCCAGCGTCCATTGCCGATAATCGTGGAGCCGGCAGCTTCTTATCCAATCTGTAGATCAGGCAACGCCGATAGAATAGTACATGGTTCTGCACAGTAGTTGGGCAAAATTAAGCAGAGTTTAAGCGTCCGCGCTTTGCCGCTGCTGCGTGCGAAGTTTCTGACAACCAGGTAGAATAACATTAAATTGTTCATTTCAACGCTCTTTGTTTAAGCTTTTCCAGGTCTTCTTCGGGCTTATAAATAAACGTTTTAATAAATTATTTTAAAATATGTCAACTCTGAGGGCAAGAAAAAATGAAAAAAAAGCGTGCAGATTTGAATACCAAAGCATGGGAAGGAGCCGTATTAGCTATTATTTCAGGCTTTGTGTAAACGTATTAGCTTACATAATATTCGTACAATAAATGTCATGGTTCACAGTATAGGTAACATAAATTTTCATGAATATTTGCTGTAAAACGTAATTGTGGCTGTATTACAAACTGCCACATGCTTTCAGGAATTTGTTCGAGTGATATAGTTCACGGCGAAGAAAAAACAAAGCTTATCTGCCTCTCCCTCCACAATGGAAAACTGCCATAGTTGGACATTTCAGCAACCGCCGTACACTGCTGCAATTGTGGTAACATTACTTGTAGTAGCAGAAGGTCATGTTAGGAAACAGATGTGCTCTGCAAAACAACAATTTTACTCCGTAATATACGAAGTAAGTTAAAAACTATTTTTATAAGTGTATTCTACTAACGTGCAGTTGTGTTTTTTCTTTCAGTGCTTTTTTAACTGTAACACCTTGCATTTTTCGCTTTTGTTGCTAAATTGGGCCTTCAGGTATTCATCAGACACCAAGTGTATTGGCACCCCTCTACCTCTGCATTCTTGACGAAGGCAGCATAAATTTTTTTTAGAGAAACCTAAACGGGTTGTGATTTCGTGGTATAACGAGCAATTCGGAATGCGTACCCGTGAAAACAAACAGGTAGCAACGCATTTTATGCGACAAAAGTCTCTGTCAACACCATATACTAGATACTAATTGAAAAAAGCTGGTTTATGTTATTTGTCATGGATTTTAAAACAGGTATTTCTGAGTGCACTATCAACAAATTGGCTTCCTCAAACTCACTTCGCTGGCACAATAAATTCTTTACTATTTTTGTGCACATTTCATTCTGTACTTCTGTATAAGCTCTACCGGAAAGATATTAAAACTTTTTAAAATTAATGCGAGACACTTTACCCACACAAGAGATTCATGTTTATTTTATTATAACCAACCAAAATATATATAAAAACAACCCGCCATTGATTTTATCAGCCATCGTTGGTAGAAGAGCCACAGTGATGTTCTCCTACCGACGAACCGGGTATAGCCTAATCGGGAATTTTTTTTCTGTGTGTAGTTCGCTCTCTTCTAGAACACCGCACCGCCCCATCGGTGCAACACCCTAACATAGAATTCGATTTGCTACATATATAAGCGCTACACCTCTAGCATCAATTATTGTGTTCTAGCCACGGTTTGCTCTTATGATCCTTAGGAGTGTAACTGGTGTTGGATAAACAAACCCCTTTCGAGCACTCTTTGCATAATATAGACTGTGTGAAAATTGTTTGCATTGTTTTCTTTTTCTAGTTTGCCTATTGATAAAAAAAGAGAAAACCTTGTCAATATTTCGGGAAGCTTTACTTGTAGCTTCGTTTTTTTACTCTGGCTGAAAAAGATTTCAGGAAACCTTAAAGTCTTTCATACTGCAAAACATAGTTAGAATGCTTAAGCTCGCAAGGCGCCTCCGAGTCCATTGTTTTATGGATCCAGAATAGTGACGCTCACAGAATATAGTCCCCACTTTCGAATTTTAATCAGTCGACTAAAAACGTGCAGTACGCACTACGCTATGGTGAACGCAGTACGCACTGAGTCAAAGAAACTTGTAAGTAAGTATTCATAGATGAATACCTCAATGCTCGCAAAATATGTTGATGGCCCTCAAGGTGCCCCTTGAATATTTTTAGAGGCCATATTGGAGGCACCCTGAATTCCGAGCCCCCAAACATATGCTGTAGCCTACCATGACGATGTGTTTATAGGTAAAGAGAAAAAAACACAAAAGATGGAGCTCGGAGGTGTGGTCAAGCTCCGGCCGATGGGCTCCATGTCTGATTACCAGGCAGGGAGCTCAGAGACCTCCTTAGCTGTCAGCGTAGGCCTGTAAAAAAAGTACCCCCCTTTCCGTCTTTATTATGTCTGCTGGTCAACCGGAAACACTCCTCCCCAAACATGATTGGGCCCTGCCAATTCTGCACCCAATGTACATTTCCGCCGTTCCCGACAATTTCTTTCCCGTAAGCCAGATATGTATCCCCGGTTGTGGTTGTAGAATCTGTCGACAAATCAAATTCGGTTGCATCCAAGTCAGTATTTCTATTTTTTCAATTGCTTGAAAGAGTCCTTGCCAAGAAATATAGCGCTCAAAACGCCAACCAAGTGAAGTCCTTGTTGTAGTTAACACCCAGCAGCTAGCAAAACCTTCTTGGAGAAGACGCACATTGGAGATCTCGATATCAGGATCCCACCATACGGAGCTTGAACACCTCACAGGGTGTGATCTCCTATGGTTGTCTGAAAATGAAACCGATTATGACCTTTTGGAGGACCGAAGGGAAGAGAGCGTCACTGCTGTGAAGCGCACATTCATACGCTGCGGTGACAAACAAATAGCAACTATACCAATTATCCCGCATTTTTACCGATCCACCCTCCACAATGCATATATGCAGGCTTTATACATTGTTCTGTCCGTCTGTACATCCCGAACCCACGGCGTTCGTTCAAGTGTCAGCGTTTCTGCTTGGTACCCACTACTGCCGTGGCCGACTTACCTGCGCAAAGTGCGGCCAGCATTACCATCTTTCTGACAGCTGTGAATCACATTCACCTGTGTGAACCGCCGTGGTCCCCGCGCAGACCAGTTGCAAAAATGTGAAAATTTTAAACAGAAGGACTACATCATCAATGTAAAGGTCCTAGATAATATCACCTTTATAGAGGCGCGAAAGAGGTTTGCCTCTTTCTTTCTGGGGCGGTATGCCAATACAGCTCACCGGAGGGCGGAGCGGCGTTTGGGTTCGGCAGGGACTCAGTACCGGGAGTTGTTTTCCCCCTCCCCACTGCGGTGCCTCAGGCAGCCCAATCCATTGCATCAGACAGCCCGTTCAGGCTGCCTCAGGCCGCCCGATAGGCTGAGCTAGCTGCGGTTGTGGTGACAACCGTCACCGTTGTTACAGTTGCTGCTGCGGGACCTTACACTCCCTGCGGGACCTCCCTGCCTCGACTGGAGTCTGGAGAGGAGAAGGGCATGAGGGTCCCGCATGGGCTCCTACCTCCGCCGTACCGCCCGCTTCTCCTCTGGCGCTCCTGACACCTTTGGTGGTAGCGGATCAAACAAGGGCAGCCGAACGGGTGCCAACTCGAAGACATTTGACCGCGCCGCTCCCGCCCTCAAGGCGTACAATGACGAGGTAGATGTTGGGACCTTCCTTCCTACAACGTAATGTAATGAACGGCCTCCGTCCTCTAAGCCAAGTAAAAGGCCTGGAAGGCCCCTGCGAGAGTACTAACCCCAAAAGCAAGATATCAACACAAACAAACACACACTCCATTAGTTCTTAAATAGCTCGAATGTGAAGCGAAAAAATCATCCAGTGAAAATGCAGAGGCCTCTTGGAAAATGGCTCCAAACCCCGCTGGGGCGGTGGTTGGAAAGCAAAGCTGTTGGGGTGGCATCATCATCGCCAACGGCCACGCCCTATCATCATCATTATTATTTATATGACCAAGAAGCTCAGAACATCATGCCCTCCGTGCAGCTCGGCCGCACTTCATGGGCGCTCTGTGATTCTTGGGCGCCGCTTGTCGCCCTAACGCAACTGTAAATAAACTAGGCCCTCCCACACCCTTTCATCGGCCGCCGACATAATTGGTGACCCGGACTTCGGCATCATGGTGCCCCGCTTCGTCGGCAGTCAGCCCCCCTACCCGGCCTTCTAGCACGGTAATCCCGGAACCTGGTTCCGTGACAGAGCGACGTACTTTGAGCTACGGCGCATCGACTCGCAGACTGAGCGGCAGTGGCACCGCTATGGGGTGGCTGGTCCCCGGGTACTAGCCGCCTCAGTAGGAGGGGGTGCCACTCGTGCCTCCCCAGTGTCTTTTGTGGACGTCGAAAACTGCAAGGGCGACTGCCATCAAATTCTCTTCTATTTTCAGTACAATGAGGGAAGGCAAGAAGAAACGTGGCATTCAAAAATGCGGTGGGGATTATTCGATAATGCGCTTGGCATGAAGAGTTACCGTGATGCAACGGGAGGTTGTGGGAAGCAAGCTTGTTCCTCCCGGGGCGGAGACGAGAAGGGGGGCAGTAAAGATTCGTGTTCCCGGCGGCGCTTTCCAGCGCCGAAATTTTGACTCACTTGGCGTTCAGCTTTCGGCCTTCATCTGTAAACCAGCCACCCAAGCCTGGCTTTTATTGTCTACAGAATTCATTTGAATCCCAGAGCTTCACGGTAACGCCGTGCCTCTGATGGTGGACGTGTCTGCATTCCATTGCCCATGAAGGCACAACGAAGATGAGTCTCCTCTCGAATCTAAGAAAGGGAGACACACACGTTTCCAATAATTTCTGGAATGCTGTCCTCTGTCCTCAATGAGACCTGACAAAGATGTATACCGGGAAACTTGTGAACTGTAGCGTCGGTGCTTTACCTGCACGCAGAGAAACGCCTCTCCCCATTATCTCAGAAAATCGCTCTCAAGGAGAGAGAGAGGGAGATTAGACCCTATTTTGACCTCCGGTTCCGAGGAAGTGGAAAATTTCGTTTCTCAATTGCAATAGACCTTTTTTCGGTATCGGTCCTTTTAGCAGCCGCTCCGGCGAAGCTAAACTAGCAGTAAGGCACGCCCCAAGAAATGTTTGGTTTTCGGGGAACCCGTGCACAAACTTCCTGGTCCTGATAGCTCTCCAGCACCCAACGTTACCCATGCCTTTCCCATGCATGTCACAGTAGGAGGTGCTCGCTCGCATGACTAGTTTGCAGTGACCGAATCACCACTTTTTCTTCGCTTTTTTTCATTTTCGTTTTTCCCTCACTGGTAGCAAAGTGCTCGCAGAGTGGTCAGCCTCAAACATTTTTCCCCTTTCCTTTGAAAGCCTTGTTCTGTGCTCGTATAAACTCGGCAAAGGGCCCAAAAAGAGGCAATAAATACGTGCAGCCCCAGGAAGCACAGCCGCTGCTCCCGAAGCTGCAAGCTGAGGGGGCGCCCTTTTGTTTATTGCGCCCGAGGCTACTGCCAAAAATGGCAGACTGGAGGCCCGTGCATGTGCAGATTGCTACTGCAAAAAGGTCTGGCATCTGGAACCAGAAACACAAGACAAAAAATATGCGTCCGGAGTTCCACAGACGTAAGAATTTCGAATCCAAGAAAGCGTTGTTTGCGCTGTAGCAGGCGTCTGAAACATTTTAAATTTGCACCGAATGTATTTAGGCTAGAAGGCCTGATGCTTCATTTCCCCTAATTCCCAGAAATTTTTACATTCGCCCTAATAACCCCCTATACGACTACAGTTCCGTGAAACGAAACTTTTTATAACGTAAAACCAATAGTTGTGCTCTACTTGTGATCCGCAAGTTTCCTCTCTAACGAAGACCAACCATTAACACCAAATATTTTTTTCGCTAATAACTGAAATGAAGGCGAAACAAAACCGCCTCGCTTTAGTTTTCACGACGTCAAAGAACATCTTATTAGGTCAAAGAGTTACAATAATTGTACGCATTGCCCTAACTTAAAAAAAGAGAAGGGACATTCAGGTGGCGTTCTAAAAGATGTTGCCGAAATCTTTAAATGTCTTCAAATGAATCTTTTTACAAAGCTCAATCTTGCTTTCTTTCGCACAATTGCAGGATATCAGGAGGATATTTTCTGCTATTTTAGACCATCCGCTAACACGGGATTTTCTAATAACCTGCTCGACGCACTATATGTAGTTTATTACAAAATGTTCTCATCAAGCCATGTTTGTTTTTTCCAGTTTTAATTTCCCCCATATTACCTGGAAATTCTCTACGACTGTGACAATGCTATCGGAATCCTCTACTTTCAGAACATTATGCGCCCACTTTTACTTAACCCAAGCGACTAACCAGTTAAACAGGACCTCTTCATCTGTATGTTCGACCTAATACTAAGTACCCCAGACATTGTTTTAAATAATAGCAACATGCCTGAGATTAGAGATTTTTTTGAAACTTTATTTCAGCTTTTCTAAAAACAGAAACAAGTCGAAAAAACTGGGGAAGCGAGAAAAAAGCAGTGTTAAGCCACCCCTTCTGTATTCTTTGTATTGTTTGTATTGTTGTATTTGTATTTGTTTTTGTATTGCTGTTTGTATTGTTGTATTGTATTTCTTTAGTGTTTGTAATGTTTTTGTCCCGCTGAATGTGCCATCTCATCATTCGTCCAACAAACCAAAAATAATTTGCGATATGAAAAACTGGTTAACTGTATGGGTAACTGTATCGAACGCTCCTATTCCAAAGCGCTAGCTTAAATAAAACCTGCACAGTTTTTGTTTTTTATTTGCAAAAGTAGATACGTCTTTTGTTTTTATTTCAACACTCTATTTTACAAGACAAAATAATTGGATAAACTTAATTAGAAAATTTCGAGAAAATAAAGTGAAGAAAATAAAATAAACCAAAATATAATAAAACAAAAAGGAAATAAAATAAATAAGTTATAGGAAATAAAACAAAGAAAAAAACTGCAATACAAAATAAAATAGTGGCAATTGTGCTGATTTGTTCTGATAATGCTGACATTTTGTATGAGAGGGGGGTAACAAATTTGTTGGCGCCCCGGGTGCAAGGTTAGCCATGAAAGCCACTTATGAGCCGTAGCGCATTGCCACAGCGTTGCTTCCAAAAGGCCTGCGCATCGACATTATCTAATACAGTGAGCAACCCCACGACGACCTTCAGATTCTTGTCATGGTGCGGGTGGGCACCAGCCCTGCTTGCTTTAAAGACTCGGCATCGCTTTAGAACGGGAAGTGCATTAAACTGTAGCAGGGTGGCGAGTTGGGTGAGTTGGTGTACTTGCATTTTGGGGAACAGCGCGATCTAACAGGGACACAATAAGAAAGACCTGTCCACTTCTTTCTTATTGTATCCCTGTTAGTGAGCGCTGTTCCCCAAGATGAGTGCATTAAACGGCTCGCAATCTGCTCAGTATCTTTGCGACGAACCTATGGTCGGAGCACGGCGCTGTGTTATATCACCACCCGGCTTCAGTAAGTGTCGGTCGTCCACCTTGCCCCCTGAACGCTTGCTGCACCCAACAACTTGGCTCACGACAAACTGACACTCTCTCTTAGTATGGCGGCTTTGCCACCTCGCCCGCCTTTCTTCCCCAAGAACCCCAATGTGTGGCTTTGCCAGATGGAGTGTATCTTTGACCTCTATGGTATCACGTTGCAGCAGGACCGTTACTTCCTGATCCGCAAGCTGCTGCATTCAAGCCTGGCCTCCAGCTTGCCAGAACCTGGATCCCGGCCTTACGCCGAGCTGACAGCCTTTCTCCTCGCGTGCTGCGGTCGGTTCCACAAACCACCCGCGCCAGCAATTGAGCCTCGCCCCAGGGATGTCACGGTCCTCCTGCCTAGCACCACTCAGTTTGCAGCTACAGCGTTGCAGTGCAGCAAAAATGCCACGACAACGATGGCCCCGTCATAATTCACGGGTCACAGCGATGCGGTAGCGCGTAGAGGAGACTGTACACCCCACCCCTAAAGCAGTCCACCAACCACCGCACCTGCATTGCCTCCACACCTTAGTAAGCCACCAGGCTGGGGTTTGAGGCAGCCACATTTGCCTTCATTCAGGCAAACGTCTTCTTTACACATGGGCAAGACCTTGGCACCCAGCACACCTTGCTTAGACACGCGTCTTGAGGTGCCTGTCAAAGACGCTGTTGTCCCACCCGTTGCCCCTGCTTGCGAGGTAGGTACAGCGACCACTGCACTGAAGTCGTCCCATGACATCCCATCGTTTCCTCTCGCCACTTCTCAGTTAGAGGACAAGTGCAGCACACTACAGGGATTGCAAGAATTCCACCGCGGAGACGCTCATTATACCCACCTATCCTTATTCTACGGTATCGCAGATGAGCGTTCAGCCTGAAAAACAGGCGTCATTCGTTATGCTAACCTGTGCTCGCCTTTATCAGCGAACCCCTACAACCAGTGCTGGGCTGTCGCGATCATCGCGGGGGCTAATCATGGCTCGCCCCATCACACAGCTAAGGCGACAGGTCAATTTCACAGCACGCGCCCATCAACGTGTGTTACATGCTTTCCTAAGTAGAAGGATCGCTCACCCAGGAAAAATACCTGGACTGTTGACAGCACGCCGCACCCAACCCTCTGGCGACGCTTGTCACAGGCTGCGGTATGACATGCTCAAAACGACTCCGCGAGCTTTGACACCACTGACTTTGGACCCACCGCCCCGCCGCCGCATATGCAAGCTACGCGCCCGGATGAGTGTCTCGAGTTTCGCGGGCGCCCTACTTTGCTGGGCCGCATATTCGCTTTCTCTTGCACGGCAGTCAGGTAGGGTCAACCTGCGACCGCGACGAAATTTATATTTTAGACCTGCGAAAGCTACTAGCTCCCCCGGACGGAAACTCAACCCCGACCTGGTCTGTGCGACTTTTGAGTCCTATGGTGTGACCTTGGACTGCCCACCGAACATTTTGTGACCACGGACGCACATATGTACATAGTTCTCCCCCTGTTCAGGCTGTTTGAAACCAAGTTGATGCTTTTTAGTATGTGTACATAGCTCCTTCTGCCCCATTTTCAGTCATTTTTGTGCGCATTTATTTACCCCACTATTTCATCACGCACTGCGTGCTTGGGGGGAAGCTCTGTGGTGGCATTATCCTCGCCCACAGCCGCGCCGTATCATCATCGTTATTGGAGATGATGACGCAGCTGATAACATCATGGCCTCTGGTCTTCTCGGCCTCACTCCATGGGCGCTCCCTAATTCTCGGGCCCATGTTGTCACCACAACGCAACTGTAAATAAATGTAGGCCCGGCTGCACCGTCTAATCGGCCGCCTAGACTGTAAACGACATTCATAATAAATGCCCATGTGACGTCCCTAGAATTCACACACGTGACTCTACAAAGAACAAAAACAAAACCTGCCGTTACCTACGATTCGCAAGGGCGGCGTCCCGAACGCCCAATAGTCGGCCACGGCTGGGCTAGAGAGGCGGACGCCGTCGGTGTAGCCCGGACCTGCATTGGCAGAAAGAAAATGGCGAGGAGCGAGCGTCATTCAAAGGGTGAGACCGGGGAGCCTAGCCATCGTGATGAGCTAGCTCGGGGATACATCACCGCGCGACACAAGCGCGGATACTCGAAACAATTCTCAATGTAAACTTAGTGATTTCAATTTATACCGATTTAGAGTATTGAAACTAGTATGTTTGAGAATTGCCAGAACGCTGAGTTAACTCTTATAATCGCAATTTATCAGACCCAGTTGCCCCATTCTTTTTGCGTAATACCAGCTAAAACATAACCTAATCGGTATTTTCCAATTTAAAAATTTTGCTCCAATCCACGTTGTGAAGATGGTTGGGAAGAAAAGGCTGTACACGACACAACAATTGCCCATGCGACGCCACTCCAATTCAAAAAGATGGCTCTACGAAGAATGTAACAAGTGATTCTGCCCGCCGTTACATAGAATTCGCAGGGGCGGCATGCCGATTGCAGAAGCGTCGGCCACGGCCGGGCTATAGTGGCGAGCGCCGCCGCTGTAGGCCGGACGTGTGTCCGCAGAAAAAAAACGACGAAGAGCGTCATTGGAAGGGTGTGACAGCGGAACCTAGCCATCCTGATGGGCTACCTCGGTGCGAACTCACCGCGCAACGCAAGCGCGGGCTGAAAAACAATTCGGCATGTGAGCTTAGTGATTCCCATTTCCACCGATTTAAACTCGTTAGTATGGTAAGTCTGTGAATTCGAGAAGGAGTAGATAACTTTTTATAATCGCTATTCATGAGAACTAGTTGCTATTTTCGCCTTTTCTAACGCCTGTTAAAACACAATCGAATTGGTATTCACCAGTTTAGAAAAAGGAGCCTCATTATTGTCAAGCAGTGCGCACAAAAGAGTGTTTCTTTAGCGGCTAGATGTCCGTATGTTGTCTCTGATTTTGTTTTTGTGCGCTGAAAACCGATTTGTAACGTATCTTTAATGACCAGATAATTCCGTTGTGTCCGTGTTACCCAGGAGGTGCTGTGGAACAATTTAACCAAGCCGTGAGAAGGCAGCCGCAAAGGACGTGATGCTGCGCTTAAAAGTCCCAACAACCGCAGCTAAAGCATGCGACAAATCCGGGTCGCGCAGATGCGCAAGCCATTGTGAGCGCGCGTTGAACGTTGTGCAAATTCCCAGCGCCATCTACGCGGTGTTCCGTCTTTCTCCGCAGTCGTGTTGTTAGATACTTGTCCCGCACGCCACGAAAGAACCATTGGCTGGTAGAAGTAGAAAGCTTTGCTTTAAAATCTTGACGATGTCTATGAGCTATTGCGTTACAAGCAGCGAAGTGTGATGTGTCTCCAAGAAAAACATTCAAAACTACAAAATAAATTCAAATAAAAGCAATACAATATACAAAATGCAACAGAAATGCATAAAAAACTCCAAGCATACAAATGTCTTGAATAGTTAGGTTGAATTTAGAAAGGACCGTGATGGTGACGGTACATCCTCAGGTGGTGTGGCCATCATTGCCCGAAAATCTCTGACCTGCCACACCATGCTTCAATAGAGCACCGTTGGGGCAGCTATCAGTCGAACCATACTCTTCAATAAGCTTATAACACACTGCTCTCTGTACATTTCTTGTGACTTCCAGCTCTCGAGCTGTGATTTTGAGGCCCTGGTAGGTCAGCTACAGAAAGATTTCATTCTCCTACGAGACCTGAATGCGCGTAACTCACTTTGGGGGTCTTCCCACACGGATTTCCAAGGTCTTTTGATAGAGAAGTTTCCGACATCCTCGGCATCGTGCTATTTAAGAAGAAAAGAGCTGCCATACAATAATTTTGGCCCCAACACATATTCATATCTTGAATATTTGTTCTGGCTTTCTCTTTGTTACTATTGTGTTGGGCGTGGGCACGAACCCAAAAAGTAGTTACCACTTCCTTACCGCACTAACATCCATAGGTAAACGCCCAAGTAGTCCATCTTCCCAGAGCATATTCAATGAAGCAGGAGACTCTGCAATACATTCACAGAGACATCTATACAACACTAAACGTCCATAACACACCTACACGTTTAAAATGAAACTAAACACCTCGCAGCGCACATCCTCGACGCCGCCGAAAAGTCCATTCACCATGCCTCTGGTGCCGTGCGAGGCCAGAGGCGGGCGTGGTTGAATGAGGACTCTAGGCGGGCGCGAGAGACACACAACAAAGCTTGGGGTACCCTTCGGTGGTACCCCAGGACAGGTAACCTTTTTTTGTTCTACAGGGCTAAGGCCTTAGGAAAACCTTTGCACCGTGAAGCAAAACAAGTTAGTTGGCCCCCATTCAAATCATCAATGTACTCCTACAGACACATAAAATTATCTACACGAATACGAAACTCAAAGGACAAGAAACACAGCCTGCCTCTGGCCAGCTATACCGAGATGCAATCGAAGACAATGCTCACACACTTACAAAACACTTACAAGAGGTGCGAGTTCAACACACTACAGAAACTTTATGATCAAACGCAATCTATTGGCCGAAAAGAAGCCTTTTAAGTGACAACTACAGGTCAGCCACTTTCTATAACACGAGTTTTCGCTTTATGGGCTGATGCGTGCTCTGAGCATGTCGAAGCCCACAGCGACAGGACCAGACAAATGGCTTCCGGGGCAGATTGCAAAGTATTGGAGAAATCGTTTATTGCAGCTTTGCTGAAAGAGGGGGAAATACCGTTACTCAAATGCTAGGTATCGTCCATCAACCTGACTATCGTCCATGAGCCTGTACAAGCTTGTCGAGAATATTATCAACACGAGACTCGTGTACTTCCTTGTGGACAATTGTCTTCTGGAGAGTTGCCAGGCAGGTTTCAGGGCGGGGCGGTCTATGAACAACAAACTCGTGGGAATTTTATTCGTACACATCGAGGAGGCCTTCATACGTAAAGTTTTTTCTTCAGGTATTTCTTGGCATCGAGAACGCCTACGACACCGCTTAGCTCTACGGGATCTTCAGTGACCTGAAGTCATTCGGTGTTTCGGGTAACATGTTAAACACCCTCGGTAGTTGCTTGTCAGAGACAACATTTCGCGTAAGAGTTGGTTCTGCTGTCATAAAGCAAGGACAAAGTAAAAACCGCTTGTGTCAGCCTCCCGAATTGCACTTATGAACTTGCCTGCATCATGTCCGCACAAGACTTGTTAATTGCGGCCTTCATGAACAACATGGCTAAGCCTTGCTTCAACAACTTCGAGTGGTTGGAAGAACAGCTCAGCAACGGCGTTTCTGATGTCCGTGCATACGAACAGAAAACGTGGTCTTGTTCAAACTTGAGCCTTAGCTCTAGATACCGAATCCCGCCTTCCTTTGGTGGTTCCATTGTGAAGTGTAAGCCTTTTCCACTGTTTTTAAATAACTCCAGAATGGTGTTGTTGCACATTTCTTTGCTTGGATTCACAATAACAAGATAGTCGTCGACAAAACGGAAACCTTTATCTGTGACACCTTTCATCCCCTCGTGCACGCTCCTATCAACCTTGGCTAGATCTATGTTGCCAAGGATCGGACCAACTCTTGAACTAGATGCATATGCGCGATTTTTGCTTGTAAATGCAACCCTCCCACGCAAACACTGTAAAATTTATTAGAAAAACTTTCAACAGAAGCACCGCTGCTGGTTGTGAAGGCAAACTCGTGATTCTTATCAGTAATACATTACTTATAACACTGCATTAGCCGGTCATGGGGAATAGAGTATAACAAGTCATTTACATTATTGCTCACTGCGCTGCACAGTACCGGCTTATCTGTTGTCAAGTATTCGATGATGTACGCTGCGTTATGCACCAAGAGCGCTTCAATGAAGCGGAGTTTGGTGAGCTGAATCTGCAAGAATTGTGCCACCACAACTTGCAAAGTGTGTCGCCCCGAAACAACGGCATGAAATTAGTAGCCCGGTTTATGTGTCTTTGCAATAAAAAGAGCTTCCAAGCCTGACCATTCGCAGTCTTAACTCCGCTACTCAGGGATGCAAGCCCTCATTCTTGTAGTAGGGCCATTGTTTGCTTTTTGATCCATCCTCGGACCTCCTTCGCTTGCTTGACATTTTTCTGTACGGACGCGATTGCCCTCGGCGAGAACTGCTCCACCGAGGCCACCACAAAAATCCCTCCTGGTCGGCCTTCTAAAGGTGGAAGCCAATTATTTCCCAGAAAGCTCACGACAGGGCCTATCCACATACCTCTCACTTTTATATAGCTCGCTGCCCTAGATACCACGTATGCGCACTCTGATACCCACCGGGGTTTTCGTTCTGCTGGTACTTGTGTTGACACTTTACACAACATGGAGAGAACTTCAACTGGCGTCATCAAAGGACTCAAGCAGAATTTTGGTCCAAGCTGCAACGTCTTTCTTGGGTTCTTCAAGTCTTTGGTCTCCAAGAACAAGGACTTTCCGGAATTGATGTAGTCTCCGTCCGCTTTGTCGGTAGTTCCTCTCTGACACTGCACCACAAAAATCCAGTGAGTTGGCCCGCCGTTCTGCACCACTGCTGGTAGATCTGGTAGTGCCATGCGGCCCTCCCGCAGTGGCACACACGACACGTAGGTTGCAATTGCACAGCCTGAACTGTCTGGACCATTCTGGCCGAACAATATGGTACAGCCTCTTTGCATGACCAGGGGAAGGCTACAGCCACCCACGCAAGACCTGTACATCCACCCGGCAGTGATGGTACCTAACATGCCACTACGCCGTTCTCAGCCTGCCGGCTGACAATGCCATTAGTGCTGGTAATGCTGACGGGTCATTCAAACTAAAAGAAAATAGAGAAAAAGGCTCAAATAAATATAAATAAGCTGCAGTAGAACAGAAAGTTGAGTTGGTTTTTTCTGGTTCATGCTTAAAGCGCAGGCAGACGATACACAAGCAGAGTACAACATGATCGGTTTCTATCAACTGTTTATTCAATTAAAACGCACACACACCTCGTACTCGATCGTTCAATCACAATATATGCGAAAAAAACATAAAGATAGCTTTTTTTATGAGTTATCATCCCGCATGACACTCTAATGTTGCATTCAAAAATTACTGCACTCTCTTGCAGTGTTATCGACAGCTGGGCGACACACGTGTCTCATGATTTCCGTATTTTATCAGCTCCAACGTTGAGTCAGCACATTTAATCTTTGTACCCGTTTTCTGTGTCATGCTCGCGCAGTCTAACATTCATGCAGCGACCGGTTTAACCGATATAGTGCTTTCCACAGTACAACTTTCCCAACGAAAAGTTGTACACAACACATTTCTTGCACTCTACATACGTGCTGTCCACGTGTTGTACTCTTCTTGTGTATTGTCTGTCTGCGCTTTAAACGAGAAAGCAATACTCGCATCTTTGCGGCAGAGGCCTTTGGTATATTTTTTATTGTATTCAAACAATACAAAGTCACAGTATGAAATTCATTATCTATGCAGATTCTCTAGGTGTTGTGCTGAAATTGTCGTTCTCAAAGTCTTCCAAAAACCATGTTTTCAATCTCGTTCTCAATCCCAATACGTGTGTATATCCCCAAAACGTGACGTTTTTTTTTCCTGGGTACCCAATTGTTTCTTGGATCGCCTGTTATGAGGCAGGAGATCAAAAGGGAGCTACTGCTGCACTTCAAAGACTGTCGCCATAACAACCTTACTATACACTGACGTCGAGCCACACATCAGAAAACACCTTAGCAAAACATAGCAAACAAAATCTAATATTCAGATAGACAATAAGTTACACACAATAAAACCACACTTGGGACAATACAACTCGGACACACTCAACAAATACACAGAAGTCGCCATGGCTAGGCTATGGATAGGGCAGACACAAGCTACACGCTCGAATCTGCTCACGGGATTTTTAAGACCCCAGTGCAGAAGGTGCGGAGTGTCCTTATTCGTATTTCACATCCTCATTCAATGAAAGGCACGTGACACAAACCAATACAAATACACAATTGTTTTCCAAAGCTCTAAAGGCAACACATTCCATCTCCCTCACTGTTGTTTTCGGTTGCGGTGCTATGGCTTTCATTAAACGCGCTAATAAGCATGTGTCAAAAGTTGATTTTTAAACCTCATTTTATATCATTCACAATCAAAAGTGGGCCCACACACCAGCCACCATGATTCGCTTCCACTAGTTGTGTTCTCGTTCTCATTGAGCGATTTTGGTTTTTAAATCTAAATTCCTCTTTCTTTACAACTGGCACTCTTTGCCACAGTTGGCCTTGCGCCTTAATAATGCAACTATCAACAGAATCAATTTGATCATAGTTTATTATGCTACTTCTGAACGAAATCATTCAAAATGCGATAAGGCAGAAGTAGGGTTAGGTATGATGGTGAGGTCAGATACGGTTCGTTGTGGATGAGGGTGGCAGATAACATGCAGTCGGATAGGCGCATGTTGGGGTAGTACCTGTTGGGGAAGTACCTAAAACTATGAAATTGCGATAGGCCAACTGAATACAAGCCTAAACGCACATGCGCGAACGCGGCTTTACTTCTGGATATAGGCGAGGTCGAATTGTGGATTATCAACGGCTTGAAGGGACGGAAGCCACCGGGTTTCGACAGCATCAGTAATCGAGTCTTGCGCAGTAACTCACGGTGCTTACAGAAGCACTATTAAAATAATATAATGGAATATTCCACACTAGAGATATACCGAAAGCATTGAAGATTTTGGTTGTCAGGTCAATCTAGAAACACGGAAAAAGGAGTGACTGCGGAAATCACCGACCAATTTTCATCCAGTCAGCGCTTGCACACATAATGAAGAAGTAAGTAGCGTCTGTGCTACTTTCATTATGCGATCGGTTTTCACTAAATAACAATGCTGGATTCGTCTTATACTAAACAAAAATGCTACTTTTTTGTTAGAACTGTCATCCGATTACATCAACACTTCGATGGAAAACAACCGAGTTTTTTTGGCTCTAATGTTTGATATAACAAAGGCTTTTGATACGAGACCTCGATATTATGCTAAGTAAGTTGCAATATCTAGTCTTTAGGGGGCATTTTTTCAAAATTTGTCTCAATATTCTTCATTGAGAGACTTCAGTGCGTTAGACGAGGAAAAACGTATAGCAGGTTTGAGCCACTAAAATATGAAGTACCTAAGGGAAGTAAATTAAGGCTATTGCTTTTCATCATTTATGTTACAGACATCGGACTTCCACATTTAAATTCAAACATTTTACAGAATGCGGACGACACAGCAATTACTATAGATGTTGCCAACGTTCATAAAGAGTTTGAACGCCCACAAAGCGATATTCTGGCATTATCAAATTGGTTTCAGGAAAATTGTATTTTTGTAAATAAGCACATCATAAATCTTATCTGCTATAGGAAAGGAATCCACATAAAGTTTTAAGCATACATAGCAGGATTTTATTGCATTCTTCTGACTGGAACCCCTGTCATTTCCCGCCTTTACCACTTGCAACAACTGTAAAGTAATTAGGTATGTGTTTTGATCAGTGTCTAACATGGCAAAGCCATGTTAAACATATATGTAACAAGCTAAGGTCCATTGCTGCAATGACGTATCACCTCTGAAGTAGAGATCCGTTCCAAGTTAAGCATAGAGTGTATAAGGCACTAGCTGAATCTTTACTCTCGTATGGGATCACATTATGCGGTACTTTCCCAGAATACAATAAAACAAGAAATTATTCGAGTAATTCGAAAAATAGGCAAAAGCGTAACATACGGTACAGCGCTACATAGCGTTGGTACCAAGGAAAAATACCAAGCCCTGGGTATACCACTAATAAAAGAACTGTTTAAATGTGTAGTGTTAAAGAATCATTATTTCACTAAAGTGTTTGGAGTGGCGGTAAGAAAGTGCGGCACTGCGAAAAACCAAAAGGTATGTAAAACCACAAGTGTAGACTAGCTATGGAAGAACAGTACGGAACTACTACGTTCGGGAAATATTCAATGAATTAACCGAACTGTGCACGATAAACACGATATAGAAACTGAACAAGGCAATTACAAAATGGTGTAAAGGTTTAATAAAGACTGAGTAGGTAATGCCACTTGACATGTGGGGATTTGTTTACCGCCTTGTGATCATTATGTTTGTATTCATGTTTCTTTATGTCTGTACGCTTTCGACGTAGAATTTAAATTGTATCCCGGTGAGTGTGCAATTGGTTTGTTAGTTTCATAGGAGTTCTGTAGCATTTTATTTTGTTTGGTGAATTTTTGGGAGCAAGAAGACGCTCCTTTCTTGTGTGCGTTTTAAGTGTTGTTTTGTTGTATGCACTGCGCAGTGTTCAGTGCATATACGAAAGTATTATTGCGTTACTTTTCATGAAAATGTGTTGTTGTTGTTTTACCAACTGCAGGGTAAGTTTACATGCCCTGCTTGCTTAGATTGACCCGAAAATAATCCTGTACAGAAGACGGATAAATAAATGAATGAAATTAATGAATTTTCAGAAGGCATAAAAGCACATTAAAAGAACTTAAAAACTCGGTTACAATAAAATCCGCCGAAGCGCAAGACAGTGTTGAGGCACAATGTGTTGATGTATTCATGACTGTTATTTTGTCTGATTTTGGGGTTATGGTTTTGCTAATATATGTACAATTGTTTAACTTTGTGAACATCACTTTCATTGCATACACTAGTTAAAGGGTATGTGTGGTCGCAATCAGGCGTCAGACGCCTTTAGTCTCCCCCTCCCTTTGGTTTCGCCATGAAATAAAACCCCAAGTAAAATCAAATAAAATGTCAGGGGCGAGATCTCCAAACCAAACTTGTTTCAAACCAAGTGACAGTTGGAACGTTAAATTGCTTTGAAAATTGGCGCCCAGAAGGCATAACATAGGCGAGCCTTGCTTGCGGCTCCTGACGACCGAAGTTTGAAAACAACTCGCTCACGTTTGCGCATCCGTTCGCCGGCTTGTCTCCTTCGACGAAGCAGCTTTGGCATTGCAGCTGTTAACTGCTACTTAGCCTTGACCTCCGCCCCCATACGTCCTTGATCTTCAGAAGTAAAGACAGTCCGTAAAAAAATAGCCACCAGCGTCCAGCATACCTTTCGGTCCTGTCGACAGGAAGAAACTTAGCAATACAAGCACAAAAAAGGAGGAAACCTAGCCCCATTTTGACTCAGAGGCCCTGTTGTAAAAACAGCCGCCACTCAAAAGCCTGTGTCTGGACAGCTCCGACTACTTAAGGCACCGCAGGATAGTGGTTGCCTAAAAAATCACCCAAATAAAAATACACGCAAAAGTTAAGAGAAAAACCCCAACCAAGCAAGGAAAATATTACAAGGCAAAACAAAAGAAAATAATATTTGTTACACTCGGAGGCAAAAACCCACAAACAATGAATACAACACCCACGGGACCCTTTGATGCCACTAAAATATCTGTGCGCCGAGTAGAACGCCAAACTGTAATGATTACTGGTTCATTTGCTGAAGGCGCGCAAAATAAAAAACGGCGACCCCATGAACAGCGCAATTGCGAAACAAAAATATAGGAGAAACTTTACTCTCCTTTGGAAGCACAGCGATGAAAAACAATTTACACCATCTTCCTGCGAGGGGAACCATGGGGTAGATGCAATGCATTTCGGGCTGCCGTTGCGTTTTCGTTATGTTAGCCATGTCAGCGTGTAGATTGCTGTTGTTGTGTATCCCATTTACGCAGCATGTTCACCCCAATGCGTCGTATCTACCCCATGGTTCTCCTCACGGGAAAATGGTGTAAATTTTTAAACGTGCGCCAGCTGCGCGCTGACCACGCCTGCGCACAGATGGCGCTGCGGTGAGAGTGGCAGAGCGCACAGCTGCCGTGGCGGGGAGAATGGGGGGAGGGATGGGGACTACGCCCCGACAACGACGCGGGACGGACAAGTCGAGTTAAAGAGATGCGTTGCACCTTAAACAAAAGAAGCAGCGGTATGAACTGTACTCGACGTTTTCCATATTTTCCACATCAAGTACTCGACGTCTGCAGGCGAAGCTCCGAGGTCAGAGTTCAATTTCAGGTTGTTGAACCTACTCCGGTTTTTAGCACTCTTACAGGAGTCAGGTTATCCACACCTGCAAATCTTGTTGAAGGAACATTATGCTTCATCAGCACAATAATGGCCTGGACTGGAGGCGTTAGGCGCTTATACTCTTTTCTCTGAGCTTGTAATGTAGCGCTTGGAATATTGATCTCCACCACCTTTTTTAGAGCGTTGTAATTGCCCCATCCCCTAATTTGCAATGCCGAAAACCTGACAACCTCGTCTAATGTCAGACGGCCCCCAACCGTTGTCCTCCGCACAATGCAGCACTTTGTTACGGCTCGTTGGCGACATGGCAACGCAGATTTGTAAAGGCGGGGGACCCTTTTTCAGTGCCGTAACGCCCTGCGCCTAAAGCGGTTTGGTGAAATTCGAGACTATGATCTCGTCAGGGCTACGCCATCTGCATTGGCCCGCTCCTTTCCGCCTCCGCGCTTTCAGGATATCTAGCACCGAAAATGTCCGAGAGAACGTCATCGGCCAGAAACCCGTTTGAAATGGCTAGGGTGAAATTAAAAAAAAAAAAAAACTTATGACAGCAAAGTGGTGGTCCAGTGCCTGATAACAGCCTCCGCTCCTACACCGGGTTCTCTACTTGACTCATCATTACTGGCCGGCTCATCGGCTTCCGCTAGAGCAAACTGCGGCAACACGACATCGCTTCTCCGCACGTGCTGTATAGGCGAAGGTACCTAGGTGACCCTATATGTGGCGCACCGCCTTCGCTGCCTTCGCCTCTTCGGCACGACCACCAGTACAAATTTCTCCTATTATCAATTCTGAAAACATTTTTTCGCATGCGGGATATAGCAAAATGAAATATTCACCTCAAGAAGAAACTTGGGCAGGTCATATGGCTAGCGCTCATTTCAAATGACCAAGACAAAAACAGCTAGAAGGGACAATTAAAAGCTTTCCCTGGAAATATATTTAAAATGATTTTGAGATGGCCATCTCCACTTGAAGGCGTCTCTCAGTGGGGTAATCAAATTTTTTGCCTGCGTTCTGTATAAAATAACTTTGTTATGTGGGGATTGTATGTATAAGGAAGAAAACCTGTGAATATTCTTAACAAAGTTGCTTAATTCCGAGACTTCCAAGAACGTTTCCGTGGATATTGTCGCGTAGACACAGACAACGAAGCTATCTTGAAGAGAAAAACAAGTTTCCTGGAGCGAACTTGTGCTCCCCTAACAACTCAAAGAATACACAGGCGGGGAAACAGCAGTCAACAAAGTGACTTGCTTAGACTGGTGTCGGCGATTAGAATACCGCGGCGTCTGCTCTGCAGGCTTTTATCTTTCGGCGAAGTGGTTCTCCAACCGTCGATTTACTTCCAGATCATCGTACATTGAAGACGATTATTAGGGTGACGTAGGACGACGTTAGGGCAAAACGCTCTCCGAGTGATATAACCCGTGCGTCAAAAAATAAAGAATGGAACATGCACTTCGCTTGGGCTACAGATAACAGCCAGGCGCAGCCGGGCCGTAAAAACAAACCATAGTTATACAAACCCAATGCATGTTTCGCGGCAATTCCCCCCCTCTAAGAGTCCATCGATCCGATGCTAAAATAAAATGACAGGGCGAACTAACAACTACAACGAAAAAGCCCATCATCTGCGCAGTACAGTTTGAGGTGAACCATGTGGACGACTTCGGGCAGCGTGCGTCGTCGTGATGTACTTGAATCACCATCGGGGAATCACCTCGTCGGTAAGTTGACCTACGTATCGTATAATCCGGTAGGGTCCGAAATTCCTTCGCAGAAGCTTCTCACTTAGTCCGCGTCGCTAGATGGGAGTCCAAGCCAACACACGATCCCAAGGATGGTACTCAGCGTCTCGGTGTCGGAGATTGTAACGTCCGGCATCCACCAGCTGCTGGTTTGTTATACGGACTCGAGCGTGCAGACGGGCCTCCTCCGCTTGTTTAAAGTATTTTTGGAAGTCAGCGCTTAGGTCGTCGTCGTGTACGTGCGGGAGCATGGCGTCGAGAATCGTAGTCGGCCGTCTTCCGTTGAAAGCTCGAACGGTGTCATCTGCGTAGTTTACTTGGTCACTGTGTGGTAGGCAAACGTGACATACGGGAGAACTTCATCCCCAGTCTTATGTTCGACGTCGACGTACATAGACAGCATATCAGCGATCGTCTTATTTAGACATTCCGCAAGTCCGTTCGTTTGGGGGTGGTACGCCATCGTTCTGCAGTGATCTGTGTTGCTGTAACGTAAGATTCCTTGCATAGGCTGCGAAGTGAAGGCCGTTCCGCGGTGCGTGATTAGGTCTCGAGGGCCTCCATGTCGCTGAACAACTTGGTTTATAAAGATCTTCGTCACTTCTTGTGTTGCCGCCCTCGCAAGAGCGGCCGTCTCTGCGTAGCACGTCATGTAGTCTGTCGCTACAACAATCCACTTGTTCTCGGACCGATACGTATGGAACAGGCCCAGAAGGTCCGTTCCAATCTGTTGGAAGGGCCTCCATGAGACCGCAATTGGCTGCAGAAGTCCGGCGGGTCTCATCAGCGGTGTTTTTCATCTCTGGCAGTCACTGCAGCTTCCGACGTAGTGGGTGACGTCAGGGGTAAGGCGGAGCCAGTACTACCTCACCTTGATTTTTCAAATAGTGCGAGCTGTGCCGAGAGGCCCGGGAGACGGGTCGTCGTGGCACGCTTCCTAAAGTTCGTCACGGAGGTGGGCGGGGATGACAAGAAGGTAATTCGTTCTTGCCCTGGGGCTCAAATTCTTCTTCACGAGGACGGAGTTTCCTAGGCTGACTGCTGGTGAGCTGCGTTTGAAGGTCCTTGGAACGGCGACGTTTCATCCCTCGAGGTAGTAGATTATGACGCGTAAGTTGGGGTCGGCACGCTGCTGGGTGGCTAGGTCGCTCTCGGTAACAATTCCGAATAACGCGCTGTCTTCATCAGAGCCTTGTGGGGGTGGGTCGACGGGGGTGCGGGACAGGCGGTTGGCGTCGGTGTGTTTCCTGCCAGATTTCTAGACGACTATAACATTGAACTCCTCAGGCGCACGCTCCACCGCCCAAGACGGCCAGAGGGGTCCTTCAAATTGGCGAGCCAACAAAGCGTGGTGGCCTTTCACAGCCCTTGAATGGTCTTCCATTCACGTATGGGGGAAATTTCGAAATCGCTATATAATAGCCAGACACTCTTTCTCAGAGGCAGAAAAGTTTTTGTCCTCCTTCGACATACCACGGCGGGCATATGCGATTACATTTTCTCATCTGCTTTGCTTATGGACGAGAACGGCACCCAGGCCTATATCACTTTTTGTTTCGGCGTTTTCATCAAAATGAAGCGCGCACGAGCGGGCTTTGCTGGTGTTTTTGGAACTCGTAGAATACATTTTCTTTTTTCTTGATCTTTTTTTCAGCTGAAAACGGTGCTGTCTTTCATCAAGCGCGTGAGTGGCTTTGCAATGCGTGCGAAGTTTGCGACAAAGCGCCTGTAATATGCGCACAGTCCGAGAAATCGTCGCACGCCTTCTTGTCTTTCAGCTTTGAGAAGTCCGCAATGGCTGAAGTTTTTTCCGGTCTGGAAAGACTGAAGCGGCGTTGATGACGTGGCCCAAGAACGTGAGTTCCTCGTACGCGAACCGGCAATTTTCCGGCTTTAGCGTTAACCCAGGCGTATGAATGGCCTAGAGTACAGACTCCAACCTTGCGAGGTGTTCGTCGAAATTTGGGCGAATACGACAACGTCGTCGAAGTATACGAGGCAAGTGTGCCACTTCAGGCCAGCTAGCACAGTGTCCATCACTCTTTTAAAAATTTGTGCCACCGCGCACAGCCAAAAAGGTATCACCTTGTACTCGCATAGGCCACCCAGGGTTATAAATGCAGTCTTCTCTCGGTCTCTCTCGTTCACTTTAACTAGCTAGTAGCCGGTCTTGAGATCCATCGATGAGAATTACTTCGCATGGCAGAGGTGGTCCAAGGCATTGTCGATTTGCGGCATGGGGTAGACGTCCTTTTTGGTGATTTTGTTCAGTTGCCGTAGTCAACACAGACCCTAATGTGCCGTGTTTTTTCTTCACAAGTACTACCGGAGCAGCCTAGTAGCTTTTCGATGGCTGCATGATATCCTCACTGAGCATGTCGTTGACTTGAGTCCGGATGACTTCCCGCTCGTGTGAAGAGACGCGGTACGGTGACTGTCGGGTAGGTCGGGCTCCATCTACCGGTATACTTCGGTGCTTCGCTAGGGGTGTCTGACCTAATTTTGTGTTTCCCGAAAAACACTCGCTTTAGCGACGCAGCAAATCCCGTAATCTGTACCGATTTTTTTGCGGCAGCGCCGGGTTCACGTCGAAAGGTTGCGGCAGCTTGGAGGCATCTGCGCGTGCGCGTTCCAAGTTGACGACGGCGATCACTTCATTTGCTTCTTGCCTTTCTTTGAGGAACCCAATTGCAGCGCTCTTGTTTAGATACCGGTACTCCTCAGTGAAATTGGTGACGAAAACGTAGGATTTGCATTGCCTAAAGCACGCAATGCCTCTTGCGACAGAAACACCGCGGTTGAGAAGCAACCTTTGGCCACTCTCTACGATAGCGTCGCTTTCAAGAGCAGCATCCTCACAGCAGACGGCGATCATCAAGCTTGCGCAGGGTGGCAGGGTGACGTGATCGTGGCTATCCTAACAGCAGCACGGTGATCGGGGTTCGGTGGCAGCGTCGTGGACTGCTCAGAGGAAAACGTTATTGGCTATGTCTGCAGATCCATTATTGCGCCCTTGTAAAAAACCAATTCGAAGAAATACGTCGCGGGAGCTGTTAGGTAAAATGACGAACCCAGCAGGGTGCGTAATGCCGTCTATGGGGACGCTTGATGTGCACTTTCCATTTGGCGTTATGAGATGGCCTCCTGCTGAGTGTGTATGCGGACATTCCCATCTTGTCGTAACTTTCTTCACCTTAGACGCGAGTAACCCAATCATTACCGAGTACTCGGCTCCCGTGTCAATGAGGCGACTATGTCAAAGCCGTCGATGGACAAGTGGACGTCAGATGCCGCTGTTCTCGAGTTTCGGGTGCGTCGGGGCGTCGTATCTCGTCTTCTGTGTGTTGGCGGTCGGGTACTATGCGTCATCGTTAGCGTCTTCTTCACAGCGGCAGGTGTGGTCATGTCAGGTACGCGTCGCACCGTGTCGTTGTCATCGTGTTCGGGAGTCACGTCCGGATTAGTTCGGGTCGTCGGCCTAGGGTATGTCGTGAATCACGGTCTTGAGAGAATCGGTGCGTCTTCGGAGGGTTTTCGTTTTTCCGCTGTTGTGCAACTTCACCTCCGGAAGTTGCGGCTTTTATTTTCCCCTGCGTCGGCTGGGGGACCTTACACGTGTGAAGTCAGCATTGCAATGGAGGCTCGGCAATTGGTATCTGTAGGGCGACGGTGAACGATTGAAAGGAGCTGGGCCACGGCTGGTTTGAGATAGGTAGTCATCGACCTCACGTGGTCGTTGCCCAGGCAGAGGGCGAGGTGTGTCGACGGAGAAACCACGAAGTCCAAGTCTCCTGTATGGGCAGCGACGAGAGATGTGACCGGTCTCTACGCAGTGCTAGCACAGAGGACGATTATCCGGTGTTCGCCATAAGTCCGCCTTCCTCGGCGTATGGTTGTGGACAACAGAGGTTCGGCCGGGCGGCAGTGGGTGGCGGTACGGCGGCATCTCCTGACGGCGTGTTGAAGCAGGGCAGGGTCGCCGAACAGCCGCGGAGTATGTCATAGCTTGTGGCTCGCTGGGTGTTTGCGATGCGGTAGAAGTCCCCAATGCCTGTTGGACCTATTTTCGGATTACGTCCGTCAGAGAAGCTACTGGAGGTTGCGGCATCATTAGAAAAAGTTTCCGAAGCTCCTCCCTGACGACTGCGCGGATGGTCTCGCTAGTCTATCGGAGCTAATAGCCCCGGCACCGATCATCTTCGAAGTAAGCGCATTGATTGGGCGGTCGTACTCCCTAGTACGAATTTACAGCGTCTTCTCCAACGCAGCCGCGTAAGACGCGAATTCGGCAACAGTCTTCGGCATGCGAAAAGCTCTTGCTTAACCGCTCACATCAGAAGCCTTATTTTATTTTCTTCGCTCATTTCTGGGTCGGCATGGCGAAAAGTCGCTTCCACTCCTCAACAAACACGAGCACGCTTGCATTGGGATGCTGCGTGCGTGTCTGCAGCAGTTGCTCGGCCCTTTCTTTGCGTACCAGAGTGGTAAACGTTTTCGAGAACTCCGTGCTGAATACCTCTCAGGTTGTCAGCGTACGTTCGTGGTTCTCGAACCAAATACGTGCGGAGTCTTCAAGGTAGAAAAACACTTGCCGGAGTGTTTTGACATCATCCGATCGGTTAAACGTTCGGACCCTCTCAAGATGCTCCAGCCATTCTTCAGGATCTTCCGTAGGTGACCCATGGAATGATGGTGGTTCTTAAGGTTGCTGCAGAACTACGGGTGTGCCCGATGCGTTAATCATCGTGGATGCGTTGTTCATGGTACTGGTCGTGACGTCTTCCGCCCTCATTTTATCTGGCAGTAGTCCAACCTCGGGCGGGAGGCCTTGTAGTCAGCGGGTGGATCTAGTTAGACTGGCTTGGTAGCTTCAAGAGGTTGTTGGTAGCATAAAGTGCGTACCCAGCCCCTCCACCAGACGTCATGGAGCCAAAGACGACGCAGCAATATTGAGGAGAAAAACAAGTTTATTGGAGCGAACTTGTGCTCCCCTAACAACTCAAAGAATACACAGGCGGTGAAACAGCAGTCAACAAAGTGACTTGCGTAGACTGGTGTCGGCGATTAGAATACCACGGCGTCTGCTCTGCAGGCTTTTATCTTTCCGAGCGAATGTTTCCGAAACCGTCGATTAACTTCCAGAACATTGTAGATCGAAGAAGATTATTCCAGGCCATCGACGTTAGGGGAAACGCACTCCGAATGACATAACCCGTGCGGCACAAAAATAAAGATTGAAACATGCGCTTCGCTTCGGATAGAGATAACGGCTGGGCGCAGCCGGGCAGTAAAAACCAACCATAAATAAACAAACCCCATGAATATTTTGCGGCATTATACTTGCATTTTTTTATTTTCTTCGTAACAGAGAAATTCCCAAACTCACAGTACTCTGCTAAACACTCCGGGTATTCGGAGCACCCACAAATTTGGCACCCTTGCTTTGTTTGGGTAAGGCAGCAAGGTCAAGCTGTTTTAGGCATATGTGCATATTTAAAATTATATCTCACCAGTAAACGCCTGTCAAGAATGCCAAAGAGAATGCTTTAGACTACAACATCGCACAAGTGATGAATTTTTTCCGGCAATGAACTCGCCTAAATTTATTTTCGTTCACTGCGGAAACTCCATAAGCATTTGCCATCACGTTTTTATGACACTAAAATATCCGGCAATTACAAAGAGAAATAGCTTGATAATGCTACATAGATTGTCAATGAATAAAATTAGAGATGTTTTTATTTACTGTGTTTTTTGAAACTTCCACATTGGTGTTCACTTAAGGCCGTTCTTTATGTAAGTTACATTTTTGATGATGCAGCTGTATGCAGATAAAAAGCTACAGTAAGCACCAATGACACGAAATGTGCAATCTTATTACGGGTGAATCAACTTTGGGCGTTGATTTCCTTTCCTTGCTGCTTGTAGAAATAGTACACATGGTTCTGTTGCTGCAATATAAACGTCGGCAACAATCTTCCATGCTGTAGAAATTATTTGTATTGATTGTTTTCTGTTTGTGGGTAGGTATTGTAATTTAATTTTATCCTATGCATCCCGCAACTGTTTCGTTGATCTTTAGGCAGCGTACTGTAAGTTATTGCGAATGCTTTTGCTGAGCTCTAGGTTTTATGAATGCGAATTCTACTGAATTGTACTGCATACAAAGCACAGTTTTTATGTTTTCCCTTGCTTAGATAATGGACGTAGAAGATCTTGTTTGGACTGAGTACGCAAACGAGACACTGAAACGGAGATGCAAGGTAGACGTCGTTGTTACGGGTTTAAAAGACCGCACATTTCAATTTGATAGATACACGGGACCATTCACCAATAGGTAAACGAATCAGATATTCTACTTCACTGCGGCCACAGCATCCCTGAATTACATCGTAATGCTCTTTTCTTTCCTGCGGCACCAGCGTTCCTGCATTACTTCATAATGCTCTTTTCATTTTTGCAGGCTCATTCAGACGATGACCGCGGAAATAGGTGGAGAAATTGGCATGAAGGGCGAGTATATGAACATTACTGACCCAGGTAAAGTATGTACTTCTATTAGGAATACACAAAATTATTTATTTCCGGGGGTTGTTTTAGCCCGTGTATTCGTAAACATTCTACTGCTTCTTTTTGTTGTTCAAAACACTAATTCAATATGAAAATCGGGGTTGCTCGGCACGTTCAAATTGCCGTCTAGCGTCATAACCCCTCACTGGCTTCCACCCGTAAGCCTGTTAATATTTCGCATGCGCTGCAGCTTGAGCATTTATGGTGGCGGTATTGTCGACAGATAGGACCCCAAGCCCCAGAACCTAAGCTATTGCCAACCGTGTCAAGGTATTATTATAGATGATAAGAAAACAGGACCGGTGGCTGCTGGAGATCTGGTAGAAGGCCGGCCGACTGGCTGCCTGTTTTTTTACCAGCCAGGGAGCTACGAGACCCCTCTATCTATCCGGGTAAGGCTCTAAAAGAAATACCTGTGTTCCTGTTTTTGTTCTATGCCAAATGATGAATTGTAACCCGTTCAAAACTGGATTGGCCCCAGAAACCGAGGCATACAGAAGGTTTATTTCCCCCTTCCAACGATTTCTTTCTCCAAGCCAGACATATATCCACGCCTCTTGATAATCGCATAAATTGAGAAGTGAAATCATATTTCCTCCCATTTCCTATTCATAATCATATCATACGAATGTTTCTGGACACTGCAGGACCACAACCTCACCCAACAACTTCCAGCCACCGTTATCGATTGCCAGCTCAGTCTATGTTTTATCACTACATTTTCCTAGCGCATCTCGCCAACGAGTTCTCGGCCGACCGCCATTGCGCTTGCAGTCTATTGGCAGCCACTCGGTAAAACCGTTTGTCCACCTTTTGTCCCTCATTCGGATTCCGTGACCAGCCCATGCCCATTTTCTTTGCTTAATTTGAACTAGAATGTCACTTACTTTGGTCTGGTCTAATTTATGCGGCTGTTTTTCTGTCCTCCACGGTGACCCCTATAATTCGGCCTTCTTTGGCGCGTTGTGCCAATATGTTTCTGTTGAAGTCTTTACGTGCGAACCCAAATTTCTGCCCCGTACTTAATTACTGAAAGAACGGATTGAATAAATACAGGCGTTTTAAATGACAGACGAAGCTTACCAGACAGGATGTCGGAGTTCTTATCAAACGCAGCCTCGCTTCTTCTGCGTGTAAAATGGCGTTCATAGTTGGGATCAGATGCTATGACGTGCCCAAGGCAAACGTATTTGATGACTGTTTTCAAGACTTCATTGTTTACTTGGAAGTAATGCAACCTACTCCTTAATACCAAATTACTTAATGGCATTCTAGACAAGTCATTTGTCGCAAAGAATCTGAGATCCATAGAAATCCTGCACGACAAAGTCCAGGTAAACACTGAACAGCCACCACACACCTCCTTACTCAAACCAGCGTGGAAGATCGCACATCCGTATCATACCACAACAAAGCCTCGGCAGCTCGTAGGGCGTGATATCTGAGCCATATCTGCTACACAAAACTAATCACGGCCTTCTGGAAGGCCTGAAGAATCAATGCATTACAGCCGTTAAGAGAACCACCACCCGCAGAGACAATACAAAAAAAAAAAAAAACTCCAACCTCCTCTCCCGGGAACCCCTATGTAGATGCGACGCATTGGGGGTTCACGTTGCAGCGTTGGACAGCAGAGGAACGGCGCTGAAACGATGCAGTGGAGCGGCGCATGCACCGCGTTTTAGAGCGCGCCTAACGGTGAGGGGATGCGCCGGCGCCAGTGCGTATGCCGCGGCTATGACACAACACAATCCAACACAATCCACTTTAATCCAATCCAATCCAAGCCAGTCCAGTCCAATCCAATCCAAGCCAAGCCAAGCCAAGCCAATCGAATCTAATCCAATGCCCCTCGCGCGAGAGTGTTCTCTATCGGAGAGGAGAGGGGGTGAGCGGCGGAGAGCGCAGCTGGCGCGGCGAGGAGAATGGGGGAGGGGTGGACGCCCATAACGCCGGATGGATGCAGCGACAATGCAAGTGAGTGAGATGCGTTCGCATCTAAAAATACCAATCAACAAAATGATCTTCCCTTTCACCAGATTGAAATTTCCTGAGAATATCAACGCTGGCTCGATGAGTTCTGAAATACGTCCCTACAAAGCTAACCCGCACCACTGCTTCGAATCTTAGTGGTTCGTGCACGAGAAAACTCTTGACAGGCAAATAAACTTCTGCGAAATTCTCCACACAGGACCACCCCTCTGACAAAAGCAACTCCACCACCTTCACTTGTGCTAACTGCCAGGGACCCCTTGCGGCCCACTGGCACTCCTGCGAGAAATTTGAAGTGCTAAAAAATTGATCACCGTGAAAATACCAGATATCTCCTTCCCAAAGGCGCCAAACAGGTTCGGGTGTTTCTCCCTGCGAAGGTACGCCGATGCAGTTTGCCGAGGGACACCACCGTTCATTTTCTGTGGCCACACAGCCCAATAAGGCTGATCTAGCACCTGCGTGCCCCCCCCCCCCCCTGCGGGTTGCCTGTGGCATCTTAACTTCCACCACACCAAAGCGCAAGCCCGCAAGTGGTTGCGGTGACCACAAACACTGTTGAAAGAAATGGCGCTGACTCAGCGTTTGCTTCTGCAGCATTCATTACACTTGAGGGCACCGAAGATATATTCGTGGAGAGACTCGCCACGGCTGCCAGCTGCGGTACCCCGCCAGCGCCATGCTTTGTGATCCGACGACATGAGTGGTAACGGTTTACGCAAACAGCACTCACAAGGGTGTGCGGTCTGAATAGCCCGGTCTGTCGGATAACCTGAAGACGTACGACAAGGACATGGCCGTCGGGTCTTTCCTCTTTGCAGCACAGCGAAAGGAACAGATTACCTAGTCCAAACCACAGATAAGCCAAAATAGACAGAAGTCATAGGAATCACCCAAGACACGGCATGAACATGAACGTACACACTACACGAGCTCACTCACCGAATAACGGGAAGAGAGAACGTATTTAACCGAACTGTACACACCTCCTTAAAATCTAGGTGATGTCTACCAGATATTAAATTCCAATTGGTCAAGAGTTAGGTGTCTCCATGAAAGACATTTAAAATGCAAACACAAATTTATTTTTTGTTCATGGTAATTAGGTATAACAGGGTGATGTTAGTACATGTTCAAGAGAAGTGACCATCATTGCCCAAACATCATTGGCGTGCTACACCATCTTATTGAACAACGTCGTTGACACTGGGGCCATTTGGTTAATATACCATATTTTCATTGAGTTAATGCCAGTATGCTCCACTTACATCGCTGCTGATGTCAAACTCTGGAGTTCCTTGTTCGAAAATGTGGTAGATCAGCTGCCTTCACCTTCCTTTCTTCTAGGCCACCCCAATGCACGTATGCCAGTCTGTGGCTCTTATCGCACTGATGACAGAGGTCCCTTTATAGAGAAAGTCGGAACATCATCGGGAGCATTCCTATTCAACAAGAAACATCCAGCATACCTTAAAATACAAAAACACTTATCATACCTTTACTTGCCAATTGGTTCTGCAGTTATATTTTTTATATATGTAGTGAGATGAGGGCAGAGACACATAAGGTAGGAACCAATTCCTGACCATATATTGGTTTATAGGAACCATTATTGGCATTAAGGAACTATATATTGGTGCATAGGAACCATATATTGGTAAGTGCCAGCTCACTGTAGCTAAAGACGCGGTGAGTTTATCTTCCCCGAAGGGGTTGAATGAATAAAGAGCAAACTGAAATACATATACGCACTTTCAAACTATGCTATACATGCAAAAGACACCTTCGCCTATATATACAACCAGACTGCTAATGGCGCATAGCGACGGCGCCGCCGAAAAATCCACTCCCACTTTCTTGGTGCCCTGCGCTATCGAAAGAGGCCGCTGTGTAACGAGGATATTAGGCGGGGGTCAGAGGCCAGAGCAAGGCGTGTGTACCCTACGTCAGTACCGAAGGTCCAATAAATTCATATTGTTCGAATGGCCAAAGTAGTTTGGAAACCCAGTGCGCCATGAGGCAAGACGAGAGAGTTGGCGCACCTTTCTATCATCCATCACCTTATACACAGACAGGCATTTCATAAACACAAAGGACAACAAACCCACAGCCCGCCCCGGTTACTGCAAAATGGTTCACACTTGAAAACTACGCTAACCCACTTACCAAAACCTTAAAAAATGCGCCCAGTTCCCCACGCTACATAAACACTTTCATGAAACCCAAAACATTTATGTAATAAACTAAAGTCCTTGGCGATACTAAGTGATGCACGTTGCACAACTCCCCCTTTTATCTTCATGAGCTTAAAAGAGCTGTGCGAACATGTAAGCCTTCTGCCACAGGCACATACAGCATTAGTTTCTCAGGGATACAAAACGAACACCCACCCACTTGACAGACATCTTTATTTACACATAGTGTGGATTTCGGGTAGCCTCGAACATCTTGCAGGTGCACCATACTAGTGACAATCCTGAAGAAGGGGAAGAACCCTTCTTCCGCTCTTGGGAATCCCCCATCGTCCTGACAAGCTGCCTATGCAAGCTTCTCAAGGTAATCCATTCGAGACTCGACTCTCCCCTTCTTACAGTACAATGGCCGTCTGGAGTACTGCCCTACTGGCTTCAGGGCCGGACGATCAACAAATTATCAATTTGTGGCATTAAAGACGTACATAAAAGATGCCTTCAATCACATTTTTTTAACTGGAGAATGTCTCTGCCACCACTTGGCGCTAAGATATCCTCAGCGACCTAAAATGTTTTGGTGTTTCGGGAAACATGATCAACACTTTTACTAGTTATTTTCCGGGGAGAAAGTTTTGCGTGATGGTTCGTAGTAGACATAAAGGCTCACATGCTGAAACATGGCGTGCCACAAGGGGGAATTTTAAGCTACACGCTGTATACTACAAATTACTTCCTTTGAAATCTTAGTCGCCTGCAATTTTCTCCTCTTTGTAAGGGAACGATGTGCCAATATTATTAAAATCACGTAACATGTCCCATCAAATGAAGATTGATGTGACAATTTCTGGCTGGGCGTGCACAAACAGTTTGAATGTGAACCCTGAAAAAAGCACTTCACTTGTATTCACCAGCACACGCGGCAATCATGCGCACTCTGATATCACTCTTAATTGTGTAGTGGTTCCTGTGAGAGGGGAGGACATTTTCGGCCTGGTATTAGACAGCAAACTAACAAATAATTCATAATAGAAAATAACATAAAATTATTTCTTATATAAACAAACTTCAGCAAAATGTTCTCAAAGCAGTGAATGTTTCTAATCTTCTCTCACAGCAATTCCACCGCGCAGAAAAAAAACTTAACCTCTCTATACAGCTTCGGTTCTCGATAGAGAATAATCTCTAAGAGACTAAGACACCCTCGAAATGCTGGGCCATCTGGAGTAGCCCAGTCGAATACCTCTATGTAGAATATAACAAGTGTAGCCTAGAGCGCCAGCGTAACTAAGTGTGCTTCCTTATGCTTAGTAAATCTCAACAATGCCTAACGAAGCATTTAGTTATTCTTTTAAAATACAACCATATTTTAGCTACTTTTAAACTGCCCGTATATTTCCGCTCCATTGTCATAATTGTATAAAGCTACAGCGTCGGAACACTGTTTTTTCTGTGAATACCATAAAAACGCCTGCCATGAACTGTGTAGCCCCACTGCATCGTTGCCCTATATCATTTGGCGTAGTTTTTATACGTATCGACAACCAATGAGTGCCCGAACTGCGATTCTGCAACATACCCTATCTCCTCAGCCCTAAAACAAATGTGCAGAATGTTATACAGATGCCTCTAAACCAGCCCCCACTGGGTATTCTGTTGCTCACAAATCCAGCTTAACTGTACGTAAAAGTATGAATGTGTGTGCGAGTATTTTTACGGAAGAGGCATCACCAACCTATCTACGCCCACTGCAGGGCAAAGGCCTCTCCCATTATTCTCCAATTACCCCGGTCCTGTGCCAACTGTGACCAATTTATCCCCACAAGCTTCTTGATCTCATCTGCCAATCTAACTTCCTGCCGCACCCTGCAACGCTTGCCTTCTCTAGGGATCCACTCTGTTGCCTTTAATGACCAGCGGTTATCTTGCCTTCGCATTACAAGGCCTGCCCACATCCATTTTTTCTTAATCTGTACTGATATGTCCTTAACACGCGTTTGTTCACTGACCCACTCCGCTCTCTTCTTGTCCCTTAAACTCCGCAGACCCGAGAATCAGGGCACGAAGAAATAACTTTGACCAAGTTCTTATACTTACTTTTGTGCTGAATAAAACCCACAAAAAATGCTTTTGAATGTGCGCCGAGCCTAACAACAAGTAAGTGCTTGTCCGCCTGCAGGGACACTGGGTCTATCCTTCGGCAGGGCAAGGAATACGTATACGTTTTTGCGTAATTGGAAAGGGCCGCAAATAACTGTTTCGAAGATGAACTTTAGAGAAAGAGCGATTAAATTGATTTTATTTGCTCTTGTTACACATTTCAAACACAACAATAGCACTTTTGGGGTGTTCTTAACGAAACACACTAGTGAGTCAAGCTATCAGCGCAATTCCTTTGCGACAGAACTCACGAATGGAATTCATAGAAGCAGTTTCTGCCAACTTCTATGCAAAGGTACACGTGGCACCGAGCACATCTTTGGCGTGTTTTCATGCTGCAGCCAGGGTTCCGGCACCTTGCTCCATTTGGCAAGTCGTCCTTCATTGGCAAATGAAGGGCGTCTGTTTTGCGGAAGTAAGATCTGATGGCAGAGCTTTTGGCCTTTTGCGTAGCGGGATGTGTACGTTATCTTCGTCATCTGGACGAGTGGCGGTCACCTTCTGCCATATCGATGCTTCTGTCAAGGAGAGCTTGAATGCAAGTAGTCCAGAATGATTTTCCTTTGGAAGCCCTCTGCCTTCTTGTTTGCTCTGTACTGAAGCCAGCTGTTTACGCAAGCAAGTACACACATGTGAAGAATTGTACGCAGTGTCCACCTGTTTGTGCGGCTCCTTTGAGCATATAGGGTGAGCATTCTTTCAGCTAAGTCAACACCACCCATATTTGCATTGTAGTTTCTGATGACGAATGGGCGCGGGACATCGAGGAACTCCTTGTCTTTCTTGCACCATCTTTTGCGCTTATCTTCACCTTCCACTTCAAAGGCAGCCGATGGCAACACAATGGGCTTTTTGTCGACACATTTGGTGCATGCAAGCGTGCTGTCTTGTCGAAGTTGCTGCTCCGAAGTGCCCTGAGATTTCTTCAACAAATCCTTGTCATTTGTGAAATGGGCCTCTTTTGGCATTCTGTTATTCATCAGAGTGCCTGTGCCAAAAATGTCCTTCTTCATGAGCTCATTCATAAAACCGACCGAAAAAAACCAACGGTCACATTAGGCGTGGAGCACGCAAGTACTGTCACAACCAGCTTCAAGACTGTGTTGCTCGATATGCCAAGGCCAAAGTCTGGAAACGTCTCTTTGCCTTTGTAAATTGCAAAATCATAAATCAACCCGTCCTTTCCAGCGAGAACAAAGTTTTTTAGGCCCACAGGGTTTGGTTTGTTAGAGATATACTGCTTCATAAGACAGCGTCCTGAAAAAGGGATGACTTGTTCATCCACACAGAAGCAGTTAGGCCTTGTCAAGCCCAAGCAGCCCTTTGGCAAAAAGGTGAACTGAAGAGCTCGAACTGAAGGGCTCGTTGGTACATCATAGCCCTTTGGCACTACTTTAACGAAAGGCGCAACCTTCCAAAGTATCTCGCTCTTCTTGTCGTCCTCACCGACGTTATCGCCAAGTTGGCAGCCCAGGTTAGATCACAGTAAGAAAAAACGATCCCGTGGCATGGTGTCGGCTACTGAACTGACAGCCGGGCCCTTCTTCAAAAAAAATCGTATTCTTGGATAGCCATTCACTCCCATCAGCATGAAACCTCACTGAAACTGTTTACCTTCCTGACCAGTGATTTTAGATATAATTCCACGCTCTCTCCGAATTCTCGGGTTTGTTTTCTCGCACATGTTTTCGAGCATGTTGTCATCTGCGTACTGCTTGTAGTAGCCAGCAGGCGAAAACTCCAATCTAGTTTCCGAAAAAACACACCACGTCTCGAGAACAGCCACATTGTTTGCTGGTAAAGAAATTGCTGCCCTCCACAGAGGATGCCTTTGCCAAATGCTAGCGCCGCTGGAGCCGTCGTCGTCACTCTCAGCAGATGGAAGAGCATACTCCTCAGTTTCGGAATAATACGCAGCATTCACGTCGTCGACATCGTCTTCATTATCGGAGTCCGAAATATCAGAAGTTTCACCGTCGCAAATTGATTTCAATACTTCGTCTGCCTTCTTGGTGGATAACACTCAAATTACAAAGCTATGCTCTGCTATGCTTGTGCGTGGTATTTTATTCTTCGTCAAGAAAACTTTGTGAGTGTTTAAAAAGTTCTTCATAAGCAGTTCTCTCTACTCCACCGAGGACTACTTACTGCGTGGCAGGGAAGCAAACGGAAGTTACCATACTACAAGATTCTGAAAGCTCTCACGAATAACCCGAGAAGAAAAAATGGCTTATAGCCTCAATAAAACGACACCAGGTGGAAGTAATCGTCCGACGATATGATTACTCCCCAACTGTCCCCCTTGGACAGCTATCACGAGTAAACCGAGAAGAAAAACGTGCTTATAGCTTCAATACAACGACGCGGTGTACGTAATAGATTTTCCAAATTCTTCGATGCATTGCAAAAGGGTCGACCTACATTCCAGCTTCACCAATATTCGCACTAATATGGTACGTCATCACCGATATCATGAAACACAATTTAGTAGGAGAATACACATTTACACCTAAAATGTTCAACTTAGTGAATAAAGCATGGTTTACGGCCGGACAAATGCTCGATGAATTATAAAATACCACATTTCTCGAAGAAAACCAATTTGTCTTGTGTCTTCAAGGCCCCGTTAAATAAACCTAAAGTAAATAAGATAGCACTTGAGGAAATTACACTGTCTACTCAAGTGAACACTGTCCCAGCCCCAAGCATGGTACAAGTCATCAGTATTGCTTTAATGAGCGACAATGCTACGCAAATCAAAGAAACGAAAGAGCTCGCTTTCGAATTTGCGTTGACAGAAAACGCTTTTGAGTCTTTTTTTATTGCAAAGCCGTAAACTCACTTTTTTCACTAGTGGTATACAGCTGCTTTAGACAAATGCATTGTAGCGATCTCTGTTGGAAAGCCACTACAAAAAAACAAGTCATTTTTGAGGACATCTCAACCTATATATGTCTACCTTCGCTTCTTTAGTGGAAACAGGCATGTGTTGCTTTGTTACGTTATAAAGCTGATCTAGCTGCATTGCTTATATAATAAGCAGGATCAGGCTGTTATAAAAGATCGGCATGAGAGAAGCAAGCCGTATCACTACAAGGATTTCTTGAATACAACAACTATGCACAGGAAGACGTATTTGTAGACGACCTAGCTTAATGTCGAAAATGTTATGCCTAGGTTTTTGTAGAGCTCTCTTTAAAACCTTCTTTACGGAGTGGAGCTGTTTTATTTTAAAACAAAGCTGTCTAGCTCTACCAGCCAAAGGTTCTTTCCTGGGGTGCGGGACAACAAGCTCCCAACGCGCCGGAGGTGGCGGCGGGGAGAGGGGTGAAGCCGGAGGGTTTCACTCAAAAAAAGCACTACAGATGGCGCGTCGAATTTACCCAGCGTTCCCCGCACGGAAGTGCCTGCTCGCCGGCGTCTACGGTACGGTATTGTAGTCTGCTTTAATGACAGTTGTTTACGGCCTGTTTTGGTGCAGCTTCGCATCCATGCTAAGGTGCCTTCCCACGGCTTGACTAATTTGTTCGACAGCACCTCCAAGGTAACCCGCACCGGACGCAATTAAGAGGTCGTACGGCAAACATACGTTAGGAGTGCTTTGCAGGGCGGGAAAACAAAATGTACAAACCACATACAGACATCTGGCCGCTAGAGAAACTCTACCATTTGCGCACTACTGGCACGAATGAGGCTACGTTTTCTAAATTGGTGATTACGAATTCGGCTGTCTATTAGGAGGTAATACAAAAGGCGGAGTAGCAACAAACAGTTGTGATAAAAAGAAATTTATACATTCGGTCAGTTTTGTCGATGTTCTCAAACTTACTAAACTGACTAGTTTATATCGGTATAAATTTGAATCACAGCTCATATTCCGAATTTTTCCGTTGTCTGCGCTTGCGTAGCGCGGTGGTGTAGCCCCAAGCTAGCACATCGGGATGGCTAGGTTCCGCTGTCGCACTCTTCGAAAGACGCTCCTCTCCGTTTCCCCTCTCACGACTCACGGCCGGGCTACAGCGGTGGTGCCCGCCGCTCTAGCCCTGCCGTGGCTGACGCTGCTGCTGCGTTCGGGGCGCCACCCCCTCGAATTGCAGGTAACGGCTGGCAGTATTTCGGGTTTCAATCTTTGTAGTGCCACGTATGTGAATTCATCTGATGTCCCATAGGCAATTATTGTGTGTGTCGTTTAAATCTTTGCTTTCCAACCACCTTCACAGCGTAGAGCCACGTATGGGAATTCAAGTGATGTCGCATGGGTAATTGTTGTGGGTGTCGTTAAAGCTTCACCTTCCATCCCACTTCACAGCTTTGAATGAAGCCACTTTTTTCGAGAATATCCTAATAACCTGTTGTTTTACTAGAACAGCACAATGAGTGTACTTTACTTTATCTTCTACGCTACCCGCCATGCAGAAACACCGCTAGAACTGCCTTCGTATCTGCATCGCACCTCACGGCCGCTATTTCTTTAAATCACCTGGCTATTTCCGTAGTGACCATGCCGAGATGCCAAGGTCTTCTACTGCTCCAAGATCTGAATGGGGAGCAATGCCTCTCACTTGGAATAGGGGTGGTCTCTGCCTCAATGTACTCTAAACAAAGGAATCAGAAAGGCGAAACAAATACAGAAATGTGAATACTTTACATTGCACATAAAAAGACCAAAGAACTCGTTTCACACTTTTCCCAGCTTCTCCTTAATGACCAATGATGTGTTGTATACTGCAGAAAAATATTGCTGGTATTCCTTTATCTTTTTCACCATTTTTTGTGACATCGAAGAGCACATCGTGATTGGTGAGTGGAGGGTTTAACATTGGAGGGTTCCGGATGTGTAATGTGCGCCGACATCTTACACATGGGCATATTTGCTTTTCTCCACCGCGACCTCGTACTAAGCAGCACAACGCCTTACCCACTGAGCCACCGAAGCAGCCTAAAGAGGACATCACTGGGTGCTGTGAGCAAGACGGGGTCCTGTTCTCTACTATACTGCATTACAACCACCTCCTTAAAAGCATGTACTGATTGGCATTGCCTAACGTCCCAAAGATTAAAAGTCATTTGAAAGGGGTATTCCTGAGGTCCTCCTGGTATGGCGGCACTCTTTAAGGGACGGTTATCAAGTGCCGTTCCTACGAGCCACGCATAGATGAGCATTCATGTGAGGTTGTGCCACTTGGGAAAAGTTACAAAAAATACTTGTGCAATTGCACATGGACAGGGATACTGGCTTCTCTCTGCGATCACAGCTGCCGATAGGGCTCATAACCTGTCTTTTATTTCTCTGGCTCTCTGCACATTTGGGCTAGCAATAAGTAGGTATGGTAGGCTCACACATTTACCGGCATGCATCTTGTGACAACAATACAGGGAAGCACTTATCGGAAATCAATACGGAAACAAAGCTGAGCGCCTGTTCTAAGGCATCCCATTTGATGTTTGCTAGCTGATATTCCTGCCTTTTAAAAATAACGGGCCTAACAATAGTGTCTCATAACATGTCCTTGCCTCAAGATTAATTTTAGGAGAACGCTTAGGCAAGTCCAACCATCTTCTTTCATGGTTCCTGATTGGCGATGTAACAAATCGCAGTGCTGAGAAGTGATTGGAGGGACTCAGCTTTTTTCATGCTTTGAGCACTCTGTGTATAAAGGGAACTGTTGCGACTGCAAGTGCTGTACTTGTACAAGTGAAACTCTATTCTATAATACAAGCCAACTATGTTTTATAGCGTAGTGACCCATTAGGGCAGCACCCACTAAGAAACAGTTGGGATACAATAGTCGCGAAAATGAATACAATTTGTCGCCCTATCGCACGGCGCCAACCAGAGCTGATAGGAAATATTCCCCCTGCGAGGAATTGATGCCTCGGATACAATACCTATGTTTTTCACAGAGCCATGGTTCAGCGAAAGCAGGTCACACGCCCAAAAAGCCAAGGGGCCTTCTCACATCTGTGCTCTGTTTAACGAAGTGACAGGAGTAAATGTTTTATGAACATTTCTTGAAATAACTTTGCAAAATATTTTTGTCAAGTTTTAAAAAATTTCGAATCCGCAAAACTTTCTGATGGCTAGAATTATCACTTTGCCGCATCAGGCCTTCAGCGACTGAACGCCAAGGCGACAGAATGCATACATGCATGACTGGTACATTCCCAAATACTATAAAAGCACTTGAGCCTATGCAGGTTAACCTGCAAGACAGAAAACTTTGAAAACTTTGTTTAGAAAATCTTTTGTTTAGCGGGAGCTCTTTTTGTTACATTTTAGCAATCAGATGTTTAGTAGTATTAGTAGTAGCGTCCTGTGTATCAAAACAGTGTTTGGCCATCCATCAACACAAGATCCTGCGTGCCACAGTCACACAGTTTGTTTTCTGGGTGATAGGGTTGCCTTCATGTAAACTTTGTTGTGTGCATTCAGAAAACTTCATTTGTTTACCCCCTACCTTTTTTCTAGTTCTTTAACAGTTCTGAAATTTGCCGCCAAATTCTAAACGCGAATCTTCCATGAAAAGGGTAAATCACTCTAGATTCCAAAGTAGATTCACAAAGTAGGTCCTTTGGTAGAATGGCTTGAAAATAACAACTTACTCTTCACCTCTCGCACGGTATGCTTTTGACAGGCACAATTATTCAGTAACTGATGGCACCTAGTGGGGTACGTGGGGTACGCCCACGCCTGTTGTATACGCAGAAATCTGGGCCAACCACAACGAGCACTATATGTTGTATATGAAGCTTTCCCTGGGCCACATATCAGTGGCTTTGTATAAGTACAAAGGACCCCTAAATCACCATCTCCACACTGCTCTGAGGAAAAAACTCCGTCACATTTCCTACGGTAGTGACAAAAGCGGGAGATCATAAAAAGCGACCGCCAGCCACGGTGTTCACTTTATCACAAGACACGACCGAAGGTGCGACATATTTGTGCTTTTCTTGTTATTGTCTCTCGCTTAGAACTAGACTTCTCGGGAGTTATGAATTCGACATCGCACAGTACGCGAGTGCAATGGCAGGGTATGATAACATTACTCTTGCCTCCTTATTTTGTGTCAAGGGTGATGGCACCAACAAAGATTGGTCGTGACAAGTCGCTCTTGTAATGAGATGAAATCGATGTCGTACGACAAGAGCGACAGAAATCGCCTTACTTCTGTTTCTTTTGTTCGCTTCGTTGCAAGTTTGAACGCGCCACAATTCAGCCCAGTTTAGAGTGAAAAACTTCTACAGTGCTGAAAATCTGCAATACAATTGGGAGCAGGGTACTATTTTCCGACATGGCACACTTTTCGCCAGCAAGAAAGCAAAGACAAATCAGAATTATACATGGAAATAAAGAATAACTGAATGTACACTGATCGCGCAAAAATAAACAACACAAGTCATGGGGCAGGCTGGCGTACTGCAGCAATCACGAAATTTTACAGCACCTTGGTGCTTTGCAGTATGAGAATGTGCAAAACATTATAACTTGTCTGACTGTTAAAAACTGTTTCCTCTTCCAAAAGAATATTTATTCATCAAATGAAACAGCCACTCTAAGCATTTCATTATTACTAGAGAGCGTTCACGCTTTTTATAAGCGTGAAACCTAAACCAGCGGCACAAAAAAAATGACTCGACCACATCGGGTACTTTGCTGCTTCGAAGCAAAGTTTAGGGCAGTGCTCAGTGATCTGGCTGCATTCAACAAAATCAAAAAGAATGTATTGATGATGGTGTCAATCAGTACAATATCCGCTGTGTGCATTTCGTTGCAGGTGAGGACTATGTGGCACAAAAGCATTTATTTTATGCCTTGTCATGATGCTTTAAACCTTACATATAGCTTGAAATTTTCACTATTTAATCCAGCTGTTGTACTTATGAATGAGGCAAGCCCGATTTGGCAATCAGCCTCAACCTAGGGTATTTGTAGGGTCCCCAGGTTACACCGCTGCAAAAGGGCACTCGTCAGGTAATTTTGAGATTTAACCTATTATTTTCACCTTCCAGTAGTTCCAAATGACCAGGTGCGTTCTGTCAGCCGGCTCTGGTAATATGTTCTGAATCGTTGACACAAAAAATACACACAACAATTTCATCCGTGGAATCTTCCTCGCTCCAAGTCGATAGGCAGTCGCCCGCTATGCTTGCAAGGCAGGTCCACGAAGATGGTATTAAAAATCTGAGATGGGCGCGGCTTTGGAGGATGGAAAGAGTATTAGTAGGCACAGAAAGAAATATTTACACTAAGTTTTAATTTTTCTATTATAGAGCAGGAAGCAGACTGGGCCGTGTAAGCTACTAACAACCTTAACACTGGTCGCCTGCTCGATCTTCAACGTGGCTGCTTCTGCCCTTTTCTGAAAGTTCCGGGGAATACTGCCAAGCCGAACAATGTTCGCTCTGCAACACTTCACTAAAACAACGTGAACCAGTGTTGTCAGACATGGGTGCAATTTTTTCTGCAATGCTTAATAACTGCCTCTCGCATTCAGCGTTTCTGCACTACTCACCAGTTCAATTTCTACGCATGGGCAACTACACCAGCTTTGGTGCGATGTGGCCAGATTTGAAGACAAATTTGGCTAAACACGGTTGCGTTTTCACGACATTCTGTTTTCTGGCACGCAGTCCTACAAAACCATCAAAATTTGAGCCTCCCAGAGCATGTGAGAAACCCAAAAGGGTGTGCGCCACCGTACCAAATTTTTAACACGTACATACATCGGCATCACTTCACCTTTGCGTAATCATTCAGATTCACTGGGAGATCAGATTAAAGATAGTCACGCGTTCAACGCAACAGAACCCTGTTGTCAGAGCCCTTCACCACCTCGCACACTCCACAAGAAGTGCACAGCAGGCTTGGGTAGCACAGTAACACCAGCGCCTCGTTCCGCATGCCACGATTACCTAACCAATTGCTGCATGCTCGGGTGGAGAAACTTTTGTAACTAGAGAAGCAGTAGTTTCAAGCAACACATATAGTAAGAAAAATAGTGCACAGGGATGACGCTTAGCTAGCAGAAAAACCACGTTATGTGCGCTAATATAGTCGGGGTCACCAAACAGGTAGAACCGCCATGTGGTCGAATGGCCAGTCCATACAACCTAAGGCAAGGCACACGCTTCTGATGCTCCCTATGCACAAAGGAGGCCTTTTTTCACACTACACAAGCCTTGTAAGACCTGCACTCTTGAGGCACGCAGCCTAAAAGTGTCAAATAAGTCGCATTAATTAGGTGCAAGCGCCACCAATTGCTACTTCAAACACGAGAGGCCTTGCATCATGTCACTGCAAGAACACTGCCTAATTCTTGCAATAAAAATAAACACCGCACATATACAGCCCATGCTTACTGACATCACAAAATGACTCAACATATATGTAGTCAACGTTCAACATGCACTGAAAGCCACCTTGCTTGCCTTTATAACCCACGTTCTTCTTTAGCGTAATAATTTCCTACATTATCATCCCACTTGAGGTACGGCTGACACAAGTGCGGTAGACCTGGGTGCCCCTCAAGAAGCTTCACTGTTTCTAGCACAACCAGTTTTTTTATTTTTTCCACAAGTACTATCGCAGTATTGAAACCGTCCTACACTTGCATGTTGTGCTGTGGTCAGCTGATTAGTACCGCATTCTTGAAAATAAAATAAGAAAGCAAACATTTGAGGCACTGGAGCCTTCAAACTGCATGTTCTATCCATGGCAGGTCAGTTTTTCCTTGTAAGCAAAAAGTGACAGCCTTCAACACGTAGCAACCTTTTGCACATATATGGTGCCTCATCTTTGAAGTGATTGTAGTATTTGTAGAGTCCTGTGTACCCCTGTCACTCTTTCAGTTCATTAAAATTTAACCAACAACTACCAACTAGCCAGTAACACTCCTTAACAAAGGTTACCTGCACAGGAGTACTATTCAAAAGATGGATATGGTTTACCATTAGCAAGGATGAACAAAAAAAGCTACGAAGTATAGAAAACAGCAGCCCACTTTATCACAAGTTTTTACATTAAAGGGACCATAAATAGGTCAAAATTTTAAGCACGCTCTCTCTAGATAACTTGTTTCTTTGACTGCGTGTAAATTCTCATCGCCACTGAAGGGAGCAGTGATCTAGCTTTTCGCGTGTTATGTAGCCAATATGACGCAGCTGACGCTGAATACTACGGCACCACTACTGGCGGGTTCCATCAAATGCTGCCACCAATGGGCAATTCTGACTCTGTGGGAAGCTGCCAGCGGTTTCGGCTGTTTGGTTCGCATCAATGCGAGCGACACTCCGGTGGAGCATATCTTTGCAGCAACAAATGTCCATCACATTAGCTGAGCTGAGTTTCTTGACATAGCGTGTCGTTTATAAGATCAGAATATTGCTTCAAAGCACGGACTGTCTTCTGCCTGCCGGAACGCTATGCACGCGACCGGAGCAATCTGCCTACACGGTGAGCATAGAGCCCGCCCAAATTGGCACATACCCCAGCAGCTATAACTTGTTGCCACCCACCAGAGCAGCACTATTGCTGAAAACAAAGTTACAAATGCATGAAGTGGGTGATCGTGTGCGCAAAATTGCGCTGGGATTAGGTTACGGCGCTACTTCGCAGAGTAGTGACAGAAGAACTGCGGCTATGCTAAGCCTTACTGCGGGACCCGACCTCGAGAGGACCTGTTCGCGTGACACCACTGCATGCAACAAACGCAAGTTGGCCACTAGTCATCGCTGAACGTCTTCAGGTATTGTCATTAGCGAGTGTTCTGTGTTTGGGGGCTTCTAATGTCCTCCAAACGCTTGTTTTTCCTATTCTAGATGTGACGTGGCGAAGCTAGCACGGCTGACACAAAAAGCAGTGCCTCTTATCCAATAGTCGGCCGAGCATGCCCGTCGGCAGCTAAAAAAACGTAGCACACAGCCTAGCGGAGCCAATGGCTGCGCGTATTTTGGAGCCCAATGGCTATGAAAAGGGTCTCTAGGTTGTCGTGCACCAGGCTCATTCTTTCGTAGCATCCAGAGAGCTTAGAGGTGCAGCAAAAGAGCAAAACCTACTGGCACTATTGCCTTGACAACCTTAGTTAGGGCCCATTTAAATCAACATGGGCTACGAAAACCAAAACAAGGACGCGCGTTCATTCATGTTTGTGACTAGTCCTCAATCGTTTACAACAAAAATTTATTTGGAATAAATCCAAATATGCCTGCCTAAACTGCTTCTAAAACTACTTGCAGCAGATGCCTCCTTTGCCTGTACTCATTCTTTGTTTTCCTGATGTGACATTTTTTTTAACTACTGACAGCGTAGAACTACCCGAAAATTTTTTTTATGTCGCATACCCAATTATATAACCCTTCTGTTTTTTTCTCGCAAAGAGGAGATTTTTAAAACGAAGAACTTCTTGCACATCAAATGGGAAGACAAGAATATTTACCATGCTCCAATCGTGTGTCCCATTCTGCATTCAACTTATGCCAACACGAACTACTGGCCAGACGTAGATATTTTTTCAGAAACCCGCCTACATTCAAGAATATCGGAGCAACTACTGTTGGTCACCTGCTGAACAAGGCTTTCCAGAAGGCGCCCAGGCATTTTGACTTCAGTTGCGACTCCAAGAAAAAGCTGGAATGAACAACGAAGTTTGCAACTTATTTGTAATCTTAGGTGATCACGTTGTGAATTTCAAGGGCTAGAAACAGCGCGAAAGGCCGGAAGGAGAAGTGGAGAACACACCAGAGTGCTGCTGTGTCTACAGCTCTCATCCCCATCTTTCACACTGTTTTTATTCCATCATGCTTCACCAACTAGCCCAAGCTATTACATTAGCCGTGAACGTATACCGAGGTCACTTGGGCAACAGTGGCTGCTTTATATTTTTTACAGTTTAAGCTACCTTCAGCTTCTTCGCCTCCTAGTTTTCATTCAAGCTTTTTATTTACCATTATAGCAACAACAGCAACGTTGACGTTATAATTTTGTACCACAAGTCACAGCGAAAGACGTTAATGCAGTTCCCGTAATACCCTCCGTCGCTATCACTTGTATTGCTTCTGGGCTGCTTCGAGCCAGCGAAAAAGCAAGCGAAGATGAGGTCGCTGCCGCTGCCCCCCATGAATTGTGTAAAAATGGGTTCGCTCGTCGGTGCTCCCCGCAGTATTTGTTTTTTGTAACCATTGAGTTATGATCTTCACGTCACTTGTCACCACCGGTGCATGAGGTTACTTTTTTACAGCTACGATGAAGTCGAGGTGAGACTGAAGTGGGTGCCAGCAAATTATTCGTCAAAAAGGCGCACCTCCTGATGTAAAAACAGTTCCAATTACCGTTTGGCCAGTTAGAATGAAAGCCTTCAACTCATCTAGACGACCGCGCCCCAGTAGAAGCTCAACCTGATGCCCTGTTAACGCGTTTTAGTATGTGACAGGAACACGAAAGGAATGAGTCAAAGCAAGAGTATTTAACCATAAGTGAGACGCGCGCCTGCAAGTCATTCGTCCTCATGGTAATCAGAATCGCCTAATGTCCGTAGCACACCAGGGTATTGCACGACATTGTGGCAGGAACCCGAAAAATCAGACGACTTCGGCACTAACCTGATAACTAGCCATTTTACTCTGGAAGCTACCAAGTGCAGCTGATTGTTTTATAACATCTTATTGCCGCACGTTACAGGATATTCATGTCGTATGAGTAAACTACGGGTTCTTGTCAGCTTGGCGTTTGGGCCAGCATTGTAGTTATTCCAGCTGTTTAATGTACTAAATGGTGCAGAGAAAATACATAGTTAAATTCCCACAACCCTCCTTAGTAAAGAAAAAAGCTATTGTGACAAGATGTTGGGGTACGTAGTGAGCCGACGGGTATTGGTCGAAGTCTGTGCTGGAGAGAGGGACTGATGAGAGCTGAGCAGCTAGAAGAGGAAGTCGACGACGATCGGTGGTCTCGACTAGGTTGCTGCGTGATTCGAGACACTCTACTCTGTCTTTTCCCCCTGTAAATACCTTTGGTGAATACAATACCTCCCCGTAACAGTTTGGTAGAGGTGGGGATACGACACATGCAGCACGGAGCTCCGAAGCGGACGGCAAGTTCCCCGACCGACGATCGCGCCCGAGGGAGCTACAGCGACTGCATCTGTATTCATCGTTATCTCCCAGCAGCGTTACCCCAGCACGTTCTGCGGCACAGATAATGTTGAAGAGTTGACCTTGAAAACTGGCTGAAGACGTATGAGCGCGTTAGCGCTCATAACAGGTTGGATCCCACAATCATGCTTGCGAACGTGGACAGCTCTTTGAGGGGAGCGGCCAGGAGTTGGTTTCCAACTAACGAAGAGACGGTAACAAGTTGGGACCACTGTATATCCAAGCTGCGCGAGCTCTTCGGAAATCCTACAGACCGCCAAACTGCCGCGAAGCAGGCACTGACCTCCCGTGTACAGAACCCTACCGAGCCCTATGTGGCGTACATTCTGGACGTGCTATCCTTGTGCCAGAAAGCTGACGACCAAATGGCGGAAGCGGCCCACTTCGCGCATATGCTCAAGGGAATAGCGGACGACGCTTTTAATTTACTCATGTGGAGGGACTGCACAACCAGGAAATCAGTCATTACGGAATGCCGCCATTTTGAGCAGGCGAAAGGACGTCGCCTGACTACAAAATTTACCCGACTTCCGAACACCGCTCCAACGTCGTCGTGCGAGGATTGTTGTCTTTCTGATTATCGACCACCGGAGACTGACACGAGCCCAGCTACAACGGGAAGTCTGACCAGGCTTATAAGACGAGACGAGGCCCCACAACGATTCCCCAGACGGAAACGTGCCTGCCGTCCATCCCTCTGATCCAAGCGGTCGTCCGGGAAGAAGTAGCTAAGCTCACCTTTCAGCCTGTTTGTGCTGTGAGAGGCCCAGGCGTTAACGAGCCTCACCTGCCCTCGAGCTACGGCGGCCGCAATGAATACCAACCGTCCACCTATTGTAGCCGCTACCTTTCGGAATGGAATACACCCGACGAACGCCAATTTGCTTCCACTGCCGCCGAGTCGGGCAGGTTGCACGGTACTGCCAGAGGCGTTCACTATTCCCGGTCCGGCAAGTCCTTTCTAGCTACACGTACCCTGATCAGATGCCTCGTCGCTTTACTCCACCACCTCCGCCCCAACCAGTAGACGACAACGCTCCATTCCGCCGATACAGCAGATCGCCGCCACCCCAGCGCCGTCAGTCCCGTTCGCCACAGCCCCGGCGTCCCGTCTCGCCGACGCCGTATAACAACTGCCGCCCGGAAAACTAAATGATGCAGCACTCAGAGGTGATGCTGCATGCCCGACGACCACCGAAAATCCTCTGTTGACGCTTTGTATACGGAAAAACGTACTGGAGATTCAAGCTGACGAAGTTGCCGTTACTGCGTTGATAGACGCGGGTGCACATATGTCTATTATTAACTCGGAGCTTCGCCGCCGCCTTCGCAAGGTGCTCACGGCCCCCACTTCAAGTGTTGTACGAGTCGCTGATGAAAGTACGCCCACTGTCGCCGGGATGTGTGCAGGGCGTGTTACTATTGCTGGCAGACAAACCGTCGTGTTGTTTACTGTGCTATACCAATGCTCTCACGATGTTATTCTTGGCCTCGATTTTCTCGCGGGCCATTCAGCACTCAACGATTGTTCGGCTGGAGTCCGCCACTTGGAGCTGCCTTCTTATCACGGCCACGACAATGTCCCGCGGCAGCACTTCTGTTCCTCAGCCGACGTTCGTTTACCGCCCCTAGCCACTACACTCGTGTCCTTGCAACTGTCTCCCCTTGTCCCTGATGGTGATTACCTCGCTTCACCTCTTGCTGACGTACTATTCGAGTGTAATGTGATGACGCCGCAGGCTGTCGTAACGGTTTTGGATGGTCGCGTCCGACTGCCGTTCACCAACCTTGGCTATACACCACAGGTTATCCCAAAAGGAATGTCGCTAGCTACACTATCTCCCCTTTGAATATGCGACGTGAATGCATTAGCCGACGTCACCTGCCTAGACTGTCAGCGCGAGCACAAGCCCACTGCAACCCTGCCGCTCGATCTCGAACCTATGATAGCCTTGGATCTTCCAACTGTACACGCAAGGGAACTTCGTGATTTATTTTAATCGTTTAGAGACATATTTGACCTTGACGATCGCCGTCTGGGATATGCCACTACTGTTCAGCATCGCATTCACACAGGGGATGCCTCTCCCGTACGCAGACGGCCTTACCGGGTGTCAATGACGGAACGCCAAGCCATTCAAGCGGATGTGGACAAGATGCTTTGCAAGGACATTTTTGAGCCTTCCACTAGTCCATGGGCATCCCCCGTTATCCTGGTCCAGAAGAAGGATGGTACATGGCACTTTTGCGTATACTATCGTCATCTGAACAAAGTTACTACTAAAGACGTGTGCCCTCTTCTTCGCTCTGACGACGCGTTGGATTGCCTCCACGCAGCCAAGTACTTTTCTTCCATTGATCTCCGAACTGGATATTGGCATTTTGCCATTGATGAGCTCGATCGCGACAAAACAGCTTTCGTAACGCCGGATGGTCTTTATCGATTTAAGGTAATGCCCTTCGGCTTACCTAACGCACCAGCCACGTTCGAGCGGATGATGGACTCCCTGCTACATGGCTTTAAATGGTCTACTTGTCTCTGTTACCTTGATGACGTCATTGTTTTCTCGCCCACGTTTGAAAGCCATCTCGAACGCCTTGCGGTGATCCTTGACGTTTTCCGACGAGCAGGACTACAGCTTAATTCCAAGATGTGCCGTTTCGGGCGTCACAAAATCACAGTACTCGACCATCTAGTTAACGCCACGGGAGTCAGCCCCAACCTTGTCAAGGTTCGGGATGTCAAAGAGTTCCCTCAGCCTCGCTCTCCCAAAAGCGTCCGAAGCTTCATTGGCCTGTGTTAGTACTTCTGCCGCTTCATTCGAAAATTCGCGACTAACGCCCAGCCACTCACTGATCTTCGCAAGAACGCTACCTTCTCTTGGGGATCAGAACGAACGGCAGCTTTCAAAACGCTGACAAACCTTCTCGCTGCTTATCCCATTCTTGGACATTTCGACCCGGCGGCACCCACTAAAGTACCTACAGATGCGAGCGGACAAGGGATTGGTGCTGTTTTGGCGCAACGACCGGACAACGGCGACCGAGACATTGCTTACGCCAGCTGTCTTCTCTCGTCATCAGAGCGGAACTACGCTATCACGGAGCGCGAATGTCTTGCTCCTGTATGGGCCGTAGGAAAATTCCGTCCCTACCTCTACAGGAGGCCGTTCACAGTTGTCAGCGATCAGCACGCCCTTTGCTGGCTGTCCTCCTGAAAGGACCCCACGGGCTGCTTAGGGCGTTGGGATTCGACCTTACAAGAATATTGCTTCACTGTCTTCTACAAATCTGGTCGTACACACCATGATGCGTACTGCATTTCCCGCCATCCCGTCAATCCATCTGGTTCCTCAGCCCACGATTCCGACGCTAGTGTCCTGGCTGTTTGTGATTTGATTCACACTGAGTACAAACAGCGTCATGAAACTACCTTACGAGCGATCATAGACAATCTGCGGTCATCGGCACATGATCCTTCGCTGCAGACGTACCTAGTACAAGATGGGGTGGTTTACCGCCACAACTTTCGCCGTGACGGCGCTGCTTTGCTCCTGGTTGTTCCGCAACACCTTCGACGGTCCGTGCTCCAACTGCACGACGCACCTACTGCAGGCCATCTAGGTCTGACACGCACCTATGACCGCGGCAGGCGGCGCTTCTTCTGGCCTGGCGTTTATAGGTCGGTTCGACGCTACGTCTTTGCTTGTGACGCCTACCAACGACGGAAAAGGTTAACAACGGCACCGGCTGGTCCCTTACAGTTCCTCGGCGTGCCGAGTGAACCGTTCTACCGTGTAGGGATGGACCTTCTTGGTCCCTTTCCATTCTCAGCCTCCGGGAACAACTGGATGCCGTAGCAACGGACTATGCTACCCGTCTTGCTATTACCAGGGCGCTTCCTACAAGTTGTGCTACTGATGTCGCTGACTTCCGCCTTCACGACGTCATTTTACACCACGGCGCTCCACGTCAACTTCTCACCGACCGGGGACGATACTTTTTGCCCAAATTGGTCGCGGATCTCCTTCGTTTGAGTTCCACGGCACACAAGCTCACCACTGCTTACCATCCCCAAACCAAACTACTTACGGAACATTTTAACCGCACCCTTACGGATATGTTGTCTATGTATGTCTCAGCGGATCACAAAGATTGGGACTTGACGTTGCCGTACGTGACGTTTGCGTACTCCTCGCGCCAAGATACGGTTGGTTTTTCACCCTTTTATCTCCTCTATGGACGTGAGCCCACTTTGCCGCTTGACACCTTGCTACCGCCATCGATCTCTCCACCGAATGAATATCCCTTCGAAGCTATTTCTAGAGCAACTCTAGCCCGTGAAGTCGCCCGCACCCGCCTTTCGGCCTCGCAGGTGTCGCAGAAAACACGTTATGACCTTAAGCACCGCAACGTCTATTATCCTCCAGGAACGCTCGTATTGTTATGGTCTCCTCCTCGCCGTGTGGGCCTCGCTGAAAATCTTCTTTCGCCTTATCATGGCCTTTACAAGGTCCTGCGGCAGGTCACCGATGTGACGTATGAGATCCGTCCTGTTGCAGCGTCCACATCGTCTTACACGCCGAAGACCGACATCGTGCATGTGCTGCAGGTGAAGCCCTACAATTCTCGCAGCTTGGACGCAACACCTTAGTCAGCACCGAGTCGGTGCTTTCCCGGCCGGGGGGCTATGTGACAGGGATGTTCGGCTATGTACTGAGCCGACGGGTATGCGTCGGTGTCTGTGCTGGAGAGAGGGACTGATGAGAGCTGAGCAGCTGGAAGAGGAAGTCGACGCCAATCAGTCTCGACTAGGTTTGTTCGCGCATACAAACCCCCTACTTTGGCTTTTCCCCCTGTAAATACCTTTGGTGAATACAATACCTCCCCGTAACACTATGAATTTATGAGAATTTGAAGATACCTATTCTTTGTTTGGGGAAATGGCAAATTTACGCCAAGAAAGTATGTTCTTTAAAAATGACTTTTCTCCCCATGATCTCTCAGTTTTATGCGTAAAAGTTCAACATCAAACCACCTAACCAAATTCTGAACGAAACCATTCACCCCCTCTACAACTCCAGTGCATCAGTAATTATCCAAACTCTGTTGTTAGCCAATCGAACATCATGCTACACTTTTACATATCTGTTTCTAACCAAGGCTGCTTAAAAATTATTTCCAATAATTTTTTTTTGTGTTGGTAGGCACAGAAAAATGAAAAGAATGATGCACAATCATTCTACTATTCAACTTCTGTCATTTTGGTATTTTACTCGGTGCAATCTTGCAAAATGAAATGAAGCAGCCAGGCGCGGCCGACCTTATTTTTGACAAACATAATGCGCTTCTGGAAACGGCTATAAATTATAGCGCCCGCGTCCACTCACACACCGAGGGTCAAATAACCATACTTTACAACGTAGGCTCGTGACACAACACGACTCGACGACCAATCTGGCCACGCGATGCAGTTTTGATTGGTGTATAGAAAATGGTACTGGGTTCCAAAAAGATATTCAGTTTGAAAACAGTCTGGCACCTACGAATATAATGCATGTACTGTAGTCACATGAACATAAAAACAGCGCGAGGGGACCCGATCAGTGGCCCAAACACGGCTGCACCATTTAGAAGGCACACAATAAAAAAAATGCAATGAAACCTTAAAGAAAAAACAACGATGCTCAGTTAGCACAAAAACATTCATAATGTAAGCCTAATCACTCCTCGGCAAGGAAAAAAACGCCAATACAGCGCATAGAAGAATCGCAGTCACGGCGACTTCAAAAAGCGAGCCCGTATTCATAATGCCGCCTCGTAATCACCATCACGAATCCAGTTTTATAGTTCAGGTTAATGCAGTGGTCAGATGTCTGCACTCAGTTACCGGCGAACCTGAAGGGGTAATTATGGCTAACGCTATACTCCCGATGCAAAAACAGCGATCTCGGACGGACATTTTCACTCGGTAAACAAACATTGCGTTGCTCAAGCACGCGCTTCAGCCGTATTCCACTATGGAAGCAATGTAACACTGAATGGCGGGTAACAGTAAACACTTATTTCAGATCTACACCTCGATCTATTCACCAACGACCGAATAATAGTTTTTTTTGTACGGTTCATACGTTTTCTGCCCCAGGCAAATTCAACAAGTCCTAACTCGTAATAGTTACATGATTGACTAGCGAGGCAGGGGTGAGGACTTGACTTGTTAGGGAGACACAATGGCAACAAGTATTAATAAAATATACGTACTTACATACTGCCACGACTTTATTATTGTGGGAGCAATCCCCGACCGGCTAACGGGGCGGTTTCTAGTAATGCGTATGTGCTGACTGGTGGACGGAGGAGAAAGAAGACCAAGCTCGCTTGCTCTAGCTTGCTTGTGGAATGCCAGTGTTGGCCGGCACAAGTTCGCCCTGTTAATAAACGCTTTTACAGTCCTTACTGGAGCTCATCGCTACATAAGTGTTGGAGGAGCTGGGTACATGATACCCCATCCGTCAAGGACGCACAGCTCGGGGTCGCCAATTCAAGTAGAAGTTTCGCCCGTCCGCTGGTGAACCAGCCGTCGTCTACTCGAACTTCCAGCGGAGTGCGGCCTTTTACCTGATCGCACAACCAGGATGACAGGACGGGACGCTGGCGCTGTGAGCACGACTCCAACGTGCAGCCCTTTTCAGTACCTGGTTCCGCCGCAGCGGCAACCAAAAGTCTTTTACGGAGAGCCTTATGAAGACGCGCAAGATTGGCTTGAGCACTTCGAGCGCGTGGCAACGTTTAACGGCTGGGACAACAGATTCAAGCGGAAAATGTGTACTTTTTACTGGAAGAGAACGCCCGAACCTCGTATGAAAATAATGAATCCACGATGTCGTCTTGGGAGGAGTTTTGCCAACGGTTACTAGCGACCTACCCAAACAGTGACCGCAAGGAGAAGGCTGAGGCTGCCCTTCAAACCCGAAACCAGCGTCCGAACGAGAGCGTCGCCTTGTAGGCCGAACACATGGCTGATCTTTTTAAGCGTGCTGACCCCTCAATGACAGACGACACGAAGGTTCGACATCTCATGCGCGGCGTCAAGCAAGACATCTTTGTCGGGCTGATGCGGAGTCCCCCGACAACGGCTTCCGAGTTCGTCCGCGAAGCTACCACGATTGAAAGGGCGCTCCGCCAAAGGGCGCGGCACTACAGTCGCAACGAACCAGCCCTGCCCAACGTATCCGGGATGGACAGCCTCGGTCTCCAGGAGCTCGTGAGACACATTGTTCGCGAAGAGCTTCATAGGCTGCAGCAAGGACAGGTTCTACCGGCTCCGCTGTCCATAGCAGAACTAGTTAGCGAGGAGGTAAGGCAGGCTGTTCGGGTACCAGAACAAGTTGACGTGTTCCGGCAGGATGAACCCCGATCCTCATATTCAGCAGTTTTGCGTCAGCCCGTCTATGGCGCTCCTCCTGTCGTTGCCTCGGTCACACCGCAACGTACCCTGGAGCTGACGCCGCGTACACCCTACTCTACGGAAACGGGTCGCCGGAAGAGTGACCTGTGGCGCACCCCTTACAACATGCCTCTCTGCTTCCACTCCGGGGAAGCAGGGCATATCTACCGGACCTGCCCCTATCGCCGAGCTGGTCTGCGTGGATTTCCGCCGAATGCACCACGGCCGCAAAACGGACAGAGACCCCACAAATCGTGGACTACATCGCCGGACGCCGTAACTTTTATTACCCGCAACGCCCTCAGTCTACGTCCCCGTCCCCGATGCGACGCAGGTCCTCCAGCCCTCGATTTTCCTCGGACCCTGGCAGTCGGCCCTCTGGTCGCCCAGAAGGCCGGGGAAACTGAGGCCAGCGACTTCCCCCTGGCATGCTCGCCGACGACGTTATCCAACCATCCAAGAGTTGGTGGGCCGCCCCAGTTGTACTCGTAAAGAAAAAGGACAACACGCTTCGCTTTTGCGTAGACTATCGCAAGCTGAACAGTATCATGCGATGTTTATCCACTTCCCCGAATAGATGATACGTTGGACCGTTCGCGTAACGCTAAATTCTTCTCGTCTCTGGACTTAAAATCTGGTTATTGGGAAATAGAAGTTGATGAAAGGGACCGTGAGAAAACAGCATTCGTTTCACCCGATGGCCTATACGAATTTAAAGTCCTCCCGTTTGGCCTCTGTTCTGCCCCTGCAACGTTCCCGCGTATGATGGATACCGTACTCGCTGGATTGAAATGGCAGACTTGCCTTGTTTACTTGGACGATGTAGTCGTGTTTTCTAGTTCTTTCGAAGAGCATCTAACACGACTGCGAAGCGTTTTCGATGCAATCAGCTCTGCCGAGCTTACTATTAAGCCTCAAAAATGCCACCTTGGGTTCCAGGAGCTGAAATTTTTGGACACATGATTAGTGCTCAAGGCGTCCGCCCAGATCCTTAAAAAACAACGACCGTGAGCTCTTTTCAAGTACCAACCGACAAAAAAGCTGTCCTACGCTTCCTAGGTCTCTGTGCCTATTACAGACGCTTTATAGAAGGATTCTCTGGAATTGTGGAGCCACTCACGCGCCTTACAAGAGAAGACGTACCCTTCGTTTGGACGGAAGCGCAGAAAGTGGCATTTGATGAACTGCGTAGGTGAGGCCGCTGATGTCACAAACTGCCAAGATCCTCCACTGCAACAACTGCTACGACGAGACGACGATCAGCCAGTGCCTGAAACTTGTGTAACTCGACCGATTGCCTGCAAAGTGCTGGTAGATATCGACGGCTGTACGACGACTGCATTGGCCGATAGCGGTGCTGATCGTTCAGTCATCAGTGAAACTCTGGCTTCTACGCTAAAGAGAGTCATCACATCCTGGACTGGCCTGCAAGTTCGCACTGCTGCAAACAATCTGATCACCGCAGTGGGTAGGTGTACCGCGCGCATAAAAATTTACGGTTTCACCTACGTTAACGACTTTATTGTGCTTCCTGATTGCTCGAGGGACCTAATTCTGGGAATGGACTTTCTGCAGACAAATGGGGCAGTTATCGACCTGCAAAAATCGGAAATTAGCTTCTCGACCAAGGGAGCTATAGCAAGCAACATCGAAGACAAGCGCGACGGAGCACTACGCATTGTTGACGACGACGTTACACTGCCTGCTCGTTCTAGCCTCTTTGTAAAGGCGCAAAAGTGACAAATTCTCGGATTGTGAAGGCATCGCTGAAGACAACATTCACTTATTGTTGGATAGGGGTGTTTATTTAGCTAGAGGATTTGTCAACTTGCACAACGGATGCACTCAAGTTTTGGTCACCAATTTTTCAACGAACGTCGACATCTTGCGAAAGGCACTCAATAGCATTCATTGAGGAAGTCGCTGACGTTACGCACGTGGGCGTGCTCAGGACGCTGTCTCCTGATTCGCTCACAGCTGACACCGTCATACCAGTTGAAATAAACAACGACCTCCCCACCGCTCAGAAAGAAGCCCTAAAACGGCTAGTGCACGACTTCGCCGACTGTTTCGCCACGTCTTCCAAAGTGCGCCGTACTCCCTTCGCGAAGCATCGCATCGTGACTGATGAATCGACTAGACCTATGCGTCAACAACCCTACCGCGTGTCGCCTAAAGAAATGGGAGGCCATCAAGACGCACGTCAAAGAGATGCTCCCCGACGACGTTATCCAACCATCCAAGAGTCCGTGGGCCGCCCCAGTTGTACTCGTAAAGAAAAAGGACAACACGATTCGCTTTTGCGTAGACTATCGCAAGCTGAACAGTATCACTAAACGCGATGTTTATCCACTTCCCCGAATAGACGATACGTTGGACCGTTTGCGTAACGCTAAATTCTTCTCGTCTCTGGACTTAAAATCTGGTTATTGGCAAATAGAAGTTGATGAAAGGGACCGTGAGAAAACAGCATTCGTTACACCCGATGGCTTACTTACAGCCGAGCTTACTATAAGCCTCAAAAATGACACCTTGGGTTCCAGGAGCTGAAATTTCTTGGACACATGATTAGTGCTCAAGGCGTCCGCCCAGATCCTTAAAAAACAGCGGCCGTGAGCTCTTTTCAGTACCAACCGACAAAAAAGCTGTCCGACGCTTCCTAGGTCTCTGTGCCTATTACAGACGCTTTGTCGAAGGATTCTCTGGAATTGTGGAGCCACTTACGCGCCTTACAAGAGAAGACGTACCCTTTGTTTGGACGGAAGCGCAGAAAGTGGCATTTGATGAACTGCGTAGCCGCCTGCAAACGGCCCCAATCTTGGCACACTTCGATGAAGATAGCGACACAGAAATCAGAACTGACGCCAGTAACGTCGGCATTGGAGCTATCTTGGTTCAGTGGCAGCAGGGTGCCGAGAAAGTTATAGCCTACGCCAGTCGCACACTGTCTAAAGCTGAACGCAACTATTCGGCGACAGAAAAGGAATGTCTTGCCGTGATATGGGCTATAACTAAATTTCGGCCATATTTGTATGGAAGGCCCTTCAGAGCCGTAAGCGATCACCATTCGTTGTGTTGGCTTGCCAACCTCAAGGACCCCTGCGGTGGACTTGCTCGATGGAGCCTACGGCTGCAGGAGTACGACGTAACGGTCGTGTATAAATCTGGAAAGAAGCACAGTGATGCCGATTGTTTGTCGTGGGCGCCAATTCTGAATGAAGCACATGAAACGGAAGAGGATTTCCCGTTCCTCGGGGTCGTCCATACTGCGGACATGGCCCTTTACCAGCAACGGGACGCAGACCTACCGCCACTGATTGAGCACCTTCGCGGCGAAAACACTACGCCACCACGCTTCTTTCTTCGAGGTTTGGCTTCGTATTCCCTGCGAAACAATGTACGGTACAAACGAAGCTACGGCAGCAAGGAGAAATTTCTTCTGGTAGTGCCGTCTGCTCTGAGAAACGAAATTTTACGAGCCTGTCATGACGAGCCTTCCGCCGGGCACCTCGGTGTTTGTCGCACCTTCGCTCGGATTCATGAACGATATTACTGGCCCAACCTTCTCCAATCAGTACGACACTACGTGAGGACTTGCCGGGATTGCCAGCGCCGCAAGAAGCCTCCCGTCAGGCCACCGGGATTCGTTCAACCAGTGGATCCTTCCGACGCGCCGTTCCGGCAGGTTGCGATGGATCTCCTTGGGCCTTTTCCAGCATCGGCGTCGGGGAACAAGTGAATCGTAGTAGCCACTGATTACTTGACGCGTTATGCCGAGACCAAGGCCCTTCCCAACGGCACCGCTTCTGAAGTGGCCAAATTCTTCATTGAACACGTTGTTCTACGCCACGGCGCGCCGACGATTGTAATAACAGACAGGGGCACCGCTTTTACTGCCACCTTCCTACAGGACGTCTTCAAGCTAACCAATAGCACTCACCGGAAATCCACTGCCTACCACCCTCAAACCAACGGCCTTACCGAACGCCTTAATAGAACCCTAACTGACATGCTATCTATGTACGTGGACCTGCAGCACAAAAACTGGGACGAAATTCTTCCCTACGCAACGTTTGCCTAGAACACTGCTATGCAAGAAACAACGCGATGTGCACCGTTTGAACTTGTTTACGGACGCTCTGTAACGACAACCTTACATGCAATGTTGCCTGTCGATTCAACCGACGTGATCAGCACTGATGCCGAGGCTTTTACCCAATGGGCGGAGGAAGCACGCCAGCTAGCCCGCGTTCGCATTTGACATCAACAAGAAATCGACGCCGAGAAATACAACAAGGGACGCCGTAACGTCCACTATCGACCAGGCGACCTTGTGTGGGTGTGGGCGCCGATTCGCCGCAGAGGACTTTCGGAGAAGCTGCGTCGGCGATACTTTGGGCCTTACCGCGTTCTTCGCCGTCTGTCCGACGTTACCTACGAGGTCGTACCCGAGGACACAACAGCCCGTTCTTCACGACGGAGTTCCGATCCAGAAGCTGTTCATGTGGTACGCGCATCAAGCCGTACTACACCCGGTCTTGCGAACCCGAAGCATGCTGCTCCAGGTCGTGCGGGAAGCTCTTGAGCTCCAGGTCGTGCGGGAAAGCCACACGTTTAGCATGTAGGAGCTTCCGCCGGGCCGCCGCGCCAGCGCGGAGAAAAGGGGTGGCGCGGAGCAGCGCGCACAAGAACGCGCACGGTAATCGGGTGCTTATCAGCTGAATGGCCGCCGCGGCCGCCCCTTCAGCAACCTCTGATCCTCAGTGGAGCAGAACTGACTGAAGCCTGGTCTTAGAGTAGCACTGAAAGCGGGCTTTCCTGTCGAACTGGAAACCGCCGCATGTGGCAGTCACACGCACGACTCTTGCTCTAAGCGATATACAGGAACTCTAGTCCCAACTGAACCAACTACTTGTGAACGACCCCTTCGCCATCCGCAACTCCGAGGGCAATATAAGTTATGTAGACAGTTCCCCCCTCCATTCGCAGTGTCTTGTTTTTCAGTAGATGTAAAAGACCTGTTCTACAGTGTTCAGCAAGAGAGTCTTTTAATTGGAAGTACAGGACTGCATACTCGCTTCTGGAGTAGTAAACTTCTCGAATGAAACCTTGTTAGCGTTCCTTCTTTCTTGGACCAGCTAAGGCTTTCTTTGCAGTCCGTGTACATTGAATTCGAGAGATCTGTTTAATCTCCAGCAAGACGGGATCACGACTGGTTCATGCATACCTCCGGTGATGGTAGGCATTTACTTGGTAAAGCGGATGTGAATCTTCTCGAGGACTTGGCACCACTTGGTGAAACAAGTTGGTCCCGCTATGTTGAAGGCTTTTTAGTATGCATGCCTTCACGAACAAACCTCGACAGTGTGATCCCTAAAATTATGGAACAGTTCAGGCGGTGCCATCTGGGGCTAGATTTCACATACGAAAAGTCTGAAAAAAGGGACTGCAACTTCTTGAAGTGTTTCTAAAAGAAGAATAATTTCACACATGTTGCGCCTACCACAGGCGAGGGGAAAAATAACGGCGACTCTTCCCACACCAAACTGATGAAGTGTGGAATTTTAACTTCCTGCATCACCCAGGCAATCACGAAATCGGGCCTGCACACCGTGATGGACCACCTACACCGCTAATACACAAAGCTGAAAAAGGGAGGTCACCATATCGATGTCCTTGTATCGGTTGCAGAGAAAGTGCTAAAGAACGTGAAAAGCGCGAACAGCCAAGAGAAGAACACAGAATGACCTAAGACTCCACCAGTTGCCATGAACTATATTCATAGGGTTTCGCACCGGCTAAAAAAAGTGGGCACCAAACATGATATCCTGCTTTATTTTCTGCCCTGTTCAAACTAAAGGGACTGTGCAAGGCTGCAAGTGAGAAGACGGAAAAAGGTTTTGAATGTGGCACACGGCACAGACGCGAGTTCGTCAACTGTGCAGAGGGTATTGTCTACAGAATCCCCCTTTCCTGTGGTAGGTCTTACGTGGGGCAATCAGGCCGCTGTCTCAACGACAGATTACTGGAACATCACAACGCTTGTACGCAAATGGCGGTAACTGGAAATTTGGCTGCGCATGTTAAAAGTTGCGATAAGAGTTGTTCGCATAATTTTGAGAAGAAGACCATCTTGTTCTGCTCCAAACACAATATTACCCGCGAAATCTACGAAGCATATGCAATGTTGTCAGCAGCGGAGGGAGATTGCGTTAGGGCCAATTAAATCCGGCTTTCGACCAGTGAAATAAGTTTTCTAAGTGAGGAATTGAGATCATTTCACGTGTTGCGTGTTAGTGCTATTTTTTGCGTGTGTTTTCATTTCCATCATATGTAACCGCTTCCCTTCAAATGATTTTAAACAGTGGAGCGTTAGCGCATCACCTTGTCAGTTTTTTTGTAATTCACCCTGTTCTAAGTTTTCGTGTCAGGCAGCGCACCTTTTTACTTCAAGGTCTCGAAATCCGTCGGGGGAGTGGAAGGGGGTTGCTTAAATCCCTGCGGCTCTGGACCGTGTGGTCAAATGTTCTTGAGCTTCAGGCCGCAATCTGGGAACTTCAAACTGCCACTAAAAATGACAAATTTATTCTGTACATGAATTTAGCTGGGTACTTACCATCCTATTCCCCACCTACAGCTCTGACAGCTGTAGGTCAAGGCACGGGACATGTATAAATGTAATGCCTGCATTCAAACGCACTTGCATATTTACCTCGGCCGACTGCTGGGCGGCAAGAAAAAAGAAAAAAAAAACTGTTCAGGCCTGGTCGCAATGTTCCCATTGGTCCCAGCGTCACGCCCTAAGCATTCTGCTGAGCATAGCAGACTAGGCACACGAGTAAGTGAACGTTCAGGCGAAAGAAACAAACGAAAAATTAATTACTCGCGCCTGCAGCGACTTAGGGGCATCTAACGCCGCAAAAGAGTGAACTACTGATTTGGCGCGGCGACACTCGGAATACCAAAAGGCAATTCGCCAATGGGCATACCTTGTGGTGAATTGCAGTGTTTCTAGTAATACGAGAGTTTCAGGTGCCACCACCAGGGCGGCGTAACCTAGTTTCAGTGTCTCTAGTGCCACGACCGGTGGCTCTCAGCCTAGCGTCGGCATTTGTAGTGCCTCTGCCAGTGCGCTTCTGCCTAGTTTCCGCGCTTTTATTGCCAATACCAGTTTATCTACTGCCTCCCAGTGTTGAAAAGGGACTGGTTTTTGCGATAGGGACTTCAAACAGTGAAAAAAAATCTGGATGCTAAGCTGCTGCACGGTCAACTTGTATAATCAATTTACGTTACAACTATCCTGACAGTCTTCTTTACCTTACTTCTTTCCTGCTTTTTTACTTTTTTGCGGAGCGACACGGACTCTCAACTAAAAAGTTGATAGTCCGCCTTATCCTTTGTCCTCTATAGCAGTCGGAGCGCAATTATTGCAGCCTGGAATACTTGCCTCGGTAGAGGAATTCAGAGGGCTTCGCTGGGGGACTGGTTGAAATTTCATTGTTCGTGTTTGGCTATATTGCAATTTCCTAATTTATATTGTAAGGAAAGCTTTCTTACCTATACGTCACAGGCTAAAAGAACACGTGAGTGCTACATAGAGCTAATGACGTTTCATTATACCTCGGCTACTTCAACCACAGTGCTGACTCCAGAGCAGCGCACATGTGACGGCCAAAGATCACGCGGCATTCGGTAATGGCCGGATGCGAGACGCCACCATTGTGAGCCGAATACACGACAAGGGAAGCAGCCGGCGGCGTTAGTGGGTAGTGTAAATTGGGGCTGTAACTATATTTCTCCATAGATAGCCATGCTTCAATGCGCAAGACCCAATGTCGCAAAGCCTTCTTGCAAAAAACATGGCAGCCATAAATCTGCTTAAAGTCGGCTTATCTCCAAGCAGTTACGCATTGCTGGTAACACATTTTAGGGCCAATGTAAGACATCTTAGATGGCAGCACGAAGGGAAGCCTTAAGACGTTTTTAAACGCTAATTTTCCTAAAGGCTACCAAAAGCCGAAAAATTTCTTTTGTGGGGCTTTTTGTTTGTCGGTCTCTTGAGCAAACTTGCAGGCGAAAACTCACAAACCTGTGGAACGAGAAATCTTTATCGCCGAAACTACTTTAGGCGGCCAAGTTTAGAACAACACTTTATAATGGCCAACATGGAGCAGCAAATAGAAAAATGAGGACTATTTTAAGAAATCGAAATTCCAAGAGTAACAAAAGCCAACAGATGACAGTAGCAATGTTGGGTTCAACTGATGTAATTGCTTGATGAGACATAGCATTTACAATGTGCCACAACGATCGCCGGATGGCGTTCCCGCCCACAGCTTTGTTGCGGATCGTCATGACCAACAAAGAGTGCCCTTTTGCCCCCTTCTTCATCCTCTCGGGAGATATCCTACGCGTCCAAAGTGGCCGTCCCACTTGAGGCAGCCGTTAAGGTTCGCGGGCAGTATAGATAAGCATGATATGAGACACCACGGGTAAGGTTTGTGGAGAAAGGAGTGAAGATGGAGAGTACGGGCGTGAGGAGCGGGCCCTGAACAGCGGTGCCCGCCGATGCAGCGGAGCAGCGTCCAAAGCACGTTGATACAAGTTGGAGGACAGGAAAAGGGAACGCGTTCAATTCCCAGCCGCCTCGGCCGCTTTTCTGATGGAGGCAAAAAGCAAAAACGCCAGTGTGCACGAGAATTTGGCACACCTCATTGATCCTCCGTTGGTCAAAATTAATCCGCAGCCCTCCACTACGCCGCGCCTCGTCTCCTAGGTTGCCTCGGAACGTTAAACCCTACAATCAATCAGAGAAAGGGGAACGTCTTCAGTTTTACGTCAGGTCGCCGTTGGTGACGTGGGCATGTCTCGGCTACTCTTTGCCTGGTGAAACAGGGCTGGCGATGGCCATGTCCGAGGCTCACGTGGGCTTGAGCTGGCTGGTATGGGCCGACGTGACAGAAGTGTCATACAGCGATTGCCTTAGTTTCCGTGACCGCGCAAGGGTCTGGACAAGACGCCAATATACTTAGGCGACGTCATACACGTGTGTGAAGGACACGGTGCGCCAGCCACAATGGCGCGCGGGAATTCAGTCTCGGAAATGCAGCGGGGGACTGATTGTGTAGCTGAACGGTCGATTTTTCATCTTGAAGAGACTGGTCGATTAGAATGAAACCACTTGACACATGCGTGTATGAGGTGGTTCGCATTGAATTGCCAAGTTGGGTGATGAACGTTTACAGTAATGTGAGTGTGTTTCTCGTTCTCGTTTATAAAAATGTGTTTCTCGTTCTCGTTGTAGCGCCATTTCTTGCGATGTATTTCCATAGCCATCTTTGCTGCCCTAAATGGTCATCTAAAAGCAAAGAGATGTTTTTATACATGTCAAGTGAGCAGTGTACGCGGGACAATTGCCTTGGTTTACGCACACCTTTACCTTGTTTAGTCTGCGTGGCGTGACATGGGATAGAGTGGCGTTGGAGGGAAGAGAGCTATTTACGTGGCGCGGGTGGCATAAGACCATCGTGCACGACGACATGTGCAGTTAAGTCAGCAGATACTGCGCCATTGACTTATTTTATTAGATTTTTTAGGCCTACATATAGCTGCGTCTGTGGCAGCGCATCACGTTACGGGCATTTAAAACAATACCCGCAGTAAACGTCACAGCGTGCACAGAAACCGCTTTGAACTCTACAAAAAGTTTTTGCTTTAGAGTAGTGAGAATTCCTTGTTATAACTTGAGTTCGACTATATCAAAGAATACGTAAAGCTGGCAGTACTGACCAAAGTGCTTGTAGAATACTTTTTCGTGGGTTATAAAGTGCGCAGGATGCCCAACATAATACTAATAGGCTCGGAGGGCCCTGCGCTGCCTTGGTAAACGCCTATTCCTTATTGCATATTGTTTATTTGTCCTTTTACTGAATTACAATTGCATACACATGCTGCTCTCCACGACCAACCAGCGAAGATTGCCCAAAAAAGCTGAGAGAAGGTAAACTTCAGCACACAGACAAATATTTGGGTTGTTGTGGAGATTCGGCGGTGCATAGAAGACACGTTGCTTTCACAAACAATGGATTTGGGCGGAACATTCGGCCTGCTACCTTCTCTAGAAATATTTACAGTTTATTTGTTCGCTTCTAACGGTAATACGTCTGAGTGGTGTGCTTTTGCCGTCGGCGCTTTAGCACCAGAGTATTCTTTTTCTTTACCTTGTAACAATTATTAGTGTAAACAGTTAAGAGAAATGTACATTTGAAATCAGCTTTCTTACCCCTATCTGAATTTTGCTATCCGTATGACAGTGAAAGATGGTGTAAATGTTTTGCACAAGTCGGTTTTATCCTGCAAGTGCAACGTAAACAGTCGAGCCTCAAGTACATCATTTGCATTATATGTCATCGGGTGCGCTCTTGATAGATAACTAGAGTCGGAAACCACTTACGCAAAAATGGAACACTGGTATTCACAATTAGTTTTCTTATTCGCCAGTTTAAAGAGCACTTGGACTGATCAATACCAATACTGATTTTTCACTCAGATGGCAAGAAATGGACTGAAACCGTAATATGGATTCGAGAAGGTGAAGTCTGCGCAATATTTATTACCACCGGTCTGGAGTCCGGTAAGAGCATCCAGAGGCATGGCAGTAATAATAACATTACCCGTAATAGACGACTTCATGCGTAAGAGGAGCAGCTAAAAATCTTCTTGCTTCTATGTACTTTCGTTTACAAGACTCTCTTAAAAAGTTTGTTATCACAGACGCCGTGGTCACAGGTCATCATTTATATAGGTCAACTTCCCACTACCCCAAAGTTAGTCCCCGTAAACACACTGCTCAGTCTGGCATGTCTGCAGGTTTGGCTCTGCCTTGAGCACTTTAAAGGTGCTCTGCAGGAGATATACAGATGGCGATGCTCTAGGCGGTCTGCCCTCAACCGCGCAACCATGCAATATGTATCAATGTGCTGGGAGCACTGCCAATCTTGATCCCGCATATATTATCGAGCATACCAACCGTACACGCTGTACTGACACTGAACACCTTTTACAGCGTATCTCGTTACTTGTAACTCAGATACGCACTTCGTGCTCTCTTTGCCTGGCCCAAGACAGAACATTGCACTGTAAAAATGTTTGAGGACCTATATAGAGACAGTGCACCGAGTGGGAACGGCCTATTCTCTGAATGAGATGCAAAAGATTAAAAGATGCAACGGCTCTCGTCGCAGCACTGAGTCTTGGTGAGGTGAACACAGGGTTGCGTGCCAGAAGCCGATAAGTGGGGTAGGGTGGCAGCGGCGCTCTCTGCTGCCTTAGAACAGTAAGGATGACACGGTGTAGGAATAGTCCAGGTGATTTCGCTCCGTCGTCCTGCAGGCAGCTGCCTTGGCGACATGGTTTTAGGATGTAGCGGCAGCTTCAACTGAGCAATTGCAGAGGGCAGGGTGGCATCGCTATTAGCAAAGTGACGTACGGAACTGAACTGTGGAGTTGAATGATTTCCGCAAAGGGAAATTATACGCTTTTTGCCAAACTGAAATTTTGACATTGTTAATATGAGCCAGTTCCGGTCTTGACACGTTCCTTGTTTCAATGCACACTTGATACGCACTGTGCCCAAAGAAGAGATCACCATTCAGTTTAAACCAAACAGCGGCATATTTATGTAAGAATGCAATATAAGCCGAATTGTCAGCATATCAATGTCGCTTTGTAAGAAAAGCCAGAGAAGAAGGGCTCCCAGAGCAAGGGGAGCAGGACGAGGAAAAAGACGCGTTCTACCGGCTGCGCTTGTCTCTCGTTGTTGTTTGTTTTCTGCTAATGGTGGAGGGTAATTCACCCAAGCTATTACGAAAGCGAATCGGCTGAATGTGCGAAACTACAAGGACTCTGTGAACACCCTAATGTTAAGTAGAGGAACATTTGTTCAAAATTTACAGACGATTTTGTTTCCCGCGAGGAGCGCCCACCTTTAGGCCTGACGTGGAAGTCGGCGTCGTAGAGGGAAGCGGTAGGCAGGGCTCTATGGGCCGCCGAACCGAAGACAACGTTTCCGATTTTGTAAACCAGGCCTCGATTTTTTACCTAAAATAGCGGCTGCAATGCGTGTAGAAGCTGTCGGCGTTGGGCTTTTGCAAGAAAATGTGACCAGAGCCCACGGATGGAAACCCGCTGTTGAAAAATCAAGCAGAACGGCGCCATGGACCTAGGCCAACCGCGCCGAAAAAAAGGGAGCCATGATAACACCAAGGCCTAGTTGGAAGTCAGTATTAACGTCAAGGGACAGGCCGCCGACCACGACGACAGTAGACCACGACAAGATGATCGAGAAGAAGCTTCAAGCGATCCTCGCCGCACATAGCCTAGTTAGCGTCAGGGCAGACAACCTGAAGATAAAGGTTGTAGCACTATCCGCAAAGCACAAACGACTGTCGGCATGCATGCACGCCATTGCCGCCAACAACACAGCTCAGGTCATGCTCGGTGCTCTACGCAGGAAACGAATCGACACAATCAAAGACTAGGCCGCGAACAGGCGTGGTTGCCAAGAAGATGAAGACACAAAATAAAAGAACGAAGAATCAGGAGTCGGGAAGAGATACCACGAAAGTATACCAATGGAACTGCCGAGGAATTTTTGTCAAAGAAACTGAACAATCACAACACATTTAACGCCTACACCATAAACCAGACGTGATTGCGCTGCAAGAAACGCACGCCAAACCGCGCATGCCTGTGTACGTATCCTACACACAACCGAAAGAGCGCCGCATGGGTGCCTATGCGTTACAACGAGGCAAAAACGCATCATGTAAAGGCCTACAGCGGCTGCGAGCATGTGCTATGGCGGTACATTCGAGAACGATGGGCAATGCCGGAAACATGTTCATCATGAGCGCGTACTGCAGGCCCTCGCAAAAACAGTACGATTTGGACAAGATAGGGTGGGAAGCAAAGAAGATTGCCGGAGTAGAACACTCCTGATACTCGGCGACTTTAACAGTTCTCTGTGAAATGGAACTACAAACATCAGACCAACACAGCGATACAATTCGAACAAGTAATTGAAGACGAAGACATGGTACTCCTGAACGAGACGGGGGCCGGAAACAGCACTTTGCAGGACCCCACGCCGTACCTATTGTGGCTCTGGGGAATGGAACCGGCATCCTGCCAGTGCGAGCACCTAGAATTTGTGTCCGACCACTACCCCATCGATATTGAAATTCAAGGACCGCGTTACTCAGCAGTGCTGGGCAAGGCCAGGGTAACAGACTGGGACCGGATGTGAAAGCACACCGAAGAGAAAGCAAACGAAGAGGATGACTCATGACTGCCAACACTTATTTCTGTCTTATTTTCAACGAGCCCCTCGTTCCCCATTCTGATTCGCTACATGCATAGCGAGGGCCCCTGTTCTGGCAGTCTTGGTGCCAGCGGAAGCATAAGAGGGTTCAACGCTGGTCGACCACTCTTGACATGTCGTAGACACACGAGTCACGGACCGGGGGTTAAAAAGAAGGTCCCATTCACCCCGAATAGTCAGAATGGCGCTGGCTACCACCCCCAAGCACAGGCAACAAAAATACCTTAACATAAATACCCAAGAAAGTGGAGGGAAAAATCGCCCCGACAGTAGCATAGTGGTTGTCGCCTCAGACCGGTATTCTGGAGGTCGTGGGTTCAGATCCCACGACCTCCAGAGGTCGTGGGTTTGGAGGTCTTGGGTTCGGAGTGGGGACCGAACCCACGCCTTTCGTTACCCACTCTGGGCGCGTGTTTTTCTTTCTTTCTTTCTCATGTAATTAATAACAAAAAAATAATGTAACGTCACTAACGGCAAAAAAATAGTATAATCATTCCCCTATTCCTTCTTTGGAGTTGTAGACTGCCGGCATTTCTTTCTGTGTTTCCTAACGAGCCCCTCATTTTCGAAACCCTATATATATATATATATATATATATATATATATATATATATATATATATATATATATATATTTTTATATATAAGAGAGAGAGAGAGAGAGGGAGAAAGAGACAGAACTAGGTACACCCACACACAACAATGACACGTGCGCAGGCGTTCACACTCGCCTACACGCACGCAGTATGATGTATCATAATCGCATATCTACCTTAGTTCTTGATCCACAGTATACCCAGCACATATTTTGTTGAGCTGCCCCATTAAATATCTTTTGTTTGTTACTTATTGGCGCCATGATAAAAAATTTGCGATGGGGGAGGCCGGAAGCAAGCAATACATAATAAAATATGTGCGCACTCAAACACAAGCGCGCTAAAATTACGCACATAAAGAAGGTAGGTAGTAAAGTTAACACAATGATTGCACATCAGGCTGTACGCCAGCGACGTTGCATCGGTGGACACCACTGAGAGTACCACCGTAACTTGCGTAATTCTACTAGCTACAAAAGAGGAGAGAAATGCCCTCAAAGACAGGAAAGGAGAAATAGCTGGAGGCGACGACGGCATAATTGTGAATCAATTCAGTGAGAGAGGAGATACAGTACAGAACAATCCTGCTGCACTATTTTCACAATTCCTAGAAACGGAGAAAGTGCCGATTGCTGGCAAATGCAACAACATTACTTTGATCCTCAAAAAAGGTGATACTAAAGACGATACAAATTACAGACCCCCATGCTTACTCTCAGTTGTTTACAAGCTGTTTTTCAAACTTATAGTAAACCGCTCTGGAGATAGCCTGTATTCCCAACAATCCAGAGAAGAGGCTGCGTTTAGGAAAGGTTACTGAATCATGAATTCCGTCCATGACAACAAACAAGTAATACAAAGATCCGCTAAATACAATAAACCTCTTCAGATGGAATTTATAGAATATGAGAAAGCTATTCACTTAGCACTCACCGCAGCCGAAGTCACAAAGAAATTGAAGAGATCTGCTGAAGATTCTTAAGCGAGATATTTAAGGGATTTCTGGGCAGGTAAAAATTCACAAGCAAAGCAAGAAATTCCGGACCAAGCAGTAACTAAGACAGGGGATACAAAATTTAGCAAGGCAGTTTATAGCATGTCCGGATGGGGCATTAAAAAAGCGCCACTGGTTAAAACCAGTATTAAGAATAAACGGAGATTAGTCGAGTGAGACTGCAGAACACCGACAAAAATGCTTAAGGAACAACACTAAAAAAGCATGGCCGTGGGAGGACTAAATATAAATACAAACAATTTTACAGTAGTCCTGCCGTAAGTACCCTGTTCTGCATAAGAGAAAGGCGTTAGAAGTAAGGGAATGTAGCTACGTTGTACAGATGTATAGTGCTGACCCCAACCACGAGGGAAAGGTCCGGTGCCAAATAGGTATGTGCTGGAGAGCCCTGGACAAGCACTCCTAATTAATATAAAATAAGGAACCCCTAATACTCAAAATAAAATCATACAAAATGTGTATACTGTCTGTAAAATTATAAGGAGCTGAAACTGGCCTCTTACTATACAACTAAAACCAAGAAGCAAGAGTAGATCGGCTCAACGGGCCATGGAACCAATTATGAGACTGGAAACAATTAGGGACAGGAAACGAGCGTCATGGATCAGGGTACATACCCGGGTATATGATAATATATTTCAAGTAAAGCAAAAATTGGCCGCGTATTAGCAACTATCGGTGCAAATGTCTAAAAAAGACGATAGTATTTATCTACTTTTGCCAAGTAAATGCCCCCCTTCGCTTTCCCGCTCACCTCTCATGTTGTTCGTCTTGCGTCGCGCTCCGCCCAAGGTAGAGACGCTGAAGGTAATCATTTTAAATTTACCGCGTTCTACTGCTCCAGGTCGGGTGTCTCGATGCGAACGCTGCCGTCCGGCGGAGACGAGCGTTAATCGAGGGGCCCTACTTTAACGTTGATAGAACCTCGTTGCCCCACTCCACCTGCGTTACAAGCAGAATATGGAACCTATCTAGTGGGAGCTTTCGTAATTGTTTTAGTTGATTTCCGAAAATGGCGCCAAAAGCAAATACTGGTGCGGGCGACAGCAGGAGACGATGGAGGAAATTTTTCTTCTGCAGTTGATGAAGGATTTATTTCGCAAAAATTATTCATGTAGATTTTTTTATAAAAGAACACTGCAAATAGCACTTCTGTATTAATTTGTTGTCTTATATTTGCGTAATGTGTTGTTCTTCAACAATGTTGACAAATATGAACACTACACCTGATTTAGAATGGTAGATTTAGCGGTGACTATACACGACTATTGCGCAGGCCTTGTTTTCTTTAGGTGGGTGGATGAATCTCGCACAGTGAGACAGACAGACAGACATACAGCCAGACCAATATATCTGGGTTTAGGTAGCCCAAGAACGACTATCGTCTTTAAAAGAAATGGATTTGGGCTGGCCAACAGCGAGGCGAACCGACAACCGCGGGACAATTTTGCACCTGGTGTTGTCGAGTAGTGTCAAACCCATGTTCCTTCCTGACCAACACGGTTTCTATATTGTCATTCGAATACTACGAATCTTGTGTATTTTATGACCTTTGCCTCGGAAGTTGTGCGGTGTTTGATTGTTTCACGATATTTTAACTTTATGGTACCCAAGTCATTGTTTTTGTTTAAGCGAGCTTTAGTTGTTTTTGTCAGTTTTTTTCATATTTTTTCGCTTTTATATTGTGTTTTGTATTATCATATGTGATGTATTTGCGTGTAGTAGGAACAAAAGCTACGGCTGTACCTTGGCACTATATTAAACACCTTGAAACACGTTGATTTATTATATTGTTTTATTATTTTTTTATTATTATTATTATCATTTCCTTCAAGATAGCACCGAGTACGGATGCGTGTTCCCTCTGCTCACAGTGTTTCTACGGCAAACAAAAGTTTCTTTGTTGTGCTGACTGTCGGAAACGTGTTCATGTGAAGTGTGTTACCTGGCCGGACGATGAGGTCAACATGCTGACGTCTGGGGAGCGGTAGGTTACCTGCAATAAGTGTGAGTGTGCGGCCGCTTCGCCTAGGCCTACCCGCGACATCGGCTTAACCGATGGAGCCGAATCAGCCTGGGCGCATTCCCCTACCCCACCGGCGGCGACAACGGCAGCGGCCACCCCTCCTAAGGAACCGGTTGACCTCGAGCAGGTTCCCCTGTGCAGCCTTCTCGTTCGCGCTCTCGAGGGAATCTCCTTTGGGACAGATCAGGTTTCCCAACTGAAGGAGAATGAACGGATGCGCAGAGAGGCGGCGGGGAAGGCTGATACACATGCGCCTGCTGTTAAATCGCTGCGGCAGGACGCGCATACGCTTCGCAACGAGCTGACGCGTCAACGCACTGAATCGACGTCGTTTCCTACTCTGGCGGCCACTACCAGTAGGCCTGTGTGGCCTGCGCAGCCGGGCTCTGCTGGTGCGTTAGCGTCGCCGAAGTCGTCCGCCTGCGCTCTCCCGCCCGGCAACAAACCGTCGCCGCTTCCGATTCTCTCGCCGTCTGTATGCGGGCCCATGGGGCCAGTGCAGCCGAGAGCGCCCGGAACTGCTGCCTCGGACACGCCTTCGGTATCGTCCACCACTGGTGAGAGCCCACACTTCTACAGGCAACAGGCTCTCGTCGTCCAACCAAGGAACGATCATCGGCGTGCATTGGACTGGCAACACGTACAACGTTGTCCGTCGCCAGTCAACATCGGCGATCGAAGGCACTGTTCGGGACAAAGCTGGCTCCTGAAACATCGTCTTCCCAGGTGTCGGAATATGTTTCTAGCGTCGCGATCGAACCGTTATTGTGCAAACGGCTGAAAACGAAGAATGAATCTTATGCCTCATTTAACGTTGGAGTTGACGACGAAGCTTTTCAGAAGCTGCAGGACCCGGGCATATGGCCGAAAAACGGCCTTTTTAAACCTTTCCAGGGAAGTCGTCATAATCGCCATCTGCACGACCTGTTCTGTTGCGTGCAGATGGCGAACTGCACGCACTGCGTGCAGATCACCATCTGCACGCAACAGAACAGGTCACTTATGAATACGTCCCTTAACGTTTTGTATCAACATTTTTGTTCGTGGTCTAAGGACTAAAGCAAACGAGTTCTTTTGTAATGTATCTTCCTCAATTTTTTCTGCGGTTGTTTTTACGTAGACCTGCCTCGTACCCAGTATCTCGTGAAAAGATTATTTTCCGCCTTAATACAATGTGTTCCGCTGTGACCGTGCCACAGCTTTGATAACCTTCCATAGCTCATTCAGGTGCGTGAGGCGCACAGACCCAGAGACAGAGGATGAGTCTGTCTGGGATGACTTTTCTTGCATCGTTGGCGAACGCGTCCTGCTTAGTGCATTTTACTGAGCTCCAACATAGCTTCAGTTTCTTTTCAAACTTGTTTAGCATCGATTGAAAATGTAATTTCCTCTCGTCCTAGACACCGTATCGTGATTGTTGGCGACTAACTCGCCGGGACTAGAATGGGGTGACCTGAGTATTTCTCATTACAATAACTACGTTCTTCAAAATGCCTCAGCCTTACTGGACTTCATTTCATTTACTGGACTTGAACAGTGCAACTACGTTGTTAACTCTGCTGGGGGCCTTCTTGACCTTTGTTTTTCAAACATCGAAAACTTCACTGTCAACATATGCCATACTGGTTTGGTTACCCCGGACAATTACCATCCACCTTTATCCATAGTACTACCTATTCAAAGTGATGTACAAAAGGACAAGCCAAGTGTTTCAGAATTCCCCCGCTTAAATTTTGCTGCAGGTGACTACATCAGTTTTTACCAGTACTTGTGGAATTTTGATTGGTCGGCAATCCTCGCGTCAAATGACCCAAATTTTCAGCCAGTGAATTAACCAAAGTACTTCAAGAAGGTATACGGAGATATATACCACTAAATAAATCTAAATATTCGAAGTATCCTTTCTGGTTCTCGAGTGAACTCCGGTCAGCACTAAAAGGCAAAGAGTGTGCCCACAGGAAAGCTAGAAAAAGTGGGGAGACAAAATGGAAGCTACAGTTTAAAGAATACCGGTCACTCTGTAAAACACTGTCTGATCGATATTGGGCTGCATACAATACGTCCAAAAAAAGCAATCTTAAAAGGAGCCCCAAATATTTATAGAAATATAACCGCAGTGGGTCAGCCCAGCATAACCCTGAATGCATTATTCTTAACTCCGATGGAGTAATCATTGATGACGTCCCTGCAGCGTTCGCTCAGCAGTTTAAAACGGTGTATAGAGATACCTGCGACGTTCCGTCAGCTGCTATGTCCAATTGTCGCGGTACGGCACAGAGCACGGCATTTGTAGGGGAGGAAATCGTGATGAAAAGCCTACGGGACGGGAAGCCCTCACTAGCCTGTGGCCTAGATGGCTATCCCATGGCTCTACTCAAGGCTTTCAGTCGTATCCTTGCTCCAGTGCTTGCATGTGTTTAACAACTGTATTAGCACTGGCACGTTTACTAACTGTTGGAAAATTGCTCAAGTTGTACATCTAGACAAATCCGGATCAAAAACAGACGCAAAAAATTATAGACTGATTTCCCTCCTGTGCAGTGCTTCTAAAATTTTTGAATATATAATTCATTCCCTCATTACATCCAGAGTAAGATATAAAATTATTCCAAATAACCATGGTTTTATACGGGGCCGCTCGACCACTAGAAACTTAGTTTCTTTTATGGAACGTGCGTCAAAGGCAGTGGAAGACCGAGGCCAACTTGACATGGTATACTGTGACCTTATCAAGGCGTTCGATGTGGTTTCCCATTCATTGTTGTGTAAAAAACGTTCCCAGCTTGACATTCCTGATACATTGCTAGATCTGCTGCGTGACTACCTTACCAGTCGTCACTGGTACGTTCAATGTAACGGGCTACACTCCGGAACGTACTTACCCACCAGCGTTGTGCCTCAAGGGTCTGTCTTTGGACCTCTTTTCTATTCACTCTTTGTCAATGATGTTTCCACAGCAGATCAGTACTCCCCGCACGGGGCACCTTGAGTAATTTTGGTGACGATGAGTGGCGCCACCGCATACCCCGAGCCCCCTATACTTAAGTTGTTACTGTTGCGACCGGGCGGGGGCACCCGATCCGAGCTCCGTGGCCTCCGACATACGAGTGGTAGCGTGTATGATGCGAGCGGCCAGCCACTGTTGCAGCCGTGAAGAAGTCCAGAAGCCGTAGGCTAACGTAACTGTTTACTTCATAGCGAGAGGTGAGCTGAAGCCAAAGAACCATGCCCCGACGGGCGAGGTTACAATACAGGACTCGAGCAGAGCGACAACATCGATTCGCTGCTCTAACAGGAATGGTTTACAACGCTTCGGCAGCTCTATTTATACCCAAGAGCGACAACGGTCAATCGAAACAAGTGGGAACAAGCACAACACTCTTTCCAGAGTTCGTAAGCCGTTCATAGCCTCGGGCACGTTGAGTCCGAGAGAGGGGAGAGACGAGGACTCCGTTGCGATCACCGGGGTCTCTGTCCTTGAAGAGCGTGGAGACGAGCCACGCAGGCAGCCGCCGAAGTTCAGCCGCCGTAGGCAGCCGCCGAATGCGCAAAGAGCGAAGCGTCTGACGAGGCTTTGTCGCAACTTGTTGCCGACATGATTGCGCCTGTTTTCGAAGGCGCACGAGTGGCTTCGCCGCACAACCGAGGAGTGATGCGGGGAAGTACTGCGGCGCTGGCCCATTCGTAACAGCTTCTCCGCCGGGGGTCCGAGATCCCGATGGATAAGGGTCTGCCACCGTTGTCCGGAGGGATGCTGTCGAAGTGAAGTGTTCGGCAGACGCTCGACTCCAGGCCTTGGCTGTACGACACCGTGCTGGAGCTTCACCGGCGGGTCACTGGACGAGTAGTGGCTCCCCAAGAACGTCTCTGGCTTGGTCAGGCAAGCAACAGAACAACACAGGAAGACACAACCGCATCGCCGGCAAGTGCGAAGACAAATCAACACTGAAGATCTACCAGGCTTTTAGTTGCGATAAAATACGCTAATAACTAACTACTCTAGTTATATTTTTGCCCAGCAGTACTTTAGACAAGTGACAAACCTGAAAGGTGACATTTCGCTTGATTGGAAATGTCCCACACAAAAAAATTGCAATCGTAAAGGGCGAAACCTGTTCCAGGAAAAACAATGAAATTGAGAAAGTCAGGCGTCTACAGGCCACTTCTCGCGCTGAGAGCTGCGATTCGAGCTCTCATCATTGCTCCGAGTTTTCCCCTTCTTGTATCGCACTTTAGGTGCACCCGTTCTCTGAACGCTGCTGCGACCGCGTGAGAGGACACCGGCCGTTCGCTTCGACAACAGTCGAGCGCGCGGAGGAGCGAACGAGATTTTCCAACGTTCAAACGAGAGGCGCGCACTCCTTTTTGGAGGCGGCGTCCCTCTGGCGCGATGCGAGCTCACGGCTTTGCACCTTCGCGTGCCTGCACTGAAACACGCGCCGCAAGTACCCGCGGAAGTTTTCGCTATCTCCTCGTTGCTCGCCTTCTTACGAACGCGTTCGGCAAGCAAACGCCGGAACGCGTTTACGTTCTCTGCTCTAGGCTGGTCGGTTCCCGACCTCGGCTCAGCCGCAGTCGACACCGCAACCTCAACTAGCTCAACCGATGTTGGCCTATCATCGGGAGCATCAGCTGGGAGTGACACGGGCACGACGAGCTCTTTAGTCACCTTGTAGTTCCCTACAGTCACTACCTTGTCGTCCCTCGCGCTTTCAGCGACAGCCTCGGCACGCGAAGACCGAAGCGCGTTCCCGTTCTTATTCCTCACTGCCAGAACTACACTACAACTAAGCTGCCCTGTCTGATTCTCAAAAGACGGCTCAGCCGCCCGCGACACCTGAATCTCTACGAGCTCGGCTCGCCGTCGCTCGAGGTCAGCTACCTGAGCTGGTGGCACAACGGAATCGGCCTGCTCAGTGGCGACATTGTCATTTCTCCCAAATGAACCGTGCAAACCGTTCGCTGCCTCGGCTGCAGGCTTTGCCACCACATCGCTCGTTTCCGCACTACCGTCCGAAGGAACAACCTCCGTTTCAGCGGACTCGTGCGGCGTCTTGGAAAGCTCATCGTTTACGCATTCCTGCGAAACGTCGCTATCTCGCGAAGTGTTCACGTTCACGTCAGCAGCAGTTCCCTCGACGTTGCTGCGACCGCGTGAAATGACACCGGCCGTTGTTTTCGACAAAGGCCGAGCGCGCGGAGAAGCGAGCGAGATTTTCCAGCGTTCGAACGTAAGGCGTGCACTCCTTTTTGGAGATGGCGTCCCCCTGGCGCGATGCGAGCTCGCGGATTCGCCCCTTCGCGTGCCTGCACTGAAACACGCGTCGCAAGTGCGCGCAGAGGTTTTCCCTCTATCCTTCTTTCTCGCCTTTTCACGAACGCGTTCGGCAAGCGAACATCGGAACGTGTTCACGTTCTCTTTTCTAGGCTGATCGGTTCCCGACTTCGGCTCAGCCACAGGCGCCACCGAAATCTCAACTAGCTTAGCCGATGTTGGCCTATCATCGGGAGCATCAGCTGGGAGTGAAAAGGGCACGACGTGCTCATTAGACACCTGGTAGCTTCGAACAGTCACTACCTCGTTGCCCCTCGCGCTTACGGCGACAGCCTCAGCAAGCGAACACCGAAGGGTGTTTTCGTTCTGTTTTGCGGCTGTCAAGGCTACACTAGATCCAAGCTGCCCTGTCTCAAAAGACTGCTCAGCCGCCCCAGACACCTGAATCTCTACGAGCTCGGCTGGCTGTTGCTCGAGGTCAGCTACCTGAGCTGTTGGCAGGACGGAATCGGCTTGCTCAGTGGCGAGATCGTCATGACTCCCAGCTGAGCTGTGCAAACCGCTCGCTGCTTCGACTGCAGGCTTTGCCACCACGTCGCTCGTTTCTGCACTACCGTACGAAAGAACCTCTGTTTCAGCGGACTCGTGCGGTCTCTCGGTAACCTCATCGGTTACGCATTCCTCCTGAGCTGGTAGCAGGACGGAATCGGCTTGCTCAGTGGCGAGATCGTCATTTCTCACAACTGAACCGTGCGAACACTCCGCCGAGATCTCCAAAACAAACTCCAACGCATTCTCGCACTCAGTGGACACGCACTGCCCTCTGCCGCCTCTGCCGACAGTCTGAGCTAATGCCCCATCGTTATCTCTCTCAGCAACCTTGACGCGCTGCGGGGCAGCAACGGTCGCTTCCGACTCGCGCTCCCGAGCGTCTGCTACTGGCAGCGCTGGCACGATGCTTCCCTCGACAACGAGGTCTTTTCCGAGCAACAATTCCAACTCGGGCTTCACTTCTTCCTGCTCGAGTTGAATCTCATGGTCTAGGTACTTGTTCTCCCGTTGGAGTCTCTCTCTTTCGAGCTTCTTTCTTTCCCTTCGGATTCGCTCGATATCGAGGTCGTATTATCGCATCAATTCCTCGTGTTCTCGCTCTCTTTCCTCGCGATCCTGCTGTCGTTTCTGCCTCTCGAGCTCCTTACGCTGGCGCTCAGCCTCTGCCTCTGCCTCGGCGGCCTGACGTTTCGCGGTCTCCCTGCCATTGATCAGCTCAATGCATTCCGACAGCTCCTCATCGTCAGCCCCGACAGCGAGTATAGCCTGTATCAGCTCTGGCTTTCTCAGCGCGTCCGTAACATCCAAGCGCAACTCTTTTGCAAGCTCCAACAACTTCGGTTTTTTCAACGCTTTCAAATTCATGGCCGGTCTAGAGTACTGCTTTCCCACTGCTCCAAAAATGTTTTGCGCGAATAACCCACGCGACAAAAACACACGCCCTACCAGCTATCCTCAGAAGCCTGGTAAAACTCAGTGAAGACAAGTCCCGCACTCACCATTGACCGCCGTGAATTCTGCGAAGTCCGAAGCCGCCTTGACGTCCGTTGTGTTGGGTCTCGCACCGCTGGCTTCAGGTGTTACGAAGTTGTCATCCGACCGCTGCCAACCAGTTGTTGCGACCGCGAAGGCCGACTGCAGCCGGGAAGACGTCCAGAGCTGATAGCTAACGTAACTGTTTACTTCATAGCGAGAGGTGAGCCGAAGCCAAAGAACCATGCCCCGACGGGCGAGGTTACAATACAGGACTCGAGCAGAGCGACAACATCGATTCGCTGCTCTAACAGGAATGGTTTACAACGCTTCGGCAGCTCTATTTATACCCAAGAGCGACAACGGTCAATCGAAACAAGTGGGAACAAGCACAACACTCTTTCCAGAGTTCGTAAGCCGTTCATAGCCTCGGGCACGTTGAGTCCGAGAGAGGGGAGAGAGGAGGACTCCGTTGCGATCACCGGGGCCTCTGTCCTTGAAGAGCGTGGAGACGAGCCACGCAGGCAGCCGCCGAAGTTCAGCCGCCGTAGGCAGCCGCCGAATGCGCAAAGAGCGAAGCGTCTGACGAGGCTTTGTCGCAACTTGTTGCCGACATGATTGCGCCTGTTTTCGAAGGCGCACGAGTGGCTTCGCCGCACAACCGAGGAGTGATGCGGGGAAGTACTGCGGCGCTGGCCCATTCGTAACATTACCTACCGTGGCTAGAAGTTGAAAGGTGAAGGGTTAGAATCCGTGAACGGTGGCCGTTGGAGCCTTGCTCAAGCTCCGGTCGATGGGCTCCTTGCCTGTCTACCAGGCAGGAAGCCCCGGAACCTCTTTGGCTACCTGGGTAAGGTGAAAGAAGAAAGCACCCCCGTCTCCCTGCTTTTATACTAAGCTATATGGCATTTTCAACCCCTCCCCAGACGTGATCGGCCCCCGAAAAAGGGCCGCACCAAAGTTTCTTTTCCACCACTTACTGACTTGAGGCCTCCGAAACCGAACAACTATCCTCGCTTCATCGTGATGGAATCTGTAGACCACTCAAAACCTTTTGCTTCAGAGTCGGTATTTCTCATTTCAAAGTTCCTTGACGGTATGGTAGGAGGGTCGTATAGGGCAAAAACATCGAACCGGTGAAATTCTTGTCTAGGTCAGTAGCCAGGACCAGGGCAATAAACTTCTTGCTCAAACCAGCATCGCCGATCTGCCAATCCGAGTCACGCCCCACCACAGCCTAAACAGCTCCCAGGGCGTGATTTCCGAGTATGACCTACTAAATGAATATGAAGCTGACCTGCTGGAGGGCCTTCGTAGTCAGGGCGTAACAGCGGTCAGGCGCATAACCATCCGCAGAGACGATAAACAAATACTGACAAAGCACCTCATCCTAACCTTTGACAAGCCCAGCCTTACACAATTCATCAACGCTGGTTACATCCGATGTTCAGTGCGGCCGTACAACCCGAACCCGCGGTGCTGTTTCAAGTGCCAACAGTTCGGGCACGGCACAAACTCCTGTCGCGGCCGACTTACCTGCGCAAAATCACCCAGCACGACCACCCGGCCGACAACTGTAACGTTCAACAATTTCTTTGCGTAAACTGTCAGGGCCCACACGCGGCGTACTCCAGAAAATGTGAAAAGTTTCAATTAGAAAAGAAAATATTCAACATCAAAGTCACTGAAAACATCACCTTCCAGAGGCGCGAAAGAGGTTCGCCCCTTTCCCTCTGGGGAGGTACGCTGACGAAGCTTGCCGGCGGGCGGAACGGTGGAAGGCAACCACCCCCCGCCCCTGGGTTGCCTCTGGCAGCCCAACCCGCCTCCGCACCGCTCGCAGAGCCAGCAGCGGTTGTGGTGGCAACCTCTTCCGTCTGGCCCGGTGCGCATCCCGTCCCTGCCTCCCTATCCTCCAGTGCGTTGGAGGGTGCCATGGACACCACGGGCCTCGCACCGTTTCCCACCACCACCGCACCGCCCACGCCACTTCTGGTGCGCCCGATAAATGCGGTGGTGGCGGGTCAATTGAAGGGACCCCGAAGGGGGGCCAAGTCTGGGGGGCCCGGTTCGACGGGCAAACCCAGCACATCGGACGACGAGATGGACGTCGGGCCATTCTTGCCTGCAACGCAGCGCAAGGATGGGCCTTCGACGTTCAAGCCTACAGATAGGCCCAGAAAGCCCAATCCAAGAGTCACAGCCCCGAAAGACGACACATAAACATACACACTCCAGTAGCTCTCACACTAAATAATGGGAAGAGAAGATATTGTTCAATAGAACTGCAGAGGCCTTCTTAATAATCTTGATGACGTGTATGAGATTCTGCATACCAATCAGCCAAGTGTAATGTGCGTTCAGAAAACACATTTGAATTCTAAACACACAAATTTCTTAAATAGTTACCTGGTATACAGGAAAGACAGGAATGGCTGCACACACTCTTCTTGCGGCGTGGCCATAATCATCCGGAAATCCTTAGCATGACACCCTTTCACTTTAAACACTATCATTGAGGCTGTAGCAATACGCCTAATAATATTTAATAGGTTGATAACGGTTTGCTCCGTATACATTCCTTATGATGTAACAGTTTTGAGCTCTGACTTCGAGGCACTGTTTGACCAGCTGCCCGAACCATATATTCTAACAGACGACCTTAATGCTCACAATTCTCTTTGGAGCTCTTTTCGTATGAATGCACGGGGTCGCCTCATAGACAGGTTTCTTACATCCTCTGGAGCATGCCTTTCAACAATGAACAGCCTACATACCATAACATAGGACACAACAGATAGTCAAATCTTGAATTGGCTATTGGTTCGGCAATTCTCTTTCCATGTCTTGAGTGGGGTGTGGGCACCGACCCATATGGCAGTGACCACTTCCCCACTTCACTGACATATATAGGTAAAGGCCCAAGCAGTTCATTTTCCCACAATAGGTTTAATGAGGCATGGGCTAACTGGAACACATTTACAGAGACATCGAAACTCACCACACATCCATAGGACACCTACACGTTGAAGAACCTGCCCAACTCCTCACGGCGCACATCCTCGACGCCGCCGAAAAGGCCATTCCCCACGCCTCTGGTGCCCTGCGCAGCCTGCGGTGGCCGTGGTGAAATGAGGACTGTAGGTGGGCGCGAGATGCCCAGAACAAGGCTGGGGTATCGTTCGTCGGTAAGCCACGTCGGGAAACCTCCTCTTGTTCAAACGGGCCAAAGCGTTAGGAAAACGTGTGCGCCGTGAGGCAAAACAAGAGAGTTGGCACACCTTCTTGACATCCCTAAACTCTTACAAAGACACACACAAAGTCTGGATACGAATACGAAAACTAAAAGGACAACACACACACAGCTGCCCCTGGCCAGTACAACAGGGGACACACTAGAAGATCAGGCTAACACACTTGCACAACACTTCCAACACGTTTCCAGCTCTGCACACTACACAAACACTTTCCTGAAACATAAAACCGCTTGCAAAAAAAGTCCCTACATAACAATAACAGGTCAAAACCTGGTTACAAATTTGAATTTACACTCTATGAGTTGAGGGTTGCCCTTAGCACATGTAAACTCTAGGGGCAATCAAGATTACATACACCATAATACAACACCTACACCCAGACATTCTTGAAACACTCCTACACCTATACAATAAAATATGGCTTTCGGGGCACAGTCCACACTCTTGGAGGGAGGCCATAGTAGTGGCGTTCCTGAAGGAAGGGTAGGACCCTTCCTCTCCCGCCAGTTATCGTCCCATCGCTCTAACAAGCTGCCCGTGCAAGCTGATCGATAGGATGGTAAATCACATTCTTGTGTACTTCCTTGAGTACAACGGTCTTCTCGAGAGCTGCCAGACAGGCTTTAGGGTGCGGCGATCTACCAACAATCAACATGTTGCGTTGGAATCCTTCATAAAAGATGCATTTGCTCATGAGCAGTTCTACCTTGCCGTATTCTTTGATCTTGAAAAGGCTTACGACAAAGCCTGGCGATATGGCATCCTTAGCGACCTGAAGTCTTTTGGTATGTCAGGTAACATGGCATCCTTGGCGACCTGAAGTCTTTTGGTATGCCAGGTAACATGTTAAATACGATTTCTAGTTACATGTCCATAATGACATTTCGCGTTAACGTTGGCTCATCTCTGTCCGGGATACGTGTGCAGGAAAATGTTGTGCCACAAGGAGGAGTTCTTGGCTGCACATTGGTTATAGTTAGGATCAACTCCCTCCGAAAGGCATTGCCACCAACCATTTCCTGTTCCATCAATGTAGACGATGTTCTGATATATTTTAAATCATCGAACCAGTCAATTTGCGAACGTCAAGTACAGCTCGGTGTTAAGAAGCTTGCTGGATGGGCGGACCTTAACGTTTTTAACTGAACCCGGGTAGAAGTACTTGTGTTCTGTTCTCCCGCAAGTGCGGGCTCAATGCGGACCCTGAGATTGCTCTTGGCCGTGCATCTATTCCTGTTAAAAGGGAGCACAAGTTTTTAAGTGTCATATTTGATGACAAGCTCACGTTAATACCTCACGTCAAAGCACTTTAACATAAATGCCTCAAACACTAAGCATTCTCAAGGTCCTCTCCCACTAATCCTATGGTGCAGACAAAGAACTACTTCTCCTTGTCTTTACCGCCTTAGTCGGGTCTCGGTTAGACTTCGGCAGCGTCGTGTATGGGTCGGCATCAAAGAACCGCACTAAAAATGCTTGACCCCGTACTCCACTTGGGCCTCCGCCTTGCGTCGGGTGCGTTCCGCACTAGCCCGGCACAGAGTATATACGTTGGATGTAACAAATGGTGCTTTGAGGACCAACGAACGTACATGGACTTGCTCTACGCTTTCAAAATTTCATCGATGAATAACCATCCTTTTAAACCTGTTTTTAATGATGCATCCACATCACCAGTGTTTGTAAATCGCCCGTCCGTTCCTGTGCCATTCTCACTTAGAGTGAGACAGGAAGCTTCGGATTTCAACATCTCCTTTTCATACATTTACACATTTTCTTTTACGGACGTTTTACCACCCTTGCAGCTTCAACTTGTGTGTTGTGACTTGTCCTTCATTTATATTGATAAAACCAGGGTACCACAAACTGAAATTTTGCAGCACTTCTTCTCCCTGCAGTACAAGTACCAATGTGCACAGTTATATAGTGACGCATCAAAAACTGCAACCACAGTGTCTTGCGCTGCTAAGTGAACCAAACATTGATGCATGCAGAACCATGAGCACATACACCACAATTTACTCAGCTGAAGCATATGGCATCTTACTCATTGCACACCACACTCTTGAACAGAAAATCTCGAAGTCCATCATATATACAGATTCCTTGAGCGTTGTGCGCGCATTGGCATCATACAAACCATCCAAAAACAGGATTGTTCATATGGCTTTCAAAACTATCATGTCTATATATGCCCAAAAACTTGTTCCGGTGTTGTGCTGGGTTCCAGGCCATGCTGGAATTGCTGGAAATGAGGTTGCGGATCAGAAGGCCGCAGTTGCTGCACTCAGGAACACAGTAGATTTAACATACTACCACGGAGTGACCTTAAGCCACAAATTCCACAATACCTTCGTAGGAAATGGCAAGCGCAGTGGAATGAACAAACAGATAACAAACTACACGTAATCAAGCCACACTTGGGACGATACACAACTGAGTCACACAACAGGCACCGGAAGTCGCCTTGGGTAGGCTGCGGATAGGGCACACCCATGCAACGCACTCGTATCTGCTGACGGAATCCTCTGGACCGCAGTGCAGCAGGTGCGGAGAGGCCCTATCCGTAGTGCACATACTAATCACATGCAAGGAACATCACAATACACGACACAAACACTTTAGAGAGCCCTACAAACAACATATTCCCCTATATCCATCAATGTTTCTAGGTGACGATGCAATGGTTTCCGTGAAACGTGTGTTTAAGTATCTTTCGGACGTCAAATTTTTAAACCTCATTTTCTATCATGCATAATCAAATCTGGCCCTGTACACCAGCCATCACTATTATTTTAATTGATTTTACTATGTTCGGCTTACACGTTTTTATACCTACCCTTGAGTAGTAATCACTTCTCTTTATTAAATAACCACTTCTCTGGCGCTCATTGCCCTCGTTGGCCTTGCGTCAGTAAACACTAACCATCATCATCATCAGGAGCAGATCAGTAAACTGCAATGTGATATCGCCGCGTTTTCGGACCGGTGCAACCGAAATAAGTTGACACTACAGTGCAAAAACCAAAGTGGTGTCGTATACCCGTAAAACAGATGATATCAATTTCACACATGGTATAAGTGACGAAGATCTGAATCGGGTATGCAAAATCAGAGACTTTTTCTGAGATATGCACTTTTCTTTCCGCACCAGCACATCGTTCCTGGACACACTAATAAACAATAATTGGTCGATTCATTTTTTTATTTTTTTATCTCTGCGATTTGTTGGTCTCATCATTTATGTCTACACTCCTGCCATTGTTTTTCGCTATTTTTCTGTCAAACATGCTGCTATGTTTGTTGTGTGTCTCGACAAGATGGGACATTGCTAAGGCATCGCTCGTTTTACGCTAATACTTTATTGCAGTGTAACTAAATCTAAACTCTCGTTTTGTATGTACACTCTGTCTCTATCATATGCACTGTTTCTTTTGTTGTGTATTTCCTTTTCTCAAGTGCCTAGAACGTTTCGCTGGCCGAGGGCCATAGCTTGCAACACTGTTTTTTTTTGCTTTTTTTCTCAATTTTTGTAAGTATTTTTACTTTATTTTTTCTGTCACATCGAGGATTTTGTGTGTTGTGCCATGCTGTTCTACGTTTCTTTTATTAATGTTTTGTATATGATGTGCCAGCACCAAGACCTTAGGGTTGTTCCTGGACACCGAAAATAAGGGTTGATTGATTGATTGATTATTATAATATTATTAGTAGTATTATGTTTATTATTAATATTATTAATATTATGATTAATATTATTATTTATTTATTTATTTATTTATTTATTTATTTATTTATTTATTTATTATTATTCTTATTATATTGGCAGTCGGCGAAGAAAGTTTGCCACAGACTGACGGCTTCTGCTCCTACAGATTATCCCGGTGGCTTCGCTTTCTGATCAAGCTCGAGATTATTCTGGACCTGGGTGGCCTGCTGATGCATACGACACTCTGTCGCTTCTTCGTTGGCGCATTTGTGCCTGTTCTTCGCCGGTCCGGACCATTCTGCTTCGTCTGGTGGCAGTCTGCGCAGCAGCTGGAAACCCAGGCCATATGATCATCCTTAAAAGGGGGCGGATATCGGCGGGGCGTCGCAGTCGGCGGCGAAAATTTGCCACGGACTGACGGCACCTACCCCTACAGATTATCCCCGTGGCTTCGCTGTCCGATCAAGCTCGTGGTTATTCTGGACCTGGGTGGCCTGCTCACGCATACGACACATCGTCGCTTTTTCGTTGGCGCATTGTCTGTTCTTCGCCTGTCCAGACCAATATGCTTCGTCTAGCGGCAGTCTGCGCAGCAGCTGGAAACCCAGGCGATGTGATCGTCCTTATCTCGGCGGTTCGTAGCAGTCAGCGGCGAAAGGTTGCCACAGACTGACGGCGTCTACTCCTACAGGTAGTCAAAGTATTTTGTTCATTTAGCCTACTTTGCTTAATTTTTGCTGCTGACTGCACTGTGTTACTGTCTTTTTGGGGGAGTTATTCACTATTTCTGACCAGGACAGTTGTATTGTGTGCCATGAACTGATACCGGACGATGGCAAATTTATGAAGTGTTGGGAATGCAACCACTGTGATCATCTCGGCCGGACTTGCTCGGACATTTCTTCTGGCACTTTAACAACTATGGGTCCGGCAAAACGAGACGCTTGGGTGTGCAAGACGTGTCGTTCAGTTAAGAATCGTCAAGGTCCGTCCTCTCAGTACGATGGTTCTCAAGCCGGCGACAGTTCTTGCTCTGAATCTTCTTTGCTGTCAGAACTCTGGGAAATTAGGAAAAGTTTAGAATCTCTACCAGAACTGCATGCAAACGTAGATTCGCTGCTCCTCCTCAAAACGGAATTTGTAGGGCTGTCTACGCATGTCCAAGAATTGCAGGAATCGGTGGAATTCACCTCCGAACAGTATTATACTATACTAGATCAAGTGAAACCTAACCAACAGCAAATGTCGAAAGGGGAGGAAGAGATCGATCCCTTGAAAAATACTGTTTGAGCAAGCAATGCAGATACAGCGGCTACAGGAAGATCAGAACGAAAGCGAACAGTGCAGTCGCAGAGCAAACCTGGAGATCCGTGGTTTGCCTTTCGAGCAGGATGAAGACTTAAAAGATGAGCTTTCGAAACTAGCATTCGCACTGAAGTTTCCAAACGTATCCCCCTCCGATGTGTTGGCAATTGACAGGCTTCCTTCTAAACGTTATACTGTGTCTGTAGTTCTCGCGTGATTCGCGTCACTTTCGGTCATGGATTCTTGGTCTGCTGCTCGCGGTAAACTCAGGCATTTGCACCAGTCTGGGGCACTGCCTAAACTGTTTTTCAATTACAACCTGACAAAGTTCAATCGTGATCTGTTCTGGCACGCGACGACTGCAGCAAAAGACAATGGCTATCTATTCGCTTGGGTGAATACGGGAAAAAGTTATGTTAAAAAGAATGAAGATGCTCCACTCCTCCGAATAAGCAAACTGTCCGACATTGCTAAAATACAATAAATTTTATGGCTCTTGCTTCTAAAGAGCTCGCCAACTTCAGCATCCTACGGGATACGCTTCGCAGCAGTAAAGCAAGTCTTGAGTTTGATTGATTGATTGTGGAGGTTTAACGCGCCGATGCAACGCAGGCGATGAGGCGCGCCGTAGTGGAGGGCTCCGGATTAATTTTGACCACCTGGGGATCTTTAACGTGCGCCGAAATCTCGTACACACGGGCATTTTTGCTTTTCGCCTCCATCAGAAAAGCGGCCGCCGCGGCCGGGAATCGAACCCGCGACCTCGTGCTCAGCAGCGCAACGCCTTAGCCACTGAGCCACCGCAGCGGGTTAAATTCTTGAGTTTACAATTATTAACATAAATATTCACAGCATGCGAAAATGCTGGCACGAATTCAAACATATCGCTGAATCGGCATCTGAGCTTATAGATGTGTTATAAGCCAAATATATATTCCAAAATCTTGTGTTAGTTTGTTCAACTTGTCAAGCTACCGTTTCCCCTTTGTAACTCGAACAGGCCGCCGAGGCGGGGGCATTGTATCTTTGTTCGCGATCATTTCGATGAAACTGATATTGATGTAACCATCGCTCATGCAGAATGTTTAGCCATTAAACTGCCAAATGGCGCAATATCTATGGTACTTTTTACAATTAACCATCCTCCTTCATACAGCGCAACTAGGTTTTTGCTTTATTCAAATCTTAAAACACATGCTCTCGCATATTGTGTTTTAAGATTTCGCTTCACTATTTTTGCTAGCTGTTCTGTATGGTAGTTCTGTACGGTACGGTCTTTTAACTGTACGGCACGAAGATGTGTTTATTTAGCAAGACTACTTATTGAGTTGCCGAAAGAAATTTTTTCGGCCTCTTGAAAAAGGCAACTTTAAAAAACTTTGAATGATAGTTTGTTGCAGTGTAACTGTTCAAAAATCAAAACTCTCGTTTTATGTGTACACTCTGTCTCTATCATGTGCACTGTGTATTTTGTTGTATACTTCCTTTTCTCAAGTGCCTTGAAAGTTTCGCTGGCCGAGTGCCATAGCCTGCAACGCTGTTTTTTTTCTGTTTGGTTTTCTGTCATATCGGGGATTTTGAATGTTGTGGTGTGCTGTCTTACGTTTCTTTTAATAATGTGTTGTATATGGCTTGCCAGCACCGAGACCGTAGGGTTGTTCCTGGGCACCGAAAATAAAGGTTGATTGATTGAGTGATTGATTATGATGATTAATATTATTATTATATTCATTATCTCAATTATTATTAATAGTACTAGTAGTATTACATAGAGTAAAGAACTCTGTGCTAGTGTTAGGTCGAAATACATAGCTAGCAAAAAAACCAGCGCTACACGTGACCAGAAAAGTTTCTTGAACACGTTCGTTCCCGATCTGTCGGCACGGAGGCCGGAACCATGAACTTTTCGGATAACGATGAAAACCCTATTGAAGAGGTTGCGAATGCCTTTGCAGATAAATTCAGTTCTCGGTTCATTAAAGGTGATGTGTACCTCCTGGCCAACTACACTTCGGCTTCGTCTAATTTTTATGTTTCCAGAATTACCCAGCACGACGTTCGGAAAGCACTCAAGCGCCTCAAACCATCATTATTTTATGGCACTGGCGCTATTCCACCTGCATTTTAAAAAAGCGTTTGGGGAGCTCATGACTCAAATACTAACGGCCATATTTATTATTTCAATTCGACCTGCTTCTTTATCATTAGCCTCGAAGACAGCACGCATGGTCCGTGTTTTTAAAACTGGTGATAATGATTATGCCAGTAACTACAAGCGTATTTTGCTTCTCTGGGAGGCATCTAAATTCGTTCAGACTATTCGTCATGATGCTTGGTCATGGAGTGTTACAGGCATACTACTTTCCAAACAGCACGGGTTTCTGTCTGGTGATTTCACAACTACAAACCTGTTGCTTTTATGATCCCAGTGTCAGAAACAGTATATTGTAGGAGGCAGCTTTATACAGTCAAACGCGATCATAGCAAACCCGGATAGAGCGAAATATGGTAGATATCGAACAAAAAAAATACCAGTTACGAAAATGCACGTGAAACGTATTCCTTATAAAGACTTTGACATCTGATATATCGAACTTGGCACGCCTAGAATTGCCACCAAAATGCATGAACTCGGAGTGGGGATTGAGGTATTGATTGACTGCGATGGAGATGGTGAGCGTCCTATGGAGCGACATGAACCCCGGCAATTTTCGTAACTATTTCCGACGAGCCTGACGCACGATTAAACCCTCCCAGTCAGCGAGTCCGGACCAAGATAGAAGCATCGATGAACTGTGAGAAGAGCTCGCCAACGTTCCCGCTGTTGAGATGAAAGGAGTGCCCTTCAAGAATTGCATGAGCGTGGACGACGACGTTGCCTTCACTGTCAGCCCCTCGAACGCCTATATCGTCACTGATGTCACGGCTCCTGCCGCTGCTGGAGGCACCGAGCGAAAGAGAGACAAAACTTTTTTGATTGAACTGAGGTGGGGTGGTTCCTAATTTTAGGTAAATATGTGCCGTCCCTGCTCGACTTGCCCTCTCGACCAGCAGAAGTTAATCTTGAGGGAGGGAGCTGGAGGGACAATCTCCCAAGCTCAAGGGTAGGGGAAGGAAAAGGGGCTGGCAGGTCTGGGTTCTTGACAGACTCCCATATTATGTGCCATAGAGTGCCTGGTCTAGTACAGAATTAACATTGTGCGTCCAATTGTGCACGAAATAACAGATGCATCCTGACTGGATGTGGAAACGTATTTGTCTGTATTAGTCTGAGTGTGGTTTCTTGGTTCCTTGAGAGCACTGGGTGTGGTGCCAGGAATGTTCTTCTACTGAGCCTGTAGTGTTGGATAATTTCGTGGAAGGTTCTGAGTGGCGTGGGTTCCGCTGTCTCCTCCACGGCCTGGTGGGCGAGATCTCGGGCCATGAGATTGGCGTGTTCCTTGCCTATCATGAATGAGTGGTCTGGTGTCTACACAATTGCCACTTTCCTGTCCGGCGTCTTGCTTTTAAGGATGCGTAGCGTCACGGGTGACACCCATTCCGACATGAAGCTCCGGCAACTCTTGTGAGTCTGTGACAACGGTCGTGGTATTGGTTTGCGTGACGGCGAGAGCCGTGGGAAGTTCTTCAGTTTCTTTGTCTGTGACTATTGGAGTGGATGCACTGGTCAAATGCTTACACCCGTCCGTAACCAGGGATACCATGGCTCTTTTACCATTGTAGTAGGCTGCGTCAGTGTGTGTCGTCGTTGGGACTTGGGAGTAAATTTGATTCAGAGTTTTTGCGCCTGAGGCACCGAAGAGGTGGAGGATATTGCGAGCGAAAGCCGTCCGAAACGGAATGAAGCGCTTTCGGCAGACAATGTGCTACACCAATATTGCATTGATATTGAAGGACACAAACTGCAACTGATGCTAATGATATCTGATGTAGAGAAACCTGTGCTTGTTGGCGCCACCAAAACGAAAGTCACAGCAAATTCACCGCTTTTTGGAAAAGTAGGTAATTACAGCGGAAAGTAGCTTTATCGCTTGCAATGAATAGGTAGTCGTGTGTGTGGTAATGGCATACCTTATTGTCTTTGTTTCAGCATGCGGGGATGGCTGGAAAAGAGCGTTGAGGAGGTCCCGCATATTGCGATGTCTTGAAAAAACGAAGTCATTTTAGGCGGGTTTCACTATTTCGAACTATTGGGTATATCGAAGTAATTGTGACACATATTGCAGTTCGCTATAACCGGGTTTGACTGTACTGTGTACAGTAAAAGTGTGTACTGTGTACTGTGTGCCTTAGCAAGGCTGTTGGTGTTGTTAGACACCAGCCGTTAACTTCGAAACTTAACTAAACTTCTAAATCACAACTCATTTCGTGATTTGTGATCCTTTACTTGTGTGGCCGCCACTGTTTTGTAAACATTTACGGCAGCACCTTGATCGCTACTGTGCGTCAAGTGGAGTGATAAAGGGGCCGGTTCTGGGCGCACTATTGTTCGCTTAGTTCGTAAATAAGGTTTCGGCCGCTATAACGCAGTCCTCTTTTTTACTTTACGCGAAACACATCCAAATATTCAAAGAGCTCTCGTGCATCAGTGACTGGTAAAATTTGCAAAGACACGTTGATGCATTTGGAGACTGGTACAAAGAGCAAAAAACCTATAGTAAACGCAGCGACAAGCAAGGTCTGGTAATACACTCTGAAACAGATTGGCCGCCTTTTCAATGCAGTGTTATTGTTGTACTTTGTCTCGCACTTCAAAAACTATTGTTCTTGGTGTGCTTTGTCACAACCCGCTGACAGTTACACCCCATGTTAGATCAATTAGACAGTGACCTCTCTAGCGCTCGGCATAGTGTGCAGGATGTATAAGGAGTTTCGTTGTTCAGCACCTATCCTGAAACTGTACTGCACTGTGGGTTGGCCCTTGCTCGAATATGCCTGGGTTGTATGGAGCGCCAGGCGCAGATTTAAGAGCGTGGCTATTGATACAGTGTAAAATAATTTCGGGTTCATACTCAGACATTGATTTCCTCACGACTGATACCGTCTTGTTTCAGTACCCAGGTGTTCAGGGGGGGGGGGGTGCGGAGAGATGGGGTTGTTTGACTCTTTGATCTAAAGGCTAGGAGGGACGCATTCCTTTTTATGCTAATATGTGGGCAAATTAACAGTGCTTCTTTTTTCTTTTGGTTATATCTCACACTTCCTCTAACAACCGCCATGAAATGTCATCTTTTCCCTACTCTCCGCCCCTGTAACAAGCACTGCCTGCTGTTCCAGTGGCGGAGCACATATAACCACAGTTGCTCCTAGACAGATATTTTTACCAGCTCCCTCCATAAGTTCAGTGCAGACATTACCAGAACTATCACTCACTTAGACACTCACCCATATTGTCCGTCATTAAAATATACCGTACGTTTCTCTCTTCCGTAGCAACATATTCATCCTCTTACTGTGAGTGTGACGCTTGCTCGGCTGCCCGCTTCTTAAGTTCTGCTCACTGCAAATCAGTTCTGTTGTGTCATGTCAGCATTCTTTATGTTCATTGTGAGTGCGGTGTGTATTATCCAATGTGTTGTACTGTTTTGTACCTATAGGTTGTTCATATACAGTGTGAAGGTTGCTTTACTTCTCTCTTTATTATCTCATCCATACATTTGTCAAATTTTTGTTTTACTCGTTTTCTGTCTTCATTGCCTGCACTTTATCATGACGTGTCCTGTCTATGTTTGCAGTGCCTTGTTTCGAACTTGTATCCCTCTGTGCGTCAGTACTAAGGTATCAAAGCTGTTCCTTTGTACAATAAAGAAACAATATTGATTGATTGATCGATTATTAATAATATATTGATTATTATTCTCCTTTTTCTATCTCTGAGGTAAAATATGCTTATGTTGCTGCGACGGCATCTCAAAATCTAGTAGCGATGAAACAGAACGTGTGCAGAAGTTGTTATCCAGATTTAAGCACCGTCATCACAGTCACAATCCGGGTCTTAAATCTAATTTAGCCATAGTTCCTTACCTTTAGAAAATTGCTCACGGTGAGCTTTTGTATGCAGACCTTCTTGCCTTTTAGGGTTTCAGTGTTCCTGAAACGCCTACGCTGTCACACCGCCCGTTCTTGACCGCTGCGCGCAACTCTTACCACTGCCTTGTCAACAGAATGCAGAATTTTTATAACCACATCCTTGAACACTGTGATATCTTACATGGGTCTTTTAAAATCTATCGTACTGGATAGTTCAACACAGTATGTTTCACATCTATGATTTCTCTGTTGTTTTCTTAGTATTATTATTTTTTTCTTGTTTATTCGATTGCTGCAATGTACGTTCCCTGCGGTTGTGTTCAACCGACTAATAATTGCACATTTTGACACTGTTTTCTGTGAATCGTTCATCTTATCCTTCATATCCATACTCCTTCCATTGTTTCTTCTTGCTACTTTTTGCCAAACTTTTTTTGCTTCGCCTGTGTTGTCTTTACAAGACTAGAAATTACAATAGCGTCGGTAGTTGCTTCCTGCTAGTAATTTGTGCTAGTAATTGTATTACCTTAAGTGTACGTTTAGAGGGAAACAAGTTTCCAAAAGCATTTCTAAAGGTTGATTGACTGATCGATTATTCCAATATGGTACCAAGCAAGAAGGCATGCGTTCTCTGTTCCTGTGTTTTCTTCGGAAAAGAGAAATTTCTGCGTTGCGGCCAGTGCAACAAACGTGGTCACGTGAAATGTATCACGTTACCGGACGACGACCTCCAGTTACTTAGGTCAGCTGCCCGGCGCTTCGTTTTGCGAGGCATGCAAGACTGCTTCGTCACCGGCTAGCCCTAACATCGACCACGCCATTTCTTCGGAAGCGGCCGCGTCGCCGGTCCTTCAGTCCAGCCCTTCCCTCGCAGCCGCCGCCACGCAGCTCGTTCACCTTCCCGCCGAGCTGGTTTCCCTCCGTGCCGTTCTCGTGGACGCTTTGGGGGGAATCTCTTTCCTGTCCGACCAGGTTGCTAGGATGGGGGAGGACAACGAGCAGCTCCGCCGGGAAGGCGCAAAAAAGGTCGACGCCCACTCCGATGGCCCTTAAATCGCTGCGCAAAGAGGTGCATTTTCTGCGCAGTGATTTAGCTCAGCAAAGGGGTACGCCCCGGCTGGTTGATTTCCCACCGCTGCCCAGAAGGACGGTCGCCGAAACAAAACGCTCTACCCCGCTGAGCTCGGCTCTTCGCAGAATCCCGTGCTGCCTGCCTCTGCCTCTCGAAGCCCGACGCTGGTGAATTCGGTTTCTCGGTCTCCCCAGAACTTTCCACCGACGCAGCAACGCCGCTCAAAGCAAAACCCGCTTCCGCTGGTGTTTGGCATTTCTGATGGGACTGAACTTGCAGAGGTCGGCCGTCCATGACCCCCTAAAGCTATATTTCTCACCAAGCTGAGTCCTTCTACAACACTGGCGCAAGTAGCCACGCACTTGTGTTCTGTGGTTGCAGTGCCGATCTTGTGCAAGCGACTGAAAAAGAGGCACTACTCGGACGCCATCTTCTACGTCGCCGTCGACGATGTGTGTTTGGAGAAACTGAGATACCCTGCGCTTTGGCCGCGGCATTTCCTGTTTAAACCCTTCGGCGGTGAGTTGTGTGAAGAAATGATCTATGTCGAGGAAAACCGTTTCGATGGCGTGTAACTGCAGTTTTGATTTTTTCTACCAAGATGTCCATGGGCTAAGTACAAAATCTGTGGAATTTTTTTCTAATGTTGTTTCTTCTTGCTTTACAGTAAAAAGTCTTAGAGAAACCAGGCTGTACCTGGACATTAGCTCTTTCTTTTTTTCCCATAACTACCTAGTCTTTCGTCATGACCATGAACTTTCTCGCGGCAAATAACGGGAAACAAGGTCGAGAACTGGGCCAGTTGGTATACATTCATTCTGAGGGAGCAGCGCAAACTAGACAGGACATCTATACTAGATGTCCTGTCTAGTTTTTGTTCTGTCTCCCTCCTGTCTAACTAGACAGGAGGGAGCAGCGCAAATTAGACAGGTCCTGTCTAGTTTGCGCTGCTCCCTCAGAATGAAATAACGGGAAGCTGGCGTATTGGTTGCCCTACACAATTCGATTAAATGCAAACAGCGCCTGTAGCTTGAATTGGAATCGTTTATCTAGTGACAGGTGCTTTGCTCTCGGGGTAAACGCCTCTTACTATGCACTTACTACATACCACCCGAGACAAACGCCACTGACTTCAAACACACCCTAAATTCAATAGAAAATGTTATAACCTCTTACAGTTATCATAATTTTCTGATAACTGGTGACTTTAACGCACCCGGAATTGCATGGGAAACTGCGTTGGTTGATCGAGCGTCCCAATAAATATCACAGAAGTGTGAATATTTGCTAGATTTAATTTCTTTCACATAGTTACAGCAATGCAACTTCATTAGGAATCTGCGTTGAAACGTTTTGGACTTATCTTTTACTTAGATGGAATACGGTCAGGCGCCGCGTAGTAATATTGACCTCGTAAAACCTGACAGGTCCCCCCCCCTTAATCATGTAAATTTATAACGTATCCCTTGCCCACCACAGTGCTCTCATCAACACACCATGTGTCTGTGGTTAAAACTTCGCTCGTGGGAACAATATTGGCATGTTTCACTTCCTCCGTGAGACACATTGGTCACCATTAGACACCCTCATTGACGCTGAGGAAATGACTGAGTTTTTTCACCGAAGTTCCTCACGATGGTGTAAGCAGATTTGTACCTAAACATTTTAAAAGCTGCAATTATCCGTACTGGTTTTGATTTGAACTTACAAAGGTCCTTGGTAAAAAGAATCGAGCTCAGAAACAAGCAAAGAAAACTGGCCAAGAGAGGCGGCAGAGTGAGTTTCGTCAACTCAGGTCGCATTGTAAATATCTGCTTAAGCGCGAGACCTCTAGATACATTGCCGCGGTTGACGCTAATGCGCCACGCAACGCTAATAGTTTCTGGGGTCATGTTCGTGCGCCAACTTTCAAAACAACCCAAGAAATATTAACCTAATTGACAAGAGGGGTGACAGCATTCCTGACGTTCCTAATGCCATTGCTTAACAATTCAGTTCAGTATTCGGCAAGAAAAGTGCAGCGGGCCCCCTCAAGTGCTTCTGGGGTATGATAAAAGCTCAAAATGTTTTACAAAGCTCAGAATTTTACCAAGGCATATGATTGCCTCAATCATAGCATACTGAATATTAAACTCTCGTCTTTTGGAATTATAGATCAACCACTTGCACTACTGATATGATACTTAGGCTATAGGAAAAAGTGCGTATGCATAGGCACCTTCCGATCATCGTTTTTACCGATAACAACCGGTGCGCCTCTGGGGAGCGTATTGGGACCACTGCTCTTTAATGCCTATAATTATGATATTGTGCAGGTAGATGCAGCAGCTAAATTTATCATATAATGCGGATGACAGCAACATATTACTTTCTGACAAAGACGAAAATAATTTAATTGCTAGCTGTAATGACGTGCGAGAGAAGCTCCAATTATGGTCGCAAATAAATAGAATAGGAGATAATACAGCGAAAACAAAAGCAATTGTTTTCAGAGCAAGAAATAAACCAAATAAATTTCAACACTCACTTGTATATGCAGGTGCAAAATTGACTTAGTGTCTCAGCATAATATTTTCGGCTCAATTTTTTCTGCTCAGGTTTGTTGGGATGCTCATGTAAACAGCACACGTAAAAAACCTTCCTGCCACGACTGGACAACTGTCTCGCTGTCGTGCGCTGCTCCCGAGAAAGGGGAAACTGAACATATACCAGGCGCTTTTTGCATCGCATATCAATTATTGTAGTTACTTTTGGCTACCACAACAAAAAGAAACATCAATAAAGTATTTCTTCTGCAAAAAAAAGATCATCCGTTTAATCACCATCGAGCCTTATCTGTGCCCAACAGAAAATTTATTTCCTATGTACAACCCTTCGGAAAAGGACCGCATTTGTGAATATTGAATTTTGCTCTCCTTTTTATTACCTTTCCCCCAATGCAGAGACTATATTACTCACGTGCCTTCTTTGATGCAAAGCGCAAACTTGGTTAGCACCCGCAGTTCTGAGCGTTGGTTCATCCCGCATTTCCGAACCAATCATAAATTACAACCCCTACAACACAATCTCCCCTTCCTTCTAAACTGCTATAAGCACACAGCAATTTTCAAGAATTGCGAAAATATTTTGTGACCTTAGAGACAAATTTGTAATTATCATGGAAGTTGCAGACTTTGTTTTGTTTTTTGCTCTCTGCAGATTGGAAATGTTTGTGCTGATTTGTTTTTAATCCTTGTATGTAATGTTGTGCTGTTTGGGATTGATTTTGTATAATTTACATCCGAAAGCAAATCCTGCCTACCAATGTATGTAACCTGCCATTGAATTGAAAGATGGCTTAATCAGATTTACGGCTTTGTTGTTTGCAAATTCCGTATTTTGGATATATGTATTTCATGCTCTGTTATGTTACGAAACCACCTAAAGCGTTGATGTCGGTCGATATTGCCATGTAACTGTTTGCTGGGCCTCGTCAAGCTGCTATTGTAGCTTTTAGCTCAGCAACTTTGACACCGTATTTCGCCAGAAGAAAAATTTTCAAATACTCGTACTTTCCTCTTACCATAAACGACTGGAACGGCCTACCTCAGTCGTTAAGTGGCTCTATAGAAGCACTTGATCGTATTGAACCATGACCCACGATGTATCTTTTTGTATCTTTTTATTGTTCCTGATGATTTAAAGTTGTGTGCAGTGTTATATTCTTCCACCTCCTTCTGCGGCCCTACATGGGCCTGAAGTATTCTGTAAGTAAATAAATAAATAAATAAACTGTGCAAAAATTTATGGTAAATAAAAGAAAGCTACTTGTTCCCACAAGTCAGTGAGCACGAGTCTGCCCCACATAGAACAATCAAAGGTGTCATTCAGGACATCCCGTTCGAAGACTCTGCCCTAGATGTCCGGAGCATGTAGTAGACAAGCGAAATCCCGCGGCGCTTCAGGGCAACCGGATCGGCAAGGAGCGGTCCGTGGTCATCGCCATTGCGGGGACCAAAGCGCCAAACTACGTACGCTATGGGAGCCTGCTCATGGAGTGTGCCCTACAGCACAAGCAGATGTGTGCTACATGGGCGGGCGGCTAGTTCACAGGATGGACGTCTGCCATACCCCCCGGACCACATCCAGGATTCGGACCTGGGACCACAGCCAACCCGAGTTTGAACACTCGTGAATGCCGAAATACATCCTGTGTGGCGGAAAGCACCTCACCGCTGACCCGGCCTGCAAGGCGCGCTTCAAAACGCCGCATATGGTGCGCCGCCGGCGAGCAGAAGACGGCGAATCAAGTGAGGAGTAAAGTCATCATACCGGGCGACGTCGCCGCAGCACATCGTCGCCGAGCCGATTGAGAACGCTGCCCCGCAAGGGCAGCTACCAGAGCAATCAGCGTTAGAGATCCCGCTCCTGAGGCGGTCCCAAGGAGGGGACCGGCCGGGCGCCATCGGCCGGGTTCAAGGGGAACTGCCGCTGTTAGACCGTCAATAGGGGGAGGAGCGGCAAACGAAGCTCAACTGGAAGACGCCAGAGGCCCGGTCCCGAGCACCGATGTAGAGGTACTGGGCCCATTTGTGATAGCGGCAACGAGGGAAGAGTACCGACGAACAGGTTGGCTGGGTGAACGGGTCTCCCATCGCGTTCGAGAAGAACAAAGAGTTTCCTCCTTTCAACCCTCCTCTACTCCCCCTCCCGGTCAGGGCGCTGTAGCGAAGTCAGACTACAGCCAACGTATAGAGCTCAATAAAATAATCGAACGGCAACAAGCCCAAATCAAGTAGCAGAACGCAACTACGCACTGCCATGAACACGACAGAGGCGCTGACGAGTGGCAGCTCCGCCAACCGTGAGGTGTCGGACGGCGCAAGCGAGAAGCACGAATTGCCGCGGCGACATGGGCCACCATCCACGTAAAGCGGTTGGAGACGGGTAACACCGAGCACTCGAGTAACCAAGAAGGCGTGGACACGGAGAGCAACGCGGAGAGCGCAACGGACGCCAGCGCGTCGGAACAACCTCAGAAACAACCATCCTAGCAGGACAGCGAGAACATACTGGAGGCAAATAACCAAATTCAAGAGGGCCTTAGGCATATGTAAGAGCGAGTGGAGGTGCGGCCGGTCCGGAAGGAACGCCTGGTGGATAAGTTTTCCACTCTATCCCAAGCGACCACACGCAACACAGCCTTGTTCCTCTAGGAGCAGGTAAATCGTGTCAAGGAATGCATCGCGAAGGGGCGAGGACACGTTCAATCGGAAAACGATGATGGCTCAAAATCCAAACAAGAATTAAAACAGGGCTCCTGGAGTTCCGGAAAGCACACTCATTTACCAATGAAACCGCCGGAGTATCAGGCCAAAAGTCTCCGAACTGTTTATACACATCGAAGGGCTAGACCACATGCCAGAAGTTGTGGCGCTGCAGAAGACGAATGGGTCATTACGACTGCTGGGATAGGTTACATACACTGACCGGACCGAAAAGGGCACGGCGATCCTGGTATGCAACAACATCATGGCCAAGCCACACGAAACGCCTGAGCGCGGCGGCGAGCACACGTTCATTTAAATTCACACGCGGGAGATTGGCCAGGGGAATATTCTAGTCATCATAAGCGCATACTGCAGACCGCCGCCACAGCGGCAGTACGACTTTGGCAAAACGTTGGGGCAGGCGAAGAGGCTGGCGGAGAAGAGGCCGCTTCTTATCCTCCGCGACTTCAAAGCCCCCACATACTATGGGGATACAAGTACGAATCCAATCGAGGGAAATCTCTTGCCAGAACCATGCAGGAGCCTGACTTCGGGTTAATGAACGAGTCCCGAGTGGCCAAGAAAATACAGGACAGCGTTAACCATGACACCACACCCGATCTGACATGGCCTAAGGGTAACCTGAACGCGACGCGGCTTGACGAAGGCACGGACCTCGGATCCGACCACACCATTATCAGCATAAAAATCAAGGGAATGCGTTGCTGGGCTGGGCTAAGTAGAGTGCGAATCGCGGAGTGGGACCAGCTGCGTAAGCTCTTAGATGTTGAAGCCCTTAACAAGGACAACGAAGGGGAGCCCACAGAAGACAGAGACGTACACGAAATGGGAGTGTAATCAGAAGATGGCGCTCGCCAAATTTCTGCAATAGGTTACAACAGCGGTTCCGACGTCCTTCGTCGACGCGAGGCTGGCAAACATATGGGAGGGTCGGCACTCGCTCAAGAGGTAGTGAAAGCACCAGCGAAGAAACAAGAAGCGCGCGTGTCAAATTGCAGTCCTCAAGATGGATATCGGAGAGTACGCCGCCAAGATCAGCCGAGAGAACTGGTTGAGTATTTGCGACGGACTGCCGGGAAAGCTGTGAGGCCTCCTGAAGCACATGATTGACCACTGGGTAGCAAGACCGCAACGTATGGCAGCCTCACCAAGGGTCTAAATACCTACGCCAGAGATGGCCGTCGTAGGCAGACGTGACGGCGCGTTACCTCAAGACAGGTAGCAGTAAGTTCGAGATCTCTCAGACGTACGACGTCCCGACGAACAACCAACTCGACGAGCCATTCACGCTGGCGGAACTCTGGAATGCCATCAATAACAGCAACAGACGCAGGGCGCCTGGCGGAGACACGATTACTTACAAGTTGATTGGCAATTCGAGCGACTGGGTGGCAAGAAGCACCCGGGCCACATCAACGCGTCCTGGGATACAATGCGGCTGCCTAAGAAATGGAAAGATTCGAATGTCCGGGACATGCCCAAGCAGGCAAAGCCCTCACGATCGAGAACAATCCACGCATCATCCTCACGTCATGTGTAGGGAAGGTACGTGAGCGCATGGTCCTCGGTACACTCCAAAGCTACCTAGAAGATACTAATCACCTGCCCAAAAACGAAGTATGGCTTCCGGCAGCACCTCCGCACGCACAGCATCCGAGTGCACCTGCAAGAGCTCGTGAACAAGAAAGTTACTCAGAGTTCGCCGCGCGTAATACTCCCTCGAATAGAATGGGGCATTTGACAACCGTCCCATTCAAGCGGCCTTGGTAACCTCATGAAGACGGGATGTGGTCAAAGCACCTTAGGCTACGTCAAAGATTTCCTGAGCAAGCGCACGGCGGTCATACAGATTGGAGGAGAAAACTGGGAACCTACAGAGCTGGGAGACTGCGGCACCCCACAGGGCTCCATCCGGTCACCACTCTTATTCAACCTGGTCCTCCTCCTCTGCCACAACTACTCAAACATATCGACGGCGTGGACCACGCGATCTACGCCGCTGACATCAACGGTGTGGCCGAGTTGTGCGGGGTGTGAAGCCTGGATTGAGGAGCTCGTGCTGAGGGCGTCAACAATAGTCCACGAATACGCCAAGACCTGCGGCTTCTGCGGCTCACCCCTGAAGTCGAAGCTGCCATCGTGCCGCCCCGAAGGCACAATAATGATCCTAAGCCGCACGTGGTCGTTCTCATTGACGCCGTAGACATCAAGCCACCGTAGCAGATGCGCATCCTCGGTATCTTGGTGCAACAGGACGGCAAGGTGGCAGCGGTCATCGCTAAGGTCTTGAGTACCTCCGAACAGGTTACAGGGTTGATCCGAGGTGTTGCGAACCGGACCAGACGACCTAAAGAAGATGACGTCTTTCGCATGGTCAGGGCGTTGATCGTTTCTCGCATCACATATTATTCCCCGTATCTCCAGCTAACGAAGGCTCACAGGAACACGCTATACACGATCGGTAGGAAAGCCCCCAAGACGGATATGGTCCTGCCCCAGTACACGTCTCCGCAGAAGCTTCTAGACAAGGGGCTAGATAATTAATTCTGGATAATTACAGACAGCCAAGCAACGTGTACCTCCGCCGTGGAGGGAACCAATCATGACCAAGCCACGGCTACGCAACATTCAGGTGGGCATTAATGACCAGAGGTGCGGCGCGTGGAAACAGGCACTCGCCCGGCAGCTGGAAGCAGACTCCCGGATCCTCTACGCTGACGCGTCACTTCCCCAGCACAGCAGCAACGAAGCGGCTTCTGTAACGACCATCGACAGGTTGATGACCAGTGCGTCGGTACGGGTGACAGACCCCAACCAAGACGAATAGCTGGCCGATGCTCTCGCCCTCATTCATGTGGACTTAAATCGTCACGGACTCCAAGGCGGCTCACGGCAACTACAGCAAGGGGATCGTCTCCCACGCGGCCCTAGCAATTTTCCAAAATTGCAGCACACCGGGACAAGCCATAGAGCTCGTGTGGGATCCAGCACACTCGACAGTGGAAGGCAACGCGCTCGCCCGTGATCTAACTCACCGGTCCGAGGAGGAGTAGGAGCTACCGCACCCGCTTACGAGGTTCACGAGCTTAACCGGCTGTACAGGAGTGCCAGTTTCAGGCTTCCCGGCCGCACCAGCAACTCGAACGCCAACAATCGTGCGCCCCGCCGAAGCGGGGTCGCTCGCACACCCAGATTTATTGCACAAGATGCTCCCGGCAGAGCACGACCCCATCTGCCCGTTCTGCAATAAGACTGAAGGCACCTTGCCGCGCATACTGGCAGAGCGCACACAGCTCAAGATACCCTACCACTCTCCCTCTCCCTACTCGAGCGATCGTACATCTTGATGTCCAGCCCCGACCTGTAGACGCAGCAAGAGATCTCGTCCAGGAGAAGGAGCTATTCAACTCATATGAACGTCTTGAGTAGGGTTCAACCCAGTTTGACACCTGCAAGCGTCACCTAAAATAGGCTCAAGAGAAGCTGTTTCTGATTCGTAAAAAAATATATTTAGAGCAAAAAACAAACGCAGTACACAAGAATGGAGAGGGGACAATTGATGTCTTTGGTTTTTTGCACTAAACAAATACTTTAGGAATCATGAACCAACTAGCCTCCCAACAAGTGTTCTTAAATTAAAAGTTGCTTCTTTCTCGTTCTGTCTTGCAGTTAGTGTTTCAGCGTGTTTTTTTCTGTGTAAAACTGTGGATCGGTGCGGTATTTGCATACGTAGAGAAATATTCATTGGTGCTTATTTTTGGTTTGATGAGAGTTGTCTAGGCTTTTTGCAGTATTATTTTTTTGCCAAACCCATTTTCCTGCCCTATTACCAGTTTCGTTATCAATTTTCCTAACCCCTAATCTGCGAAAACGATTTGCTCTGTTTGATTGTATAGACAGAAAGGTGTAGTGATAGATACGTTGCTGTCACGTTGTATAGGGTGCACTGGACCTCCGTCAGGCCGTCTGTGCATTTATTAAAGCCTTGTTTCGCTCAAATATTCTATGAAGGTTTGTAATTAAAAAAAAGGCAAGCACAGGACTGCCGCAAGTGACCTAAATTTGAGACTTGGGGTACTTTTTTTGTTCTCGGACTTTCCCGTCACGCGTTGCATCTATATTTGACGCTCTCTTCGATGATTGGGAGCTTTTTGCAGAGCTTCTAGGGAATTTGAGGTAACTCTTCTGCCCGTACTATTCTATTCCAATCCGTGTTTTCCTCGTCTATAATACGGATCAGTTGTTAAGAAAGGTACTTGCAAGTGCAACAGCGACCGTATCGAAAGGGGTTCAGGCAATTCAGAAGCGCTGTTTCGGTCATGTGCAACCAGACGCGAACGGTAGGATATGTTTTCCAAATGCTTTCCCTATATATTGTGTAAAGAAAGGCAAGCCGCTCAGATCTTTTTTGTAAACGTACTCATGACAGTGGTTTGTGTGCAATCCTGGTTATACGCTGCTATGTCGACGTGCCGAACAAAAGTTTCCGAACATTTCGGATGTTCAGAACAGATAGATCACGTAGCCAACGTTTACTTTTAAGCGGGATACCAAGCTTATGTAATGATCCTTCCAATCGTCCTGCTATGTTTAAAGCAATTTTTGTTTGTTTTCCTGCTACTTGTAAACAGTTGTAATTACACAATTTCAAATGTACATGCCCCAATTACCGGTCCCTCTATTTCCTTGTTTGTTTTCTGCTTCCCTTGTTCCTGGTTGCTTGAATAGAGTCAGTTATCAAAACGCAGAGAATATTTTTTTGCAGCATTCTGAAGTCATCTTGGTCACGGCATATACCTTCTTCGTATCATAAGTGATGGCCGCATCATCAAGGGCACAAAGGTGCGTGATATACCTGGCGCTGTCTTGTGGCGCGTCACCGCGAGAGAATATGTCTCGCACCCTTGACAGTCTTTATTCCGCTGCTTTCCTTCTCGCTGCATCGTCGGTGGCTTCTTTGTTCTCTCGGTTATGTCACACCGTGTCGCTACCGGAGGCATGTTCTCGCGCCCTCCTACCTCCCTCACCTTCAACCTTTCGCCAATCTTCCCTCTTGATCTTCACTGCTCGTTTTGTCTATTTTCTATTTGGTGTCGTCTTCATTCACCTAGTAAAAACACACAACCCAAAATTAGATGGGCAGATCTGTAACATTACTTCGACTGGTAAATTAAAACAGTTCCTCGACAGTCGATCCAATGGCAGAAGGATGCACGTTGACAGACTAGCATTAGCGGTCATGACGAAAGAAGACCAGATATGCGAAAAATTCAGGAGCCCTTTGGTGCGCAATTTATAAATATAGTGCGTCAACGTATAGCGACGCATATCAAATTGTTAATGGCGGGCCTGCATCTCGTAAAGAAAAAGGTTTTGCAGTTTATTCATCACCTCTACAACAATGCCAATACATTTCCACATGTTCAACAAGGTGGCATGTTTCATGTTCTGTCTTTTGACATTCGACGACTGGCTCAAACCATTTAAAAAATTAAAGCTGACGGAGAGCATTTGTTTTTGAAATACATACCACTAGATTTGCGTATAATTTGCGCTGTAAACACTTTATAAAATACGAACTCAAATGGATTCCGGAACATAAACACCTAAATGGTACACACGTTATCTCCTGAACAGAGTCCCTATACAGTTTGACATGATAGAATGCCCTTCCTCGGTACCTGCTCTTAGACCGAAAAGAAAAATGTGTTTTTTACACAAAAAGTAATAATCTGTTGTATTTTGGCGCTACTTTCTGTATATGCTTTGGATATTTTTGTTTCCTTTAAAAAACGGAATATGTGGATGGTGATAATATTTTGTTTTTTTAAATTGATTATTCTTAGTTCACGAAAAAAAACATTATCCACGTTCAGTTCTATATCTTTGTACTATACAACATTTTTATTGTTTCTTATTCAGGTAAACGTGTATGCGTGCATTAGTATTTATTTAGGTATGTATAAGGCACGTACGGTACAATTTCTTCTCATCGCCTGTGCTGTCCTGTGCTGTGGCCTTAGTGCGATGACTAGTACCGGGACCCTTTGCCTCAACACCATGACAATTAGAGGATGTCAGAAGTTCACTAAAATGATTTGTATACCATTCCCCAATCCCACTCCAACATGAATACAATTGTATTGTCCTTTCCGAGCTTGGGTACAAATTTAGCTACCAGGCAAACATCTGCACTAGTTGCACTATCACTGCATCTATCGATGTATTTGCAGTCTCACAACTCCATATGCCAGCATGGTACTATTTTGTGCTGAGTTTCTATTTCCATAGCAGCTAGTTAACAAGAACACCTTGGATAATAAAAAAATGGCCCGAAATCATTAAACAAACCATATATACTCACTGTAAATATAATAATACTGTGAGAACTCCCACCTACGATAGGAATATTTGACAAAATATATCAATGAATTCTGATTCCGCACCATGTTTACATTTCACCACTAAAGTAATCGGTTCAGATTTTAAGGAACAACAAAACAGATCTTCACTATTAGAATCAGTTTAAAGAACGATTTTCCAAAAGAATTATTTTATTTAGTTTCCGCTACTGTACACATATGTCTGTGTGCGTCATATTCAATTTTCTTCACTGGTACACTCAATGTTTTAGGGCAAAATCAACCCTTGTGTGAACTGCGAGTTCAAGGAATTGCGAAGTGCAGCAGGCCAGAGGAATGTAATAAGATGTATACTACGCTTTGCACAGGTAGTAATCACACAATCGACGCCGATGATTGTGGAAACAGAACTGAGATGGAGATAATAAAAAGATGCCCCGTTTGTTAATTATTGCTCAATAAATAAAATATTTTTGTAGCTTTTTAAGTTATTTACAAACACGATCACAAACAAAACACGTAGAAAAATGTTTTGAAATTGTTCAGGGACTATTCAAAACGATTATTCGTCCGCTATGAAGGCTCTAGACAGTGAAGCAGGCACCGCAAAGACTTTAAAACAGCGTTTCTTTTTAGTTTGCGTCAACAAAAATTGTAAATGTTGAAGAAACAACTCCATTTTTTAACAACATTGAAAACGGCAATGTCAGCCCACATTATAATGTATTATCTTCTTTTATAAGCCATTCCATCTCAATCGCAATTGATTCAATTTTCACACGAAAATATTCCTTCACATAAAGGCGTTGCAACAACTATTGCGCGAAATAGAACTTTTGCAACATTTACCAGTAAAAGATCTAAAAAATGATTTGACTGGTGCAACAAAAGCGTTCTCCTAAAGTATGTGGGGGTTTCTAACTAGTGTTACTTGTTTTTATCTACCAGTCGAGGAATGGCACCAAAACTCAGTTTAAGTGCAAACAAAGGATATAAAAAAGACACTTAGGTTCGGTAACACGAGAAGAGAACGAAAGGTTCGTGAGACGTGTGATCGCGCGGAATAAATAGAGAGAAAATGTCTATTTAAACCTGCACAATCAGTAGTCGGGGAGGTCAGTTCAGGATAATCATTTGAAAAGAGAAGAAGTTGCGGGCAACTTAACACAAATATGCAACTTCATTATTAACACAAATTCTTAACAAAAATATACAACATTTGTACCATCCAGTTATCTGACTCTAGGCTAATCACTCTTCAAAAAAGCAACTAACGTGGAGAAAGGAACAATAGGGTTTATGGTTATGCTTGCACAAACGAAGTTGCTCTCATGGTATATATGTAGCATACGCCACAGAAACACCGAAAAAATCGGGAGTCGTCATGAAGATTGCCAAGGTGTCAAAGAGGAACGAACAGCTATTTCCACGCTGCAGAAGCATCATATACCTATGACACTGAACTTCCAGGTCAGTAAGTACTTTGCCAAAGTCATGTTGGTCACGAGGAACTACAATCCCACCTAGTAGATGTATGCAGCAAAACTGGCAGTAAAAAGTTCATTTCAAAATAAATTTTCTCCAAACCATTCTAAAGTGGTACGGTATGAGAAGAAGCCGCCTGTCCCATTGTTTTCGGAGGTAAGGCTTTATTGCACGCATTTTAGGCGAAGGAAGAACTCAGGTGTTTTTTTTTTACTTTCCCTTTTTATGTTCACCACTTCGTCCAGTATTGCGCTACTTCCTCTATTCTTATGAACTTTTTTCGGTCACCTCCATCTGACTAACTACATGGGAACTTGTAGCGCCATTACTGTTCCAAATAAATACACCTGAATGCACGAACGTCATGTCTGTCCAACTAAACTTATAAAATGCACTGTGGCACAGTGCAGCAAATAAAAACACAAATGTTGTAATCTTTTGTTAGGAACTAACCAATTTTTTTCAATTTGTTAACTACAATTAGTTTTGTGCATGCGTCGCCGGTTTTGGAATGCCAGTTTTTGTTCTGAAAAAAAGAGTGGTTCCTTTTTTCTGATCGAATAAAAAGGGCCCGGCTGATACGAAATCAAATCATGGGTTTCAAATGGTAAGAAATGCAGGCTTTACACTCCACCTTATTCGACAGTATACGTATGATGAAGTTCCCGTAATTTTTTTCGTCCGTAGAAAAACGATAGCCAATTAGCAATCTTCATACGCCAGCTGAGACGACGCATATTAAATTTCTTTAGGATGAAGCTGTTAGCCTCTCTTTGGTACGCAAGCTTCGTGTCCTAAACAAAAAACCCTGGCAGGGTCCAGCAGCTCTCGCCAAAGACGCCGAGCGCATGCTTCGAGCTAGGCTGGAGCCTTCATTTTCCACCAGAGATTCGCAGCGCAATCTTTTTTGCAACCAGCCAGGCAGCATAATTTTCAGTACTCGTTAGACATCAACAATAACAAGCATCAAAACCGCACGATAGGCGGTAAGACGCCTATCAACAATGGGACCCACCTATGACTTTACCTATGTGTTTACTGCAAATTTACTGTTTAGCTGAAGCACCTGTGTTTCTGGGTTTGCAGCTGCTCGCAAAAAATAGTTTGACGTCATTCCCGGGCAAGAAGGCAAGAGCAAGTGAAAGGCCTGCCTTCGCGATGAAGAACATTTCATACCTTTCCACGTCAGCATGAATACTGGTTTACAAAAGCTTTGCTGGAAATCCACTTCTGCAGGGAGGGTTTGCGGACGTTTGTTTCTGTAGGCGATATTTCTTTATTTCCTCCTATAATTATTGTTTGGGTGGAACCCCAAAATATTACTCCTGTAGTAACTATAGATATTACTGTAGATACAAATACCACCATATATAGAATTTGCTAGGAAACATTTGATACGTCCCCAGTGGAGCCACGCGGCTGCAAGAAAAAGTTGTACAGCTTTATTACAAATATGGAACTTGAAAAACTGAGGTGGAAATTGAAAAATTGAACTTGAAAAACCCGCTGCTTCACAGAAACGTAGTCTACATTGTGGATTTCTCCTAAATATGGTCGATGAATACCTGTTTTATTTGTTGGTGTGTCCAGCGAGTGATAGATTGGAAATTTACCTACCTTTATTTTTGCCTTGCCATGTTTATTGAAATGCAGATGATGTTATCGCAGATCACAAGGTTAACGGGTCAGGCGATCATTGCGCTGGTGCCACTGCAGCTGAACTGTTTTTTGGGTGGCATTTCAGTAACGTTGTCCTCACCAGCAGTTTCTGGCAACCGTTTTTTGCATCATACCTCTTCGGATATTGCAACTATTATCGAATGAAACAACCACACTTGAACTGGAGAGAAGAAGGTACAAGACATCACATAGTCTAAACCTTTCTTCTCCCAGTTTAAGCGTGGTTGTTTTATTTATTGTATCCCAAGAAGCCTCCACTAGCACCTTTTTCAAGTTCTATACTAAGCCTTTGCTTTATTGAAAGACATCTATTAAGAAAAGGTGTGTGGGCGTGGTTTTTTTTATTGTGGCTGTCAAGCACACAATTACGTTGCATATATTTGTTCGTATTTTATGATTGACTAACTGAAACTAAGCTTTTCCTGTATAAAATAAGAGAGAGTAAACATTGCCCGTACACACTACCCCCCAAAAAGGAATGTACACAACGGGCATAAATTTGAATTACCAGAACACATTCATTTGGCTCGTTAAACTCTAACGAAGCATTCTCACAAAAGGTGTTCCAATGCAAGTGCAAACGTGAACCAACTATACCAAATGAAATCAACTGCAAGAGCACGAAACACCGCAACAAAATTGCTTGGGAAACACTATACGCGACGGCTGTAGGAAAACACAGGGATACCCTTTGGCACTAGCTATGGTCAGAAATAAGCAATTGCTATAACAGGATATTTGAAGCTACGGCATCAATATTAGTGAAGACGCCAAACATCATATCGACAAACTTTCAAAATGTGGCTGAGGACTAGATAGAACACCGACCAATGTATTGTCGTTGCCACAGTCGAGCACAATTATTCCCCCCTTGAAGATCGCCCACCCACAATTGTGTTATCAACAAGATTGCACTGTATTTCCATCCAGTGGTGGATGAGGTACTGGGTACAAAATAATTTACGTTTTTTTTCTTTGTATTTAACGTACCTGGATCTCCTTAGAAGTTTGTGTAAGAAGTTTTGAAACCGTTGCTCAGAGTAGTGGACCGAGACGAAGGACAGGTACGATACCCTTCAGGGTATCACCAAATATTATAGAAATTGTAGGAGGGTGCTGGCACCGCCTCACCCCGAGCTAACCAGGGAGGAAGCGTCCACGTTCAGACCGCTGCAGACGAATTCACTGATGACCCCGGTCGTCATGAAGAACATACAGCCAGAACTCTATATGGACGACACGTGCGTATTATGGAACAATGCTAGGGCCTCAACCGCCCACTTACTCTGGGAATGTGAAGTGCGACCTAACGAAGCGGCAACCAGGACAGACCTACCGCTGTGGATCCAAGAAGCAATGCGCAGTTGTGACAAGGACACCCAACTATCAGCCGTCCAGCAGGTCCAGGCGGCTCTCGAAAAGCAGCACCGGAGCGAAAGCTGCGGGGTGACGCCCTCCCTTATTGGGCACCGGCGTCCAACCCCGTAAGGAGTTGCTAAGTGTGGTCTGAGTAGGGGTGACGTCGGGATCGACGAGTGGCTACGTCCGGGCGCAGTGTACCCACTGTGTCTGTTGCAGGCATTCAACAAAGCCTTTCTTTCTTCCTGCCGGGTACGGTCTGTAGAAAACTGACAAAGAAACGTACGTTGTAGGGAACACGGGCCATGGTGTCTAAATGGAGTGATATCTTAAACTACTCCTTATCTGTAGTTTTTTCGACGCTAAGGTGTCACGCTTCTGGACTGAAGTATGCAGTTTGTTCATTGGTGTGGGGGTAGTTTTTGTGATGGAAGCGAACAACTAATATTTCGCTGCATTGAAATTCCCCTGCACATAGAGGGATCCATCGTGGTATAACTAATTTCGAGGTCCATGCTACAGAACGCATACGTATACTGTTGTAGTTTTATAGCAATAGATCTTAAAAATGTTTTGTTTTTCACGTGTCACTAGGTTTTGAACCGCAATGAAGTTCAGTGCAAAAAGAAGCAAAAAAATGTCTCAAATGCACCAGATCACTGCCATCGTCCGCATGGATTGTAGTTTTTCGCAAGATTAGTGCCCATGCGTTTCAACTGGTGAAGTCATACTCTCAACCCAGACGAAAACGTTGAATAGAAGTCATTGTCTTGTGAATGCCAGCCTATTCACCACATTCACTTTTGTTTCCCACACCCAATTTGCTCACTATTATTGTGCCGGAAGCCTGGCTGTACGTGTAAACGAGTACCTGAACACCCTGCCAACATACTTCAAGCGTGGATAGACAGAACTGTAAACGCAGGTAAAATTAAGTGTGCCCAGGACGGGAACATTTTTTCTACGGAGATAAACATAACTTTTGCTATATTGTTGCGTCTTAGTAGACGGAGGTGTATACAGCTGCAGGATGGCGATGTAACTATTTATTAGGCGTAGCGCTACACCGAAGCGTACAGGCAGCACGGCGAGTCTCAGCGAAGAAGGCTGAATCGTTCTGGCCGCGAGCGGCGGACCCACTCACTTGCTTCATCGTCTTCGAACACCTGGGTTGGCAAGGAGAGGGAACGTAACACTCGTTGGGGATTGAACCCTGCACGCGACACGCACATCGCAAGCAGGGGATCGCTGCTTGATAAATATCCACGTGATATCCCCCCCGTCGAGAGAGCATCGTCCAGATGCGTGCAAAGCTCTGGAAAAAAATGAATGCGCTCGAGGCGTTGTCCCTAAACATTGCAGGTAGGGCTTCATACGCACGACATGAACAACGTCGGGGCAGCGGTTATGTTGGCGTTGAGAAACGATTCCATCATCCACAACCACATAGGCTACATCTCTAAGTTGGCGCAAAACTCTATAGGGACCAAATTAGCGTTTGAGGAGCTTTTCAGAAAGTCCTCGACGTGGAACAGGAGCCCATAGCCAGACTCGCTCGCCGGGTTTGAAAACGAAAGTCCAGTGACGAAGGTTGTAAGGGTGTGTGTCGTAGCGCTGTTGCAGCCTTGTTTGTAAGCGCGCCAGTTGACGCCCCTCTTCCGCTCGTTGCGTAAACTCATTTAGCTGCATGTTGTCGTTACTGGAGTCATGAGGCAGCATTGCGTCCAACATAGTGTTCATGGGTCGGTCATAGAGAAGGAAGAACGGCGTCATCCGGGTCGTGTCTTGCTGAGCCGTATTGTAAGCGAATGTGATGTGTGTCAATACGGCGTCCCAAGTCTTGTGCTCTGCGTCGGTGTACTTGCTTAGCCTATCAGCTATTGTCTTGTTGAGACGTTCAGTCAACCCATTTGTCGGTGGGTGGTACGCTGCTGAGGTCCGATGCGAAGTACCGCTGACTTGTATCACTGCATTGACAAGGCCAGCAGTAAACACTTTGCCTCTGTCCATAATAACAATGGCTGGGGCACCGTGCCGGAGAACAATGTTGTCCATAAAAAACTTGGCAACCTCAAATGCAGTTCCTCTTTGGGGAGCTTTTGTTTCTGCATATTGAGTGGGGTAGTCGGTGGCGACTACAATCCACTTGTTTCCCACGGAAGACGTGGGAAATGGTCCAAGCAGGACCATCCCGACCAGTTCAAACGGTTTCTCGGGGATTTGGGCAAGGTGTAGGATGCCCGCTGGCCGGAGTGGTGGCGCTTTCCATCGTTGACATTCACGGCACGTGCGCACGTAATGCAGCACGTCTGCAGAAAGCTTTGGCCAGTAGTATGGCTGCTGGATCCTAGTCAGGGTACGGGTGAAGCCGAGGTGACCCGCCGTCGGCTCATCGTGGCGAGCCAGCCGAACCTTGTTACGAAGTACTGCAGGTACAACAAGCAGGTAGCTTCGGCCACGCGGAGAAAAGTTCGCTTTATACAGGACACCACCGCGGAGACTGAAGGATGACAGCGCTCTTGAAAACACCCGCGGCACAGTGGGTGAACGTTCCTCCAAGAAATCAATCAGCGGCCGTAGCTCGGAGTCCCCCCGTTGCTGCTCTGACACGGAGGATGTGTCCAGCACTCCAAGAAAAGCGTTGTCATTGGTATAGTCATTCGCCGACGCATGGCAAGCTGGTGCTGGCGAGAGACAATCGGCGTCGGCATACTCTAGGCCGGACTTGTAAATGACTTTGACGTCGAATTCTTGAAGCAGAACGCTCTACCGAGCTAATCGACCAGACGGGTCTTTTGGGCCCATCAACCAGCAGAGTGAGTGATGGTCACTGACCACTGTAAATGGACGGCCATACAGGTAAAGTTGAAATTTAAGTACTGCCCAAACGACGGCGAGGCACTCCTTTTCGGTGGCCGAGTAGTTGGCTTCCGAAGAGGACAACGTTCGGCGGGCGCACGCTATCACCCTTTCGAGGTCGTCTTGCAATTGCAGAAGAATCACTCCATGTCCAACGTTACTGGCGTGGGTATGGAGCATGGTGGTGGCGTTTTCGTCGAAATGGGCCAAGACCGGAGGTGTTTGCAACCGTTGGCGCAGCTCGTCGAGCGCCCTCTGGTGCTCGTCATTCCGAAGGAACGCGACATCATCCCGCGTAAGGTTGGTCAGCGGAGCAGCAATGCGGGCGAAGTTCTGTATCAATCTTCGGCAATAGGAGCATAGCCCCAAAAGCGCCTCACGGCTTTATTGTTGGTTGGCACAGGGAACTGTGATACCGCTTCAGTCTTAGTAGGTTAGGTAGAACTCCGGCAATGCTAACTACATGGCCGAGGAACAGGAGTCCCTCGTGCCCAAAAAGACACTTATCAGGCTTTAGCGCAAGTCCGGCCGATCGTATTGCCTCGAGGACCGACGTGAGGCGTTCGAGGTGTTCTTCAAACGTGGTAGAAAAGACGATCACGTCGTCCAGATACACCAAGCAAGTTTGCTACTTTAGGCTCGACAGCACGGTTTTCATCAGTCTGAAAAGCGGCTGGAGTGGAACACAACCGGAACGGCAACACCTTAATTCATACAGCCCACCGGGGGTCACAAAAGCGGTTTTCTCGCGGTCCCGTTCATCGACCTCCATCTGCCAATACCGCTTTTAAGGTCGATAGACAAAAAATAACGTGCGTGTCGTAGTCTGTCAAGGGAGTCGTCAATGCGAGGCAACGGGTAGACATCTTTTTCTGTAACCTCGTTTATTTTGCAGTAGTCCACACAAAACCGCAACGTCCCATCTTTCGTTTTCGCTAAAATGACGGACGACGCCCAGGGCCTATTCGACGGTGCGATGACGTCGTCTTGCAGCATTTGCTGTACTTGCCGTCGTATTGCATCGCGCTCCTTGAGGGCCACACGGTAAGGGTTCTGACAGATGGGCCTCGTAGTTTCTTCGGTAATTATTCTGTGCTTTGTCAGATGCGTCTGACGGACACAGGACGTGGAGAAAAATCAGTCCGCATATGGTTTCAGTAGGTCGATGAGCGTTTTTCCGATGACAGGTTGGTGCTGACGTCTATTGCGAGTTTAGTGCCGGCTGTTGCGGTGGCACTAGTTTGAAGCACAAAATAGCCTTTTGTGTTGTCGACAGCTTCGAAGAAGGCTGCAGTAGTCTCTTTCAGGATGTGCTGCCGTTCATTGGCGAAATTGCTGTGCAGGTGATTTCCACGGCCACAGGACAGGTGCAGCAGGACTCTCGTCATGGCAAGGCCGTGGTCGAGGAAGAGCGATGTGTGCAGCTCGGCAAAGCCATCGGCAGTGCAAGGATCGTCGCACTCTACTGCGACAAACGCGCAGGATTGCGGCGGCACAGTTACGTCCTCAGCGGCGATACGCAGCTGTAGGCGTCGGTTCTCGGCAGGCTGTACTGGAGGCAGGTGCGTCGATAGGCTCACCCTGCCCTCGCCTATGTCTATAACGGTGTCATATGCCCGCAAGAAATCCTTGCCGAAGAATACGTCTTTGCAGCACCGAGGTAGAAGGACGAAAGTTCCAACAAAGTCAGTGCCTCCTAGACGAATCCTAGCCGTGCATTTATTGACTGGTGTCATCAGGTCGCCTCCGGTGGACCGAAACTGAGGCCCGTCCCACGGAGTCTTTACCTTGCGCAACCGCTCGGCAAATGGCTGGCTCAAGATAGAATAGTCTGCTCCGGTGTCCAGCAAAGCGGTCACCTCATGCCCGTCGATAGTAACGCTGAGCTCAGCATTAGCGCCTTCGTCAGCATTAAGGGTCGTCGTCGTCATGTGCTTACAAAGCGGCAATACTCTATGGGCGCTTCGTTCTCGTCTAGTGGTCGCGGCGAAACGATTGGTTGATGTCGGCGGCGGTGGGAGGTCTTTCGAGCTTCTGCAATCACAAACCTTGCCTCCCGAGGTCGCTTCGTCTAGTTTCCCTGCCAGGGGCTGGAAAACAGGAGGTCGGGGTCGTCTCGAGGGGCGCGACGGGTCGGTGGGAGTTGCGGTGCCGGAGAAGGTGAGCGAGATCGACGAGTAGGGGACGTGGTGTTGCGTGCGGAGAGGTAGTCGGCGATTTTGGTCGGCCGCTGGCCAAGACAGGGAGGAGGAGCAGCCGGAGAGTAGCCACGTAGTCCGATCTCACGGTAGGGACGCCGTCTGTAGACGTGGCCAGGCTCACCGCAGTGATATCACAGGGGTTGCCAGTCAGCTGTGAGCCATAAAACCGTTTTGGGAACCCGGGTTCGTGAGGATTTCGCCTGCGAAGTGGGCAACGACTGCACAGGCGGGGGTAGCTGACGAAAAGGGACAGTCGGAAGGTTTGATAGGGCTGACACATGGCTGCTGCGCAGCTTGCGGGGCTCTCTTGCACGGGTGGGTCGGGAGCCGAGAATGCTTGCCGCAGCTCCTCACGCACAATCCTGGCCACGGAGGGTGTCGTCTGTGGAGTCGCAAATTAAAGCCCACCTAGGTGTTTGCGCAAGACCAACCTGATCAGTTCCCGCAAAGAGCTGTCATCGCTCGCCAGGCTGGCAACGGTTCCGTGAGCGTTGGCGGACCGCCGAGAATGCTGACGACATGGCTCCTGCACAGCCCGTTCGATAGCCGTGGCCTCCCTGATGAACTCTTGCACAGTGCGTGGCGGGTTTCGGACAAGGCCGGCAAAACGCTGCTCCTTGACGCCATGCATAAGGTAGCGAAGTTTCTTCGCGTCTGACATGGCAGGATCACCGCGGCGAAAAAGACGTGCCATGTGCTCGGCAAACATGGTGACACTTTCGTTGGGTTTGTTGGTTCTCGACTCCAGCAACCGCAGCGCGCGCTCAGGACGTCCCGGGTAGGAAAAGGCTTCTTGAAGCTCCTGGCGGAAGTCGGTTCACGTCGTGAATGTAGCCTCATGGTTCTCGTACCAAATACGAGTGCCGTCATCCAACGAGCAGTATACCTGCCGTAGTTTTAGCGCATCATCCCACTGATTAAAAGTGGCAACACGCTCGAAGTGAGCAACCCAGTCTCCCACGTCCTCGAAGGCATCCCCGTGGAATTTATTGGGTTTGCGAGGCTGGTGAATTACCACCTGTGTTGCGCCCATAATGGGAGCTTGCGAGGCCTTACGGGTGCGGACGTTGGAAAGGCGCGGTAATTCAGGAGAGACACCGAGCTTGCCCCGACCGTTCCGATGGACCTCCGTGTTGATGAGACACCGCATTTCTTGGCTAGAGCCGGACAGGGATCCAGGCATCCGAAAACCCGGCTCCTCCACCAGTGTTGCGTCTTAGTAGACGGAGGTGTAGACAGCAGAAGGATGGCGATGTACCTATTTATTAGGCGTAGCGCTACACCGAAGGGTACAACCACCACGGCGAGTATCAGCAAAGAAGGCTGAATCGTTCTGGCCCGCGAGCGGTGGACCCACACACTTGCGTCGTCGCCTTCGAACACCTGGCTGGCAAGGAGAGGGAACGTAACACTCGCTGGGGATTGAACACTGCACGGCGATCACTCACATCGCAAGCAGGGGTCACTGCTTGATAAATATCTACGTGACAATATAAATATTTACCTTGTAAGATAATAAAAACTAGCACATATACAAACACGGAATATATATATAATACAACTCAGCCGCTACAGTGCAACTGGGAGAACGCGTGTGTTGTTCCAACAACCAGTCGGGATTTATTGAGCACTTTTTAAAAAACAACTGAGCAGTTGTTATGTTCAGTAATTAGAGACTCAAAGACACTCAATGGAATTTTAAGCCGGAGTGCATACCGAACATTTTACAAAAGGCTTGTGATCTTATATTGAAAGCAATAAATTGTCGCCCATTCTTACCAAAAAATTGAATGGAAGGTACGTAAGTTGCTCTTCGTAAAGGTTACTTGCAGCATAAAAGTATTGCCGCTTCGAAGCATGTATCCGAAAATGATGGCACGTTTTTTTGTTTCTGTTAAACTTTCGCACTTCTGCAATACATGTTGTCTCAATCTGGGGTAAGGTCTCAGTGTTTATTCTAACGCTGGTTAATAAACTACTGCTCCTGTATTCGATAGCTTCGTTACTGAATGGCAATAAAGAGAATTTGAATCAATTTTTTGCCTTGCCAAAGTACACCGTAATATAGGAAGATATATTTAGGATAATTCTTTTTAAAGCACAGCTTTCTATCTCTACCAGCAAACGGTTCTTCCGTGGCGTGTGGTAGAATATATTCTTAAAGCGTCGGAGGCGGCGGCCGGGGAGGCAGGAAGGAAGGGCGGAGGCCTTTACTCACGAAGAACACTAGAAATGGCGCTTCGAACGCACCCGGCGTTCCCTCCGCGGGAGTGCCTGCTCTCCGGTGGCAGCGTCTGCGGTACGACTTTGTCGCCTGCTTCAGCGGCAGTTGTTTTGACATTTTTTCGGTGCAGCTTTGCGTCAATTCAGTGGTGCCGTTGCACGGCTTTATTAACTTGTTCCATAGCACCTCCTGGGTAACCCGCACCCGACGGAATTAAGTGCTCGTACGCAAACATAGGTTAAGGATCGGTTTGTAGGGTGGGAAAACAAAATATACAAAATGCTCACTCTATGATGCGGAACGGGCAGTGATATGTATTGCGACTTCAGATGCCAGACAAGGCGTTGTAAGTAGGAGCCGTAGCCAAACGAGAGATCACATGGAAAAAGAAAGCGGAGACTCAATTAGGTCGTGTTGATAATTTTGGCGGCTTTGTTCACTTGACGAGAAGAAGCGAGATAATAATTGGAGACATTGTCCCGGGTGTCGCGCTAGCTTGGAGACAGTTTGTTTTCGAAAGCAGTGATGCTCTATGGGAGTATGGTGTCCAAGGTGCAGAAGGGCTCGCGTCCGTAGTGAAGAAACAAGAGGCAAAACTCACGAGTGGTTCGCCTATCGGTATTGTACGCAAAAGTATAAAAAAATTACATCATCTACCCGAAGGGAAATATGTGGTGATGCAAAGCATGTTGACGACCGGCATCCGGATCCGCTTGGCGACGTTGACGTGCCGAAGCGGCCTCGCTTTCTCGCCGTGTGGGATCCGCTGCTCGACGCTGGCGTTTCGAAATGGCTTCATTTTCTCGTATTGTGGCATCCCTTGCACGACGTCGACGTTTCGAAGCGGCGTCGCGCGGCCAAATGCCATCTGGATCCGCTGCTCGGTGTCAACGTTTGCGTTCTGCATCTCGAGCTCTCCTCTGCGCAGCCTTGTCTTCAGAGGTGCTCGCGGTTCTGTGAGTGAGCTGGCTGGCGCTGGTTGAAGGTGTGCCAGCCAGTTTACTGACAGAATTGTTGGCCCCCTTTCAGTTCATCGTACAAGCCGCAACTGAGGGAGTAGCGCGCGGAGAGGAGGAGAGAAGGAGCAGCGCGCGCGCTATCGTAGAGCTGCTGAAGGTAGGAAGAAAGGAGTAGCAGCGCACGCGCTATCGCACAGCTGGCGTGGAGAGAGGGAGAGTAGGAGAGCGGCGTTATCGCGCAGCTGGTAGGGATATGGGGAGAGGTGCGGACGGACGCCGACGGACATAGCCCCGAGCAAGAGATGCTCTTCATCTAAAAGAAGCGTCATCTTCAAGTTGTGAACTTCTTGCTGGGCTAGTTGGTGAATAGATGCGTTGATGATTTGAAGCGCAACAAAAACCCACGGACGAAGAACAGTGTAGATGAGGCAGGCGCTACTCGTCTACTCGTCTGGCGCCTGTCTCGTCTACACTGCTCTTCGTCCGTGTGTTTTTGTTCTGCTTCAAATCATGGCACCTTAAAGTTCGAGTCGTCTGATACTATGTACATGGCAAGCATGTCACAAAGCGTGTGATTGAACTGTTAGGTGTATCCCTTTGTCTGCGGGTAGTAGGATGTACTCGTCGGTGATGTTGCATACAGAGAGGAGAGCTTCCAAAGCGTTGAAGAGAAAGGGTTGTCGTGTTTCTCTGAGATGCTACTTGAGGAACCATGCCATAGGATGAAAATGGGAGCGAGGAACAGGCCAACTTTGGGTGCCGTAGTGCTGGGAAGCGGGGAGGTTTCCGTGTAACGCTTAAGGTGGTCTACAGCAATGAAAATCCCCCTATTCCCAGTAGGCCTCCAATACCAGAGTCCCTAAAGGTATATTCCGACACAAATGAAATTGGCCAGCAAGGTATGGTAGGCCGATTTCATTGCTGCAGGCTGCAGATGGGGTAGCTTGTGGGGCTCACAGGCCTGACAACTGCGGGTATACTTGCGGGCGGAGCCGTACATTGCCTTCAGTAATAGCACTAACAGAGCTCGGGGTAAAGGTTGAAACCAGCAGCGTAAGGGGACTAGGGTAGCGTAAAAAGTTGGCACCTTTCGACTCTTGTACGTTGCATCAGGTGCAACCATTGTCTACCATCGCACACGTGGTTACGATGGTATATATTCCATCCCATGGAGTGAAATGTGTTTCCTGCCATCGCCGTGATCAAGGTTAGGATGTAGGCACCATTGCGGCAGGGGAAGTAATGATAGAAAAGACACACATGCCCTGTTGCAGGGGGAAGTTACATGTCAATCACCCTGCGTGCACAGACGATAGCCTACGTTGAACCACCATTCTGTTGGAATTCCGCCAGAGAGGTGCGAGAGAGGGCATCGGTGTCAGTGTTTGAGCCTTGATAGGTAAGTAACGCTGATGTAGTACTGAATCCAAAGGGAGCAACGTGCAGCAAAACAGATAACTGGGCGACCTGGTTTCCATTCATCTTCACTAGGCGCAAGAATACACGGAAGAAGGACACAGACTGAAGGATGGACGAATAGACTGTAGGCCAGAGGAAGGGCTGAGTTGGTAGTTCCGGCGCAATCCTCTTTTGTGCACTGTATCTATTCTTCCCTTCCGCGAGGGGCACACCCAAAACACAATCTTGGTGGATGCTTGTATTGATCCGTCCGAATGTGTCTCGCCACCCGCTGAATGTCTTATTGCATAATTCTCCCTTCCTTTTGAAACCGCCATTGTCCAGTCTTCCGTACTGTCTGAACTTGCGGGCCATGCCACCCCGGCCCATGCCAAGGTTGCACTCCGCCATGCAACATAGGTATATCCCGACTGCATCCATACGCTCTGTTTCTGAAACATGTTTCGCTCCTTCTCAGAGGTTTCAGCAAATCTATATAAGAAATGTGTTCCAAATGTTTGTAACAGCAAAATCATGTAGCTGAATTCTAATGAAGGCAAGTGCTGTAGCCGGTACAGAAGTAAATCTTCTCTGTTATTGTTCTTGTGTTGTGTATTCGACTTTTCATATATATTGATATATATATACATATATATGTATATATATATATTAAATTAGAGTCACCACGAAAAACATAACAATATTTAATACGACGTTTCGGCTGGAAACCAGCCTTTTTCGAGTGAAGAACATAGGTAGAATACAGGGTATATGTAGGCTCGCAAGGAGCGCTGTGAGCACGTGGGCACATTATTTCAAAAGTGTACAAGAAGGAAATACAGCAAGAAACAAGTTGAAAGAAACGTACTGCACGACTGGGCGCGCTGGTAATACATCCTAATATACAACGCGGCGAAAAGCAAAAGCGAGGAACTTAGGAAGCCTGTTTTCCTCAGCAACCGCCCACCCACGGACAGCAATATTAGAAAAGTAAACAAATAAGGAAGGGGTACTGGGCATCTTTCTCCAAAGGAGCGGAAACAACCTGCCGCATAAGGCGGAAGCGTAGAATCGACAATTAGTCATCCAGACACTGGAGAACACAAAGTGGCAGAAGGCGACGTTGAATTTCAAGAATGCAGGCGGGAGGATTAGCGAGGGGGCCGCGTCCTCAAAGGAAAGTGCCGCCGCTTCGGGAGGAGACCAGATCATAGCCACAAATGGCTTATCCTCGGCTCGCGTCCCGGCCACAAGGCGGACAATGATGACTCCTCGAAGGGCGCCGACGCGGACAGAGCTGTGCGTCAGCCACCCAAGAAGAGCGCAGGCTGTGCGAGGATTTTGAGAAATGACACACAAGGCAGGAAATAAACAAAGAAAACAGCACACAGAAAAAAGCAGTTGAACGAGCCCCCGGCTCATGACATGAAGTGGATAGATACAACAAATTTTTAGCTTACATTTGATATTTTTGCAAGTAACAAGGGTTTGCACATTGTTAAAAAAGTAAAAGAAAGATGTGGCGCACGTACGAGAACCAATCTCCAATGATCTAAAAAAAAAGAAACACTTCGTAGCTAGTCATCAATGGCCGTATAAATTCGCACACAGCATTCTTTTAACAAACTGACAAACAAACGAATACAAAGAATACACGTGTACAAATCGTAGAACATGGGGAACCATAGCAGTGAACAAAAATAGCTTGCAAAGTGACATTTCGGGCAAAACAGCAATGAAGCATACGGAGAAAATAAGTTATTCACAACACTAGACCGAATAGTGCTTGGAAAGTGTAATGATGGGATACAGCAAGATTTCGTGCAGGAGAAGCATTAAAGCATACGGAAAAGTAACCCGCTGACAACGATGAACCATCCAAGGGTTGAGAAGTGGTAACGTGGGATACGTGCCGCTACAAGGTCTAGGTTTGAAGGCATGACAGCCTTCCCTGAGTCTCATTGATACCTTTTGTGAGGGTTATATTTGTGGATCGGATAAGATTCGCAGGCTTCCCTGTCGAAATGGGTTTTAAATCCTGATTGGAGCACTGTGGCCTTAAATTGATCGAACGGGTGTTTCAAAGAGTTGATATGTTTTGAAAGGGGGAAATAAGGTTTTGTTTTTGCATCGGACCTGTGATTATTGATGCGAGTTCTAAAAGAATTTTCAGTCTGTCCAATATATTGCGCACCACAATCACCACATTCTAGGTGGTAAACTATATTTGCAGTGTCACAATTGAAATTGCCCCTGATCTGCATGCAAAAGTCAGATTCCCTGATCTGAGCGCTTGTTGTTGGTGTCATCATTAGACACAATTTGCACCGGGGTTTTCCACATGGTGTGGAACCTGTGAATTTAGTTTCTCCTGTTCGAGATGATGTTACAATGCCTCTGATGTTTCTTGCCCGGCGATACACCACGCGTGGTGGGTCTGGAATGACCTGCTTCATTCTTTCACTCTGGAGCAAGATGTTGTGGCGTCTTCTTAAAATTTCATTGACGTTTGGGCCAGATGCCGAATATGTCAGAATCAGATTGGTTTGTGACCTCGAAGCGGAGCTTTTATTGCCACTATAAGGCTAGAACGCTGCTGTTCTGATTCCTTCCTGATTGAATCTTCAATGAGTGGTAGTGGGTATTTTTGTCGTGCGAGGTCAATGCGGAGCTGATCACAATTAGAAGCGAAGTCATTTTGGTTAGAGCAAATTCTGCGGAAGCGTAGGGCTTGGCTGTATGGAATGGCCATTTTGCAGTGTCTCACATGGCTGCTATGAAAGTTCAAATATTGGTGTCGGTCGGTGGGTTTTCTGTACACAGAAGTATCCAGTCTGCGTCCAATTAGTTGTCATCTGCACATAAAGGAAATTTATTGTAGAGGTTGAATACCCATGTGAGAATGAGATATCACTGTGAGCACTGTTGAAATCGGATATGAATTGTTTCAGGGCTCCCTCACCATGAGACCAAACTAAGAAAATGTGTTCGATGTACCGCTTGTAAAACAGTGGTTTTAAAGGGAAGTTCTCCAAGAACTGTGTCTCAAGGGTTCCCATGAATATGTTTGCATAATTTGGGCCTATTTTTGTCCCCATAGATGTGTCACTTATTTGGACGTAGTGCTGGTTATTGAATTCAAAATTGTTTAATTCAAGTATTAAAGTTAGCAGTTGGGCCAAAGCGTTGCTGTCAATAGGTTTGTCCTCTTGTGAATTTTCGTAGGCTCTTATGACGGATTCTATTCCACTGGCGTGAGGTATGTTCGTATACAAAGGGGCTACATCTAATGTTACAAGGCAGGAGCCATTCGGTATCGTGAGGTCTTTTATTTCACTTAGCAAATGAGTAGTATCCTTTATGTACGAATTGAATGTGGGCGGAATTTCCCTTATAATGTTGTCGACATAGCTAGAAATGTTCTCGGTCACGGTTCCTAAGCCAGAGACTATGGGCCTGCCCGGATTGTTGAATTTGTGAATTTTGGGAAGGAGGTAAAAACGTCCTGGCGTGCAGTGCAATGGAATAAGAGCTCGCGCAGTTTTTTGTCTATCACTTTTTCATCCCTAAGTTCAATTATGGTACTGCGGACTCGTTCTTTGTATTCTAATGTCGGATCGGCCGCAAGGGGCTGGTAGAAAGACGTGTCACCTAATTGCCTTTGCGCTTCAGTGTTATATTCCGTTTGGTTCATGACAACAATGGCTCCTCCCTTGTCCGCGGGCTTTATAATGATGTCAGAGCGGGTGCTAAGGATTTCTAGTGCCCTCTGTTCCTTTCCTGTGAGATTCGGTCTCACCCATTTCGACGGGGAAGCCTGCGAAGCTTATCTCATCCACAAATATAACACCTTCACAAAAGGTATCAATGAGTCTGAGGGAAGGCTGTCGTGCCTTCAAACCTAGACCTTGCAGCGGCACGTATCGCACGTTACCACTTCTCAACCGTTGGATGGTTCGTCGTTGTCAGCGGGTTACTTTTCCGTTAGCTTTACTGCTTCTCCTGCACGAAATCTTGCTGTATCCCGTCATTACACTTTCCAAGCACTATTCTGTCTAGTGTTGTGAATAACTTAATTTCTGCGTATGCTTCATTGCTCTTTTGCCCGAAATGTCACTTTGTAAGCTATTTTTGTTCACTGCTATGGTTCCCCATGTTCTACGATTTGTACACGTGTATTCTTTGTATTCTTTCATTTGGCAGTTTGTTTAAAGAATGCTGTGTGCGAATTTATACTGCCAGTGATGACTAGCTACGAGGTGTTTTTTTTTAGATCATTGGAGATTTGTTCTCGTACGTGCGCTACATCTTTTTTTGCTTTTTTCATGATGTGCAAACCCTTGTTACTTGAAAAAATATCAAATGTAAGCTAACAATTTGCTGTATCTATGCACTTCATGTCATGAGCCGGGGGCTCGTTCAACTGCTTTGTTCTGTGTGCGGTTTTCTTTGTTTAGTTCCTGACTTGTGTGTCATTTCTCAAAATCCTCGCACAGCCTGCGCACTTCTTGGGTGGCTCACGCACAGCTCTTGTCCGCGTCGGCGCCCTTCGAGGAGTCGTCATTGTCCGCCTTGTGCCCCGGACGCGGGACGCGGATAAGCCATTTGTGGCTATTATCAGGTCTCCTCCCGAAGCGGCGGCACTTTCCTTTGAGGACTCGGCCCCCTCGCTAATCATCCCGCCTGCATTCTTGAAATTCAACGTCCCCTTCTGCCACTTTGCTTTCCCCAGTGTCTGGATGAATATTTGTCGATTCTACGCTTCCGCCTTATGCGGCAGGTTGTTTCCGCTCCTTTGGAGTAAGATGCCCAGTACCCATTCCTTATTTGTTTACTTTTCTTAATATTGGTGTGTGTGGGTGGGCGTTGGCTGAGGGAAACACGCTTCCTAAGTGCCTCGCGTTTGCTTTTCGCCGCGTTGTATATTGAAATGTATTACCTGCGCGCCCAGCCGTGCAGTACGTTTCTTTCCACTTGTTTCTTGCTGTATTTCCTTCTCGTACACTTTTGAAATAATGTGCCCACGTGCTCACAGCGCTCCTTGCGAGCTTACATATACCCTGTATTCGACCTATGTTCTTCACTTGAAAAAGGCTGGTTTCCAGCCGAAAAGTCGTATTAAATATTGTTATGGTTTTCGTGGTGACTCTAATTTAATATACTATTCAGCTGCCAAGCCCTGCACTGTTATATAGATATATTTATATGTCTATATATATATATATATTTATATATATATATATATATATATATATATATATATATATATATATATATATATATATATATATATATACATATATATAGGGTTTAGAAATGAGGGGCTCGTTAGGAAATACAGAAAGAAATGCCGGCAGTCTACAACGCCAAAGAATGCATAGGGGAATGGTTGGACTATCTGTTACCGTTAGTGACGTTACATTATTATTATTGTTATTATTATTTTAATTATTACGTGATAAAGAAAGAAAGAAAAACACGCACCCAGAGTGGGGACCGAACCAACGCCTTTCGATTAGATCTCGAATGCCTTACCAACTCGGCTATCTGGGCGACTGTGTTCTCCTTCGCTTTCTGGGCTATTTATATTTACTACAACTGTATCTGACGCTTGAGGGTGGTAGCCAGCGCCACTCAGACTACACGGGGAGAAGGGCACCTTCTTTTCAACCCCAGGGGCGTGACGCGAACATCTACAGCCTGTCATAAGCGGGCAACTGGTGGGAAACCCTCTTATGCTACCTTGGCATCAAGGCTGCCAGAACCGAAGCATGATAACAGTTTCAAAGCGTAAACAGTTTCAAAAACAGGCAACTAGATCGGTTAAACAGAACCACAGAGAAACCAAATTTCAGCAATAAAAAAACGAAAAACGAACGACAGAGATATCATAGATGTTTAACATACTGTGTTCAACATTGCAGTACGGTAAATTGTAAAGGAGCTTTGAAAGATGTCAAGGAGTTCAGCGAAGCGGTTGTAGCAGTTTTGTATTCTGCGCACAGGAGAATGATTGGAGTGGCGCGCAGCGGTCAAGAAAGGGCGATGCGACCTGGAGGGCCTCTGTGGAACAGTAAACTCTAAACAGTTAAGCAGGTCTGCGCAAGAAAGGTCACCATGAACACTTTTGTGAAGAAATGTAAGGTCTGCACGCATACGTCTGCAGGTCAACGTAGGAATAGAAGGAACTATGGGTAAGTCAGAATCAGTACCCGGACTGTGATTGTGATGACGGTGCTTAAATATGGATAAAAACTTCTTCTGCACACGTTTTATTAATTCACTACTAGATTTGGAGATGCCGTTCCAGGCAACAGAAGCATATTCTAACTGGGGGATACATATTGCATTGTATAGCATTAGAAATAGATCTGGAGAAGAGAATTCCTTTGTAATTCGACACACATTTCCAAGACTTCGGAGCGCTCGCCGGGTGATGAGCCTAATATGAGAAAAAAAAGAGAGGGTACTGTCGAAAAGAGCCCCGAGGTCCCTAATCTCCTCAACCCTTTGCAAATTAGCTCCCGCTATACTGAAGGAAAACAGTAGACGATGGGTTTTCCAGCTGTACGTGATAACCTTTGTTTTAGCTGGATTTAAAATTAGACAGTTGTTGCTGCACCAGACCGATAATTCCGACACATCCCTCTGCGAGGCACAGCAGTCCTGAAAACTGCTAATGTGCCTAAATAGTTTGACATCATCAGCATAGAGAAGAAATGAAGATTTTGTTAACACTGTTGACACATCATTGATAAAGATAGAAAACAATTGTGGACCCAGCACAGAACCCTGTGGTACACCACTCGTTGCAGTGTAAACACTAGACCTATTGAAGTTTACATCTACTTAAAAGCACCGATCAAGGAGGTAGTTGGACAACAAGGCAACAAGACTTGCATCAACACCGGACATAGTAAGCTTGTAATTATTAATTTATGCTTGACTACATCAAACACCTTACTGAGGTCAAAATAAACAACATCCAACTGGCCGTTTTCACAAACTGCAGCCGAAGCCTGAGTCATAACGGTTGCAAGATTTGTAACCGTCGATCGACCCGAGAAAAAGCCGTGCTGATTTGGTATCACAACGTTCTTGACCCAGGCAGCAAGAACGTTGTGCAGAGCTGACTCAAAGCGTTTTGAGGGGACACAAAGGAGTGAGATTGGGCGATAGTTGGTAACGGCTGACTTATCACCAGACTTAAATATTGGACAAATTCGAGCAATCTTCCATGCACGAGGAAATTTGCCGAAAAGCAAACAGTTATTATAAATGGAAGTTAAGACAGGCACAAAAATGTTGCCGTAAGCCTTCATGAGGGCTGCTGGAATTCCGTCTGCACAACAGGAAAATGACGGTTTCATCTGTTTAAGGCTATCATTGACAAGTTTTTCATCGAACATAAGTGTACTAAAATTAGACATAATATTAAACGATAGGCGTTCGTCTGTGACCATCTGGCAGTTGAAAGACAGAATGAAAGTACTGAGCAAAGCTCGTGGCGACATCCTCAACCTGTTCCCCATCGGAATTAAGCAGGCTAATGTGTTCTTTAGACGCCTTAGAACGGCCGCGTACTTACCTCCGGAAGTCAGCCGGTTTCTGAGACGCAGAAGCCTCTAACGACTCTATATAAAGCTGGTGGTTACGCCGGTAGAGGCTTTTACAAAGTGAGCGATACCGACTAAACTCCGCTTTCCACTTGTCAAGCCCAGAGCGCTTGGCCTTTTTGTGGGTGCTGTCCTTAAGTTTAAGCGAACTTCGAAGTTCTTTAGAGAACCAGTGGAGAAATTTGGAATGAACAGGCTTATAACAAGGGATGTACTTTTCCATGCCACTCCTGACAATTTCGGTAAAACGTCGAACCTGTTCGTCAACATCATTGACATCAAAAACACTAGACCATTCAGCAGATGAATAAAAGTGATAGAGCCCAACATAATCTCCACGCTTGAAAGCATATCGCGGGACTGCACAATCGTCAACACCACCATAGCAACGCTGGGCAGCGAAAGAGATAGAGAGAATAAGAGGGGGGTGAAACTTGTCGGGGCGTACAAGAGATATTTCGCAGGAACACACTTGTACGTTTTTCAAGTTCGAGAAGCACACATCTAGGACATTACCACAGAAGTTTTCTATGTGGCAGAACTGCTGCAAGGAGGTGAATGATTGAAAATCTAAAAACATGTGGCATTTCTGCGCTGCATAATGGTTTTTATGCTGAAATGAAAGACTGTTCCAGTGAATACCTGGGGTGTTGAAGTCCCCAAGTTTAATTAGCTGATGGTTGGAGTGTGAATTGGAAACATTTTCAATAGATGTGAGCTTTCGATTATATTCAGCCGGTAAAATATTCGGGGTTATATAAAATGCACCGATGAGCAGCTTCTCGCCCCTCTTGAGGCCTACCTCAAGCCAGACTGATTCCTCAGTCTCGAGGTCTACACGCCGCACGCATTGCACTGAGCGATCGATGGCAATGAGAACACCGCCACCCTTTTGCTTAGGCCCAGTTAACTTTCTGTCCCTTCTAAAAATGTCTTAGGTCGGAGGAAAATAGTCGGAAGATGAGATATCATCGCAAAGCCAAGTTTCAGTAATAACAATAATAGAAAATTTGGAGCACACAACATTTCTAAGAAATTCGGAGGACTTAGTACGTAGACCCAGAGCATTTTGATAATAGATGTCGAGAGTGTCATTCTTACTGGTCATTCTCAGAAGTTTCACAGCTGTGCACGATGCCAGGGTGGAGCTTGCCTTGGAACGGCTTGAAGAGGCAGCCCTTTGGCCACATAGACGGGTCGCACAGGCGCCTGAAACACTCTGCGTCAACAGTTACACAAAAAGAAGAATAGGAGTCATGCTTGGTTTTAAGGCGTTTGCACGACAATGGCGTGACATGCACATTCGACAAGTGGGCCAACAGTTACCCAGATGTCGTGTTAGCCGACAACTTCGAAACAAAGATGGCCCTGGAGCTCGGCGGTCGGCGCACCACAACCAACTCAGAAGCTCAGAATAATATTAATAATGTAACGTCACTAACGGTAACAAATAGTCCAACCATTTCCCTATGCATTCTTTGGCGTTGTGGACTGCCGGCATTTCTTTCTGTATTTCCTAACGAGCCCCCGATTTCTAAACCCTATTATCGAGCAAAAGCTTTGCGAGGGCTTCGGTTCTGGCAGCCTTGATGCCAAGGTAGCATAAGAGGGTTTCCCGCCAGTTGCCCGCTTATGACAGGCTGTAGACGTTCGCGTCACGCCCCGGGGGTTGAAAAGAAGGTCCCCTTCTCCCCGTGTAGTCTGAGTGGCGCTGGCTACCACCCTCAAGCGTCAGATACAGTTGTAGTAAATATAAATAGCCCAGAAAGCGAAGGAGAACACAGTCGCCCAGATAGCCGAGTTGGTAAGGCATTCGAGATCTAATCGAAAGGCGTAGGTTCGGTCCCCACTCTGGGCGCGTGTTTTTCTTTCTTTCTTTATCACGTAATTATTAAAATATAATAATAATAATAATAATAATAATAATAATAATAATAATAATGTAACGTCACTAACGGTAACAAATAGTCCAACCATTCCCCTATCCATTCTTTGGCGTTGTAGACTGCCGGCATTTTTTTCTGTATTTCCTAACGAGCCCCTCATTTCTAAACCCTATTATCGTGCGAAAGCTTAGCGAGGGCTTCGGTTCTGGCAGCCTTGATGCCAAGGTAGCATAAGGAGGTTTCCCGCTAGTTGCCCGCTTATGACAGGCTGTAGACGTTCACGTCACGCCCCGGGTGTAGATAAGAAGGTCCCCTTCTCCCCGAGTAGTCTGAGTGCCGCTGGCTACCGCCCTCAAGCGTCGGATACAGTTGTAGTAAATATAAATAACCCAGAAAGCGAAGGAGAACACAGTCGACCAGATAGCCGAGTTGGTAAGGCATTCGAGATCTAATCGAAAGGCGTGGGTTCGGTCCCCCCTCTGGGCGCGTGTTTTTCTTTCTTTCTTTATCACGTAATTAATAAAATAATAATAATAATAATAATAATGTAACATCACTAACCACTAACGGTAACAAATAGTCCAACCATTCCCCTATGCATTCTTTGGCGTTGTAGACTGCCGGAATTTCTTTATATATATATATATATATATATATATATATATATATATATATATATATATAAATTTATATATATATATAAATTTATATATATATATATATATATATATATATATATATATATATATATATATGTATATACATATATATATATAAATATATATATATATATATATATATATATATATATGTATATACATATATATATATAAATATATATATATATATATATATATATATATATATATGTATATACATATATATATATAAATATATATATATATATATAAATATTGCCGCGAACCATGTACGGGTTTGTTTATTTATTGTTTGTTTTTAATGTCCGGCCACACCCGGCTCTGTTATCTGTGTCCATGCGAAGCGCGTGTTCCACTCTATTTTTTTGCCGCACGGGCTATCTCATTCAGATAAGCAGAGTGTTTCTCCCTAACGCCGCTAGCCCAGAATAATCTTCTGTGATGTACAATGTTCTGGATGCGAATCGACGGTTCCAGAAACTCTCGCGCCGAAAGATAAAAGCCTGCAGAGCAGACGCCGCGGCATTCGAATCGCCGGAGCTCGCCTGGACGCGTCACTTTGTTGACCGCCGCTTCGCCGCATCTGTATTCTTTGAGTTGTTAGGCGAGCACAAGTTCGGTCCAACAAACGTGCTTTTTCCTTCAAGACGACTGCCTCATCTTTGGCTCCGTGACATCTGGTGATGGTGCTCGGTACGCACCCTTCATGAGCTCTACAACCTCTGAAAGCAGCCCAGCCAGTCCAACATGAGCCAGCCCCCCACTACAAGGCCTCCCTCCCGAGATTGGTCTCCTGCCAGACGGACCCAAAAGAACGACCGCTGCAACCACCACCATGGTGCAAGAAGCAACATCACCAATCGTCCTGCAGCAGCCACGGGAACCGCCATCCTTCCGAGGAGCCCCCGCAGAAGATCCAGAAGAATGGCTGGAAAAAGTGGAGCGCGCCGGGTTCTTCAACAGGTGACATGACGCAGAAATGTTCCGGCATGTTTTCTTTTACTTGGAAAATTCAGCTCGCTTATGGTTCGAGAACCACGAGAGCTCCTTGGTCAACTGGGCTCGCTTCAAAAGACAGTTCCTGAAGACCTTTACTACCGTGGTCAGAAAAGAACGCGCGGCACTATTGCTTGAAACTTGAACGCAGCACCCCAACGAAGGGGTCATGATCTTCGTCAAGGGGATGAAGCGACTTTTCCGCAGTGAAGACCCAGAAATGACGGAGGAAAAGAAACTACGGTTTCTTAAGCAAGGTGTGAAGCAAGAGCTCTTCGCGTGCCTTGTTCGCAACCCCCCTAAGACCGTGGCCCAATTCGCGTCTGAGGCCGCTGCAATGGAGAAGACGCCCAAATTCCGAACAAGGCAGTACGACCGCCCAATCAATGCGCTGGTTACGGAGACAATTGGTGCCGGCGCTATTAACTCCGACTCACTACGCGACACCATCCATGCAGTGGTGAGGGAGGAGCTACTGAAACTTTTCCCTACGACGACGCCACAACCTCAAGTCACTTCCCTGACTGACGTGATCCCGGAAGAAGTACAGCATGCTATGGAAACTTCTATGCCATCCGAAGCAACCACGCGAGCCAGAGGCTATGACCTGCTGCGCGGCTGTTCTTCGACCCCACCCTGTTCCAACACGTCGTCAAGAGGCCCCGCCTTGCCGCCGCCCAATGTCGCCCGCCCGACCCCCTGTAACCCGAAACCAGGCCCCAAGGAAGACCGAGGTGTGGAGAACGCCCGATAATCGCCCGCTGTATTACCACTGCGGAGAGGCCGACCACATCTACCGTCGCTGCCCATACTAGAGACTCGGACTTCGTAGTTTCTCCGTCGCCGCACCACGCCCCCGACCCGGCCAGCGGCCATCTGAGATTGAACAATACCTGTCCAACACAAGCCGTGGACCAGCCCGTTTCAACCGTTCGCCATCGCCCTACCCGTACCAGTCGCCGAACTGCCGTAGCAGTGCTGACTTCGCCCGTTGAAGGTCCCCCAGCCTACTCGGGGGAAAATAAAAGCAGCAACTTCTGGAGGTGAAGTTGCTCTACGTCCAAAAACCGGAAACCCTCCGACGACGCAAGGACGTGCCGAAGATAGTGATTCACGACATGCCCTCATCCCGACGACCCGACCTAACCTTGACGAGACTCCCGAACACGACGACAGCTGTACGGCGCGACGCGTACCCGACCTGACCGAGACGTCCGCTGAGAAGACGACGACAACGACGACGCACAGTGCCCGACCGTCAACACGCACAAGCCGAGATGCGACGCCCCGACGAACCCGGACCTTGAGGAAGGCGGCATCCGACGTCAAGGTGTCCATCGACGGCTTTGACGTAGTCGCCCTCGTAGAAACGGGAGCCGACTACTCAGTAATGAGCGGACTATTTGCGTCTAAGCTGAAGAAAGTTATGACCAGATGAGACGGTCCGCACATACGCAATGCGGGAGGACACCTCGTGACGCCAAGTGGAACGTGCACATGCCGCGTCACCATAGACTGCACGGCGTACCCTGCCGCGTTCGTCATCTTGCCTAACTGCTCCCGCGACGTAATTCTCGGAATGGACTTTTTGACGGCCAACGGCTCAATACTTAATCTGCAGACCAAGTCGATACCTTTTTCTTCCGATCACTGCATGACACCGGAACCGAAACCCGAACAACGTGTAGCTGTAAGGATCGCCGATGATCATGTCACCCTGCCACCCCGCGCAAGTTTGATGATCACCATCTACTGTGAAGGGGCTGCTCCTGATGTTGACGCTTTCGTGGAGAGTGACCAAAGGTTGCTTCTCGACCGCGGTGTGTCTGTCGCAAGAGGCATTGAACGGTTTAAGCAACGCCGGTGCATTGTTTTGGTCACCAATTTCACCGAGAAGTACCAGCATTTAAACACGGGCGCTGCAATTGCGTGCCTCGAAGAAACGCAACAGGAAAGTGACGTAATCGCAGTCGCCGACTTTAAACGCGCACACGAAAATACCTTCAAGCTCCAGCATCCTTTCGACGTGAATCCGGCGCTACCGCAAGAAGAAAGGAACGAGTTATTGGCTGTGCGTTATCGCTACAGCGAGTGTTTTTCGTCGAACTCAAAGTTACGTCAAACACCTCTGGCGAAGCACCGTATAATAACGGAAGATGGAGCCCGACCTTCGCGAGACAGTCACCGTACCGCGTGTCTGCACACGAGCGCGAAGCCATGAGGACTCAATTAGACGACATGCTCAGCGACGACATAATACAGCCATCTAAAAGTCCGTGGGCTGCGGCGGTCGTACTCGTGAAGAAGACGGCACATTAAGGTTCTGCGTTGACAAAGGGCGACAGAACAAAATGACCAAAAAGGACGTGTACCCCCTGGCACGAATCCACGACGCCCTCGACCGCCTCTGCCACGCGAAGTACTTCTCATCGATGGATGGGAAGACCGGCTACTGGCAAATTGAAGTGGACAAGAGAGACCGAGAGAAGACTGCATTTATTACCCCGGACGGTCTATACGAGTTCAAGGTGATGCCGTTTGGGCTGTGCACGGCACCAGCCACGTTTCAAAGGGTCATGGACACTGTGCTAGCTGGCCTGAAGTAGCACACCTGCCTCGTATACCTTGACGACGTTGTGGTATTCACCCGGATTTTCGATGAACACCTTGCAAGGTTGGAGTCTGTACTCGAAGCTATTCGCTCGTCGGGGTTAACGCTGAAGCCAGAAAAGTGCCGCTTCGCTTACGAGGAACTCCAGTTTTTGTGACATGTCGTCAACGCCGCGGGAGTCCTGCCTGACCCAGCGAAAACATCAGCCATAGCGAACTTCCCAAGACCAAAAGACAAGAAGGGCGTGCGAAGATTTCTCGGGCTATGCGCATACTACCGGCGCTTCGTCGCAAACTTCGCACGCATTGCAGATCCACTCATGCGCCTGACAAAAGATAGCACCCCTTTCGTCCAAAAGCAAAGCGATTGCAAAAATGTAATCGCCTACGCCAGCCGTGGTCTGTAGAAGGAGGAAAAAAACTACTCTGCCTCCTAAAAAGTGTGCCTTGCTATCATATGGGCCATTTAAAAATTTCGCCCATATGTGTATGGCAGACCGTTCAAGGTTGTGACAGACCACCATGCGCTTTGTTGGTTCGCCAATTTGAAGGACCCCTCTGGCCGTCTTTGGCGGTAGAGCTTGCGCCTGCAAGAGTTCGACGTTGCAATAGTCTACAAATCCGGCAGAAAACACTCCGACGCCGACGGCCTGTCCCGCGCCCCCGTCGACCCACCACCACAAGACACCGATGAAGACAGCGCGTTCTTCGGAGTCGTGACAGAGAGCGACCTAGTCGCCAAGCAGCGTGCCGACCCCGACCTGCGCGTCATGATCGACTACCTCGAAGGACGCAACGTCGCCGCGCCTAGGGAGTTCAAGAGGAACTTACCAGTCTTCACCATCAAAAACTCTGTCCTCGTGAAGAATTTCAGCCCCGAAACGAGAACGAATTATGTACTTGTCTACCCCGCAGACCTTCGTGACGAAAGTTTGGAAGCGTGCCACGACGACCCGCCTTCCGGACATCTCGGAACAGCTCGCACTATTGCAAAAATCAAGGCGAAGTACTTCTGACCCAGACTTACATCCGACGTCACCCACTACGTTCGGAGTTTCCGTGACTGCCAGCGACGAGAAACGCCGCCGACAAGACCCGCCGGATTACTGCAACCAATCGCCGTCCCGTCGAGGCCATTTCAACAGATCGGAATGGACCTTCTAGGCCCGTTCCCTACGTCACGATCACAGAACAAGTGGATTGTCGTAGGGACAGACTACATGACGCGCTACGCAGAGACCGCCGCTCTTCCGATTAGTTCTGCACAAGAAGTCGCGAAGTTCTTCAAGAACCAAGTTGTGCTGCGACATGGAGCCCCGGAAGTCCTAATCACGGACCGCGGAAGGGCTTTCACTGCGGAGCTTATGCAAGGAATCCTACGCTACAGTAACACGGACCACCGCAGAACGATGGCGTACCACCCCCAAACGAACGGACTAATGGAACGGCTGAACAAGACGATCGCGGATATGTTCTCAATGTACGTCGACGTTGAACATAAAACTTGGGACGAAGTCCTCCCGTATGTCACGTTTGCGTATAATACAGCGACGCAGGAAACTACGTAGATGCCACCGTTCGAGCTTGTCTATGGAAGATGGCCGACTACGATGCTCGCCGCCAGGCTTCCGCATGTACAAGACGACGACCTCAACGCATACGTCCAAGGATACCTTCAACGTGCGGAGAAGGCCCGCCAGCTCGCTCGAGTTCGTATAACGGACCAGCAGCTGGTGGATGCCGGCCGCTACAACCTCCGACGCCGAGACGCCGAGTACCAACTAGGAGATTGTGTGTGGGTTTGGACTCCCATTCGACGACGCGGACTCAGTGAGAAGCTTCTGCGACGGTATTTCGGACCATATTAGATTCTACGACGTGTTGGCCAATTAACCTACGAAGTGATCCCCAGTGGTGATTCCGGAACATCACGACGACGCACGCGACCCGAAGTCGTCCACGTGGTTGACCTCAAACCGTACTTCGCAAAATGACGAACTTTTTTGTTGTTGTTTTGTTGTTGCTGTTTGTTCAGACTGTCGTTTTATTTTAGCATCGGGTCGATGCACTCTTAGGGGGGGGTAATGCCGCGAACCATGTAGGGGTTTGATTATTTATTGTTTGTTTTTAATGCCCGGCCGTACCCGGCTCTGTTATCCGTGTCGAATGCGAAGCGCGTGTTCCATTCTTTATTTTTATGCCGCACGGGGTATCTCATTCAGATAAGAAGAGTGTTTCACCCTAACGCCGCTAGCCCAGAAAAATCTTCTGTGATCTACAATGTTCTGGATGCGAATCGACGGTTCCAGAAACTGTCGCGCCGGAAGATAAAAGCCTGCAGAACAAACGCCGCGCCATTCCAATCACCGGAGCTCGCCTGCACGCGTCACTTTGTTGACCGTCGCTTCTCTGCCTCTGTATTCTTTGAGTTGTTAGGGGAGCACAAGTTCGCTCCAATACACGTGTTTTTCCTTCAAGACGACTGCCTCATCTTTGGATCCGTAAAAATAGATATATAAATATATATATATATATATATATATATATATATATATATATATATATATATATATATATATATATATATATATATATATATATATATATATATATATATATATACAGTCAAACACGGATATATCGAACTCCAAGGGCATCGCGAAATAGTTCGATATATGAAAATTTGATATAAAAAATATGGGCTCTGGGACTTCACCTATGGCGAACCATCACTTACCGATGGGCGCATTCAATAAAGACAGCTAATTCCGCACTCACGACGCAACAGGACGCTTTATTTCCGTGAAAAAAAGAAACGCTGATCTTGGCCTGCTTCTTCATCCTGGAAATGAAATTAAGACGCTGGTCTCATTCTTCTCGAGGCCGTCCAGGTGCGAAAACCCAGTTCTTTCCATGTCACCGCAACAACGGCGAATCAAGCTGAATGCAGCGGCCACTTCTCCCGCGGAGTACGATCCTGTAGCCGCCTCCTCGACCGGACGATCTTCACCACTCGAGCTATCGGCCTGGGTTCCTGCGACCGCAGCTGCAATATCCTCGTCACCGATGCTCGAAACAGCCTGAACATTGGTATCAGCGTTCACGAAGTCGTTGGGAGACACTCCGGCTTGAACAGCAGCCGGGAAAAGGGACGACAACTGACGAAACGTGTCGCCCATGCACTCGTCGTCGTCGTCGCCGTCTTCGCAAGCTTCGGAAAGTTCGGCCGTCCCAAAGCCTGCCCTCCAGAAGCAGTTGGCCATGGTCTCCTCCTTCACGCCATTCCAAGCGCTTGTCCTCATATGTATGGCTCCCAGCAGGTCGACCTTAAGCTCGGTGCCCACGCGGATGTTCATCAAAAGCCAATCGAAGAGTCGCCTCCTGTACCCGACCTTCGCCATGCCCGCGCATTCCTCTACATCCTCCTCACCTCAATTGGGGGTGCAGCGACCGCCGAAGGGCACCTACCAGCTCCCGCGGCGTTCGATATACCCGATGTCGGGAAAAATACGGTTCGATATAAACGTACGAATTCCTATACTTTTACACAGAATTTTCAAGGGGATAATTTATGAGTTCGATATAGACAATAATTCGATATACCCGTGTTCGATATATCCGTGTTCGACTGTATATATATAAAAAAATAAATATTTATATATAAATCTATGGAAAGATAAACTCACAAAGCGCGCAGAAATAGTATAAGAGTCGGATGCACAGCAAGAACAATAACAAAAAAGGTTTACTTACGCAGCGGCAACGGGACTCGCCTTCATCAGAGTAAAGTAACATGATTTTGCTGTCGCAAACATTTTGAACACATTTCTTATATAGGATTGCATAAAACTGTGAGAAGGAGCGGAAAATGTTTCGTAAATGGAGAGTATGCATACATCCGGGCTACGATATGTTACAACAAAAAAAAGGGGGCGAAAAGGAGAAAGGGGTCGTGTTAACAAAGCAGCGTTCAAGGTTGCACCATGACGGGTCAACTTATGCCGCGTGGGCTGCAAGTTCAGAGAATGCGGGAAACTGAACGGAAGAGTATACCGTTAGGTATTCAGTGGCTGGGGAGACTGGTTTGGACAGAAGCGAAGATGTGTGTGCCCCCCACGGATGAAGAGAATAGATACGGGGCACAAAAGAGGATTTCACAGAAGCTCGCAACTGAACAGAAAATAGGTAGGGTCACAAAAGGTTAAACATGAATAGATCACAAAGAGTTAAACATTCTTAAGTGGTGGTGGGAACGAGACCTCCTTCCCATGGACAAATGGCATTGTTGAGCTGCATTAGGCTAATAAAGAAAGCTTCTGTATTAGGAGAGTTTCTGCAAATTCTGATGGGAAACCCGAGGGTAGGAATAATGAATATAGTTATAAAAATTATGAAGCCGCCATTTTTAATCGAGGGAAAAGCACGTTAGTTTTCCGTAACTTTCAATAATTCCAAGTGTGGCTGACCCAATCTCATAAATAAGATAAGATTCCCGAACCTCGCGGTCGTGGTGCGTGTTGAAGGTGGATTCTAAAATCGTTGGTTAAGATGTTCAAATGCATGCCCGGGACTGTTCACATATCTTGACAGGGGCAAATAAGGGCAGCTTTTTGCATGACAGCGGTGATTATTCAACCGTATTCGGAAGGGCGTTTCAGTTTGGCCGATAGATTGTTGCCTACAAACAGTGCACTCTATTAGATATACGACATTACGACAGTTAGTTACATTTTATATTTACGTAGTAGTCTGAAGCCGTGCTGGTGGCTGGCTGTGTAGTGGTCTTGTGTAGGCATACTTTACATCGGGGTTTTTTGAAGGGCATGTAGCAAGTAGTCGCCGGTCGGTTGATACGCGAGTTAATAAGATTCACCTAAATTCTTGTTACGCCGGTGGACAACGCGTGGTGGTTCGGGGAATTTGCTTTTTAAGTGGTCACTTTGCATTAGGATATTGTGACGTTTTTTTAGCACGGCTGACACTCTTGGAGCGGAGGATGAGTGGGTTAAATCTAAGTTAGTTTGCGGGTTCCCATTCGAAGATTTTTTCTTACAGATTTCGTTACGGTCCAATTGGTTGGCTCGCACAATACCGTCGTCGATAACTTTTTCCGGGTATTTTTTATTCAGGAGGGCGGTCTTGAGTTCTCGACAGTTTGAGTCAAAGTCGGCTTGGTTTGAGCAAATTCTCCTAAATCAGTGGGCTTGGCTGTAAGGTATTGCTGTCTTGCAGTGTCTGACATGGCTACTTCGGAAGTGCAAATACTGCCGCGGGTCTGTCGGTTTTCTATACGGTTAGGTTTGAAGCCGACCTTCGAAGGTAGTAACGGTGACGTCCAGAGAGTTTACACTGTGTTCCCAATAGGAATGAGCAAGGGAAATACTAGGATGGGATAGGTTAAATGCCTCAATGAAGGTGAGGAGCTATGCCTCACCGTGTTGCCAGATCATGAATATGTCATCAATATACCTTTTATAGTACATTGGCTTTAAATTTTGGGTGTCAAGAAAGTTTGATTGGAGGTGAGCCATAAAGGTATTGGCATAGTTAGGTCCGATTTGAGTTCCCAATGACGTTCCGCTGACTTGCACATAATGAACTGCGTGGAACTCAAAATTGTTAAGTTCAAGAATAAGCCTAAGGAAGGTTTGGAGAGCAGAAGAATCGATAGGTTTTCTCACGATGACTGCTCATGATACAGCGGCGACGCCATCTTCCTGGGGGATGTTAGTATACAGTGACGCAACATCGAGGGTGACTAGAAGGCAGTTATCAGGAATTTCAATTTTTGAGATGTCTGAGAGAAAGTCATTGGTATTATTAATGAAGGAGGAGAAGCTGGCCGGAATGTCGCAAATGAGATTATCCACATAGCGCGAGAGGTTTCTGGTAACAGTGCCAATGCCAGAAACAATGGGGCGCCCTGGGTTGTTCACCTTGTGAATCTTTGGGAGAAGATAGAATTTACCGGCTACTGGGCTTAAGGGGATCAGGGAACGAGCCAAGGTTTTATTTATTGTTTTATTTTTAACAAGCTCAGCAAGTTTATTTTTGACATTTTGCTTATAGTCTTGAGTGGGATCATTGGGTAGTGCTTTATAGAACGTTGATACTGATAGTTGCTTATTGGCCTAGTTAACATAGTCGGTTTTGTCAAGGATTACGATTGCGCCTCCCTTGTAGGCAGGTTTGTTAATTATGTCGGGACAGCTTGCGAGTTCCTCTATGGCTTTCTTTTCGTTGGTAGTCATGTTGTGGTGGAAAGAAATTTGTGTTTGGTATGCTTTTCGCACATGCCATTGGACAGCTTTGATGTACATGTCGAGGCAACTATCGCGCTGTGTGGGAGGGGTCCAGTGCTTATAGCTACGTAGGGGTCTGCGGGCTTCTTCCGTCGCGGAGTGATCGTAGAAGTATTCTGGAAGTCTCATGTTTAGGGTGAAGTTATCTAAGTCCTTAAAAAGTTGAAATACATCAAAACCACCTGTAGCCGGGCAAAAGCTTAGGCCCTTGAACAAGACACTCATCTGAGCTGGGGAGAGGGTTATAGTTGAAAGGTTCATTCCATTCCCGGTAAGGTTTATTTTTGTGACGGCAGGCGAGGGAAAATTATTATACAGGGGTTTAACTGAACTGTTTGGGGTGCAGTAGTAGAAGCATTTATTACAGTCGTAGTGACATTTTCGGTCGTATTGTCAGGGGTGGGGGCAGTTACTATGCCGGAGCTGGTTAGGTTCTTACGCATGTGGCCAGTGTTAGAAATCTTATCTCGGTTAAACTTTTGGTCTTTTGTTCGGGATATGGTGGAGGCCGTCTTAGATCCGTAGTTGCTTAAAAGGTTCAACTCTCTTTTGCTTACTTCCTGACTACGTAGTTCCTCTTTCTTTCTGAGAGAATGGGCCGTTGTTTCGTAGTGATTGAGGATTATTTCAGTTATGTTAAAGATGCTTTATCGAGTACGTGTTTCCACGTATTCATGTTGGACGGGGAGAGTTCGGTAGTAGCAGGTTTTATTCTAATCCTGAGACCCCTGGGAGCGACCGCGGCAGTTAAGTACTGTGCAAGAGCAGAAACGTGCAATTCCGAACGTATGCGCTTTTCGGTGATTTTTCTTAGCTTTAAAAACTGTCATGAAACGGGGAAGGAGTCCGCGTTACCTATTTTTTGTGTTATAGTCAGTTGCTGCTATGCTGATTCTTTCGGAGGTTGTAAGGGCATGTGGCACGGAGGGCTGGATTTTGGACCCCGGAAGGTCCCCGGACGCGCTGCTGTTGGTTTTCGTTGGCTCGGCGGTCGCTGAAGATGCGAAGGTTGAGCGTGCCATGCTGTTGGTGCGGCGCTGGTCAGGGAGCTTCGTAGTGTCGCCGCGAGCGTTCCCTCGGGGCGTTGTGGCCGCTGCAGGTTTGCCAGTAGGGGTTGGCATGTCGCTGGTGCGACACTCGTCCGTGGACTTCGGGGTTGGGGCGCTGGCGCTCGTAAGGGGCGCCGTGGTTGCGGTGGATCTAGGAGGCGGTGGCAGTGGGCTGCTGGCACGACACTGCTGCGGGGTCCTTACACTGGATAGAATTGGAGGCAGTGGTGGAAAGTTGCTGTCATTTGGCAAGATAGCCGGGGCTGCAACTGGGTCGGCGGTGCATGCGAAGTCGCGCCAGCCCAGAATATTGCAGCGGTGTTGCATGAAGCAGGGTGCACGACTGTGGCCGGCCAGCAAGGCCACACCCTCGAAGCTCGGGTGTAAGCCGACCGCAGCGACTACTCGTCAGGCTGGAAGGTGCTCAAAGCCATGATCGACGAAGCAGACAAAGCGTGAGTGGCGGCGAAATTCGCGGAGAAGTGAGTTGAAACGGCGTGCCTTTTCGTTGCAGCAGCGAGCGAAGCGAGAGATGCGGTAGTCGGGGCGGCGGTTAGCGGAGCGGGGAATAATGAGGCTGGCGTTAATAGTGGAAATGTTCGGTCGAGATTCCAGAATGAGGTCAGTCAGTGAGCGGTAGTTAGAGAAAGCATGATCAGCGAAAGTAGAGCTGAGATCATTAGTACCGACATGCAGAAAAACTGTAGTGGCAGAGGCAGGGATAAAGTCGATCAGTGAGCGTGCGTCAGCAATCCATGCGCCAGGCTGAGAAACAAAAGCGGGGGTTCCAGGGGAGACTGGATCGAAGTGCTGATACAGATACTTGGTCTGGGAGTCCCCGATCACAACTGTTGTGGTTTCGGTCAGCGGAAATTTCCAGATGATGCTCTTTGCTGAGGTTTTGTCAGCGCTGATGGTAGAAACAAATCTAGAGAAAGATAAACTCACAAAGCGCACAGAGTGCACTGTTTAAAGGCAACAATATATCGGCCAAACTGAAACGCCCTTCCGAATAAGGTTCAAGAATCACCGCTCTCATGCAAAAAGCTCCCCTTATTTGCCCCTGTCAAGACATGTGAACAGTCCCGGGCATGCATTTGAACATCTTAAAGCAACGATTTTAGAATCCGCCTGCAAAACGCACCACGACCGCGAGGTTCGGAAATCTTATCTCATTTATTAGTTTGGGTCAGCCACACGTGGAAAAAATGAAAGTTACGGAAAACTAACGTGCTTTTCCTTCGAAATAAAATTGGCGGCTTCATAATTTTTATAACTATGTTCATTATTCCTACCCTTGGGTTTCCCATCAGAATTCGCAGAAACTCCCATAATACAGCAGCTTTCTTTATTAGCCTAATGCCGCTCAACAATGCCATTCGTCCTGGGGAAGGAGGCCTCGTTCCCACCACCACTTAGAATGTTTAACTATTTTTCATGTATTCATGTTTAACCTTTTGTGACCCTACCTATTTCCTGTTCAGTTGCTAGCTTCTGTGAAATGCTCATTTGTGCCCCGTATCTATTCTGTTCATCCACGGGGGGCACACCCATCTTCGCTTCTGCCCCAACAATCTCCCCAGCCACTGAATACCTTACTGTATACTCTTCCCTTTCTTTTGAAACCGCGGTTGTCCAGTTTCCCGCATTGTCTGAACTTGCAGCCCACGCGACATACGTTTACCCGTCATGGTGCAATCTGAACGCTGCTTTGTTAACACGACCCCTTTCTCTGTCTCGCTCCCCCCCTTTTTTGTTGTTGTAACATAGGCGTAGCACGACTGTATGCACACTCTCCATTTCCGAAACATTTTCCGCTCCTTCTCACAATTTTCTGCAAACCTATATAAGAAATGTGTTCGAAATGTTTGCGACAGCAAAATCATGTAACTTTACTCTGATGAAGGCAAGTCCCGTTTCCGCTACGTAAGTAAACGTTGTTTGTTGTTGTTCTTGCTGTGTATCCGACTCTGTAGTTATACTATAATTATATATATATATATATATATATATATATATATATAGCAGAACAGAAAGATATGGGACGAGGGACTCGGTAAGAACTCATATCAAGGTTGCAGTCATCATTGCCAGAGCTATTCGGCTGCTTCCCAAATATTTATTAGTGCCTACTGGCATGTGTTTTTCATGTTTCTTTGATACAGTGATAAATGAGCGAAAATGTAAGTCGAGAAAAAAATCCGCCGTTTTTTCAGGGAGCGGGACACAAACCCACATCTCCGCATAACGCGTGCGGTGCACTGACCAATTATGCTATCGCATAGTGGCTCCGTTCTCGATTTTAAAGCAGGGGTTTATATTTACAAGTCCTCTGAGGGCGGTCAACTAGCGCTGCCCCTTGACCACCGCGGCAGAAGTACGCCTTTTTTCCCAGCGGTCGCCACGTAAGACGGTCGGAGGTTGGGGTTAGCAATTGGCATATCCGAACTGCTAGAGCCAGAGCCCTCGTAATGCATGTAGCAGAACAAAAAAATACGGAATGAGGGACTCAGTAAGGACACATATCAAGGTTTCAGGCGCGAACTCGAGAAGAAATAGGCGGGAGCTCGAGAAGAAAAAACACACGAACCTGCCTACCGGTCACTTTGAACCACTGTTTTGAATGCCGGCCACCCTTTTTGAGCTGTCCAGGCCCTCACAAAAATGTGTCGCCAGTTTCGCGACGTCATTTACAGGCCGTTTCTATCACCTGCCCACACAGTCGTCCCGGTCTTCCGAGGTTTCCAGGACGATGCTGTGTGTTGGGTAAAGCTTATCGACGCCTTTGGCCCTAGCACACCAGGTTGTAAGTTGCGCAGGAACGTCTGCGTGTGGTGCTTCCCAAATATTTATTAGTGCCTACTGGCATGTGTTTTTCATGTTTCTTTGACACAGTGATAAATGAGCGAAAATGTAAGTGGAGAAAAAAATCCGCCGTTTTTTCAGGGAGCGGGACACAAACCCACATCTCCGCATAACGCGTGCGGTGCACTGACCAATTATGCTATCGCATAGTGGCTCCGTTCTCGATTTTAAAGCAGGGGTTTATATTTACAAGTCCTCTGAGGGCGGTCAACTAGCGCTGCCCCTTGACCACCGCGGCAGAAGTACGCCTTTTTTCCCAGCGGCCGCCACGTAAGACGGTCGGAGGTTGGGGTTAGCAATTGGCATATCCGAACTGCTAGAGCCAGAGCCCTCGTAATGCATGTAGCAGAACAAAAAAATACGGAATGAGGGACTCAGTAAGGACACATATCAAGGTTTCAGGCGCGAACTCGAGAAGAAATAGGCGGGAGCTCGAGAAGAAAAAACACACGAACCTGCCTACCGGTCACTTTGAACCACTGTTTTGAATGCCGGCCACCCTTTTTGAGCTGTCCAGGCCCTCACAAAAATGTGTCGCCAGTTTCGCGACGTCATTTACAGGCCGTTTCTATCACCTGCCCACACAGTCGTCCCGGTCTTCCGAGGTTTCCAGGACGATGCTGTGTGTTGGGTAAAGCTTATCGACGCCCTTGGCCCTAGCACACCAGGTTGTAAGTTGCGCAGGAACGTCTGCGTGTGGTGTTCGAGCATGGCACCTTTACAAAGGTCACACCCATTCGTGCTGAGAAACCTGGAGTCGAGCGTTAGTCGCAGCATTCGGTAACTGGACAGCCAGCTACGACGCTCGCTTCATAAAAATGCGTGCTCGTCAAAAAGGACCCAGCGAAAACGTCATGATGTATATCTACGACAAGCTGCGGATCTCGCAGACTGTGATTTGTCCTGGGTGTCTTTTGCCAGGCAGTATGGTATTGGCCGCCTGGCCGACCCCACTCATGCCGCAGTTCTGAGCGTGCAGCCGCCGGAAGAACGCCCACAAGTATTCATCCGCATGGCAAATGATTTGCCGTAGAGCACGGCCCGGTGGCAACTGCAGGCCCTCACCTGCAAGGCGTGGCGCAGACCCGGGCGCAGAGCCGTGACCCTGATCCCGAATTGCGCAATATTCCGCTGAGAATGAGAAGGTGACTGATGAGGCCTCTACGCCAACAGAGGCCTGCCGCGTATTCGAGCCAGCTTCGGTTCGCGCAGGTTTCCCGAAAGCGACCTCGGAGAACATTCACCCACCATCGTTAAACTGTTTCCAGCTAGAAGGCCAGCGAAAGCGGTCAATGGCCACCGGGCTCAAGAACCGCCAGATGTGGGTTCGCGAAGAGCTCCTCTAGGAAGAGCGCCACGGCACCGCTCACCAGCTCGACGACATCAACGTTAGCAGCCCCGGTCTAAGTTCATCGCTGTCCCAGTCGGAATTCAAAGGCGTAGCGGAGCAGCAGCCACATGTGCCGGCGTTCACACCTACCCCGCCGAGCAAACGAATTGAGAAGTGGCCTAACAACTTTTCCGTAATCACGACACTCGTGCCCTTGAACCAGGATAACGTGAGATTTAAAAGTCCAGTAGAGAGCTTCAATTTCCTCTAAGCTAACGGAGAAAGGTCACATTGCATTCACCGCGACCTGCGACACCAACAACCGCACCAAGCGCTTTTTGTCCCAACCCAAACGCGAGAAAATGACTGAGATGAACACGTCGAACCCCGCTTCCACTGACACCTGCCAAGTGTCTGTTATTGAAGAACCCATTGTTTCAGCTAAAGCTAATGTAGTTGACCTCAGAGACATGCCGTCGGACACCAGCCACCAAGCCGCACCGAGCGTACAACCCGGTAACACAAAGCTCGAAGACAACAAAGAAATACTTGTCGGAAACAAGCACCTTTGAGCAACACTTTTTAGAGCATGCGACAACTAACGTGCGGAAGGCAAGGACGTTGAAGAACACACGAAGCCGCTAAGCAAAGAAAACAACGACCAGTTCTGCAAGATTGACAATACTAGCCTAACAAAAACTGACTACAAGGACGGCATGCCGCGTGTCTTGGGCACGCAGAACGCAGTTGTCTCGGAAATCTACATGGACCTGATTTAAACTCGAAAGAACAACTTGAACCTAACCGAGAAACTACGTACAACAATCTAGGTGTCGAAGAGTGGGACCGATGCAAAGAGCTCGTTGGTACAAGCCACCGCAGTGTGACCGAGCGTAAAGGCGCAAAGCTTAGCAAAGCTGAATCTACAAGTGTGGGTATTGGCCAATCCACACTGAAGCTATGAGGACGGCCGTGGTTTGGAAGCGAAGGAAGAAGCACGAGGCTCGATTCGAAGAAAATAAAGAGGACGTCCTATGAATCGGTCTTGTCCGTTACAATATATATTATAAGGGACACAAAACTCCCTGAGAACAAAAGGTGGAAGTGCGGCGAGCGTGAGAACAATCTGCTAAATAAGACTACGCACCGGCGCACGAGTGGTGACGAAAACAAAAGAGGAAAGGGGCTCACCGAAAATAAAGTTTTTTTGTTTAATCCAACTGCAACTTTCAGTGTTAACCAATTATTTCTTCTAATCACGCGCTGTTACCAAAAGGAAATCGATAAGTGTCCACCTTTATTTGTGACCGGGCCCATAAGCTCCTTCATGCCCGGTTCCTGGCCAATCCTCCATTGTGGATATTCGCTAAAAGATGTGGGGACATCCACAGCGTACCTTTTGGCTACCTTGTCGTAGTTTGTCACAATCGAGCACCCAGCAATCTTTCCCAGGATCCGAAAGATGTAATTAGGAAACGTGAAAGCATGACGATCTCCAAACCAGCTGATAGAATTGAAATTGCGGAGCTTTTGAAGTTATCAATAGGCGTATACGGAAGTATAATATGGAGAGGATCAAATATGCAGTAAAGAACGCAGCAGCCTGAAAGCGTGAATAAACATCTAGGTGTGGGAAAAATCAGATACATGCACCTAAAGGCAAGCAAGGCAATGTCATAAATAGAAATAAAGCAGTCAAAGTAGCCGAATAGTTTTATAGAGATCTGTACAGCAGCCGGGAAATCCATTGAAATGCCGAAAGAGAAAGTAGTTCAGAGAAGATAGGCATCCGACCAGTAACTACCGAATGGATAAGGAAAGCTGTGAAAGAAAAAGAAAAGAGGCAAAACACCTGGTGAAGATCAGATAACAGCAGACTTCTTAAAGAATGGCGGACACATTATACTAGTAAAACTGACAAACCTGTACACTCACTGCCTAATGACCACGAGTGTATCGGAATCTCTGAAGGACGCGAGCATCATACTAATCCATAAGAAAGATGGCATGAAGGATTTGAAACTTACAGGCTTTACAGAAGGATTTAAAATATACAAGTGTTCAGAACGTTGCGTTGCGAAAAGGTGGGAGTACGGAGTAATGGAGAATACCTCAGTACCCACATATATGCTGATGATGTTGCCTTGTTATGTAACTGGGGGGAAGAATGGCAAACCATGCTTACCGCACTGGGCAAAGAGAGTAGAATCGTGGGCCTGCAAATTAATATGCAGATAAATAAAGTAGTGATCAAACAACTCGGGACAGCACAACAGTTTGATTTAGGTGGTGAGGCCGTGGAACTGGTAAGCGAATAAATCTACTTAGGCAAAGTGGTGACGCCAGATCCCAACCGTGCGGCAGAGATAATCCAAAGAAGAAGAATACGGTAGAGTGAATTCGGCAGGCTTTTCAGGTAATGAATGGCAGCCTACCATTGTGCTCGAAGAAAAAAGTCTATGACAGCTGCATCTTCCTGGTTCTCACCGACAGGGCCAAAGCTTGGAGGCGCTGTAAGAAGGTTCAAGGACGACGCAGCGCGCAATGGAATGGAAGTTGATAGGCGTAACGTTAAGGGATAACAAGAGAGCGGAATGTGTCAGGGAACAAAAGCGTGTTATGGACATATTAGTAGAAATTAGTAATATTTAAAGGAACGTGGACAGGGAATGTAATGCAAAAGCAAGATAACCGTTTGTCATTAAGGGTAACAGAGTGGATTCCTAGAGAAGGCAAGTTGGGCAGTGGGCGGCGAAACGTTCGGTGGGCAGATGAGATCAAAAAGTTTGCCTGAATAAATTGGTCGTTAGTACACGACCAGGGTAATTGGAGCCTAATGGGAGGGGCCTTTGCCCTGCAGTGGGCGGAGATGGGCTGGTGGGGAATGAATGAAAGAATGAGGGAATGATGAACCTTCTAAAGTCCAGGCACCCCACCTGTACAAATGAACCCCATCCCGGCGTTCCGGCCTATGCGACGGCGCTCCGAAGAGGCTGAATAATCCCAGAGATTCAAGTGTCTTCGTTCGATGGCAGCGTGCACAGGGAAGAAATGAGTACCAGCACGCCACCGGACCCAACAAGCTCTGTTGATTTTCTCCAATCCATCGACGTGTTGACCCGATGGCTGGGCGACCTTACCGGTTCCGTCTCCTGTTCGCTTTTGAATGGGGTGGCTACATCGGTTGATGCCGCTGCCATACAGTTCCATGCATTTGTGACGACCCGGTGGGCTGCACGCAGAAAATAGTATCCTTTGCCACTCTACATGCATGGCCTGGGAACGTCAAGCGATAATTCGCTAAAGCGGTCATTCACTGAAGGCAGTATGTCTTAGTTTGACTGGCGGACCGCGTCCACGATGCGAGTTCGCCCGCGCAACCGCTCGGTGTGAGCCCACCAGCATTCGGCCATCTGGTCGCAGAATTGCAGGATGGTGTCACTCACCTGCTTCCTTCCGCTAACACAGTGACCGTGGCACTGAACGGCCCGTCTAGGTTAGGGAAAGCGCGCATTGGGCATGATTTGCTTGCATGCACCCCGCCGTTTCTGCAGGCCTTGTCAAGCGCCACGCCCGCTGACGTGCTACCAAGTTCCTCCCCTACCCATGTCCCAGGTGCATGTCGACGGGGTCGGCAATATTACGGCCCTGGTTGACACCAGGGCTGAACGCACTACCATCCACCAATGCTATACTTTGGACGACTTCATAAAACTGTAGACCCCATCACCGCTACGTCGCCTTGGAGGCTCTGTCGTTCCTGTCGGACCTCTTGACCTGACCGTACGAGCGTGACCTGGCCGCAGGGCATTCGCGGCTCTTCCGGTCTTTGCAGACCTGCCAGCAGAAATCATCCTGTGGGCGAACTACCTCATTTTAAGTGACGCAGAAATACACATTGAGCGAGTACAAGTCCATCTGTGTCCTTCTACCATTGGAAAGCTGTCGCCCACCATCGATGAAACTCAGTAAACGTTTCCCGAAGATCTGGCGTGGTTGCTCTAGCACCACAAAGCCATGGGCGACGAGAACACGGCGCAACTTCCCGATACAAACCTTCTTGCACACTACATACCCCCGGGCGATAATCTGCAGTCTGTGTACCGATACGTCACTATGGGGAAAAAGAGCAGACAGTGATTGACGAACAAGTCCTTGAGATGCTCAATGCAAACGTTTAAGGGACTTTTCCAGTCCGTGGACTCACACTGTTGTCCGTGCTTGGAAGAGGGACGGGGCGCTCTGATTTTCCTACAACTACCACGAGCTGAACAAGCACACCAGGCCTCATTCTTACCCCTTGACTAGTATCAACGAGGCCCTAGACATGGCCCGAAAGGCTCAGTTCGTTTCATCCCTGGACCTAAGTGCTGGGTACTAGCAGATATCAGTTTCCGAAAGATTCAAAAACAGAAGACCTTTTCGAATTCAACTGCATGGCATTAGGATTGCGAACAGCATTCAGTACCTTTGAGAGCGCCATTGATAGGCCTCCGTCGTTTACTTCGACTATATTGTTACGAGGCGAGGGTGCCGTAGAAACATGTGTCGCCACACGAGGAAATAAAACCGCCGAGCACCAGAACACCTATATTAGGAACACGTCCGCAGCTGATGGGCCAGCTGCAGCTATACTTGGCCGAACGCTCAGAGTTCCTGCGAGCACTGACTACTCGGGACACGAGGCTCGCGCAGTGAGCCCCAGAATGGTGCTTCGTCGTCTTCGCTGTGCTGATGCTGCTACAGGAGCCCCCACCCTCTAGTGGCGGAGCCCTGGGGTAAGCCAGAAGGATACTTTTTTAGGTTGTCGTGTGTGTTTTGTGTTCTGTTGCGACTGGGGTGGCTGGAGAGGGTGATCCGCACTTAGTATTGTGGATTCGCCTTGTTGTGTAGAGGGCGGCTCTTCAATGAACAGTGGTTTGAGGCGATCAATAAAAATAGTGTCGTGTCTACCTTCCAGATCCATGGTGAAATGCTTATCAGAACGGTGCATGACGCGGTAGGGTCCGTCATACGGGCGCTGAAGTGGTTTCCGCACGGTGTCACGGCGGACAAAAACGCCGGGAGACGTTGTCAGCTTGGTGGGGACATGGGTATCCGCGCGTGCGGCGGGCGCACGAAGTGAGCGAAACGAACCTCGTAGATTGGTCGCGTAGTCGGTGGGATCAGGGCACGGTGATGATTCGGAATCACTGAAAAACTCTCCCGGCAGGCGGAGCGACGCACCAAAGAGCATCTCTGCGGGCGTGCAGTGTAGGCCCTGCTTTAAAGTAGCTCGAATACTCAGCAGAAGCAACGGAAGGGAGGTGGGCCAATGGGTAGCGTCCGGCTGTACCCTGAGTGCAGTCTTGAAGGAGCGGTAAAAACGCTCAACAAGGCCTTGGGCAATGGGGTGGTACGCTGTGGTCCGAATGCGGGAAGTGCTAAGAAGGGTCAGAAGGTTCTTGAAAATTGCCGACTTAAACTGGCGCCCAAGGTCAGTGGTGAGTGTTAATGCGACACCATACGGGAAACCCTGCCGTCAATGAAGGTGTTGGCGATGGTTTCACTACGAAAGTGGGGAAGCGGGAACGACTCCGGCCAACGCGTGAAGCGATCCATGCACGTTAGTAGGTATTTGTTGCCTTTTGAAGGAGGCCAGGGCCCCATAACGTCTACGTGCACCTTGTCGAAACGCTCACTTGGTGCCGTAAACAATCCGAGAGGGGCCTTGGTGTGCTGGTTCACCTTTGACTGCTGGCATACGAGACTGCAGCGCGTCCACAAGCGTACGTCCTTGTTGATTGCCGGCCAAACAAAACGCTGCGTCAGCAGATGTTACTTGGCTCGTATTTCAAGGTGCGATAGTCAATGGAACGTATCTAAAACAATGCGTCGGAAATTCGCCGGGTCCAGTGGACGCGGGGTGTGCGTAGAAGCATCACAAAGCACCGGGACAGCAAACGATGGGATGGGTACTTCAGAAAATTGCAGCGCGCCAGGGTTTTTTCGAAGGGCTATTATTTCGGCGTCATCTTCTTGCGCTGATGCGAGTGCGGTGAATTCGATGTTAGCCGAGTTGTGGGGACTGGGGATTGCGGCGACACGTGAGTGTGCATCCGCGGCAGTGTTGTCCTGCCCTTGCACGTGCCGTATGTCCGTTGTGAATCCCGTGACAAAAGACAGATGGCGGGTTTCACGGGATGCATATTAGGTGGAGTTCGACCGAATGGCCAAGGTCGCAGGTTTGTGGTCTGTCTAGATATCCAACTCTCGACCCTCCAAGAAGTGCCTGAAGTGACGTACAGCCATGTACACTGCAAGGAGTTCTCTTCCGAAAGTGCTGTAGCGTGATTCCGGGGCTGACAACTTGCGGGTAAAGAAAGCAAGGGGTTGCCAGGCATTGTCCACAAACTGTTGCAGGACAGGTCCGAATGCTGCGTCAGATGCATCGGTAATTAGGCAAGGCGGAACTCCCGGTCTCGAATGAACGAGAAGGGTTATCTGGGACAGCTAGGTCTTGACATGCTTGAAAGCGATTAGTGCTTCTGGAGGCCAAGTGAGTGGAGATGCGTTTGGTTTATTTTCTGTTAGCATATCTGTCAGGGCGGAGGAGAGCGGCGCAGGTCGGGATAAAACGGCGGTAAAAGTTAGGAGGCGAAGGAACTCGCGGAGTGTGCATATGGAAGATGGTGGCGGAAAGTCTTCGACGTCCTGTACTTTTGAAGGCAAGGGCCGAATGCCATTCTTGTCTACATGGTGGCCGACGAAGTCCAGCTCGTGAGCACCGAACTCGCACTTAGCTGTATTGAGGATAAGGCTGTATTCGGCTAGGCGACTGAAGAATTGGCGAAGGTGCTGGCCGTGTTGTTCTGCGTCGCTACTGAACACAAGGAAGTGATCGATGTAAGCGAAGCAGAAAGGTAATCCTCGGGTGACGGTGTCAATGAACCGTTGGAAAGTTTGTGCAGCATTGCGTAGACCAAAAGGGATGCGCACGTACTCAAAAAGTCCGAAGGGCATGATGATTGCCGTCTTTGGAATATCTGCTGGCTCCACAGGAATCTGATGGTAGGCCTTACCAAGGTCGATCTTGGAGAAAATCGTCGCCCCATTCAGTGGTCTGAGAAGACTGATATGTGCGGAAGGGGGTAACGATCAGAAACAGTGGCGTTGTTGAGCAACCGGTAGTCTCCGCAGGGACGCCAGTCTCCACGTGACAGCTTTGGAACCATGTGCAGCGGGGATTATTAAGGGCTCTACTACAGTCAAACCGTACCGAGCTCAAGCATGTGTTCGAACTCGTCACGTGCGATCGTGTAGCGATCAGGCTGTAAGCGTCGACCTTGAGCGTGAATGGGTGGGCCCGTACTGACAATGTGATGAGTCATGTCGATAGAGATTAGGAAGTTGGCAGGTCGCAGAAGGGACGGGAATTCCTCAAGAAACTTGTCATAGACCGACTTCGACGAGGTGCTTGCGACCGCCAAGAGCGGTTCCTTTGATGCCATACCAAGCACAGAGAGGTGCGTTATACCACCAATGAGGCGCTTGCTGTGCATGTCAACTAACAAGTTGTAGTGACGCAAGAAGTCTGCGCCAAGAATGAGGTAGGCCACATCAGCGATAAGAAAAAATCTATCGAAATGTTCTCCGGAGGCCAATGTTTAGTGACAGCGATTGTTCTACGTAGGTTGCAATGCGAGTCTTGTTGGCGGCTTGTAAGCTGGTTGTGGTTTCCCTGCGCCTGCGAAACACGGCTGCGGACGGTATTACGCTGACCTCAGCGCCTGTGTCGAGAAGAAAACCCAGTCCGATGGTTTTGTCCGTCACAAAAAACAAGCGGCTTACTTTGCAACAGACACCACCCACCGCCTCTATTGTTGCGCCGGGGAGTTTTCATGAAAAGGGCAGTGTGCACTGCCGCGCTGCTTTGCCAAAGTTGCGATGATACCAGCATACGCCTTGACATGAAGGTGACGGCGAAAGGCGGCCCGAGAATGAGCGGCCACCCGAGAGAGAGTGTTGGCGCTGAGCTGAAAGAGCGGCGATCTGATCTGATAGCTTGGTGATCTCCCCACGAAATTCCTCACGCATGCTCTGCAGCGCAGGAGGAGACAGCGTTGTGGGTGCTGCTTTAGTGGGCCCGGAACCTTCCTGGAGTGATAAGTTGAACACGGGACGTTCGACAAGAGTGGAAACGTTCATGACGGAGTCGGCATTTTGGGCCAGCTGAGAAACAAATAAACCTCTCGCGGTGGCCAGCACCATGCAAATGGAGGTTGGCAGGTGTTGAAGAAAAAGCTCTCGAAGCAAAGCTTGATCGAACGTGGCTTCGTTTTCTCCGTTGAGCTGTTGAAGGCGACGCCGTAGCTGGGAGAGTTGGCGATCACCGAGTTCTTCAGGTTGAAGAAGCTGCAACAGTCGATGTTCCGACATTGTCATCCGTTGGATTAGTTCACTTGTCAGGGTGTCAAACGGGGTGGTCGCCGGCGTTGAAACAATGAGGTCGCGAAGCTCGGTTGCGATCTCAGGAGGCAGCGCACACGCAAGATGATTGAATTTCTTGCTCTGCGACGTGATACGAGCAACGGCGAACCGGCTGCTTACCTGGGTGAGCCAGAGCTGTGGGTCCTCAGGCCACTACTGGGGAAGCTTCAGCGAAAGTGCAGCCACGTCCCCCTGAGCGGCGGAGGATGTTCAATGGCTGTCATCTCCAGCAGTGGCTCTGAGCTGGGTATCCAAAGTGGTTTGATTGTCGGCTGCCATGTCCGATGTCCGTGGTCACCAATTCTGCGGCAACACGAGGAAATAAAAACGCCGAGCCACAGAACACATATATTACGAACATGTCAGCAGCTGATGGGCCAGCGGCAGCTACGCCTGGCCGAGTGCTTAGAGTTCCCGGGAGCACTGACTGCTCGCGCCACAAGGCTCGCGCAGTGACCCCCACAGTCGTGCTTCGTCCTCTTCACAGCATTGATACTGTTACAAATTTATTGGCAATATTCGAAACGCAAGAGGCTTGGTGCCTCTGGTACACACTGAGGTGGTGGTGGTGGTGGAAGCACAACCATCACACCTCGTCCTCTTCTTCCACGGAAACTCGTCGCACAGTTCCTTTTCGTTCACCCTATCGCAAATCCCCCCACAACCACATAGTTTGTTATCGCCTGTCGGTGCCACGTGTCATAATTCCCTGGCTGAACGAGTGCCGTCGCGGTACTATGGGGTGACCGCGACCGGCGGAAAGTATTGCTTCAATCGTACATGTACAATGTCTGTAGAAGTAAGGTGACTCAGCGGTGTCGACGCCACAGGAGAGATATCTTACGTTACGTCGGTAACTTGGCACAAGACGCGAACTGCCATAAAGGAGGTTGAACGGTAAGTACCCAGCCGTATCATACAGCGACGAATTATAGGCGAACGTCACTCACGTACGGCAGCGAGACGTCCCACTCGTGGTGATGAGCGGAAACGTAGCAGGAAAGCATATACGTGAAGGTACAATTTACGCGTTCGGTAAGTCCATTAGTCTGGGGATGGCACGCCATAGTTATCTTATGGTAAGTAGAACAGGATCGGAGGATGTCGTGAAAGACTTGTGAGAGAAAGTAACGGCCACGGTCGGTGAATAACTTACATGGAGCCCCATGCTGGAGAATGAGGTCGTGAAGAAGAAAATCTGCCGCATCAGTAGCGCAGCTAGTCGGCAAAGCACGCGTGATGGCGTAGCGTGTGGCGACGTTCCATAGCGACAGCAATCCACTTGTTTTCCGGTGTCGACTGGGGAAACGGGCCAAGCAAGGCCAGGCCTACCCGGAAAAAAGGTTCTAATGGGATGTCGACTGGCTGTACCCGCTGGGTATTCCCGCTGGAAGCGATATTTGTGTCTTGCGCGCTGACACTGATCGCAAGAACTGACGTAGTGGCGGACAGAACGGTAGAGGCCGGGCAGAAAAAAACGCTGGCGTACGCGTTCTTGCGTTCGAGAAATGCCGAGGTGACCAGCAGTAGGCATGTCGTGAAGCTGCTGGACGATATGCGCAGGAACAGACAGCAAAAGTGCCGGCCCGTCAGGACGGGTATTGCATATATACAAAATGTTATTGCCTAGCACAAACATTCCTGTCGACGCGTCAGGTGAGGCAGAGTTATGTTGTGAATGATCGATTGTAATGCTGGATCATGCCGCTGTTCTTCCGGAATGTGGAGGAGTCCAGATATAGCACACAGAAAGACTGCGTCGTCATCGTCAGCAGCGTCTGTTGGGTCGACGGGATCGCGAGACAAGCAATCAGCATCTAGGTGCAAGCGTCCACATTTGTATTTTACGTCAAATATATATTCCTGTAGGCGCAGTGCCCATTGACCTAACCTGCCTACCGTATCTTTTAGGGAAGAGAGCCAGCACAGCGCGTGGTGGTCTGTTATGCCTGCGAATGAGGGGCCATGCAGATGAGGGCGAAACTTGGCGACAGACCAAACGGGGGAGAGGCATTCTCTTCTGTAATGGAGTAGTTGCGCTCTGGTGCGGAAAAGAGGCTGCTGGCATAGGCAATAACCCGCTCAAGACCCTCCTGTCGTTGCGCCAAGACAGCTCCGGTTGCCTACCCACTGGCATCTGTGCGTAGTATCTTGATAAAGCGTTGAAAATACAAACTAAGTCCGAGAAAGCTCCGAAGGGCTTTCGTCGACTGCGGTCCTGGAAAGTCCTGAACTGCGCGAACTTTATCAGGGTATGGAGGAACCCCCTTCGCGTCGACGAGGTGTCCGAGGATTGTGAAATGCTGACGTCCGAAATGGCATTTGAAGGAATTCAGCTGAAGACCGGCGCGTCGGAAAAGGGTTAAAATTTCTAAGAGGTCTTCCACGTGGGTAGGAAATTGGGGAGAAAATACGATAACACCATCCAGGTAACAGAGGCAGCTGGACAACTTGAAGCCCTGGATCAGCGAGACCATCATCTGCTCGAATGTGGCTGGAGCGTTGCAAAGTCTGAAAGGCATCACTTTGAACTGGTACACACCAACGGGTGTTATTTTTTCATGGTCCATACAATCTACGGCGATTTGCCAATATTCAGACTGAAGGAAATCAAGGGAGTCGTCTATCCTTGGGAACGGATACACGTTCTTTGTGACTGCATTGAGATGTCCATAATCGAAACAAAACCACCATGTGCCATCTTTTTTCTTCACCAGCACTACTGCAGAGGCAAATGGACTGCAAGAACTTTCAATGATGTCCTTCGCTAGCATCTTATCCACTTCCTGTTGGATAATTCGCCGCTCTGCACGAAAGACTATGTAAGGCATATGTGAACGGGGTTTGCGCTGCCGGCGTTGATCCGGTGGGTGACTGACGAGGCTTTTCCTAGAGGGCGATTGTTCAGGTCCAAAATGTTGCAGAATGAAGGTAGGAGGCAGCGGAGTTGATTGGCTTGGGCAGGCAGCAAATCTGGGGCGAACATTTTCGTAAAAGCTTCGGTCGGGGCAGTCGCGTATGGAATGTGAGGGCCAGTATTTCGTTCGCAGTCGACGTCATGCACAAACGTGGCATTCCTCTGGAGCGGAGAGGAGGCCCAGAGTGACGGCTTGCGGCAGACGTTAGGTAGCAAAAGAAATTTTAGTAAGGGAAGATATGTCCGGTTTTTCGTGATCGTGGCGACTGTGTGTGGGAGGGTCACCTTGTGCTCCCGTAAAACGGCTGGTATTGGAGAAATGACGTAATCGCCGTGAGGAACAGAGGGAGATACACACAGTGGTACGTAAGAAAGCGCTTGAGTCGGCAAACAGGTGTCTTCGAGGCCGCAGAGACGGGGCAAGGGTTCATCGACTGTGATTGGCGACCGGGGTAGGTCAAGGTGGACGAATCCGAGATAACAATCGATCAGCGCAAAATGGTCCGACAGAAAATCTTCGCCGAGGATGAGGTCATAGGTGCAATGTTTTAAAATGGTGAACAGGATGGAGGTATCATGACCAGCACTCGTGACGCGTGCAGTGCACATTCCCGCGATGGCAGCAGTTCCTTCGTCAGCGACTCGGAGACAAGAAGTGGCTGGCGTGAAAACTTTGCGCAAGCGGGAGAAAAGTTCCGTACTCATCACGGACACCTGCGCCCCTTTGTCTGTCAGCGCACTCACGGGGACACCGTCAAATTTAGCTTCTAACAAGTTCTTTTTGGCAGGCAGCGTTGTTAGAGCATTTTCGGGTCGTCGGCGCTGCATCGTCTAGCTTTCCTGTTTGGAGCGTGGGTGTGGCGAGGAAGAGCGGCGGGGCGAACGGGACTGACGCGCCTGCGATGACGGAGAGTGACCGGACCAGTGACTGTCGGTAGAATTCGAGAAGTTGGGTTGTGCCGCCTGGCGGCTGGCGTCAAAGCGTCGATTTCCCTCGTCGGTGTACCGGGAGAAGTTGGTCGGGCACGATTGGAACGAGCGGTTATGGCAGTAGCAGAAAATGTGGCCGGGTCGGCAGCAGTTGAAGCAAATTTGCCAGTCATCGGGCGTCCTACATTCATGTGGGTTGCGGTACCAGAAGAGCGGCGGTATATTGTCGCGTCTAGGCGCTTGAAAGGAAGGAACAGGGCGATCATGTGGATGAGTGACGGCGCAAATAGGCTGCAATTTGAGATAGATCAGCTCGTCGCGTAAAACTGCCGTTATAAAACATACAGCAGGCACTTTGGTGTGTCCATGGTTATGCTGAACCCCGGCTAGAGCGATGACGTCAAGTTCACGACGCACTATTCTGGTCACATTTTTGGAAGTTGCGGCTGCCCCTGTCGATCGAAACTGAGCTGGTGTTGGCAATATGTTGTCGGAGCAAGACGATGCAAGACGGAAGTCGAGTGAAATGTTGAACGATGCGACGGCTTTTCGCCTGCTCAAAGCGGCGACATTTGGCGATAATACTGTCTACTTTGTCACAGTTCTTAACAAACAGGAGGTTGAACGCGTCGTTCGCTATCCCCTTCAAAACGTGTTGCACTTTGTCTTCCTCGGACATTTGTCGGTGAACTTTTTGACAAAGCGCCGGTGCATCGAGGATGTATGCGACGTAGGAATCTGTGGAGCTCTGCACGCGAGAAGCGACTTTGGTCTTTGCTGTGAGCTGCCTACTTGTGGAAGTACAGAAAATGGCTTTGATGTCTTCTTGGACAACGTCCCAGCTGGTGAGGCGAGTCTCATCAATGAGAAACCATGTTTGGGCCGTACCTTTGAGGCAGAGAGACAGATTGGCGAGCATAATGGTGGGATCCCAGCGGTTGGGGCAAGTGACGCCCTCGGACATCATGATCCAGTCCTCTATATCCTCGCCAGCATTACCATAGAAGGGAGGGTCCTGGGAGTGCGACAAAATAATGTGGGTTTTGTCAAAGGGGCAGTAGCCGCTGGGGCCTTGTTGTGGAGCGGAATTGTCAGGGCTGCAGTAGCCGCTGGGTCGTCGGGCTGAAGCTCGGTGAACGAAATCTGGTAACCTCTGCGTCATTTTCGTCTGCTGAGAAGGCCCAAAACCTTCACCACAAAATGTTACAGGGCAAGGATGCCGTAGAAAAATTTATTTGCAATACTGAAAACGCAAGAGGCTTGGTGCCCTGGTACACACTTAGGGAAGCACAACCATCACACCTCGTCCTCTTCTTCCACGGGAAATAGTCGCACAATCCCCGTTCGTTTGACCTGTGGCCAATCTCCCCTTAACCACATAGATTGTTATTGCCTGTAGGTGCCTCGTGTAAATACCTTAGTTATTGGCTCAACACCTCAAGGGCACCTATGAAATCTAGACCAAGTTCGCACCCTGCAGTACGAGGCTGGCTTCCGCCTGAACCCGACTTGATGATTGAATATAGAGGTGAAGTCGCCCCGACTTGACCTCTATACCATACTTGGAGTACAAGATTTCTTAGGCGGGATAGAGCCGCTTCCAAAACGAATCGCCGCTGTGATAAATCTAATCCACGTCAGCCACCCTGAAAAAGGTTCAGTCATGCCTTCGCGTAACCTCATATTTACTAAATTTGTTCCCCACTTTGCTACGACTGCCGCTTTCCTTACAGATCTAGCACAAAAGAACGCAAAATTTGTGTGTGGAGCTGCTCCACAATACGCTTCCTTCGCTTTCAAACAGCAGCTCACCCGTTTCCCCGTGCGAAGCCATTTCAATGAAGAATTTGTTCACAGAAGTTCTTGGCGAAGCTAGCCATATAAGACTTGGGGCTGTGATTATACACCGCGATCTAGCCAGCAAGGAGCCCGTCCTCGCCTACGCTAGCCGTGAGCTGTCGCTAGCCATGAACTATCGGTCGAACTGTTGAATGAACTGTCTGATGCACTGTCGGAGTGATATTACCATTCCAAAGAGCTCGAGTGCCTATCCATTGTCTCATTCGTCTACGACAAATTCCTACATTACTTCTTCGGTCTGGAGTTCGCGGTGGTCACAGACAACGCTACAACGACATCGATGTTCGCGAAACACCGTCATTGCTGGTGTTACAAACCGACAATAATGATAGGGGTGCAGACAAGTGGCTTTCCTCCTTCGAAAAGGTGAGCCTTAACAATTAATGGGATGACGCCACGAAGCTGAACAATGTCGATTTGTATCTAAACGAAGTCGCGCAGTTGTGGCTCTGCAACCATACGACCTATGCGCAAAATTGGTTGTATATCAAATGTAGTTTACTGGAAGCGGTCGCTCTAGTTGCTTTACGCGAGCTAATCGGTGGACAACGCCTACGCGCAAGAGCCCTGCCAGAATACAAGACATACACGAGCTATATAGTGGACGTTATAGAGCTGAGCAGGCGAGTGAGTCCTGCGATGCGCCATCACGATAACACCAAGCACATTCTAAAGGCAATTGATCACTACGCCTTCAAGATGCTCCTGTGAAAGTATCCGCAGACTGTGAACGAAGTCACAAATTTGTGCCTGAGCCACGACGAATTGTGAAAGCAGCGCCTTTTCACACACTAGCGTCCGTCGCCAATTGACGACTTCTCTGCGTGCCTTTTGTATCACATCGACCACTTCTTACACAAAGTTACGCGGCAGCCATCACTGCACACAGTCCTTCTAAGCCGGTGCGTACATTCCCTCCGAGTGAGAATCGCATATTCCGGGAACAAGTCACCGAGACGCTCTCTTCAACTCGCCGTGACTTCTGCCGTACCAGCACCCGCTTGCTGCGCCTTGCATGGTGCCCTTCGCAAAGGCCGTAGTAGCGTCTGTCCAACCACAAGTGGCCACGCCCGTTGCGGCAACAGTGGCCTCACCTCTGTCGCGCCTCCTGGAAAGATGCCGATAAGTTACGCTGCAGTTATACGATAGCTGAAACTCAGCGCTTTCCAGCCTCACTACGCACGATAGAGCTGCGGACAATGCCTCATCACCGACTGCCACCTGAAGCACCGAATTATTGGAGCAAACCCGATAACCGCCCGATCTGTTACGCCGGATGTATTCAAGGGTATGTGGCACGATTGTGCCGCTGGCGGCCATGGTTTCCTTCCCACGTCCCTCATCGTCCTATATACCTCAGAAGTACTTCGCTCACGTTTGCACGGCCATGACGCCGAGTTCGTATCGTGCTGACCAACCGCCTTTTTCGCGCCACAGGTCCTCCCTCCCACCAACCGTTTGCCCTCCCCCGGGTGCCCTCGCCCGAATCTAACCACCAAGGGACACAAAAGGCTGCAGTTGCCGAGGAAAGAATAGCAAATACGTCTAACAGCCGAAGTTCTCATTCCTCACCAATCAGTGTTACTGAACTGGCTGTGGAAGGTGTCGTAGCCGCATTAGCGGGTATTGATCTGGTGAAGCTACATTCGTGTTAAATTAACGCCTGTCCAACGCGTTGGGAAAAGTGACAACGCAACTCTCCATCCTTAATTATAGGCGCCAAATAGGGAACCTTTAGCAATGTGCGCGCCCGTGTAGCTATCGAAAATTTCACATACGTGATCGAGTTCACGTCCTTCCGTCATGCTCTCACAACGTCATCCTCAGATGGTGCCTTTAATCACGTGATCACGCCGTCATTGATTGTGCTTGTGTTCAAGTCGAACTATTTCGATCATGCAAACCATCATCGAGTGAACTCTCCATCAGCTTTATGGTGACAGATGACACGTCACTCCTCCCCCCATTCCTCTGTGCTTGTACCTGTTTTGTGTGACGTCACCCCTAGTACATTTGTTGTTTTGACGCTACTCAGGGCCTTTTTGTATTCGTTGAACTGACGTCCAATCAGGGTCCTGGCTTATGCTTGTGAGCAACCCAACATCTTGCCCTTCAGCATTCTATTGCGGAGCAAGTCTCGGATACGTGGAAGCTCTCGATCTCCTTCTGGTTATGGCCATACCAGAGAAATTATCCTGTTTTTGTGAGTTCCTCAGTAATCATCCCAAAGTAGACACCCCATGTCTTTCAACAACCTATCGATGGAGCTCTCACCCCAGCACAACTCGACGTACTCCTTGCCATTCTCGATCGCTTCCATCAATCCTTCTACTGCCTTCAGACCGCCTGGGGGAGCACGTCGACCATTCTCCACCACCTTCTGGTGATTTGTCCTCCACCTTCTGGAGGATTTATTTTCAGGTATTTTTCTTTCCTCTGCTTGGGGGTGGTTCTTCCAGTCTTACCAAATTCTTTATCTGTTTGAAAGACCTACCACATTCTCCCCTTTGCTTTCCGAGGTTTTTATGACTGCCAACCATTATTTCTGTGTTTATATATATATATATATATATATATATATATATATATATATATATATATATATATATATATATATATATACATACATACACGCACAAAGCAAAAGTACGCTCTTCGGAGACTTTATTTCCAACGTTTCAACGTGGGACAAGTGTTCCTCAGGAATAAAACTTTGGGAAAAAATTGTACGGACTCAGGGTGGGGGCGGCGCCCCGAAATACAAGCCACATGAGAAACGAACACACAAACGACCACACACACCATACACAACTTATTCTGCAAATCAAAGTGAAAAAGACCTCCCAAAACAAACAAATCAGCAAACAAATCAACAAACAAATCAACATAAACAAAAAAAAAGAGTGGGGGGCGGTGAGGAACATACTGCATGAACGCGAGTGGTGGGGATGACAGGAAATGCGGCAAGATCACGGGTGGCGAAAGGTTAAAAAAAAATCCGGCGGCTCTACGAGGAGATGATTGCGCGCCCAGCACTCTCAAAGGAACTACCTAGTCCGGATCCAAACGCTTACCCACGTATAGTGGATTTTCCCAGATATAAAAATACCTACATTTGGTGCATTGTCTCAGAACCAAGCACATAAATTGTCTTTGTTTTGAGGTGCGTACGCACATACTCATTTAAGAGAGTGCTTGCTGCCATTTATATCTTTATTGCAATCACCACCCTGCAAATATGAGAGCCCTCTTGACGGCTCAGGTCTATGCTGCAATGAAGAGGTAATAGTCAGGCTTCATGTGGAGTACGTGAATGGTTTCACGTCCAGGGTGACGTAGTTCGGTCGCGGAAGTTTGCGGCTGAACGACGTAATTGAAGGGGTACGTTTTGTCGAGAACTCACTAGGGTTCATAGTATTTACCCTGCAGTTTCAGCGGAAGACCGAGTATCTTGGACGGAGTCCACAGCCACAGGTGGGATATGAAGGCATAGGTAGGTGAGGCGGCTGAATTGTCAAGAGAAATTTTTGACGCCCTTAATTCGCAGCTGTAAGAATGGAGCCAGTTGACGGCAATGTTCGGCAGTTTTGGTGTGTTTTGAAGTGACAGAAACAAGTAAACATAATTGATGTAAATAGTACTGCTTAGCTAACTTGGATTCGGGTCTGCACTCGGAGACTTCGCGAAGGTAGGGCAGGATGGTGTCGAGCGTGCCGGAAGGCTCACGCCCATAAAGTACAAAGAATGGCGTGAAGCCCGTCGTATTCTTAGGCGTCGTAATATGCGCATGTATGATAATTGGCAGAACTAAGTCCCAGTTTGAATGGTTTGAAGAGACATACATCGAGGGCATGTCGCCAAGCGTGCTGTTAAATGTTGCGGTCAACCCATTGGTTTCCGCTTGTCACGAGATAGTTTTTATACGAACTACTTGGCATTGTGTTAGTAGGGCTTCTACTACATCCGACAGAAAGAGACGTCCTCTGTCGCTGAAAAGCTTTCCAGGCGCACGATGACGCAACATAAACCTCTGCAGAAGGAATTCTGACACATCACCGGCTCTAACGACGGGAATTGCGGCTGTTTCCGCATAGATTCTAAGATAATCTACTGCAACGATAATCCAAGATTTTTTAGCTATTACGCTGGGAGCGGACCGTAAATGTCGATTTCAATGCGATAGAAACGGCTCGCCGGGCATTGTGGTGTCTGCAGGGGTCCGGTAGGATGCAGCGGTGGAGACTTGCGGTGCTGGCATTTGGGACCCGAGCGGATCTTCTTCGTAACAAACGTTTAAATGCCACGCCAGTAGTAATGTATGCGCAGACGCTGGTACGTTTTTAGGAAGCCAGAGTGGGAACATCGCATTTCAGCATACTAGGATAAACAGATAGCAGAACGCAAATGACGAGGAATGACTAGCAACAATTTGCGCCCGTCTGCGAAATATTTGCGCCCGTGCAGGAGCTTGACCGAAACAACCCGAGGAGGGGAATGACACCGCAGTCTACGCTAAAAAGATGAAGCCCACAAGACCAAGCGGGGACTGCTTATGTAGAGGAAAGGGAAGTGTGGCACGAGGCATGCCCAGAGATTGAGAAACACCGATCCGGAACGAGACAAGGCTTATGGAACGGGGCATGGCACTGGGGAAGCCCGCATAAGACGCCTTGTCTACGTCTCACTGCGAGGAAAGTCGTTTGCCAGCCCCAACCACTGCACCGACGTCTTCACCAAGGCCCTGAGCGTATCCGACAGCATGGATTGGGCCTGCGCTAACTTCTTCCTTGCTCCGGAGTGCCCAACAGTAGTTGATCGGGCGCCAGGCGGTGTCGAGCCCTTCGACGGATCCGGCTGATCTTTTCTCCGGCATCGCAAACTGGGAAGTAAACCCCGACTGCGCAAGCACCGTTACGCCGGCAACACCAGCGCCCCGCGTTCTCATACGACGGACCATGATCGTGTTCTGTCCCCAGGATGGTTATGCGGGGACGTTCGCACACCTTCTAGTTGTGGGCAGTAGAGAAGAACAGATGGAATATTTTGATTTATCAGAATTCTCCTCGAATTTCTGTAGTGGCAACCTTTCGTCTTTGGTTTGAATCTCCGCCACATCTTCGAAATATACTGTCTCCACGTTCACACAAAAAGCATTCCGTTTCCATCAAGTGATCTGGCCCCAACATTAAAGAAAGTGGCGAACCTGCAAGGATCGTAACAAGAACATATCCGGAAATCGGTTGAGTGCTGTATGCTGCCGAGTGATTTCACTATTGGAAGATGGATTTAGACAGGTTCGGGGTGGTAAGTTCCCATCTATATTGTCGCTACCCGAACTGTCGGAGTGCATGGAAAACAACCGTGCGGAGGAGAAGGCGGAGAGGGCAGCCGTGAGGGAGTACCTTAAGACTGCAGCAATAAGGAAGAGAGATGCAGCGCAAAAAAAACAAGCCGACGAAAGAGAGATAGCACTCCTCCAACTTGAGTTCCACTTGCACTTAGGGGCGCGAAACATACCAGTAGTAACTGGAGACAGTAGCGCTGGCCTCAACACGCTTGTAATCCATCCACAGCAGTGTTGCGGATTTACCACCCCGGAATCGGAATTACTTCAGATTCATTGCTACTTTTTGATGTGTCGGAATGAGTTGGGAATAAAACGCGGACTACGGCTGGCGGAATAGAATGGGACTGAAATTACGCGCATTTTTCCAGATTAGAATGGGAATTGAATGGTTATGTTTATACGATGACGCCACCATCGCTGGTTGCTTCCAGCTGCTTAATTAGTCTGTGTCGATTACTCCATCGCAACATCTAAAATGGAGCCCCTGTGACAAAAACGAGAACGCATACCTCGCATCTCGATTAACCAAATTCGCTCAGCCTGCGGTAGCGCTGGTGAGACTGAACTTCGAGCAGCGCAAGCGCATCTGCCACCAGGCCGGTTTTGATGCTAGGTAGGCTCTTCGGGGTGTTGCCAACTTTTTCAGGCATAGCTTTCTCTGTAAAACTGTCCGTGGCACCGATGGGAGACGAGCATTTTAGTTACGGGCCCCGTGTGCCCAGGCCATCAAGAGGGGATATCGTGACAAAGCAGGGGGTTAGGAATAAGAACGGCACGCATCTGATGCCGCGGTGTTTCTCACAGAAGCTGACGCGGCGAAATCTTGGAGCTAGCAATAGAAAGCGATCGCACATGAAACGTGAAATAACCAGTCTGTTTGGCTTTCTCCTCCTACCCTCCGTCCCTGGCGCGCTATGATTAACGCTGTAGCTCGTACGCCGACCTGGTAGGCATCTCCCCAAAATACTGCGCCAACCAATTGAATCTTTCTCGGTTGACCGGGCCCCGGGTCTCCAGCAAATCAAATCCGAGGCAGCAAAAAGACAATTGTCGGTAAATACAATGTTTGCCGGGCACCTGCAATATAGAGGCATATGAAGCGAGCTTCAGAAGTGTTACTGAGCTTTCTACCTCCCCGGTATGGTACGGTAGTGGACAGCTGTGATATACGATTTAAAAAAAAATAAATGCGGCAATGCAGAAGATACAGCTGCCAAAGGACGTTTGTGTCTCACAGTTCCGGCTTTACCAGCGCCCTTGTCTGCGAGTGCTTTGCCCGCTCTCGGCAGAGCGACACCAAGGCGTTGCGCTGCTCAGCATGAGGACGCTGGTTTAAATTCCGGCCGTGGCTGCCACTTTTCTGATGGAGCAAAAGCAAAACAAAAAGGAAAAACGCCCGTGTGTACATTTCCGTAGACGTTAAAGAAACTCCGCTGGTCAAAATTAACCCGGATTACTCCCCTTTGGCGCGCGTCATCGCCTGCTCTACGTCGGCGCGTAAAACCCTATAATCAGTCATATCGAAAGTGCGGCCTTCACTCCACTTGCTCCAAACATGTTCGTGGTTTGGTTGCTGTGTTACTATGCACGTAGAATTTGCGTGCGGGGTACAAACAACCGGACTACTGAATCCTTAGTCGTCGGTTTGAAAGTTTGAGAAACGCCACTCTTGAGGTAGTGACTCCTCATTTCAAAAGTTGGATAAGGTACTCGTGCATCTTGGACGCGGGTTAACGGACACAAACTGTTTCACCATACTTCTTTATTTTGCCAGGGGTCTCATCACGATATGGTTCGGTCACTTTAAATTGGGAGTCATAAATATTTCAATGTGTTTAACGAATGGGGCTGAAGTATTTCCCGGGAAATAAACAAGCGAACTGCAGGTCAACGTTGGAGCGGTGGCAACTTTTCTACTCTGGATGCAAAACCCCTAACGGTGTTTCGTGACGCTGCCTTCGCGTCTCTCGTGTTTATACAGTAGTATTTGTGCTCAATGTTGTAAATTAGCTTGAAAACATTCAAGTAAGTATTAGGAATGCGGGTAAATGTACGAATTCTCTCCGCGTCATACATGTGAGTAAATCACAGCATACTAATTACGCTGACATGAGGGTAAGAAAAGCTGTACAACATAGAAGGCGACAGAATGTGCAACAAAACGGACGTCACGTAATAGCTGCCTCTCCTCGGGACGTGAGAGAACAAACCGTTAAGACATGCTAACGTTGAAACACCAAAATAGTAGCGTGATCAGTCTACTTATTATGCACAAGGGCAGTATGGCACTCCCCCTTTTTAGAGCGAAAGCTTTCTTAGTGGCACCGATGGTGTTCTGTCAAAAAATTGGCCGCGTATCTGCTCCTTTCATTCGCAAACCTATCTATTAGCATTTCGTTTGGCAAACCTACCACTTCCGCACCTACCTTGATAGGTTCGAACGGGTAGCAATCGGTCAGGGGGTCCCCAGACAAATCGGGTCTTGCCAGTAGTATGTGCTTGCCTGGGGAAGCAATTTCACTTCTCTGCAGGAGGACTGCAACAGAGTCGTTAGACAATGGAAAACTCAAGAACGCTCTGCTGGAACGGTTCAAATTTACTTCTAAGGGTACCAGCATAATATCCACATAGCACGAGTTCAGGAAGGGGAAACAGGGACACCACTGACAGAAAGGATATCCGGTTATTTCGATAACTAAAATGAAACGATTGCGACGAAAGAACGTTATAGGGTCTGTACGATCACGTCATTTTGAAGCGGTTGCCATCCGAAGCTTGTGGTCTTTTAAAAAAGCCACAGTGCAAAACTTTGCATGACTTGGCAGACTATACCGACCTGGTTATGCAAGCTCAAAGTCTCTCAAAATTCTGCAAAGGCCCTTATGACGGGGAGAAACCGCCGAAGAATGCGCAAGACAGACTGAGGAAGAGACCTCCCAAAAGCTTGTGCGACCGGCCGCGACAGCGGGAATCAGATTTGTGCAGCCCCTAGAGGGATCCAATAAAATGCAGCGCCTGTGGACGTGTCGGCCAAAAGTTACAGGATTGCAAGCGCAGGTCAGCCGGCAAAGAGCAGGTTTCTGCATGCGCCCTAACCAAACGTTTGGGGATCATCCGGTGTGCAACCAGCAGAGGTTTTCCGGAGGAAATGCGTATCCTTCGCTCACAGCTGTGGTCAAGTCACTGAAAACTACGCGTTTTGCGTGGACGGCTTGCCTGACATTGCAGACCGTGTTCAAGGGAAACCGACCACAGTGCTTCGGGATACCGGGAGCAATAGTGCCATTCTTCGCTGTCACTTGGTTGGAGACAGTTGTGTAACTTGTAAAACAACTTGCGTCATGCTTCTAGACGGCTCTATTAAACAACTAGCACAAGCATCGACTACAATATTCAAACACTAGCGCACATTTAGCACTGGATCCATGTCGACACTCCGTAATTCGTAGATGAAAGCACCGCAACCTGTATGGAGCGGCCGATCTACGATCTTGGGCTCGTGAACCTTCCAGGTGTGAGAGCGGTTGGAAACCCGGGCCTTCATTAGAAAAGTGGTGATGGTCGTTCACCAAATTTAGTGAAAGATACCACCAAGGAGGTTCGCGTACCTGAGCACGAATGCTTCGGTGTCGGCCAGCACACACGCGACCCCATCGAACATCAAGAACTGGAAAGCTCTTGTGGTTCTGACCACCGACACTGAACTAGAACAGCTGGCCAAAGAGCCGCAAAGCAGTCCTTCGCTAAGAAGCTGTTTCTGCAAGAAAGGACAAACAGTTTCATCACAGAAAGGTGATAGGTACCATTTTGTCAAAACAAGCTACGTCTTATAACGTCACCTCCACCTTTGAAATGCTAGAAGAATCTAACATTTCGTTCTGCTCAAGTCAAAAATTCAACAAATCTTTCGATTGCACAAGGCGGCTGACGTGCTATTCAACCGGACCTTCGAAAAACAGCTGGCACATTTTAGACGCGGTTTAGTGGCCTGGTGGGCGCGGACACGTCAAACGCTTCATGAAATAATGCGACAAGAGAACATGAACAGGGAGGCTTAGAGTAGCCCCAAAATTTACCCCGAGATTCCCTCATCTCCTCGTGTTGCTATGGGGAGGCCGGAAAATATCGACATCGGGGGCAATAATGTTTTGTGTCAGGGCCATGACATCAGTGGCTTGAAAGTACTTCGTCGACGGACCCTTGAGAAAATTATGGCTTTTAAGAGACCTATCACCCAGAAATGCCTGGACTACATTCTCAACTAGAATGGGTGCTACAGGAACTTTATAAGGACTTATGGCGACATCTCGAAACCCCTAACTGACCTTATGGAAACAACAAAGGGTAGCTTCCGATGAGTCTCACGAGTCGGCGTTCAATAGACTGAAAGAAAATATTTGCTGTGTTGAATGCTAGGAGTACCTGACGAGGGTCAGCCATTTTGCTTCAAACAGAACCTACACCTCGAATACTAACATGGATGCCTCTCTTCTAGGCCATAATAGTAGCAATGCCTTGTAACTCTTCGGCCGGGCTCTTGCCGAAATAAACCAGCTGTCAAATTCAATTGTTAACCTGTTGCCTTTGTTATAGCGTCACATATACCTATTCGAAGCACAGAGGGAATCAACAGCTGTTACAACACCTACAATCAACCAAGCATGTTTACAGAGTTTTGCACTTTAGCTTCCCAATCTACGAAAATATTTTCTGTTGATTCTGTCATGCGCTCTCCTACTGTAGGAGCTTACCTTATTATTTTCTTTTGACATACCTTAGCAACTTGCATGCTTCCGTAGAAAAAATTTCTTCGCGAGGGCTTTGCGTGTTTGGGGTTTGTTGGCGTGTTGGACTTTCGGGGACTGGTCTTTGTATTTTAGAATTGTTGTTCCCCAAACAACTTTCTTAAGCCATGGGTAATGTCATAGAACATACCCGTGGAAGGTAATAACACCGCATTCTACGCTTAAAAGACGAAGCTTCCAACACTAAGCGAGGGCCGCTGAGTTAGAGAACCGGAGGTGTTGCTAGAGACACGGGCAGAGAGTGAGGCAAGCCGACCTCGGGGCTTTTTTCTTACAGATTTCGTTATGGTCTAATTGGTTGGCTCGCACAATAGCGTCGTCGATAACTTTTTCCGTGTATTTTTTATTCAGGAGGGCGGTCTTGAGTTCTCGACAGTTTGAGTCAAAGTCGGCTTGGTTTGAGCGAATTCTCCTAAATCGGTGGGCTTGGCTGTAACGTATTGCTGTCTTGCAGTGTCTGACATGGCTACTTCGAAAGTGCAAATACTGCAGCGTGTCTGTCGGTTTTCTAGAGAGGTTAGTTGAATCCGACCTTGGAAGGTAGTAAAGGTGACGTCCAGAAAGTTTACACTGTGTTCCGAATAGGAATGAGCAAGGGAAATACTAGGCAGGGCTAGGTTAAATTCCTCAATGAAGGTGAGGAGCTCCGCCTCCCCGTGTTGCCAGACCAGAAATATGTCATCAATATACCTTTTATAGTACATTGGCTTTGAATTTTGGGTGTCAAGAAAGTTTGATTCGAGGTGAGCCATAAAGATATTAGCGTAGTTAGGTCCGATTCGAGTTCCCATTGACGTTCCGCTGACTTACACGTAATTAACTCCGTCGAACTCAAAATTGTTAAGTTCAAGAATAAGCCTAATGAATGTTAGGAGAGCAAGAGAAAATAGGTTTGTCGCACGATCACTGCTCATACGCAAGGAATACAGCGGCGATGCCATCTTCATGGGGGATGTTAGTATACAGTGACGCAACATCAAGGGTGACTAGAATGCAGTTATCAGGAATTTCAATTTTTAGATGTCTGAGAGAAAGTCATTGGTATCCTAAATGAAGGAGGGAAAGCTGGGCGGAATGTCGCAAATGAGATTGTCCACATAGCGCGAGAGGTTTTCGGTAACAGTGCCAATGCCAGAAACAATGGGGCGCCCTGGGTTGTTCACCTTGTGAATCTTTGGGAGAAGATAGAATTTACCGGCTACTGGGCTTAAGGGGTTCAGGGAACGAGCCGTGGTTTCATTTAGTGTTTTATTTTATCAAGCTCAGCAAGTTTATCTTTGACAATTTGCTTATAATCTGGAGTGGGATCATTGGGTAGTGCTTTATAGAACGTCGATACTGATAGTTGCTTATTGGCCTCGTTAACATAGTCGCTTTTGTCAAGGATTACGATTGCGCCTCCCTTGTCGGCAGGTTTAATAATTATGTCGGGACAGCTTGCGAGTTCCTCTAGGGCTTTCTTTTCGTTGGTAGTCATGTTGTGGTGGAAAGAAATTTGTGTTTGGTATGCTTTTCGCACATCGCGTTGGACAGCTTTGATGTACATGTCGAGGCAACTATCGCGCTATGTGGGAGGGGTCCAGTGCTTATAGCTACGTAGGGTTCTGCGGGCTTCTTCCGTCGCGGTGTAATCGTAGAAGTATTCTGGAAGTCTCATGTTTAGGGTGAAGTTATCTAAGTCCTTAAAAAGTTGAAATTCATCAAAACCACCTGTAGCCGGGCAAAAGTTTAGGCCATTTGACAAGACATTCTTCTGAGCTGGGGAGAGGGTTATAGTTGAAAGGTTCATTCTATTCCCGGTAAGGTTTATTTTTGTGACGGCAGGCGAGGGAAAATTATTATACAGGGGTTTAACTGAACTGTTTGGGGTGCAGTAGTAGAAGCATTTATTACAGTCGTAGTGACATTTTCGGTCGTATTGGCAGGGGTGGGGGCAGTTACTATGCCGGAGCTGGTTAGGTTCTTACGCATGTGGCAAGTGTTAGAAATGTTATCTCGGTTAAACTTTCTGTCTTTTGTTCGGGATATGGCGGAGGCCGTCTTAGATTCGTAGTTGCTTAAAAGGTTCAACTCTCTTTTGCTTAGTTCTTGACTAAGTAGTTCCTCTTTCTTTCGGAGAGAATGGGCCGTAGTTTCGTAGTGATTGAGGATTATTTCAGGAAATTGTAAAGATGGTTTATTGAGTACCTGTTTCCACTTATTCATGTTGGACAGGGAGAGTTCGGTAGTAGCAGGTTTTATTCTAATCCTAAGACCTCTGGGAGCGACCGCTGCAGTCAAGTACTGTGCAAGAGCGGAAACGTGCAATTCTGAACGTATGCGCTTTTCGGTGATTTTTCTTACCTTTAAAAACTGTCTTGAAACGGGGAAGGAGGCCGCGTTGCCTGTTTTTTTGTTTTGTAGTCAGTTGCTGCTATGCCGATTCTTTCGAAGATTGTAAGGGCATGTGGCACGGAGGGCTGGATTTTGGACTCCGGAAGGTCCGGCGGACGCGCTGCTGTTGGTTTTCGTGGGCTCGGCGGTGGCTGAAGATGCGGAGGTTGGGCGTGGCATGCTGTTGGTGCGGCGCCGGTCAGGGAGCTTCTTATTATGGCCGCGAGCGTTCCCTCGGGGCGTTGTGGCGGCTGCAGGTTTGCCAGGAGGGGTTGGCATGTCGCTGGTGCGACACTCGTCCGTGGACTTCGGGGTTGGGGCGCTGGCGCTCGCCCGGGGCGCCGTGGCTGCGGTGGATCTGGGGGGCGGTCGTGGTGTGCTGCTCGCACGACACTGCTCCGGGGTCCAACCAATTAGATCATAACGAAATCTGTAAGAAAAAAGCCCCGAGCGGGAACCCGAAAACTAACTTAGTTTTAACCCACTCATCCTCCGCTCCAAGAGTGTAAACCGTGCTAAAAAAACATCACAATATCCTAATGCAAAGTGACCGCTTAAAAAGCATATTCCCCGGACCACCAGGCGTTGTCTACCGGCGTAATAAGAATTTAGGTGACTTTCTTACTAACTCTCGTATCAACCGACCGGCAACTACTGGCTGCAGGCCCTGCGAAAAACCCCGATGTAAAGTATGCCCACACATGACCACTACACAGCGCGCCACCAGCACGGCTTCAGACTACTACGTAAATATAAAAGGTAACTTTAACTGTGACTCCGCTAATGTCGTATATTTAATGTCGTATATAACAATATATCGGCCAAACTGAAACGCCCTTCCGAATACGGTTCAATAATCCCCGCTCTCATGCAAAAAGCTGCCCTTAGTTGAACCTGTCAAGACATGTGAACAGTCCCGGGCATGAATTTCAACATCTTAAAGCAACGATTTTAGAATCCGCCTTCAAAACACACCCCGACCGCGAGGTTCGTGAATCTTACCTCATTTATAAGTTTGGGTCAGTCACACTTGGAATTAATGAAAGTTACGGAAAACTATCGTGCTTATCCCTCGATTAAAATTAGCGGCTTCGTAATTTTTATAACTATGTTCATTTTTCCTACCCTCGAGTTTGCCATCAGAATTCGCAGAAACTCTCCTAATACAGCAGCTTTATTAGCCTAATGCGGCTCAACAATGCCATTTGTCCTGGGGAAGGAGGCCTTGTTCCCACCATCACTTAAGAATGTTTAACTATTTGTGATTTATTTATGTTTAACCTTTTGTGACCCTACCTATTTCCTGTTCAATTGCTAGCTTCTGTGAAATGCTCTTTTGTGCCCCCTATCTATTCTCTTCATCCGCGGGGGGCACACCCATCTTCGCTTCCCCCCGAACAAGTCTCCCCAGCCACTGAATACCTTACTGTATACTCTTCCCTTTCTTTTCAAGCCGCGGTTGTCCAGTTTCACCCATTGTCTGAACTTTCAGCCCGCGCGGCATACGTTCCCGTCATGGTGCAACCTTGAACGCTGCATTGTTAACACGACCCCTTTTTCTCTCTCTCGCTCCCCCCCCCCTTTTTTTGTTTGTTCGTTTGTTGATGTTGTAGCATAGGCGTTCCCTGACTGTATGCACACTCTCCTTTTCCGAAACATTTTCCGCTCCTTCTCACATTTTTATACAAACCTATATAAGAAATGTGTTCCAAATGTTTGCGGCAGCAAAATCATGTAACTTTACTCTGATGAAGGCAAGTCCCGTTGCCGCTACGTAAGTAAACATTGTTTGTTATTGTTCTTGCTGTGTATCCGACTCTTTACTTATACTATCTATATATATATATATATATATATATATATATATATATATATATATATATATATATAGATATATATATATATATATATATATATACATATATATATATATATATATATATATATATATATATATATATATATATATATATCAGTGTCTCGAACCGAGAAAAATACGGGTTCGGTTACGGTTCTGGTTCAGGTAAATTTCTTTTGTTCTGGTTCAGTTCCGGTTCGAGTAATTCGATCCGCGAACCGGTTCGCGAACTCGTTCGGGGCGCTGAACCAGTTTGCGAACCCGTTCGGGGCGCTGAAGCGGTTCGCGAAACCGTACGGGGCGCTGAACCGGTTCGCCAACCGGTTCGGAAATTATAAATGACAAATTGCAACATCACAATAAATTACAAATAAAACATCTGAAGTAGGACATATGAAACGGGATACATGGTAGTGTAAGGCTCAGGGATTTCTACGAGGAATGGTTTCTTTATGCGCACTCAAAGGTTACACACCGACTTTTACGCATTTGGACTTCATCTAATTGGGTCCGACGCAGTATCTGTAAAATCCGCGACCTCCTTACAATTCCGCTTACAAGTAGAACTGGCTAACTATCCCGCCACATCGGCGTGTAAGCAATTGAAGGAACAGTGGGGAGAAAATACAGCTTTCTTTATCTGAACTAGCCTTCGGTAACTCAAATTATACCCTTAAAGAAGTTTTCAATAAACAAGATACGGAAGATGAAAAACACTTCACCGAACGCAACGCCAGAAGGATGTAATAGGATAAATATTCAAAAAGAAGACTTCGCTGTCTCACAAATATGTTAGCTTCTAAGTGGCTATACGAAACCGGATGCATTGTGGTGCTGGCTTTCGTCAGCGGCCACCACTCGAACAAAACTTACTACACCGCACACTATATTACCTGGACGTCTAAAGGGATGCCGGAGAAGGTAACCACTTCTGTTCCAGTGACCAAGCGGTTACTATCAGGTGCTGCTTTATGACCTAGGTTATTCTCTCGCGAAAAATGGACTTGCAATTGATTGATCTTTTTTCAAAAATAATTGCACCATTTTATTTAAATGGCGTTAGAATTGGTATCTTTGTATTGGTATAAAGCCGTTGTTTTAATACCAGCTTGTTTTTTTGTTGTCGTGGCCCCTTCAACAGCTTCTGCAGCAATCAAAATGAGCACTAGTCTGCAACTACAAAAAGGTTACGGATACCACAAAGCGTAGGACGACTCGGGAAATTTTCCATTTCCCGCTTTTGTTCTCTACTGCGCAAAAATTCGCAGTTTAGGCAGACTCGTAAAATTACAAATGCAAGGAATGCGCAGGAGAATAAATCCCAAATTCCGGAGGGCACTCCGAAAACGTACAAAACAAACGGTCTCCTGGAAAGATTACCACAGAAACGGAAGTTTGAAACGAAGTTGTGTATTGATTCACTCAAATCGTTAACCACGAAAGGATCATATCAGAATGAAATATACCTTTCAATCCGTTATAGACAACGTACATCTGACTGGGAAAACATTAGTTATACAATAACAACAATAACGCAATATTGATAAAAACAAAACTTGGTATTAGGTTGGTTACAGTGCTACCGAGTTTTAAAGAAATCCACCATCACATGCAATTATACAGTTTCAACTTGGTTACCAAAACGTCCCGCAGGATCAGGTGTAACATCATCAGTCCTGAATTATCACAATTATTACAATGTAGCTAAGAGGGCTGCTACAGATGCCGGTGTGACGGCGCTACTGGTGTCAAGAAAACTTTACCGTCAAACAATAGGACATTTTAACAGTGTTATTGTGCAGCCATATAAAATTGGCACTTTCGAAAAAAGTACTCACACGGAAAGAAAATTGTATGACGATGACTACAAACCTCCAACCCGTCACTCTACAGCACAAATAGGCTGCACTGCACAACCCGGCGGACAGAACACAGCCGAATAAGCATCTGGAAGCATTATACTCAGCTGCCTTTTACAAAAATAGGAGAAAACATCCTGAATGCACACTTAAGGCATTGTAGCACTCCCACTAACACAAACCTAAAACAAACGACGACATAACAAGAGAGTTTTTCTGTTGTTACATCATTCAACAAAAATGTAGAAGCAGAACAAAAAACGTAGGCCTATGGTTTTCGTGCCCCGCCCACAACTGAAATGTATTTAAACCCAACTGATCTGCACTATTTGTATCTTTGAAAAAGACCGGCCCCGGTCGAAACGTTAGAATAAATGTTATGTTTTTCAGTTTGACTTCTCTATCGTACATCAAACCCTTATATCCAGGAACCTTTTCTCTTAACTATATACATATATATATATATATATATATATATATATATATATATATATATATATATATATATAAATATATATATACAGAAAGATAGGTCAGCAGACTGCTGACCTATCTCTCTGTATTTCCTCAACGAGCCCCTCATTTCCTTACTATATATATATATATATATATAGTAACGAAGGTAATGAAGATAACCGCCGAAAATATGAACACAGCCCGATAAAGCTCCTAAGTGCCTTTAGGGTGGTCGGTTTCGGAAACTCCGCGACGGCAAGAAGCTTGGTCTCGTCCGGACGAACGCCCTCCTTGCAAACGACATGACCCAGGATGGTCAGTTTGCGCGCGGCAAAGTGACACTTCTTCAGATTGAGCTGCAGTCCCGCCGCGGCGAGACACGTCAAAACTTGCTCTAGGCGAACCAGGTGCGTCTTAAAATCTGGAGCGAAGACGACTACATCATCCAAGTAGCAAAGGCGCGTCTTCCATTTGAGGCCGCGCAAAAGACTGTCCATCATTCTTTCAAACGTGGCTGGGGCATTGCATAGCCCGAACGGCATAACGTTAAATTCGTAGAGGCCATCAGGGGTGACGAATGCCGTCTTTGCGCGATCAGCCTCCGCCATTAGGACCTGCCAGTACCCGGATCGTAAGTCGAGGGATGAGAAAAATTCGGCTCCTTGCAAACAATGAAGCGCATCATCGATGCGAGGTGGCGGGTATACGTCTTTGCGTGTAATGGTGTTCAAGAGGCGATAATCTACGCAAAAGCTAATGGAGCCATCTTTCTTCCGAACAAGCACCACCAGCGAAGCCCAGGCACTCTTGGAAGGGCGAATAACACCTCGCTTGAGCATATCCGTCACGTTGTCTGCAATAGTTTGGCGCTCAGACGGTGACACTCGATAGGGGCGCTGTCGAAGCGGGGCGTGCGAACCAGTATCAATGGAGTGCGTGACAACGGACGTGCGACCCAGCGAGCTTTGCACGTGATCAAACGACGAACAGAACTTCCGAAGCAATGCAGCAAGTCGTGATCGTTGGGTTGCGTCAAGGTCTTCGTCCATGCACTGGTGGAAAGCAGCAGATGGCAATTGTTCTGGTACGCCGGAACTAACACTCAGTCTGTCAATCTGAACATGGTGCAAATGGTGAGGTACGTCGACGACTAGCCGGGCATCCACAATCTCGATAAACCCAAGTGTTTCTCCGCTAAAAAGGGAACACGGAGTCGCCGACGGATTCGTGACTAACATAGTGCTTGCGCCATCACGAGTTGTAAAATGGCACCGGGCAAAGGAAGACATTTCCGACGTAGGAAAATGGCTGAGGGCGTAAAGAGAACAGTTGCGTCTGGGACAGTGGTGCAACATAATGGAACGAGGACAGAGGAGCCTGGCGGAACGTCAGTGTCTTCAGCAATTAGTAGCTTGGTAGTAGGGGCATCACCGGAATCCTCTAAGACGTCAGTGGAAAATTCAACTTCAGCCCGAGCACAGTCAATAATAGCGTCGTGGCGGGAAAGAAAGTCCCAACCCAGGATTACGTCATGGGAGCAGGATGGCAGGACGATGAACTCAACGATGCAAGAGATGTTCTTGATGACGACCCGTGCAGTGCAGGCAGCAAGCGGCTTAATGGGTTGCGAATTGGCGGCTCGTAATGAAAGTCCAGAAAATGGCGTCATCACTTTTCGTAGAGAGCGGCAGAGACGGGCATGGATAACAGAAACAGCGGCTCCTGTATCGATTAGCGCAACAGTAGGGGCACCTTCTACAATCACGGCAATAACATTTTTTGGTGAAAATTGAGGACTTGTGCAGTTCGACGGTGACGCAGCTCTTGCCTCAGGAACTGCGGCTGTTAGTTTTCCTCCCCGTCACTGATCGGGCGGCGACGCATGGGGGAAACTGAGCGGCGACGTGTGGAGGACGAGCGGCGGCTGGCGAACGGCGGCTGTTCAGAAGACTCGGTGGGCAAATTCTGCGGAGTTTGCGGCGGAACATAAGATGGGATGTGGGGGCTTGCGTAAAAAGGTGCTTGAAAAATGTTTGCGGGCTGCAGCACACGACGACGAGAGTAGCGGGCGACATGTCCGGGTGTCCGACACGCGAAACAGATGGGCCGATTGTCCGGTGTGCGCCACGCATTCGCATCGTAAGGACTGGTGATGGGGGTTGGAAGTGGTCGTGATGGTACGTGAGTCGGCGCAATGCGCACCCCCGGCTGGAACGAGCCGACATGCGCCCTGGATACCATACTCCCTTACAACCGCGATGCCACAGAATACACACCGGTATCACAAATGGCGCAGCACGCCGAAGAATGTCGACAACTAGCCTGTTCTTTTACAACTGCTGACCAACAGCGCCAGAAGCATCGTCGTGACGACTCCACCGGTCCTACGACGTTTGATCCTGGTTCGCATGTGGGGCTTTGGGTGCCCTGCCCAACACCCGGTCTCTCCCAAAAATTGGTGGCCAAATATGACGGTCCATACAAGGTCATTGCCCGCACTTCGCCAGTGAACTACCTTGTTGAGCCCGTTACTCCGTCCTCGGATCTTCGCCGCCGTGGCCGTGAAACAGTCCACGTTGATGGGCTCAAGCCTTACTACGACCCGCTCGTGTCGACATCACCCTAAGACGCCAGGTTGGCTCCTTCTACACCGGGGGGTGATTGTAACGAGGGTAATGAACATATGCAATAGACGCAACATGCCATCAAGACATCGTAGTATGTGCCTCACCAGCATAGCCCATATACGATTATGCCCAATCCACACACGGGGATATGCGCCAAAGAGGTGTCAGGGAAGACGATGAACCACAGGACGTGCATGCGCCAGAAACGAGCTTGGTGAACGCAACGCTCAGACCTGCGTTATCCATCGGCTTCGCTCCTGCAATTAAACAACGTCAACCGGCTACCGGCGTGTCGGGTGTCTTCTTAAGAATATATATATGTAAATATATATATATGTATATATATATATATATATACCAGGTATTCTGGAGGTCTTGGGTTCGGATCCCACCTGACGGGCATTTTCTCCAATTTCTTTCTTCTTTTGAAAATTCTTTATCTGTCTCAATGACCTCCTACAATGTCCCCTTTGCTTTCCGAGGTTTTATTGACTGGCAACTCCTATTTTTGTCTTAGTTTCAACGAGCCCCTCATTTCCCATTCTGATTCGCTACATGCATAGCGAGGGCATCTGTTCTGCAGTCTTGGTGCCATATTAAGCTTATGGGAAATAAACGCTTGACGACCACTCTTGACATGTCGTAGACACTCGAGTCATGGCCCGGGGCTTAAAAAAGGTTTCCTTTACCCCGTGTAGTCCTAGTGGCGCTGGCTACCACCCCAAAACAGGAAACAAAAATACCTTAACATAGATACCACAGAAAGTCGAGGGGAAAATCGGCCCGCCGGTAGCGTAGTGGTTATATAACCAGACCGGTGTTCTGCTGGTCGCGGGTTCAGATCTCACCTGGCAAAAAATTTTTCTCAACTGTCTTTCCAAATTGTTTATCTGTTTCAATGACCTACCACATCCTCCCCTTTGCTATCCGAGGTGTTCTTGACTGCCAACTCTGATTTCTATAATTTTATAAATATATTGATATACATATATATATATGTATGTATATATGTATATATATAGTATTATATAGTATACATAATATATATATATATAGTATTGTGGATACGATTTCAATTAGGAAACCAGCGGGATATGATAAGATCGGACCACGAGATATAAAAGTTCACATAGACAGATTAGGCTTGGTGATTTTGTCGATACTTAATGGCATATTAACGACCGGAAGTATTCCAGAAAAAATTAAGATTTCTGCAGTACGCTCTATACATAAGAACGGTGCTAAAGACGATCCTGCGAACTACAGGCCAGAAGCCATCTTGTCTGTTGTGTCCCATATTCTTGAAAAGTATCTTTCGACAGTCATGATGAATTTTGGCTGCAAACATTCCCTTTTATCTGAAACGCAATATGGTTTTCGACAGGGCAAGAGCACAAATTACTTTTAAAAGACTTTAATGATTCTATCACTGAAGCGTTAGATAGCAATAAAATAGTGTTAGCTCAGTTTGTGGATATGTCAAAGGCTTTTGATACTGTTGATCATGAAATATTGATACAGAAATTAGCACACATGGGATTCAGAGGAAAATATAGCCAATTATTCAAGAACTACTTTACAGGAAGGTACCACTCTGTTCGAATAGGAAATGCCATGAGCGGGAAATTACTAATTAAAATGGGGTTCCACAGGGTTCTACAATTGGCCCTTTACTTTTTAATATTTATACGAACGACATTAGGAATTTAACTCTTTCGTCCAGGCTGTATCAGTATGCTGTTGATACAGCATTAGTTTTTGAACATTCGGTGTACGAACACGCCGTTGAAGCTCTTCAAAAGGATATAAGCAAAGTACTTCATTGGATACTTGAGAACTACATACACGTTAACAAAGCCAAAACGAAAATTTTTTGCATTAGGAGCCCCTATAAGCAAATTCAATTGAAGAGAAAGGTATTTCTACACTTAGAAAACTGTAATGATTGTTCTTGCTCGACTTTAGAGTACAGTCAAAGTGTAAAATATCTAGGCTTGTGCATAGACGAGTTTTTTATCTGGAATAAACATATAAATCACGTTTGTAAAAAACTGAGGACTATATCTGCCTACATGTATAAATTGCGAGACGGCACTAATATAGATACACGATATCGTGTTTACCAGTCACTTGTGGAAAGCACTCTTCGCTACGGCATAACTCTGTACGGAAGCTGCCCAAACTCTAAACAGGAAAAGATAAATAAGCTTGTTCGCCGAATCGTCAGGAACATTGTATATGCTCCAAGCCTGCATGAAAAGAAAACAGCAGATATAATGAATGAAATGGGAATATAAATCTTGGTCAGTTGTTTCGTTATACCGTCTTTATTACGCGCTACTATCTCGTGGAATTCAAAATGCCTGTAGCTAAAGCTAGAACGTTAAGGCAGACAGAACTATTCCACATACCTAGACTTTTTACGAATTCTGAATAAAGGAATAGACAATTTTATGTTCCATCCATTTTAACTGGGTCCCAGACGAACTTCTTATTTAACCAGTCTTAAGGAAGTAAAAAAGCAATTGAAAAACTGGTGTCTAGATTTTTAAGTAGACCTATAGTGGAAAAAAGAACTTCGCGGCCCATTTCAATGCATCGTGGTGGTCGCGGTTGGGTTGCACAAATTGTGATCTACATTTTCATCAGTGTGGCGTTATTGTGCATCATGGCAATTACCTGTATACAAGTCAGTATATCTCTTTTGTAATCTTTTGTAATTTTTTTCCTTCTCTCCCTCCCTCGCATATTTTTGCGAATTGTTGCCTACCTTTTCTTTCTTTCCCGTCCTGGTTCATTCTTTATGCAAAAATTGTCTTCTTTATTTGCTTGCAGCTATGACGTTATGTATTCTGCTCTCAGTGCAGCATACATTGATATGCGTCAATTGTGTCGTACGCCCCTGTATATTTGTGATATCGGTATTGTGTAATCTTTTTCGGCAATACTGTTCTTGTTGCTGATTTTGTTTCACTAGCAGTGTTTTCTAAGGGATGAAATGATGTTTGAGGGCATACATGGATGTATTTTGATTCTTTGTTTTTTCCCCTTGTTTTCTTTTATTTCAATTTTTTTGCGTTATCGCACGGTCGCTGCGCCTCTGCTCTGCCTGCCCACTGCCACACACTGCCATACTGCCACACCTAAGCACTGCGTGCTTAGGTGTGGCAGTAAATATATCATGTATATAAAACATTGAATAAAGCTTATTATTTTATTATTATTATATTATATGAAGAATTTTTTGAGTCATAAAACAAAGTTATAAAAAAATGCCACTGCCAACCCCTATTTCTCTCTTATTTCAAAAAGCCCCTCATTTGTTATTCTGATTCACTACATGCATAGCGAGGGCCTCTGTTCTGGCGGTCTTGGTGTCCTATTGAGCTTAAGAGGGTTAAACGCTGGTCGACCACTCTGGACATGCCATAGACACCCGAGTCACGCCCCGGGGAATAAAAAAAAGGTCAACTTCACCCCGAGAAGTAGGAGTGGCGCTCGCTACCACACCCTAGCACAGAAAAAAATTACATTGACATAAATACCCCAAAAATTGAAGGAGAAAAATGGCACCACCGATAGCGTAGTGGGTATCGAACCAGACCGGTATTCTGGAGGTCGCGGGTTGGGATCCCACCCGGCGGGCATTTTTCACCAGTTTCTTTCTGACTCAAACAATTCTTGATCTGTATCTATGACCTACCGCATTCCCCCTTTACTTTCCGAGGTTTTCTTGGCTGCCATCCCTTATTTCTGTTATATTTCAACAAGCCCATCATTTCTTATTCTGATTAGCTACATGCACAGCGAGGGCCTGTGTTCTGGCAGTCTTGGTGCCATAGGGAGCTTAAGAGGGTTCAACGCTGGTCGACCACTCTCGACATGTCGTAGACACGCGAGTCATGGCCCAGGGGTAAAAAGAAGGTCATCTTCACCCCGAGAAGTTGGTGCGGCGCTGGCTACCACCCCCAAGCACAGGAAAACATTACATTGTAATAAATACCCCAGAACGTGAAGGGGAAAAATAGCCCCACCGATAGCGTAGTGGTTATCGCACCAGACCGGTATTCCGGAGGTCGTGGGTTGGGATCCCACCCGGCGGGCATTTTTCACCACTTTCTTTCTGACTCAAAAAATTGTTCATCCCTTTCTATAACCTACCGCATTCCCCACTTTGGTTTCGGGGGTTTTCTTGACTGCCAACCCTTATTTCTGTCCTATTTCAACGAGCCCGTTATTTCTTATTCTCATTCGCCACACACACACAAATACACACACACATATAAATCTATATATATATTTCTACATATTTATATATATATATATATATATATATATATATTTATGCATATATATATATATATATATATACATATATATATATATATATATATATATATATATATATATATTATATAAACGGAGAGAGAAATGGGAACCGCGTCAGCCAAATTTTGTTACCATTTATTACACCCACACACGCGCTCATACGCTGGTTTTAATGCTCCCTGCTTAGAGACAACAATTTCAGTGTTCGACACACCTTTTTACGGTAGCGCTCATTGTAGTGAGGGTTGTCTTTATACAACAAGGAATATGGGAATGGTGATAACTTTTATTCCACCAGGAAAGGGCACGAGTGCCCTAAAAAAACTTAGGAGTTTCCCAATATTCGTTTTCGAAAACTTCGCGAAAGCCACGAATTTTCGCAGAACTTTAGGTTGACTGAAATGTAATATGGTAGAAATTGTGTTAGCGATTACCTTTGTAAGTACCTTTTAGGCGATCGACAGTAAGCTGATCGGCCTTTATTTTTGAAGTCCTTCATGTCATCTTTATTATGGGTAGTATAATGTTCACGTTTTCCAATATTCCGGTACACTCTCTGTCATTAGGCAGTTAGTGTATATGTTTGCCAGTTTTGCTAGTACAATGTGCCCGCCATCCTTCAAGAGGTCTGCTGTTATCTGATCTGCACCAGGTGCTTTGCTCCCTTTCTTTTCTTTCAAAGCCTTCCTTATCTCTTCGGTCGTTACTGGTGCGATGTCTATCTCCCCTAACTACTTTCTCTTTCGGCATTATCATGGATGTCCCGGCTGCTGTACAGATATAAATAGAACTGCTAGGCTACTTTGACTACTTTATTCCTATTTGTCACGACATTACCTTGCTTGTCTCTAGGTGCATACATCTGATTTATCCCCACACCTAGATGCTTCTTCACGCTTTCAGACTGTCTCCGTTCTTTACAGTATATTCGATCCGCTCCATATTATACTTCCGTATCTCAGCTGTCTAACGCCTATTGATAACTTCAAAAGCTCCGCTATTTGATTCTATCAGCTGGTGTGGAGATCGTCATGCTTTCACGTTTCCTAATTACATCTTTCGGATCCAGGGAAAGTTTGCTGGGTGCTCGATTGTGACAAACTACGACAGGGTAGCCAAAAGGTACGCTGTGGATGTCCCCACATCTTATAGCGAATATCCACGCTGGAGGATTGGCCAGGAACAGGGCATGAAGGAGCTTATGGGCCTGGTCACAAATAAAGGTGGATACCTATCGATTTGCTTTTGGTAACAGCGCGTCATTAGAAGAAAGAATTGGTAAAATTGAAGGTTGCGATTGCGTTAAACAAAAAACTATTTTCTGTGAGCCCCGCTTCCCCTATTGTCTACATCACCACTCAGGTGCCGGTGCATAGTCTTATTCAGCAGATTATCCGCAGGCTGGCCGCACTTCACCTGTTCTTCTCAGATAGTTTTGTGGCCCTCACAATATATATATATATATATATATATATATATATATTACAGCAAAATCCTGTAACTTTACTCTGATGAAGGCAAGTCCCGTTGCCGCTACGTAAGTAAACATTGTTTACTTACGTAAGTAAACATATATATATATTTATATATATATATATAAATATATATATATATATATATATATATATATATATATATATATATATATATATATATATATATATATATATATATATATATATATATATATATATATATATATATATATATATATATTTATATATATATATGCCGCGAACCATACATTGGGTTTGTTTATTTGTGTTTTGCTTTTACCGCCCGCTGCGCCGGTCTGTGTTATCTCTGCGCCAAGGGTAGCGCGTGTTCCATTATTTCTTTCTGTGCCGCATGTGTTATCTGCTGTGATAGGGAGAGCATTTCGATCTAACGTGAACAGCCCAGAATAATCTTCTTGGGTTTACTATGTTCTCGATGCGAATCGACGTTTCGAGAACCACGCGCGCCGAAAGATAAAAAGCCTGCAGGGCGGACGCCGGGGCATTCGATTCTGCGACGCTCGCCGATGCACGTACGTCACTTTGTTGACCGCTGCTTCATCGCCTCTGTATTCTTTTCAGTTGTTAGGAGAGCACAAGTTCGCTCCAATAAACTTGTTTCTTTCCCAAACAACTGCGTCGTCCTTGTCTTCGTGACATCTGGTGGAGGTGCTGGGTACGCACCCTTCATGCCCACTACAACCTCTGGAAGCAGCCAAGCCAGTCCAACAAGAGCCAGCCTCCGCGTGCAAGATTTACCACCCGAGTTCGGTCTACTACCGGAGAAGACGGAGAAGAAAGACGTCGCAACCAGCACCATGCTCAACCAAGCCAATCCTCCTGTCGTTTTGCAGCAGCCACGGGAACCGCCATCATTCCGAGGAGCCCCCGCAGAACACCCAGAAGAATGGTTGGAGAAACTGGAGCGCGTCCGGAAATTCAACAGGTGGGGCGACGCAGAAACGTTCCGGCATGTTTTCTTTTACTTGGAAGAATCGGCTCGCACTTGGTTCGAGAACCACCGGAACTCCTTGACAAACTGGGCTCAGTTCAAAAGCGAGTCCACTAAGACCTTCACTACCGTCGTGCGGAAAGAAAGAGTCGCCCTTTTGTTGGAAACGCGCACGCAACACCCCAACGAAGGCGTCATGATCTTCGTTGAGGAGATGAAGCAGCTATTTCGCCGCGCGGACTCCAAAATGACGGAAGAAAAGAAGTTGCGCTTCTTAATGCGCGGAGTGAAGGTGGAACTGTTTGCTGGACTCGTCCGAAATCCGCCCAAAACCGTCGCCGAATTCGTGACCGAAGCCAGCACCGTTGAGAAAGCCCTTGAAATGCGTACTAAGCAGTGTGACCACAGAAAGAAAGAATGAACACAGCACAGAAAGAAAGAATGGAACACGCGCTTCCCTTGGCGCAGAGATAACACAGACCGGCGCAGCCGGGCGGTAAAAGCAAAACACAAATAAACAAGCCCAATGTATGGTTCGCGGCATTACCCCCCCCCTCTAAGAGTGAATCGACCAGATGTTAACATAAGCGACAGTCCGAAAATAAAAATAAAATTCGTTATCGTCCGTAGAAAGGTTTTAAGCGAACCACGTGAACGACTTCGGGCCGCGTGCGTCGTCGTGATGTTCCGGAATCACCATCGGGGATCACCTCGTAGGCAAGTTGGCCGACACGTCGTAGAATCTGGTAGGGTCCGAAATACCGTCGCAGGAGCTTCTCACTGAGTCCGCGTCGTCGGATGGGAGTCCAAACCCACACACGATCCCCTGGTTGGTACTCGGCGTCTCGGCGTCGGAGGTTGTAGCGGCCCGCATCCACCAGCTGCTGGTCCGTTATACGAACTCGAGCGAGCTGGCGGGCCTCCTCCGCACGTTAAAGATATCCGTGGACGTCGGCGTTGAGGTTGTCGTCTTCTACGTGCGGAAGCATGGCGTCGAGCATCGTAGTTGGCCTTCTACCGTAGACATGCTCGAACGGCGTCAGCTGCGTCGTCTCCTGGATAGCCGTGTTGTACGCAAACGTGACATACGGGAGCACATCGTCCAAAGTCTTATGTTCAACGTCAACGTACATTGACAGCATATCTGCGATTGTCTTGTTCAGACGTTCTGTTAGTCCGTTCGTTTGGGGGTGGTACGCCATCGTTCTTCGGTGATCCGTGTTGCTGTAGCGTAATACTCCTTGCATCAGCTCTGCAGTAAATGCCGTTCCGCGGTCGGTGATTTGGACTTCCGGGGCTCCATGTCGCAGCACAACTTGGCTTATAAAGAACTTTGCCACTTCTTGTTCAGTCCCCCTCGGAAGAGCGGCGGTCTCTGCGTAGCGCGTCAGGTAGTCTGTCGCTACGACAATCCACTTGTTCTGTGATCGTGACGTAGGGAACGGGCCTAAAAGGTCCATTCCAATCTGTTGAAATGGTCTCGATGGGACGGCGATCGGTTGCAGAAGTCCGGTGGGTCTTGTCGGCGGTGTTTTTCGTCACTGGCAGTCACGGCAGCTCCGGACGTAGTGGGTGACGTCAGAGGTAAGGCCGGGCCAGTAGTACCTCGCCTTGATTTTTCCAATAGTGCGGGCTGTGCCGAGATGTCCAGAAGACGGGTCGTCGTGGCACGCTTCCAAAATTTCGTCACGAAGGTCCGCGGGGATGACGAGAAGGTAATTCGCTCTTGTTCCGGGGCTGAAATTCTTCTTCACGAGGAAGGAGTTTCTCAGGCTGAATGCTGGTAAGCTGCGTTTGAAGGTCCTAGGAACGGCAACGTTGCATCCCTCGAGGTAGTCGATTATGACGCGTAAGTCGGGGTCGGCACGCTGCTGGGCGGCTAGGTCGCTCTCCGTCACGATCCCGAAGAACGCGCTGTCTTCATCAGAGTCTTCTGGTGGTGGGTCGACGGGGGCGCGGGACAGGCAGTCGGCGTCGGAGTGTTTCCTGCCGGATTTATAAACGACTGTAACGTCGAACTCCTGCAGGCGCAAGGTCCAGCGCCCAAGACGGCCAGAGGGGTCCTTCAAATTGGCGAGCCAACACAGCGCATGGTGGTCTGTTATAACCTTGAATGGCCTTCCATACACGTATGGGCGAAATTTTGAAATCGCCCATATAATAGCCAGGCACTCTTTCTCAGAGGCAGAATAGTTTTTCTCTTCCTTCGACAGACCACGGCTGGCATAGGCGATTACCCTTTCGCAGCCGCTTTGCTTTTGGACAAGGACGGCACCCAAGCCTATATCACTGGCGTCCGTGTGCATTTCCGTTTCGGCATTTTCGTCGAAATGAGCGAGCACGGGCGGGCTTTGCAGGCGTTTTTGCAGCTCGGAGAATGCTTTTTCTTGGTCGTTTTCCCAGCTGAAAGGGCTGCTGTCTTTCGTCAAGCGCGTGAGTGGCTCTGCAATGCGTGCGAAGTTTGCGACGAAGCGCCGGTAGTATGCGCACAGCCCGAGAAATCTTCGCACGCCCTTCTTGTCTTTCGGCCTAGGGAAGTTCGCGATAGCTGAAGTTTTTGCCGGGTCAAGTAGGACTCCCGCAGCGTTGACGACGTGGCCCAAGAACTTGAGTTCCTCGTATGCGAAACGGCACTTTTCAGGCTTCAGCGTCAACCCCGACGTACGAATGGCCTCGAGTACAGACTCCAACCTTGCAAGGTGTTCGTCGAAAGTCCGGGCGAATACCACTACGTCGTCGAGGTATACGAGGCAGGTGTGCCACTTAAGGCCAGCTAGCACAGTGTCCATGACTCTTTAAAACGTCGCTGGTGCTGTGCACAGCCCAAACGGCATCACCTTGAACTCGTATAGGCCGTCTGGGGTTATAAATGCAGTCTTCTCTCGGTCTCTCTCGTCCACTTCAATTTGCCAGTAGCCGGTCTTCAGGTCCATCGATGAGAAGTACTTCGCGTGGCAGAGGTGGTCGAGGGCGTCGTCGATTCGGGGGAGGGGGTACACGTCCTTTTTCGGGATTTTGTTCAGTCGCCGGTAGTCAACACAAAACCTTATTGTGCCGTCTTTTTTTCTTTACGAGTACGACGGGCGCAGCCCAGGGGCTTTTCGAGGGCTGTATAGTGTCGTCGCTGAGCATGTCGTCGACTTGAGTCCGGATGGCTTCCCGCTCGTGTGAAGAGACGCGGTACGGTGACTGTCGGGTGGGTCGGGCTCCATCTTCGGTTATTATTCGGTGCTTCGCTAGAGGGGTCTGACGTAGTTTTGCGCTCGACGAAAAACATTCGCTATAGCGACGCAGCAAAGCCAATAACTTGTTCCGTTGTTCTTGCGGTAGCGCCGGATTCACGTCGAAAGGCCTCGGGAGCTTGAAGGTTTCTACGGGTGTGCGTTCAAAGTCGGCGACCGCGATCACGTCACTTGCTTCTTGCGCTTCTTCGAGGAATGCAATTGCCGCGCCCTTGTTTAAATGCTGGTACTCCTAGTTGAAATTCGTAACCAAAATGTGGGATTGGTGTTCCTTGAAGCGCGCAATGCCTCTTGCGACCGACACACCACGGTTGAGAAGCACCCTTTGGTCGGTGTCTACGATAGCGTCGACGTCAGGAGCAGCATCTTCACAGTAGACTGCGACCATCAAGCTTGCGCGGGGTGGCAGGGTGACATGATCATCGGCAATCCTTACAGCAGCACGTCGTTCGGGGTTCGGTTCCGGCGTCATGGAGTGATTGGGGGAAAAAGTTATTGACTTGGTCTGCAGATCGATTATTGCACCGTTGTCCATCAAAAAGTCCATTCCAAGAATTACGTCGCGGGAGCAGTTAGGCAGAATGACGAACGACGCAGGGTACGTTGTGCCGTCTATGGTGACGCGCGATGTGCACGTTCCACTTGGCGTCACGAGGTGGCCTCCTGCTGTGCGTATGTGCGGACCGTCCCATCTGGTCATAACTTTCTTCAGTTTAGACGCAAATGGTCCGCTCATTACCGAATAGTCAGCTCCCGTGTCTACGAGGGCGACTACGTCAAAGCCGTCGATGGACACCTTGACGTCAGATGCAGTCTTCCTCGAGTTCCGGTTTCGTCGGGGCGTCGTATCTCTGCTTGTACGTGTTGACGGTCGGGCACTGTGCATCGTCGTTGTCGTCGTCTTCTCAACAGACGTCCCGGTCCAGTCGGGTGCGCGTCGCGGCGTATAGCTGTCGTCGTGTACGGGAGTCTCGTCAGGTCTGTGTCGGGTCGTCGGGATGAGGGCATGTTGTGAGTCACTGTCTTCCGCGAGTCGTTGCGTCGTTGGAGGGTTTTCATTTTTCCGCGATCGTGCAACTTTACCTCCAGAAGTTGCTGCTTTTAGTGTCCCCCGCGTGGGCTGGGGGACCTTCCACGTGAGAACTCAGCATTGCTACGGCGGTTCGGCGACTGGTATGGGTAGGGTGACGGCGAACGGTTGAAACGGGCTGGTCGACGGCTGGTGTTGGACAGGTACTCTTCGATCTCCGACGGGCGCTGGCCAGTTCGGGGGCGGGGTGCGTCGACGGAGAACCCTCGCAAACCGAGCCTCCTGTAGGGGCAGCGACGGTAGACGTGGTCGGCCTCTCCGCAGTCGTAGCACAGCGGACGATTGTCGGACGTTCGCCACACGTCGGTCTTCCTTGGGGCAGAGGGTTGCGCCGCAGGTGGTCGGGCCGGCTAGAGGGGACGACGGTACGGAGCCTCGTGACGATAGGGTGCAGGTGGGCGAGGGCGATGTACAGCAGCCGCGTAGGTCATGGCTTGCGGCTCGCGAGGTGCTACTGGCGTCGTTGAAGTTCCCAGCACTTGCTGCACTTCTTCTCTAATGACGTCGGTAAGAGAAGCGACTTGTGGTTGCGGCGGCGTCGGGGGCAGTTTCCGCAGCTCCTCCCTCACTATTTCGCGGATAGTGTCGCGTAGTGAGTCGGGGTTGATAGCGCTGGCACCAAGCGTCTCCGAAACCAGCGCATTGATCGGGCGGTCGTACTGCCTCGTTCGGATTTCGAGCGTCTTCTCCATCGCGGCGGCCTCAGACGCGAATTCGGACACGGTCTTGGGGGGGTTGCGAACAAGGCACGCGAAGAGCTCTTGCTTCACACCTCGCATCAGAAACCGTAGTTTATTTTCTTCCGTCATTCCAGGGTCCGCACGGCGGAAAAGTCGCTTCATTTCCTCGATGAAGATTACGACTCCTTCGTTCGGGTGTAGCGTTCGAGTTTCCAGTAAAATCGCAGCTCGTTCTTTTCTCACCACGGTCGTGAAGGTCGTAAGGAACTCGCTTTTGAATTGCGTCCAGTCGGTCAAGGCGCTCTCGTGGTTTTCAAACCAAGTTCGGGCTGCATCCTCCAAGTAAAAGAAAACATGCCGGAAGGTTTCTTCATCGTCCCACCTTTTGAAGATCCGCACGCGCTCCAGCTTCTCCAACAATTCCTCTGGATCTTCAGCGGAAGCTCCCCGGAACGATGGCGGTTCCCGGGGCTGCTGCAGCATGATTGGCGACGTTGTTTCTTGTACCATGGTGTTGGTTGCAGCGTTCCTTCTCTTTGGCCCTTCTGGCATAAAACCGAACTGGGGTGGTAAATCTTGCAGGCGGAGGCTGGCTCTTGTTGGACTGGCTTGGCGGCTTCCCGAGGGTGCAGTGGGCATGAAGGGTGTGTACCCCGCACCTCCACCAGATGTCACGAAGACAAGGACGACGCAGTTGTCTTGCAGGAGAAACAAGTTTAATGGAGCGAACTTGTGCTCCCCTAACAACTCAAAAGAATACAGAGGCGGCGAAGCAGCGGTCAACAAAGTGACTTGCGTCAGCGAGCGTCGCAGAATCGAATGCTCCAGCGTCCGCACTGCAGGCTTTTTATCTTTCGGCGCGCGTGGTTCTCGAAACTTCGATTCACATCGAGAACATAGTAGATCCAAGAAGATTATTCTGGGCTGTTCACGTTAGATCGGAATGCTCTCCCTATCACGACAGATAACACATGCGGCACAGAAAGAAAGAATGGAACACGCGCTTCCCTTGGCGCAGAGATAACAAGACCGGCGCAGCCGGGCGGTAAAAGCAAAACACAAATAAACAAACCCAATATATGGTTCGCGGCAATATATATATATAAATCTAGAGAAAGATAAACTCACAAAGCTCGCAGAAATAGTATAAAGAGTCGGAGATAGAGCAAGAACAATAACAAACAACGTTTACTTTCGTAGTGGCAACGAGACTTGCCTTCATCAGAGTAAAGTTACATGATTTTGCTGTCGCAAACATTTCGAACACATTTCGTATATAGGTTTGCAGAAAACTGTGAGAAGGAGTGGACAATGTTTCGGAAATGGAGAGTGTGCATACAGCTGGACTACGCCTATGTTACAACAACAACAACAAACAAAAAAAAACAAGGAGGGGGGGGGTGTGAACGAGATAGAGTAAAAGGGGTCGTGTTAACAATGCAGCGTTCAAGGTTGCACCATGACGGGTGAACGTATGCCGCGCAGGCTGCAAGTTCAGACAATGAGGGAAACTGGAAAACCACGGTTTGAAAAGAAAGGGAAGAGTATACAGTTAGGTATTCAGTGGCTGGGGAGACTGGTTGGGGGGGAAGCGAAGATGTGTGTGCCCTCCCTGGTATGAAGAGAATACATAGGGGGCACAAAAGAGCATTTCACAGAAGCTAGCAACTGAACAGGAAATAAGTAGCGTCACAAATGTTAAACAAGAATAGATCACAAAGATTTAAACATTCTTAAGTGGTGCTGGGAAAGAAGTCTCCTTCCCCAGGACAAATGGCATTGTTGAGCTCCATTAGGCTAATAAAGCTGCTGTATTTGGAGAGTTTCTGCGAATTCTGATGGGAAACTCGAAGGTAGGAATAATGAACATGGTTATAAAAATTATGAAGCCGCTTATTTTAATCGAGGGATAAGCACGTTAGTTTTCCGTAACTTTCATTAATTCGAAGTGTGGCTGACCCAAACTTTTTAATAAGATAAGATTCCCGAACCTCGCGGTCGTGTTGCGTTTTGAAGGCGGATTCTAAAATCGTTGCTTTGAGATGTTCAAATGCATGCCCGGGACTGTTCACATGTCTTGACAGGGTCAGATAAGGGCAGCTTTTTGCATGAGAGCGGTGATTATTGAACCGTATTCGGAAGGGCGTTTCAGTGGGGCCGATATATTGTTGCCTACAAACAGTGCACACTAGAAGATATACCACATTAGCGGAGTCACAGTTAAAGTTACCTTTTATATTTACGTAGTAGTCCGAAGCCGTGGTGGTCGCGCGCTGTGTAGTAGTCATGTGTGGGCATACTTTACATCAAGGTTTATTGCAGGGAATGCAGCCAGTAATTGCCGGTCGGTTGATACGAGAGTTAGTAAGAAAGTGACCTAAATTCTTATTACGCCGGTACACAACACGGGGTGGTTCGGGGAATATGTTTTTTAAGCGGTCACTTTGCATTAGGATATTGTGATGTTTTTTTAGCACGGTTGACACTCTTGGAGCGGAGGATGAGTGGGTTAAAACCAAGTTAGTTAGCGGGTTCCCGTTCGGGGCTTTTTTCTTGCAGATTTCGTTACGGTCTAATTGGTTGGCTTGCCCAAAAGCGTCGTGGATAACTTTTTAGGGGTATTTTTTATTTAAGAGGGCGGTCTTGAGTTCTCGACAGTTTGAGACAAAGTCGGCTTGGTTTGAGCAAATTCTCCTAAATCGGTGGGCTTGGCTGTAAGGTATTGCTGTCTTGCTGTGTCTGACATGGCTACTTCAGAAGTGCAAATACTGCCGCGTGTCTGTCGGTTTTCTATACAGTTTAGTTTGAAGCCGACCTTGGAAGGTAGTGACGGTGACGTCCAGAAAGTTTACACTGTGTTCCGAATATTAATGAGCAAGGGAAATACTAGGATGGCCTAGGTTAAATGCCTCAATGAAGGTGAGGAGCTCCGCGTCAACGTGTTTCCAGATCATGAATATGTCATCACTATACCTTTTAAAGTACATTGGCTTTAAATTTTGGATGTCAAGAAAGTTTGATTCGACGTGAGCCATAAAGATATTATCGTAGTTAGGTCCGATTCAAGTTTCCATTGACGTTCCGCTGACTTGCTCGTAATGAACTCCGTCGAACTCAAAATTGTTAAGTTCAAGAATAAGACTAAGCAATGTTTGGAGAGCAGAAGAATCAATAGGTTTGTCGCACGATGACTGCTCATACGCAAGGGATACAGCGGCGATGCCATCTTCATGGGGTATGTTAGTATACAGTGACGCAACATCAGGGGTGACTTGAAGGCAGTTATAAGGAATTTCAATTTTTGAGATGTCTGAGAGAAAGTCACTGGTATCCTTAAGGAAGGAGGGAAATCTGGGCAGAATGTCGCAAATGAGATTATCCACATAGCGCGAGAGGTTATCGGTAACAGTGTCAATGCCAAAACCAATGAGGCGCCCTGGGTTGTTCACCTTGTGAATTTTTGGAGAAGATAGAATTTACCGGCTACTGGGCTCAAGGGGATCAGGGAACGAGGCGCGGTTTTATTTATTGTTTTATTTATAACAAGCTCAGCAAGTTTATCTTTGACAATTGGCTTATAATCTTGAGTGGAATCATTGGGTAGTGCTTTAGAGAACGTCGATACTGATAGTTGCTTATTGGCCTCGTTAACATAGTCGGTTTTGTCAAGGATTACGATTGCGCAACCCTTGTCGGCAGGTTTATTAATTATGTCGGGACAGCTCGCGAGTTTCTCTAGGGCTTTCTTGTCATTGGTAGTGATGTTGTGGTGGAAAGAAATTTGTGTTTGGTATTCTTTTCGCAGGTCGCGTTGGACAGCTTTGATGTACTTGTCGAGGCAACTATCACGCTGTGTGGGAGGGGTCCAGTGCTTAGAGCGAGGTAGGGTTCTGCGGGCTTCTTCCGTCGCGGGGTGATTGTAGAAGTATTCTCGTAGCCTCATGTTTCTGGCGAAGTTATCTAAGTCCTTAAAAAGTTGAAATTCATCAAAACCTATAGTATCTGGCAAAAGTTTAGGCCCTTTGACAAGACGTTCATCTGAGCTGCGGATAGGGTTAGACTTGAAAGGTTCATTACATTCCTGATAAGGGTTTCTTTTGTGACGGCAGGCGGGGGAAAAATATCAGTACAGGGGTTTAACTGAACTGTTTGGGGTGCAGTAGTCGAAGCATTTATTACAGTCGTAGTGACATTATCGGCCGTATTGTCAGAGTTGCGGGAGTTACTAGTGCCGGAGCTTGTTTGGTTCTTACGCATGTGGCCAGTGTTAGAAATCTTATCTCGGTTAAATTTTCGGTCTTTTGTTCGGAATATGGCGGAGGCCGTCTTAGATTCGTAGTTGCTTAAAAGGTTTAACTCTCTTTTGCTTAGTTCCTGACTAAGTAGTTCCTCTTTCTTTCGTAGAGATTGAGGATTATTTCAGTAATTGTAAAGATGCTTTATCGAGTACCTGTTTCCACTTATTCATGTTGGACAGGGAGAGTTCGGTAGTAGCAGGTTTTATTCTAATCCTAGACCCCTGGGAGCGACCGCGGCAGTCAAGTACTGTACAAGAGCTGAAACGTGCAATTCGCAACGAATGCGCCTTTCGGTGATTTTTCTTAGCTTTAAAAACTGTCTTGAAACGGAGAAGGAGGCCGCGTTACCTATTTTTTTGTGTTGTAGTCAGTTGCTGCTATGCCGATTCTTTCCAAGGTTGTAAGGGTATCTGGCACGGAGGGCAGGATTTTGGACCCCGGAAGGTCCGGCGGACGCGCTGCTTTTGGTTTTCGTGGGCTCGGCGGTCGCTGAAGATGCGGAGGTTGGGAGTGGCATGCTGTTGGTGCGGCGCTGGTCAGGGAGCTTCTTAGTGTCGCCGCGAGCGTTCCCTCGGGGCGTTGTGGCCGCTGCAGGTTTGCCAGTAGGGGTTGGCATGTCGCTGGCGCGACGCTCGTCCGTGGACTTCGGGGTTGGGGCGCTGGCGCTCGCCTGGGGCGCCGTGGTTGCGGTGGATCTGGGGGGCGTTGCGGTGGGCTGCTGGCACGACACTGCTCCGGGGCCTTACACTGGATAGAATTAGAGGCAGTGGTGGGACGCCGCTGTCATTTGGCAATATAGCCGGGGCTGAAACTGGGTCAGCGGTGCATGCGAAGTCGCGCCAGCCCAGACGATTGCAGCGCTGTTTCATTGAAGAAGAGTTCACGAATGTGGCCGGCCAGCAGGGCCACACCCTCGAAGCTCGGGTTTAAGCCTTCCGCAGCGAGTACTCGGCAGGCAGGAAGGTTCTCAAAGCCATGATCAACGAAGCGGGCAAAGCGTGAGTGGCGGCTAAATTCGTGGAGAAGTAAGTTGAAACGGCGTGCCTTTTCGTTGCAGCAGCGAGCGAAGCGAGAGATGCGATAGACGCGGCGGCGGTTAGCGGAGCGGGTAAGAATGAGACTGGCGTTAATAGTGGAAATGTTCGGTCGAGATTCCAGAATGAGGTCGGTCAGGGAGCGGTAGTCAGAGAAAGCATGTTCAGCGGAAGTAGAGCGGAGATCATTAGTACCAACATGCAGAAAAACTGTAGTGGCAGAGGGAGGGATAAAGTCGATCAGTGAGCGTGCGTCAGCAATGCATGCGCCAGGCTGAGAAACAAAAGCAGGGGTTCCAGGGCAGAGGGGATCGAAGTGATGATACCGATACTTGGTCTGGGAGTCTCCGATCACAACTGTTGTGGTTTCAGTCTGCGGAAATTTCCAGATGATGCTCTTTGCTGTGGTCCTGTGAGCTCTCACGGTAGAAGCAAATCTAGAGAAAGATAAACTCACAAAGCGCGCAGAAATAGTATAAGTAAAGAGTCGGATACACAGCAAGAACAATAACAAACAACGTTTAAATACGTAGCGGCAACGGGACTTGCCTTCATCAGAGTAAAGTTACATGATTTTGCTGTCGCAAACATTTTTAACACATTTCTTATATAGTTGTGCAGAAAACTGTGAGAAGGAGTAGAAAATGACAGCAATACCTTACAACCAAGCCCACCGATTTAGGAGAATTTGCTCAAACCAAGCCTTCTTTGACTCAAACTGTCGAGAACTCAAGACCACCCTCCTGAATTAAAAATATCCGGAAAACGTCTTCGACGAAGCTATTGTGCGAGCCAACCAATTAGACCGTAACAAAATCTGCAAGAAAAAAGCCAGGAACGGGAACCCGCAAACTAACTTAGTTTTAACCCACTCATCCTCCGCTCCAAGAGTGTCAACCGTGCTAAAAAACATCACAATATCCTAATGCAAAGAGACCCCTTAAAAAACATGTTCCCCGAACCACCACGCGTTGTCTACCGGCGTAATAAGAATTTAGGTGACTTTCTTACTAACTCTCGTATCAACCGAACGGCAACTACTGGCCGCATGCCCTGCAATAAAGCCCGATGTAAAGTATGCCCACACATGACCACTACACAGCGCGCGACCAGCACGGCTTCAGACTACTACGTAAATTTAAAAGGTAGCTTTAACTGTGACTCCGCTAATGTCGTATATCTTCTAGAGTGCACTGTTTGTAGGCAACAATATATCGGCCAAACTGAAACGCCCTTCCGAATACGGTTCAATAATCAGCGCTCTCATGCAAAAAGCTGCCCTTATTTACCCCTGTCAAGACATGTGAACAGTCCCGGGCATGCATTTGAACATCTCAAAGCAACGATTTTAGAATCTGCCTTCAAAACGCACCACGACCGCGAGGTTCGGGAATGTTATCTCATTTATAAGTTTGGGTCAGCCACACTTGGAATTAATGAAAGTTACGAAAAACTAACGTGCTTATCCCTCGATTAAAACTAGTGGCTTCATAATTTTTATAACCATGTTCAGTATTCCTACCCTCGAGTTTCCCATAAGAATTCGCAGAAACTCTCCTAATACCGCAGCTTTATTAGCCTAATGCTGCTCAACAATGCCATTTGTCCTGGGGAAGGAGGCTTCGTTCCCACCACCACTTAAGTATGTGTAACTCTTTGTGATCTATGCATGTTTAACCTTTTGTGACCCTACTTATTTCCTGTTCAGTTGCTAGCTTCTGTGAAATGCTTTTTTGTGCCCCCTATCTATTCTCTTCATCCGCGGGGGGCACACCCATATTCGCTTCCCCCCCCCCCAACCAGTCTCCCCAGCCACTGAATACCTTACTGTATACTTTTCCCTTTCTTTTCAAACCGCGGTTGTCTAGTTTCCCTCATTTTATGAACTTGCAGCCCGCGCGGCATACGTTGACCCGTCATGGTGCAACCTTGAACGCTGCATTGTTAACACGACCCCTTTTTCTCTATCTCGCTCACCCCCCCTTTTTTTTGTTTGTGTTGTTGTAACATAGGCGTAGCCCAACTGTATGCACACTCTCCATTTCCGAAACATTTTCCACTCCTTCTCACAGTTTTCTGCAAACCTATATAATAAATGTGTTCGAAATATTTGCGACAGCAAAATCATGTAACTTTACTCTGATGAAGGCAAGTCCCGTTGCCGCTACGTAAGTAAACGTTGTTTGTTATTGTTCTTGCTGTGTATACGACTCTTTACTTATACTATATATATATATATATATATATATATATATATATATATATATATATATATATATATATATATATATATATATATACACACAAAGTAGAAGTACGCTCTTCGGAGACTTTATTTCCAACGTTTCCACCTGAGACAGGTCTTCCTCAGGAATGAAGGTAAAATCGTACGGACTCAGAGTGGGGGCGGCGCCCCGAAACACAAGCCACATGGGAAACAAACACACAAACGACCACACACAGTATACAGAGCTTATTCTGCCAAAGGCAGGCGAAAAAGAGCCTTCAAAAAAAATAAAAAAAGGCGAAAGGAAGAGGGAGGAACTAGGTGGTAAGGAGGAGGCAAGAAAGAGGCAAGGAGGAACACACTGCATGAACGCGGGTTGTGGGGATAACAGAAAATGCGACGAGTTCACGGGTGGCGAAAGGCCCAAAAAACATCCGGTGTCTCCGGGAGGGAAAAACTAGAAAGCACACGCCGCCACGAGCAGTGAGTTTACATGCGCGTCACCGGTAACAAGGATTAACTACTGACCGTCTTCAGCGGCATGGTCAAGAATGCAAGCGGGGCCAATTACTGCATCTGAAGCACAGGCAGCCTCCACGACTTTGGGGGGTCCCACAAAAGCCAATGGGGGAGCCCATTTGAGGCGTCCCCTTCTCCGCCTAAGCCTCCATTTGTACACGGCGTCGCGTCGTGTCGCGCCAGGTCAATGTACGGCCTGTTAACTGTTAGTGCTCGGCTGTCGCCGGCACGCGTGGAGCCCTGGGCCCAATTCACGAAAATATGTCGGAGCGCGGCAATTTAAAAAAAAATGAAAACAAGAAGAGAGAGGCGACCGTCGGTATGTGCCGTGCCTCTGGGGCAACCAAAAAAAAAGAAAAAGAGGGAAACAATTAAAAAGAGAAACAAAGCAAAACATGAGTGGAAAGACAGCAAGGACGCGTGCACTCCGTGAACACCAGCATTGGGGATCACAATGTGATTACAAAACACCCGAGGCATAAGCCACACTAGGCACCAAAATAAAATACTTCTTACACGCTCGGTTGGAACTAAAAGCTTCAACATTCCGTTTCACATTTCTCAAGGATAAAATGGTTATGACATATGGTGATATAAACAGGCAATGGGTACCATCTGGTTATTAATGAGGCATGTTATGCTTGCTGAGCGTTGAAACAAGGAAATGAGAGGAAAAAATATAAAAATAAAAATAGCGGGGACGGGAAGGGAAGTGTTGGTAGGGGGTCGGGAGCGGACGAGATAATTGTAGTGACTGCGGAACATAATGTTAGGTTGTTGGTGTTACAATGTACAACCTCACACCTGGAGCAACAGGCTGCCCGTAAACATCAGACCGTGCAATGCCCTGCGCGGGAAGGGCCGATAGCAAAAGGACAACAAAACTACAAGGTCTCGTATGTCCCGGGGTCACTATGCTTCAATGGTCATGCAGCGTACGAATTAGTCATAGTCCCAGGACTCTCATTAAGACCCCCCTTCAGGGTGTTAAATTTGTAGATTAAGTAAGACTCACATTGTTCTCGCTCCCTACAGCTAGAAAAACTGCTCTGTAGAAGCGTGACTTTAATGTCATCGAAAGAGTGATTTTGCATCGCTAGGTGTCTGGACAAGGGAAGGTTTGGGAGTGCCTTGGTGTGATAGCGGTGATTGTTAAACCGCATTCGAAAAGGTCCATCCATCTGTCCTATGTACTGCATATTACATCCGCCACACTCCAATAGGTAAACCAAATTTGACGAGTCACAATCGAATGACCCACGTATAGAATATCGGAAGTCCGAATGTGTGCTAATTGCCACCCTCGCGGTCTGCACGTGTTTACACACCAAACATCTGTTTTTGCCACATGGTCGGCAGCCTAATTGCTGGGCGTCCCTGTCTTTGGCGTGGACAAGATAGTCCCCTATGCTTTTTGCGCGCCTGTATATTACACGCGGAGGATCACTGAAAATTTGGGAAAGTCGTTCGCTCTGCTGAAGAATGTTGAAGTGCTTTTTTAAAATTTTATTCACGTTCGGTGGGCTACTAGTAAAAGTTAAGAGCAAATTAGCGCGGGAATTATTCTCATCATTCACGTGCGACCCCTGTAGCAGTGTGTTACGATTTAAACTTGCCGCCCTAGAAATGGCATCGTCAACAAGGGCCGGCGGGTAACGCTGTTTGACGAGGACGCCCCGCATTCGGCTGGCGTTCGAACGAAAGTCTTCATCCCTGGAGCAAATTCTTCTAAATCTATGTGCCTGGGAATAAGGGATAGCCGTTCTGCAATGGCGTGGTGGCAGCGGTTGAAGTGCAGGTACTGTTGGCGGTCTGTAGTTTTCCTGTACACACTCGTCTCCAGTGACCCCGCCCGCACATGAACCTGAACGTCCAAGAAACTAATTTCGGTGCGAGAGTACTCGTATGTGAATGAGATATTAGGATGAACTGTGTTGAATTCTTCTATAAAGGCAATAAGTCGTTGCTCAGTGTCTGTCCAGATCATGAAAATGTCGTCAAGGAATCGCTTGTACAGTGCAGGTGAACTGTCTGAAGTAGAGAGGAATTTGGTTTCAATATTGTGCATGAATATGGTGGCATAATTAGGGCCATTTTTTGTTCCCATCGCAGTACCACTTGTTTGGAGAAAGTATTTGTTTTCAAATTCAAAACTGTTGAGTTGTAATACGAGACGCGTTAATACCTCAACAACCCTCGGGCTGGGAGAGTCTTCTTCGCGGTATTCGTTGTACGACTGAATGAGGGCACTGATGCCATCGCTGTGCGGAATGTTGGTATAAAGGGAGGTCACGTCCAATGTTACGAGAAATGCACCGTCCGGCAGAACCATTCCCTCGATTTCTTGGAGAAAATGGTTAGTGTCCCGTAAGTATGATGGAAATTGAGGGGGTATATCGCGAATGAGGTAATCTATATAACCTGAAATTGGCTCTGTGATGGTGCGTATTCCCGATAGAATTGGGCGGCCGGGATGTCCAATTTTGTGTAATTTTTGGAAGCATGTAAAAGCGGCCAACCACTGGGTGGGCCGATGTTAGTGCCCTGGCAAGTTTTCTATCAATTTCTCGGGCCCCCCACAAGTTGCTCCAGCACGTTATTTACAATTTTTTTGGTGTTCTTTAGTAGGGTCTGATAGAAGGGGCTTATAGAATTTCCGGTCGCCTAATTGCCGATCCCCTTCTTTGACGTAATCATTCCGGTCGAGAATAACAATCCCCCCTCCCTTGTCAGCTGGTTTGATTACAATGTCCTGTCGGTTACTCAATGCATTGAGAGCATCCTGTTCGTTTTTTGTGATGTTGTGATCACGGGTTCGGCGTGATTGGTATGCTTGGAAAACGTCTCTCTGGACGGCACGAATATACAAGTCGAGATTTTCCTCCCTTTGTGCACTGGGGGTCCAGTGGTGCTTGGCGACGAAAGAAGGTTTGGCGTTCTCCCCATCACTTCTATCGAAGAAGTACTCTCGTAAACGCAGAGTACGGGCAAAATTATCTAAATCTTTCAGGAGTGTTAATTCTGAGTACTTCCCGTTGCTCGGGCAAAATGTGAGACCCCGGGACAGAACAGATATCTCAGTGGCGCTTAATTTAATCTTCGATAAATTAACGATTTGCCCGCCCCCGTCGCCGCATTCAACCCCCAGCGGCGGTTCCCCCGGCATGCTGTCAACACCCTCCTCGCGGTCAACCGCATCCACAAGAGGCAGACACGATTGTTGTCTGACGCCCCTCGCATACGACCCGCCATGCCCCGGGACGTTATCCCTTTTGAGTTTTTTTAACTTTGTCCTTGAAACCTCGAGGGTTTTTTTGGCCTCAAATAAATTCAGCTCCTCGAGTTCCGGTGCTGAAAGTAAGGCACTTTCCCGGACTCGACGTTCCCCTCCCAGAAGTGACGTTAACATTACTTCAGAGTGCTCTATTGTGACCTGGAGTTCTTCTAGAGAAGCAGTATTTAGTATTCGATTCCATTTTTCTACATTCTCATTAGATAGGTTCTTCATTGAAGGAGGCAGTGAAATACGGAGCCCTTTGGGTACAATACCTTCTAGCTTATATGTTTGAAGGGTACGAACATGAAGGTCATGGCGTACGCGCTTGTCTACAATTTTCCTGACTTTTAAGAATTCTTTCGATTTTAAGGTTACGGCACCTGAGGAAGAGGAAGTCGGCTTGGGCTCGGGGCCAACACGTCAATCACTCTGCACTCGGCGGGCCGATCCAGGGCATTTCCTAAGGTTGTACCTTGGAGCTGGAGTTTTGACAGCGTCCTCACTGTCCCCCGTGGAAAGTGTGTGCAGCGCTGCGCGATCTTGCGGTGCTATCCCTGACAGGGGTTGCTGCGGTGTTGTCTGGGGGGTGCTCGTTGTGGGTAACTTGGGAGACGTGCGTCCATTTCCCCGTCGGAGCTCTGCGGTGGGGCCAGGGCTGGAACACCTTCGTCGTCGGAGACGTAGGAAGGGTGACTCGGGTGCTGGTGTCGGGTCCACTTGATGGGCTTCAGGGCTGGCACTCTGCTTACGTGGTCGGCGTGGGGGAAGTACCTCCGGTTGTGGAGCTGGAGTCTCAGGAATGGCAGTTGCACCTCCGGCGGGTGTTGCGTCAAGGGAGTTGTGAGGGTGAGGACCGGTAGCTGGATTCGGGGAAGTCACATGGGTCAGTGGGGGCCAGTCCAAGTCCAAATGCCGACTTGGTTCAGTTTGCAGTGTGGCCTGTGCGGACGTAGGCTCCTGTTGCGTTTCACGAGCTGATGATGGTGACGCATAATCCTGCCAGTCTGCAAACCTAGGCCGTCGGAGTTCTAGGAGGAAGGTGTACAAGTTCCACGCCATAATCGACACACCACCAAAGCTTGGGTGTAGACCGTCGGCTGCCAGAACCATTTTTGGGGGGAAGTGATGCAGGCAGTGGTGCAAGAAAAAGACTTTCTCACGGTTTTCGCACAACTCGACCAAGAGGCAGTTGAAGGCGTCGGCTTCTCTGTTGAATCTAGCTGCAGCGCTCCAATCATGGGGGTTCCGTCGACGGTTTGGCGACCGTGGGAGCACCAGAGTTACAAATGTTGCCTGGATATCCGGTCTTTCCTTTGCAATGTGGTCGAGAAGATTCGAATATCTCTCCTTTGCGACTTGGCCGTTTGTGTTGGCTACGTCGTTTGTCCCAACGTGTAGGATGAGTTCTGTCACACCTCGTGGCACGAAGTCCAACAAGTTCACAACGTCGCGGATGCCGGCTCCCGGTAGCGTGATAAGCGCCGGTGAGTGAGGTCTAGATGGGTCGAAGTTCTTGTGTAAATATTTGGTTTGCGAATCCCCAACGATGGCGCACGTGGGAGCATGGGAAGGGAATTTCCAGATGAGTCTCGAAGAGGCGCACGCAGCAGACATTGTAGAAAAAGTTGTGAAGTGGAGTCCTTAGTTGCTGCAGGAATACGCACAAAGTAGAAGTACGCTCTTCGGAGACTTTATTTCCAACGTTTCGACCTGAGACAGGTCTTCCTCAGGAATGAAGGTAAAATCGTACGGACTCAGAGTGGGGGCGGCGCCCCGAAACACAAGCCACATGGGAAACAAACACACAAACGACCACACACAGTATACAGAGCTTATTCTGCCAAAGGCAGGCGAAAAAGAGCTTTCAAAAAAAAATAAAAAAAGGCGAAAGGAAGAGGGAGGAACAAGGTGGTAAGGAGGAGGCAAGAAAGAGGCAAGGAGGAACACACTGCATGAACGCGGGTTGTGGGGATAACAGAAAATGCGACGAGTTCACGGGTGGCGAAAGGCCCAAAAAACATCCGGTGTCTCCGGGAGGGAAAAAATAGAAAGCACACGCCGCCACGAGCAGTGAGTTTACATGCGCGTCACCGGTAACAAGGATTCACTACTGACCGTCTTCAGCGGCATGGTCAAGAATGCAAGCGGGGCCAATTACTGCATCTGAAGCGCAGGCAGCCTCCACGACTTTGGGGGGTCCCACAAAAGCCAATGGGGGAGCCCATTTGAGGCGTCCCCTTCTCCGCCTAAGCCTCCATTTGTACACGGCGTCGCGTCGTGTCGCGCCAGGTCAATGTACGGCCTGTTAACTGTTAGTGCTCGGCTGTCACCGGCACGCGTGGAGCCCTGGGCCCAATTCACGAAAATATGTCGGACATCGGCAATTTAAAAAAAAATGAAAACAAGAAGAGAGAGGCGACCGTCGGTATGTGCTGTGCCTCTGGGGCAACCAAAAAAAAAAGAAAAAGAGGGAAACAATTAAAAAGAGAAAGAAAGCAAAACATGAGTGGAAAGACAGGAAGGACGCGTGCACTCCGTGAACACCAGCATTGGGGATCACAATGTGATTACAAAACACCCGAGGCATAAGCCACACTAGGCACCAAAATAAAATACTTCTTACACGCTCGGTTGGAACTAAAAGCTTCAACATTCCGTTTCACATTTCTCAAAAATAAAATGGTTATGACATATGGTGATATAAACAGGCAATGGGTACCATCTGGTTATTAATGAGGCATGTTATGCTTGCTGAGCGTTTACTAGTAGCCCACCGAACGTGAATAAAATTTTAAAAAAACACTTCAACATTCTTCAGCAGAGCGAACGACTTTCCCAAATTTTCAGTGATCCTCCGCGTGTAATATACAGGCGCGCAAAAAGCATAGGGGACTATCTTGTCCACGCCAAAGACAGGGACGCCCAGCAATTAGGCTGCCGACCATGTGGCAAAAACAGATGTTTGGTGTGTAAACACGTGCAGACCGCGAGGGTGGCAATTAGCACACATTCGGACTTCCGATATTCTATACGTGGGTCATTCGATTGTGACTCGTCAAATTTGGTTTACCTATTGGAGTGTGGCGGATGTAATATGCAGTACATAGGACAGACGGATGGACCTTTTCGAATGCGGTTTAACAATCACCGCTATCACACCAAGGCACTCCCAACCTTCCCTTGTCCAGACACCTAGCGATGCAAAATCACTCTTTCGATGACATTAAAGTCACGCTTCTACAGAGCAGTTTTTCTAGCTGTAGGGAGCGAGAACAATGTGAGTCTTACTTAATCTACAAATTAACACCTGAAGGGGGTCTTAATGAGAGTCCTGGGACTATGACGTAATTCGTACCCTGCATGACCATTGAAGCATAGTGACCCCGGACATACGAGACCTTGTAGTTTTGTTGTCCTTTGCTATCGGCCCTTCCCGCGCAGGGCATTGCACGGTCTGATGTTTACGGGCAGCCTGTTGCTCCAGGTGTGAGGTTGTACATTGTAACACCAACAACCTACCATTATGTTCCGCAGTCACTACAATTATCTCGTCCGCTCCCGACCCCCTACCAACACTTCCCTTCCCGTCCCCGCTATTTTTATTTTTATATTTTTTCCTCTCATTTCCTTGTCTCAACGCTCAGCAAGCATAACATGCCTCATTAATAACCAGATGGTACCCATTGCCTGTTTATATCACCATATGTCATAACCATTTTATCCTTGAGAAATGTGAAACGGAATGTTGAAGCTTTTAGTTCCAACCGAGCGTGTAAGAAGTATTTTATTTTGGTGCCTAGTGTGGCTTATGCCTCGGGTGTTTTGTAATCACATTGTGATCCCCAATGCTGGTGTTCACGGAGTGCACGCGTCCTTCCTGTCTTTCCACTCATGTTTTGCTTTGTTTCTCTTTTTAATTGTTTCCCTCTTTTTCTTTTTTTTTGGTTGCCCCAGAGGCACGGCACATACCGACGGTCGCCTCTCTCTTCTTGTTTTCATTTTTTTTTAAATTGCCGCGCTCCGACATATTTTCGTGAATTGGGCCCAGGGCTCCACGCGTGCCGGCGACAGCCGAGCACTAACAGTTAACAGGCCGTACATTGACCTGGCGCGACACGACGCGACGCCGTGTACAAATGGAGGCTTAGGCGGAGAAGGGGACGCCTCAAATGGGCTCCCCCATTGGCTTTTGTGGGACCCCCCAAAGTCGTGGAGGCTGCCTGCGCTTCAGATGCAGTAATTGGCCCCGCTTGCATTCTTGACCATGCCGCTGAAGACGGTCAGTAGTTAATCCTTGTTACCGGTGACGCGCATGTAAACTCACTGCTCGTGGCGGCGTGTGCTTTCTAGTTTTTCCCTCCCGGAGACACCGGATGTTTTTTGGGCCTTTCGCCACCCGTGAACTCGTCGCATTTTCTGTTAACCCCACAACCCGCGTTCATGCAGTGTGTTCCTCCTTGCCTCTTTCTTGCCTCCTCCTTACCACCTTGTTCCTCCCTCTTCCTTTCGCCTTTTTTTATTTTTTTGAAGGCTCTTTTTCGCCTGCCTTTGGCAGAATAAGCTCTGCATACTGTGTGTGGTCGTTTGTGTGTTTGTTTCCCATGTGGCTTGTGTTTCGGGGCGCCGCCCCCACTCTGAGTCCGTACGATTTTACCTTCATTCCTGAGGAAGACCTGTCTCAGGTCGAAACGTTGGAAATAAAGTCTCCGAAGAGCGTACTTCTACTTTGTGCGTATTCCTGCAGCAACTAAGGACTCCACTTCACAACTTTTTCTACAATGTCTGCTGCGTGCGCCTCTTCGAGACTCATCTGGAAATTCCCTTCCCATGCTCCCACGTGCGCCATCGTTGGGGATTCGCAAACCAAATATTTACACAAGAACTTCGACCCATCTAGTCCTCACTCACCGGCGTTTATCACGCTACCGGGAGCCGGCATCCGCGACGTTGTGAACTTGTTGGACTTCGTGCCACGAGGTGTGACAGAACTCATCCTACACGTTGGGACAAACGACGTAGCCAACACAAACGGCCAAGTCGCAAAGGAGAGATATTCGAATCTTCTCGACCACATTGCAAAGGAAAGACCCGATATCCAGGCAACATTTGTAACTCTGGTGCTCCCACGGTCGCCAAACCGTCGACGGAACCCCCATGATTGGAGCGCTGCAGCTAGATTCAACAGAGAAGCCGACGCCTTCAACTGCCTCTTGGTCGAGTTGTGCGAAAACCGTGAGAAAGTCTTTTTCTTGCACCACTGCCTGCATCACTTCCCCCCAAAAATGGTTCTGGCAGCCGACGGTCTACACCCAAGCTTTGGTGGTGTGTCGATTATGGCGTGGAACTTGTACACCTTCCTCCTAGAACTCCGACGGCCTAGGTTTGCAGACTGGCAGGATTATGCGTCACCATCATCAGCTCGTGAAACGCAACAGGAGCCTACGTCCACACAGGCCACACTGCAAACTGAACCAAGTCGGCATTTGGACTTGGACTGGCCCCCACTGACCCATGTGACTTCCCCGAATCCAGCTACCGGTCCTCACCCTCACAACTCCCTTGACGCAACACCCGCCGGAGGTGCAACTGCCATTCCTGAGACTCCAGCTCCACAACCGGAGGTACTTCCCCCACGCCGACCACGTAAGCAGAGTGCCAGCCCTGAACCCCATCAAGTGGACCCGACACCAGCACCCGAGTCACCCTTCCTACGTCTCCGACGACGAAGGTGTTCCAGCCCTGGCCCCACCGCAGAGCTCCGACGGGGAAATGGACGCACGTCTCCCAAGTTACCCACAACGAGCACCCACCAGACAACACCGCAGCAACCCCTGTCAGGGATAGCACCGCAAGATCGCGCAGCGCTGCACACACTTTCCACGGGGGACAGTGAGGACGCTGTCAAAACTCCAGCTCCAAGGTACAACCTTAGGAAATGCCCTGGATCGGCCCGCCGAGTGCAGAGTGATTGACGTGTTGGCCCCGAGCCCAAGCCGACTTCCTCTTCCTCAGGTGCCGTAACCTTAAAATCGAAAGAATTCTTAAAAGTCAGGAAAATTGTAGACAAGCGCGTACGCCATGACCTTCATGTTCGTACCCTTCAAACATATAAGCTAGAAGGTATTGTACCCAAAGGGCTCCGTATTTCACTGCCTCCTTCAATGAAGAACCTATCTAATGAGAATGTAGAAAAATGGAATCGAATACTAAATACTGCTTCTCTAGAAGTACTCCAGGTCACAATAGAGCACTCTGAAGTAATGTTAACGTCACTTCTGGGAGAGGAACGTCGAGTCCGGGAAAGTGCCTTACTTTCAGCACCGGAACTCGAGGAGCTGAATTTATTTGAGGCCAAAAAAAACCCTCGAGGTTTCAAGGACAAAGTTAAAAAAACTCGAAAGGGATAACGTCCCGGGGCATGGCGGGTCGTATGCGAGGGGCGTCAGACAACAACCGTGTCTGCCTCTTGTGGATGCGGTTGACCGCGAGGAGGGTGTTGACAGCATGCCGGGGGAACCGCCGCTGGGGGTTGAATGCGGCGACGGGGGCGGGCAAATCGTTAATTTATCGAAGATTAAATTAAGCGCCACTGAGATATCTGTTCTGTCCCGGGGTCTCACATTTTGCCCGAGCAACGGGAAGTACTCAGAATTAACACTCCTGAAAGATTTAGATAATTTTGCCCGTACTCTGCGTTTACGAGAGTACTTCTTCGATAGAAGTGATGGGGAGAACGCCAAACCTTCTTTCGTCGCCAAGCACCACTGGACCCCCAGTGCACAAAGGGAGGAAAATCTCGACTTGTATATTCGTGCCGTCCAGAGAGACGTTTTCCAAGCATACCAATCACGCCGAATCCGTGATCACAACATCACAAAAAACGAACAGGATGCTCTCAATGCATTGAGAACCGACAGGACATTGTAATCAAAGCAGCTGACAAGGGAGGGGGGATTGTTATTCTCGACCGGAATGATTACGTCAAAGAAGGGGATCGGCAATTAGGCGACCGGAAATTCTATAAGCCCCTTCTATCAGACCCTACTAGAGAACACCAAAAAATTGTAAATAACGTGCTGGAGCAACTTGTGGGGGCCCGAGAAATTGATAGAAAACTTGCCAGGGCACTAACATCGGCCCACCCAGTGGTTGGCCGCTTTTACATGCTTCCAAAATTACACAAAATTGGAAATCCCGGCCGCCCAATTATATCGGGAATAGGCACCATCACAGAGGCAATTTCAGGTTATATAGATTACCTCAGTCGCGATATACCCCCTCAATTTCCATCATACTTACGGGACACTAACCATTTCCTCCAAAAAATCGAGGGAATGGTTCTGCCGGACGGTGCATTTCTCGTAACATTGGACGTGACCTCCCTTTATACCAACATTCCGCACAGCGATGGCATCAGTGCCCTCATTCAGTCGTACAACGAACACCGCGAAGAAGACTCTCCCAGCCCGAGGGTTGTTGAGGTATTAACGCGTCTCGTATTAGAACTCAACAGTTTTGAATTTGAAAACAAATACTTTCTCCAAACAAGTGCTACTGCGATGGGAACAAAAATGGCCCCTAATTATGCCACCATATTCATGCACAATATTGAAACCAAATTCCTCTCTACTTCAGACAGTTCACCTGCACTGTACGAGCGATTCCTTGACGACATTTTCATGATCTGGACAGACACTGAGCAACGACCTATTTCCTTTATAGAAGAATTCAACACAGTTCATCCTAATATCTCATTCACATACGAGTACTCTCGCACCGAAATTAGTTTCTTGGACGTTCAGGTTCATGTGCGGGCGGGGTCACTGGAGACGAGTGTATACAGGAAACCTACAGACCGCCAACAGTACCTGCACTTCAACAGCTGCCACCCACGCCATTGCAGAACGGCTATCCCTTATTCCCAGGCACATAGATTTAGAAGAATTTGCTCCAGGGATGAAGACTTTCGTTCGAACGCCAGCCGAATGCGGGGCGTCCTCGTCAAACAGCGTTACCCGCCGGCCCTTGTTGACGATGCCATTTCTAGGGCGGCAAGTTTAAATCGTAACACACTGCTACAGGGGTCGCACGTGAATGATGAGAATAATTCCCGCGCTAATTTGGTCTTAACTTTTACTAGTAGCCCACCGAACGTGAATAAAATTTTAAAAAAGCACTTCAACATTCTTCAGCAGAGCGAACGACTTTCCCAAATTTTCAGTGATCCTCCGCGTGTAATATACAGGCGCGCAAAAAGCATAGGGGACTATCTTGTCCACGCCAAAGACAGGGACGCCCAGCAATTAGGCTGCCGACCATGTGGCAAAAACAGATGTTTGGTGTGTAAACACGTGCAGACCGCGAGGGTGGCAATTAGCACACATTCGGACTTCCGATATTCTATACGTGGGTCATTCGATTGTGACTCGTCAAATTTGGTTTACCTATTGGAGTGTGGCGGATGTAATATGCAGTACATAGGACAGACGGATGGACCTTTGCGAATGCGGTTTAGCAATCACCGCTATCACACCAAGGCACTCCCAAACCTTCCCTTGTCCAGACACCTAGCGATGCAAAATCACTCTTTCGATGACATTAAAGTCACGCTTCTACAGAGCAGTTTTTCTAGCTGTAGGGAGCGAGAACAATGTGAGTCTTACTTAATCTACAAATTTAACACCCTGAAGGGGGGTCTCAATGAGAGTCCTGGGACTATGACTGTAATTCGTACGCTGCATGACCATTTAAGCATAGTGACCCCGGGACATACGAGACCTTGTAGTTTTGTTGTCCTTTTGCTATCGGCCCTTCCCGCGCAGGGCATTGCACGGTCTGATGTTTACGGGCAGCCTGTTGCTCCAGGTGTGAGGTTGTACATTGTAACACCAACAACCTACCATTATGTTCCGCAGTCACTACAATTATCTCGTCCGCTCCTGGCCCCCTACCAACACTTCCCTTCCCGTCCCCGCTATTTTTATTTTTATATTTTTTCCTCTCATTTCCTTGTCTCAACGCTCAGCAAGCATAACATGCCTCATTAATAACCAGATGGTACCCATTGCCTGTTTATATCACCATATGTCATAACCATTTTATCCTTGAGAAATGTGAAACGGAATGTTGAAGCTTTTAGTTCCAACCGAGCGTGTAAGAAGTATTTTATTTTGGTGCCTAGTGTGGCTTATGCCTCGGGTGTTTTGTAATCACATTGTGATCCCCAATGCTGGTGTTCACGGAGTGCACGCGTCCTTCCTGTCTTTCCACTCATGTTTTGCTTTGTTTCTCTTTTTAATTGTTTCCCTCTTTTTCTTTTTTTTGGTTGCCCCAGAGGAACGGCACATACCGACGGTCGCCTCTCTCTTCTTGTTTTCATTTTTTTTTAAATTGCCGCGCTCCGACATATTTTCGTGAATTGGGCCCAGGGCTCCACGCGTGCCGGCGACAGCCGAGCACTAACAGTTAACAGGCCGTACATTGACCTGGCGCGACACGACGCGACGCCGTGTACAAATGGAGGCTTAGGCGGAGAAGGGGACGCCTCAAATGGGCTCCCCCATTGGCTTTTGTGGGACCCCCCAAAGTCGTGGAGGCTGCCTGCGCTTCAGACGCAGTAATTGGCCCCGCTTGCATTCTTGACCATGCCGCTGAAGACGGTCAGTAGTTAATCCTTGTTACCGGTGACGCGCATGTAAACTCACTGCTCGTGGCGGCGTGTGCTTTCTAGTTTTTCCCTCCCGGAGACACCGGATGTTTTTTGGGCCTTTCGCCACCCGTGAACTCGTCGCATTTTCTGTTATCCCCACAACCCGCGTTCATGCAGTGTGTTCCTCCTTGCCTCTTTCTTGCCTCCTCCTTACCACCTTGTTCCTCCCTCTTCCTTTCGCCTTTTTTTATTTTTTTGAAGGCTCTTTTTCGCCTGCCTTTGGCAGAATAAGCTCTGTATACTGTGTGTGGTCGTTTGTTTGTTTGTTTCCCATGTGGCCCCCACTCTGAGTCCGTACGATTTTACCTTCATTCCTGAGGAAGACCTGTCTCAGGTCGAAACGTTGGAAATAAAGTCTCCGAAGAGCGTACTTCTACTTTGTGCGTATTCCTGCAGCAACTAAGGACTCCACTTCACGACTATATATATATATATATATATATATATATATATATATATATATATATATATATATATATATATATATATATATATATATATATATATATATATATATATATATATATATATGTATGTATGTATATATATATGTATATATATATATATATATATATATATATATATATATATATATATATATATATATAGCGAATCAGAAAATGGGAAATGAGGGGCTCCGTGAAATAAGACAGAAAATAAGGGTTGGCAGTCAAGAAAACCTCGGAAAGCAAAGGGGAGGTTGTGGTGGGTCATAGAAAGAGATGAAGAATTTTTTGAGTCGAAAAGAAAGTGGTGAAAAAATGCCCGCCGGGTGGGATCCGAACCCACGACGTCCAGAATACCGGTCTGGTGCAATAACCACTACGCTACCGGCGGGGCTGTTTCCCCAGCACTTTCTCGGGTATTCATGTTAAGGTGTTTTTGTTTCCTGCACTTGGAGGTGGTAGCCAGCGCCACTCGGACTACTCGGGGTGAAGGGGACCTTCTTTTTAACCCCCGGCTCGTGACTCGAGTGTCTACGACATGTCGAGAGTGGTCGACCAGCTTTGAACCCTCTTAAGCTCCCTTTGGCACCAAGACTGCCAGAACAGAGGCCCTCGCTAAGCATGTAGCGAATCAGAAAATAGGAAATGAGGGGCTCCGTGAAATAAGACAGAAAATAAGGGTTGGCAGTCAAGAAAACCTCGGAAAGCAAAGGGGAGGTTGGGGTGGGTCATAGAAAGAGATGAAGAATTTTTTGAGGCGAAAAGAAAGTGGTGAAGAAATGCCCGCCGGGTGGGATCCGAACCCACGACCTCCAGAATACCGGTCTGGTGCGATAACCACTACGCTACCAGCGGGGCTGTTTCCCCAGCACTTTCTCGGGTATTTATGTTAAGGTGTTTTTGTTTCCTGCACTTGGAGGTGGTAGCCAGCGCCACTCGGACTACTCGGGGTGAAGGGGACCTTCTTTTTAACCCCCGGGTCGTGACTCGAGTGTCTACGACATGTCGAGAGTGGTCGACCAGCGTTGAACCCTCTTAAGCTCTTCATCTCTTTCTATGACCCACCACAACCTTCCCTTTGCTTTCCGAGGTTTTCTTGACTGCCAACCCTTATTTTCTGTATATATATCTATATATTGTGACCCTACCTATTTCCTGTTCAATTGCTAGCTTCTGTGAAATGCTCTTTTGTGCCCCCTATCTATTCTCTTGACCCAGCGGGGGGCACACCCATCTTCGCTTCCCCCCGAGCCAGTCTCAGCAGTCACTGAATACCTCAGTGTATACTCTTCCCTTTCTTTTCAAACCGCGGTTGTCCAGTTTCCCCCATTGTCTGAACTTGCAGCCGGCGCGGCATACGTTGACCCGTCATGGTGCAACCTTGAACGCTGCATTGTTAACACGACCCCTTTTTCTCTCTCTCGCTCCCCCCTCCCCATTTTATTTTTCTTGTTTGTTTGTTGATGTTGTAACATAGGCGTAGCCTGACTGTATGCACACTCCCCATTTCCGAAACATTTTTCGCTCTTTCTCACAGTTTTATGCAAACCTATATAAGAAATGTGTTCAAAATGTTTGCGACAGCAAAATCATGTAACTTTACTCAGATGAAGTCAAGTCCCGTTGCCGCTACGTAAGTAAACATTGTTTGTTATTGTTCTTGCTGTGTATCCGACTCTTTACTTATACTATTTCTGCGCGCTTTGTGAGTTTATCTTTCTCTAGAAATTATATATATATAAATATTTATATATATATAAATATATATATATATATATATATATATATATATATATATATATATATATATAACACAGAAATAAGGGTTGGCAGTCGAGAAAACTATATATATATATATATATATATATATATATATATATATATATATATATATATATACATGTATATATATATATATATATAGTTTATTGCACAAGACGATTCCTATAGCGCCATGATATTCTCTCCAAACGAGCCTTGCGCTTCTTTTTTGCTTCCAGTCGGCGGCCGCAGCAAAAGCGCAGCCTCACAGCCGCGACGGGGCATCCCTTAGGCAACGCAAGGAACCCGCTTCGCCGCTCTTCCGGATCTCAAGATACCGAAAATCGTGGGCTACCACGCGACTGGCAAGGGTTGTGGGACCAGTGCGATTCCAGCATCCCCTCCAGCGCAACCTTCCCACGCATAGAGAACTTCCTTGTAACGAGTATTCCTTGTAAAATATTTGAACACGTCATCGCTTCTCACTTGACCAGTTTTCTTGAATCATTCTCATTTGTTAAACCTGAGCAACACGGCTTTAGAAAATTATTTTCGTGTGAAACGCAGCTTGTAGCCTTCACAAACGACCTTCATTCTGTACTTGATAACGGTTCCATGGCTGATTGCATAATTATAGATTTTTGTAAGGCTTTCGATAAAGTGCCCAACAGCCTGCTTGTTCACAAACTAAGCCACCTGAATATAGACCGTAATGTTGTTAAGTGGAATAAAGGTTTTCTAAAACATCACTCTCAATTTGTTCATGCTAATTCCGCTTTTCCTGTCACTTGAGGCGTTCCACAATGTTCAGTTTAGGGACCGTTGCTTTTTCCTATATATAATAATGATCTGCCCAACAATCTGACCTCTTCTGTAAAACTTTTTGCCGATGACTGTGTTATTTACCACGAAATAAAAAATACTAACGATGTTTCTTTGCTTCAACAAGATCATGATGCTATCGATAATTGGTGCTCGACTTGGCATTTGACAGTTAATATTAATAAATGTAAAGTAATGCGGTTCTCACGCCAACGTGACTTACACCCTTCCTCTTACAGTATAAGCAGCTCCTCATTGCTACCAGTGTCGTTTTATAAATACCTCGGGGTTATCTTAACAGCAGACCTTAGTTGGAATATGCACGTCTCTTCTATTATCTTTAATGCTGACCGAATGCTTGGTTTTATTAGGCGACATTTTTTCTTAGCCCCCGCTTCGGTTAAACTACTATTGCATAAGTCACTTGTTCGGTCAAAACTCGAATACGCGTCTTCAGTGTGGGATCCATGCAATAAATAATTATTAAATGTCATTGCAGCAATCCAGAACCGTTCATCGCGTTTCATCCTTCATGACTACGGCGATTTATCAAGCGTAAAGCAAATGAAAACAACTCTATCTCTCGAACCACTCACACTGCGCAGAAAGGTATCGCGCATGTGCCTCTTCTTTAAAATTTATAAACTAAACGCCACCCTTAAAAATGCCCACTCACCACCCCCCCACTCAGGTTTCGTTGCACATAGATCATTCTTGCAAAGTTGGTATCCCCAAATGCCGCACTGTATCTTATTCAAATTCGTTTATTCCTAGAACTACAGCGGAGTGGAATCGCTTGCCACGAGCCCTAATGCTTACTAACAACATTGACCAGTTGAGAAAAAAAAGTGTCTGATTTGAAAAAAAGTGTCGGATGAAAGTGTCTGTCAGAAGTGTCTGAACTTCTTTCTAGTTTGTGGCCTTTTTTGCCACACTGTTTATTTTTCTTTCAATTTGGTATTTATGTTTGCATGCAATAGTCAATGTTAGTTTTGTTAGTTTTTTATGCTACAGGCAATACCTGTGTAGATTTGTGTAAATACTTTGTATATACCTGCGCACTGCAGCATACTTATTGGTTTAGTGTTTGTGTATATTGTTTCATTTGTTTACAATGTCTGTACAATTCGACCACCCAGATGTACCACTCCCCTCATTATTTCCCTTTGGGCCATGAGGGTACCGGAAATAAATAAGTAAATAAATCGGCTTTGCTGATCTGTTTTGACGTCTTAGTTGGCTTCTCTAACCCAGCAGGCTTGTGACATCATACATTGAAGTTTTATAACGTTTGTGTGGGCCAGGCATATTTTTTAAGACCAATAAAATATGATATAGCGCCATTAGGTAATGTGCATGAATACCGCATAACACGCAGGCTCATGCGGGCTTAGCTTCGCGTAATGTCACGAGGGCGCAGACGCACCAAGTTTGTGAGGTTTCCGCCTACGTTGGGTCTACGGGGGTTCCACTTTCGTTTCGTCTAACTCAAGCTCGAGTAAGAAGACCTGAGGCTCGCAAACTAAGTGATGATGATGCACTGGGTAGTGCCTACCAGAGACGGAGGTCCATGAACTTGTTTGCTAGTCTCAGCGAGTAGCACCTGGACAGAATATACTTATTTGTAAGTCTGCGCACCTTTGTGGTAGGTATAGACCTCACGGAAACCACTTCAGGATACCTATAGAGAATCAATCCCAGAGTTGAGGTAGCGGTAATCAAAAGCAACCAATCGCTCTCTAAATTGTGTTTGCATGCTAATTCAAAAAGGCGAAGCTAATATGATGAGAACTGCTGGCTCTTGTGGCATTGGGGCTTTTGTTCGACGATAGCGAAGCCAGTTTTTGTGTTCCTGGGAGGATCTGCAACTTGCGCCTGCATTCCTTTGACGACCCCTTTGTCGCCTACAGTTCTTCTCGTCCAATGCGGCCAGGGTGAGAAATCTCTGTAGAGGAGGACATTTTCGCTAGACCTCAGGTCATTGGTTGATAAACGGAGAAAATGTGTCGTCATTTAATTGTAGGAGTGCTCAACACAGCCCTGGTCCTGAGTTTCATATTCGGTTTCTCTTATCGCTTCATCCCTCTCGTTCCATGGCCCAATCGCCCACCGTTCGTTTAAATTTCCTATCGCTATGTTTTTTCTGCCTTCAAGCCGACGTGCGATGTTTTAACTACGCCGAATTTATTTTACTAAATATGATTGCTTGCTTTGGAAAAACACCTCAAGAAATTATATATTTTTGGTGTAACAGTTTATAACGCACCCCAAAAATATTCGACTGGTAGTTCAATGTTTTCAATGTGAATATAGAGTTCATTTTTATAATAATTTCTCTTAAAGCAGCTACACATAGGCTGCGAAGCAGGTCTTTTTGGCAGTAAAGAAAATCGGGACCGAGTGATTCTGTCTTGTAGAAAAAATTATCTGAGTTGTGAAAATTATCTACATGAGAGTGGTAATAACTTAAAACAGTTTCTTTCAGGTTGGATGCTCGCTTAAGAAGTAATTAGGAGAAACTGTCGGTACCCTGCAGCAGCTGTGTTCATGAGCAATGACATTCTTTATTTCTTCAAAACTCCTGGCATGCATGACCCTTTTCAATGCAATATCGTTCAAAGTGTTTTCTCAAACAGTGTTTATATATTGTTCCCAACGAGGATTCTGGTATTTCCTTTCTCCCGTGGGCTCTACTTCAATTGAGCAATTTTCGGAGTCGATTCTGTGTTTAGTTAAGCCGCAATACTTCTCGTACATATCCATGCACGATGGTATAATATGGCATTCCGCAATTCCTTGAACACGCAGTTCACACCAGAGCTCTATCTCTGAAAGGTAGATGTTGCCAATCAATAAAAACTACAACAAAGACACGCGTAAATATAACATACAAAATAGCACCCCAAAAAAGGCATCCCAAAAAAAAATTCTTAACCTACTTCCCAAATATGCAACTTAGTCTAGCTTCATGGGCTAGTAACTTGAGGACACCAAGTTTTTAAAGCATTCGCTTATGCAATACGTAGCTGCTTTAGCTTCAAAAGTTCGAATCACCGGATCAGCGTCCCCAGAAAAAATAAAATTTCGCTGCCCGTGAAACCCGCCCCTTAAATAGTCCTTGCCTGCAAAAATCCAGAAATTTCTGCAAAACTTTGAATCGGTACGAAAATCTCAGAATGGAGCTACTCTGATGGTTTGTGCAGTGAGAACAACAGCAAAGCCAAGAAAATTACGGCCAATCACATGTAATGTTTGGTCGGGAAACATTGCTCAAGAGGTAAAAGATCTTGTACCAGCTTGAAACAAGAAAAGGCGACACACCTTTGCATGTATCTTCTTTATTCGATTTTTCTTTATTGCTCTCCGCCAGCACAGATAGCATGGCTTCATTGCTGTCTGCGTAATGCATTCCTTCATGCTTTCACTGCGCTAGGGTTCATGTTCACCTCACCTATTTTGTACATTTCTCGTGCTTACTAAGCCCTGTCAGATGGATACGACAATAATTATCAGTAGCAGGAATTAGGAGCCTAATTTTGATTCTACACTTCGTTATGTAGCAATAACGACTACAGCCGCAACAAGAGGCGCATCGACAATTACCCGCAGGCGCTGCACCTACCACTCGGTGCACCGCTGCTTTTATCAGAGCGCTTCTTCTTCGGCGCGCCACTCCTATTCTGGCGGAATGGGCTGCTAATACGGCTGGCACCAGCTGGCCTGCGTAAGCTTATCTAAACCCTCAAAATATTTTTTTGTTTTACGTGGATCTCAAACCTCTTACTGGGAATGCGGCACAATCATCATCACGTACATCGTTATCATCATACAGATGTTAAAAAAAACGTTCATGTATGTTTTTGGCAGCCATGGTGCCAATCATTCTTGCCTCTTTTTAGTACAGTTTGGTACAGTAAACTCAAGGAATCTGAATTCCCGCTAAAAGTCAACCACACAAGTGAACTCTGGGACGAGGTGCGCTGGACCTCTCTAATTTTCCTTTGCTTTCTTCTTTCACCGCCCACCGCCGCAGTGCACCACCACACGCCCTGAACACCGAGAGACGAATGTGATGTATCTTTCTCTCGAGGGAAAATGTATCAAAATTTATATGTATATATATATATATATATATATATATATATATATATATATATATATATATATATACAACAGGCTGCCGAACTGGAACCGAACCGTCCCGAAACCGGAACTGAACCCGAACCGGAACCCTTATTTTTTGAGCACGCTGAAACCGACGAAGCAGAACTGAACAAAAAAAAGATATAATGGTTGCCGGTTCTTGCCTAAACGGTCCGACCCTCCCTTGTTGATATTGCACAGTCAATGCAATTCAGCCCTTTTTCCACGTACCATCAACTTCTTACCCGCTTTTCCGTCGGGACAGTCGAACACTATCACGCTCTATTTAACAACTGGGGAAATGAATGAGCACCAAGGTAGCAATGGTTTTTTGCTGCTGGAAGCGCTAGCCTAGTGCAAGCTGAACAAACAAAATGTCATTCATAGCAGCTTGCAGGGGATTTAAAACTAGTTTGCCCTTTCCTGGCTGCGACTTTATTGGAGCAATGAAGCTGCAGTCGGTCTACACTGCAGAACAGCGAAAGCTCACACCCGATGTGTGAGAATGTTTCGCATTTTGTGATTTGTGTTAAGGTCCGACACCTGCAAATTGTTAATACTTGGCAAGTGTGACCGCGGGAGCTACTCAGTTGCTAAGGCATTTGCTGCGCACCACAAGTGGCCACTACCTCCCTTCGCCATGACCATTTTCCTGAAGTATATAGAAATCGAGAACGTCCGCGTATGGACATTTGATCCACGTTTGATATCACCAGGTGGAGAACATAGCTCTTCCGGCCTGCAACATAGGCTGCGCCTCGGAGCAGAGATATAGCACGACTCATCAAATGCGCAAGTTTTTTAAGTGTGTTTACGCAGAAAACGACAAAAAAGAAAAGGCGGATCACGTTGTTTTAAAATATTACGCAAAAAGTAAGCAAAACTGTATAAGTTAACAAAAAAGCCCCAAAACGTAGATATTGCTCTAACTTTTCTTTGCCCTGCCTTTCACAACCCCACGTTTCATCAATGTGAAGGAAGCGAGTTTTGTCAGTATTTGAGGAGAGTACAGTAGACAATTTCCTTTTTTACAGACACAAATAACAACAGATATGTCAGGAAAAAACTGTTAAAGTGCGAACTTTATGCCTTGGAAAGGAACTGCAGCCCTCGACCTTGTCTTGGAACCAGAAACAGTAATAAAGCAGCTGACACGTGCAGAAACGCTGGAGGGTACCTGACACTGCCCCATTCGCCAATAGAGCCTCTTTTCTGCTTGTTTTGCAGTTTTGTTTCTTTTAGATGTGCTTTTTTTCGAAGATGCACTTGTACTGACTGCCCAACTTGTAACATTACTTCTACTGCTACTCGTTCCGGAGGGGACTACTGCTGTGGACAAATTAAGGAGCGTCTATACATTAAAGTCCGATCTCACACTCTGCGCGTCAACTTTCCTTTTCATTTTGTAACAACACAATCTGTTATAAGATTCCACAATGTAGCACACGGAACGATGGCCGGGGGTCAGGCGGTGCGAAGACATACTGATTGTAATGCACACATCCGGTATAGATAATGCATAATGTATTTCAGTGGTCAGAGCAACACTGGAGTGACTGAGCGTTAACTGAAGCTTACTTTTAACAAAAGTGTGGCTAACACAATCGATAAGGTGGCATGTAACAAATTATTCAGGGTGACAAAATAATCTAACTCACTGGTAGTATATACGTCGCTGTTGTAGGTTTTTTATCTTTTGTTACAAATATAAAAAATTGTGCGCCGTTAGTATTAAGTGCTGCTATGTGAACACGCCAGCACGCACGCCTAAATTTAAGGCTTCAGTGTTAGCGTGATGAGCGATTCCATAGCGACGATTGCGATTTCAACAAAAAAAGCAAAGGGCAGAAACTATTCCCACCGGCATATCCATTGGCGGTGGCTTTATGAATAGACGCTAGGACAACATAAAATCTCGGCGAGAAAGTAGGTGGTAGATCGTCGCGACTTCATGTGGTTTTCTAATATCTCGTAATTGTTTAAAGTTTGCCTTGCAATTGCACTTTGCCCTGGGGTAACAGCTGAATTTTGAAATTTTCTTTATATATTTTGATCCGAGTTCGCTATGGAAAATTACTACATTGTTTTTTCTAATTTCAGTGACATCTCAAGTCATCGAACCGGTTGGCGAACCTCTTCGGTACGTGATTTTGTCGAATGGTACCAGAACCGTAACCGAACAGGTAGTTTGTTTCGGTGCACCGCACTGATATATATATATATATATATATATATATATATATAGACGGTCGAAAAAAAAATTTTCAATGGTCCAGAAGAAATATCAAAAAGTAGAGTTCGACGCGCAAGTCTCACAAAACAAAAACAAACATGTTGACTAACGGTTTGACTGGTGGTCCAGTCTTCATCGGAGTGACATTTACAGTACACTGCAGAACGCTTTTATAGGTGCGTGTAGAGAGAGGAAGTAGAGCTACAGTGCGTCCTCTTTAAAATAAATCATACGTCATCATTCAGCGAAACAAGAAAAAAACGCAAGACGTACACATGAGAGGGAATGCACTGCCCTCCCTCTTTTTTTGGGAGAAAAGGTGCGCTACAATGCGCCCTGTTTAGCATTATTTATTGGCAAGCGGTACAACACAAAGAGAAAAGAAAAATGCAAATGGACGTCTAGGAAGGAGGTAAATTGGCGCCTCTCCTCATAGGAATTAACAGAATAGGCGGGGGCGGGGAGGAACAAAGGCGGCAGAACGAGATAAGGAACTGGGCAGCACGCGTCAGCACGCCTTCGCTTTTCGTCTTAGGAATGTGTCATGTGAAGCCGGCGCTATGTGGCTAAGCCGGCGCTAAGAGGCTAAGTGAGTGAACCTGGAGAGATGAAGCCGGCGCTGGTATGCCTAAAAAGAGGATTGGTCACGCAAGAAAGGCTAGTAATTACTGTGACAAACATTTCAGCGCCCCCACGCCTTCGTTCAACCAAGAGGATGCGGTTTTGAACTTAAATATGAGATATGATTCGCGAACTTCGCGTGCGTGGTTCCTGTTGAAATTGGATTCAATTATTGTTACCTTCAAATTAATAAATGAATGACCCGAGATTCCGACGTGACGGGACAAAGGAAAGTATGGAAGAGACTTGGCATGCGCACTATGATTGGTGAACCTTAATCTAAAAGCGTTCGCCGTCTGGCCAATATATTGCAGGTGGCAGGTATTGCACTGGAGCAGGTAAACTACGTTGGCGCTGTCACAGTTAAAATTTCCGTTCAGTTTTACAGAGAAGTGCGAGGCGGTTCTAGAGGCGGTTTTTGTTTTCGTCATGGGTGGCATACCTGACAACGAGGCTTCTTGCAGGGCCCACAACCGGTCACTGGTGAATGGCTGAGTCTCGAAGATGTCAGAATGTCGCGCAGGTTTTTGTTGCGCCTGTAGACAACACGTGGTGGTTCGGAAAATATAGATGCTAGTCGAGGACTTTGACTTAATATGTTGTGATGCTTTCGAAGTATGCCAGAAACATTCGACACAGATGCGGAGTGAGTGAGAACTAGGTTACTTGATGGGCGTCGGTCGGCTGGCTTCCTGGAGTTAAGAAGTTCATTGCGGCTCATCGCTCCTGCTCGTCAATTAATTGGAGGGGGTACTTTTGTTTAAGCAGATCGTTTTTCAGTCCCTCACAGTTGGAAAGAAAATCTGTTTCCTTGGAGCATATCCGGCGGAAGCGGTGCGCTTGACTGTAGGGTATGGCCGTTTTCCAGTTCCTAATGTGACTACTTTGAAAATGCAAATATTGATGGGACTCCGTCGGTTTTTGGTGAAGGGTGGTCTCTAATTTGTTCTGCGAGACAGATGCCGTCACGTCGAGGAAGTTGATGCTGGTAGCGGAAAATTGGTGTGAGAAAAAAATGTTAGAATGGACCACGTTAAACTCGGCTATAAATCTTAGGAGACTGGATTCTCCGTGTGGCCAAATGAGAAAGACATCATCGATGAAGCGCTTTTAAAAATGGCTTCAAGTCGACGCTTGCAAGAAACTCCTCATCGAGAACGGCCATGAAAATATTGGCATAATTTGGCCCAATTCTTGTGCCCATGGATGTACCACTGACTTGAACATAGTGTTTGCTATTTAACTCGAAATTGTTTAGCTCAAGAATTAATCTCAGTAATAAGGCCAATGTTGAATTCTCAAAGGGTTTAGGCTCCCGCGATTCACTGTAAGCGTGGATCACCGCTTGCATTCCATCAGAGTGGGGAATATTGGTATATAGTGACGTGACGTCCATAGTGGCAAGCAGACAGCCACTGGGAATCTCAAGGTCTAATATTGCAGAGAGAAAGTGGTTGGTATCTCGTATGTATGAAGGAAAGTTAGGGGGAATTTTGTTGATTAAGTTGTCGACATAGAGGGAAATATTTTCGGTAACCGTGCCTATGCCAGATACGATTGGGCGACCAGGGACATGTGCCTTGTGAATTTTGGGCAAGAGGTAGAACCTGCCTGCTTTTGGGCTGAGTGGTATCAGAGAATGCACCGTCGTTTGGTCTATTTCTTTGGCCTCCAGTAGTGCTTCGAAGGTTTCCTTGACAATTTCTTTATATTCAAAAGTTGGATCAGATGGAAGAATTTTGTAAAAGGATGTGTCAGATAATTTTCGGTCTGCTTCTTTGATGTAATCATCTCGATTCATTGTCACTATTGCTCCACCTTTTTCTGCAGGCTTGATTACAATTTTGTGGCAACATGCCAACTTCTCGAGTGATTCTTTCTCTTTAATTGAAAGGTTGGGTCGAAAAGGCGTCTGCTTTTATAGGCTTCAAGCACGTCATGTACTGCTTTAATATATAGATCTAGGCATTTATCGCGCTGAGTCGGTGGCGTCCAGTGCTTGGAGCTGGGTAAAGAGCCGACACATGACAAAGACGTAGAAAAGAGAAATAAGTTTATTGACGTTTCGTTCCGCGTCTTCGTTCCACGTGACTAATTTTTTTGCCCTTGTCAAACACCTGCATGGCCATACCTTGTTTCGACCCCTCATTCAATCCTGTTGCCATAGGGTAGGGGGGAACTACCTGGTTAATTTTTTGTTCGGTTCTTCTTTCTTTATTTCTCATTTGCGTGCCGCGTGACTGTGTGTTCTTATTATCGTTTTTATAATTTTTTTACACTCTCTCTTCAATCCTTTGCTACCCACCAACCATGATCCACTTGTACAAACTCTTCTTTCTCTTACCTTGCCCTCGCCCTTGCTACATTTTCTGTATGTTTATATAACTCTCAAACGAACTTATTCTGTACTTTGAAAAAAGCAAGTCCTCTGCCTGAAACGTCAGTAAACTTATTTCTATTTTCTGCGTCTTTCTCGTCGGCCTCTGTCTTTACTAACCTATATATATATATATGTATTGTCACGAAGACAAGGACGATGCAGTTGTCTTGAATGAGAAACACGTTTATTGGAGCGAACTTGTGCTCCCCTAACAACTCAAAAGAATACAGAGACGGCGAAGCAGCGGTCAACATAGTGACTTGCACAGGCGAGTGTCGTCGAATCGAATGCCCCGGCGTCTGCACTGCAGGCTTTTTATCTTTTGGCGCGCGTGGTTCTCGAAACGTCGATTCGCATCGAGAACATATAAGATACAAGAAGATTATTCTGGGCTGTTCACGTTAGATCGGAATGCTCTCCCTATCACAACAGATAGCATATGCAGCACATAAAGAAAGAATGGAACACGCGATTCCCTTGGCGCAGAGATAACACAGACCGGCGCAGCCGGGCGGTAAAAGCAAAATACAAACAAACCCAATGTATGGTTCGCGGCATTACCCCCCCCCTCTAAGAGTGCATCGACCCGATGCTAACATAAGCGACAGTCCGAACAAATGAAAATAAAAGTTCGTCATCGTCCGTAGAAAGATTTTAAGCGAACCACGTGGACGACTTCAGGCCGCGTGCGTCGTCGTGATGTGCCGGAGTCACCATCGGGGATCACTTCGTAGGTAAGTTGGCCAACACGTCGTAGAATCTGGTAGGGTCCGAAATACCGTCGCAGGAGCTTCTCACTGAGTCCGCGTCGTCGGATGGGAGTCGAAACCCACACACGATCCCCTGGTTGGTACTCGGCGTCTCGGCGTCGGAGGTTGTAGCGGCCCGCATCCACCAGCTGCTGGTCCGTTATACGAACTCGGGCGAGCTGGCGGGCCTCCTCCGCACGTTGAAGATATCCGTGGACGTCGGCGTTGAGGTCGTCGTCTTCTACGTGCTGAAGCATGGCGTCGAGCATCGTAGTCGGCCTTCTACCGTAGACAAGCTCGAACGGCGTCAGCTGTGTCGTCTCCTGGATAGCCGTGTTGTACGCAAACGTGACATACGGGAGCACTTCGTCCCAAGTCTTATGTTCAACGTCAACGTACATTGACAGCATATCTGCGATTGTCTTGTTCAGGCGTTCTGTTAGTCCGTTCATTTGGGGGTGGTACGCCGTCGTTCTTCGGTGATCCGTGTTGCTGTAGCGTAATACTCCTTGCATCAGCTCCGCAGTAAATGCCGTTCCGCGGTCTGTGATTAGGACTTCCGGGGCTCCATGTCGCAGCACAACTTGGCTTATAAAGAACTTCGCCAGTTCTTGTGCAGTCCCCCTCGGAAGAGCGGCGGTCTCTGCGTAGCGCGTCATGTAGTCTGTCGCTACGACAATCCACTTGTTCTGTGACCGTGGCGTAGGGAACGGGCCTAAAAGGTCCATTCCAATCTGTTGAAATGTTCTCGATGGGACGGCGATCGGTTGCAGAAGTCGGGCGGGTCTTGTCGGCGGCGTTTTTCGTCGCTGGCAGTCACGGCAGCTCCGGACGTAGTGGGTGACGTCAGAGGTAAGGCCGGGCCAGTAGTACCTCGCCTTGATTTTTCCAATAGTGTGGGCTGTGCCCAGATGTCCGGAAGACGGGTCGTCGTGGCACGCTTCCAAAATTTCGTCACGAAGCTCCGCTTGGATGACGAGAAGGTAATTCGCTCTTGTTCTGGGGCTGAAATTCTTCTTCACAAGGACGGAGTTTCTCAGGCTGAATGCTGGTAAGCTGCGTTTGAAGGTTCTAGGAACGGCAACGTTGCATCCCTCGAGATACTCGAATATGACGCGTAAGTCGGGGTCGGTACGCTGCTGGGCGGCTAGCTCGCTCTCCGTCACGATCCCGAAGAACGCGCTGTCTTCATCAGAGTCTTGTGGTGGGGGGTCGACGGGGGCGCGGGACAGGCAGTTGGCGTCGGAGTGTTTCCTGCCGGATTTATAAACGACTGTAACGTCTTTCCGCAGCTCCTCTCTCACTACTGCGCGGATGGTCTCGCGTAGACTATCAGCCGGAATCCGCTTGTTGTCGATGTAGTTCGCACTGGCCGCGCCAACAAAGTTCCGGTCATACTGCTTAGCACGCATTTCGAGAGTGAAGAATACCTGTCGAACACCAGCCTGGGACCAGCCCGTTTCAACCGTTCGCCGTAGCCCTACCGTACAAGTCGCCGGACCGCCGTAGCACTGCTGACTTCGCACGTGGAAGGTCTCCCAGCCCACGCGGGGAAACTAAAGGCGGCAACTTCTGGAGGTGAAGTTGCTCTACGGCGAAAAACTGGAAGCCCTCCAACGACGCAAGGACGCGCTGAAGACAGTGATTCACGACATGCCCTCATCCGGACGACCCGACCTAACCCTGACGAGACTCCCGAACACGACGACAGCTACACGGCGCGACGCGTACCCGACCTGACCGAGACGTCCGTTGAGAAGACGACGACAACGACGATGCACAGTGCCCGACCATCAACACGTACAAGCAGAGATACGACGCCCCGACGAACCCGGAACTCGAGGAATACTGCATCTGACGTCAAGGTGTCCATCGACGGCTTTGACGTAGTCGCCCTCGTAGACACGGGAGCTGACTATTCGGTCAGCATTTCTTTCTCTATCTATATATATATATATAAAATATATATATATATATATATGTGTATATATATATATATATATATATATATATATATATATATATATATATATATATATATATATATATATATATATATATATATATATATATATATATATATATATATATATTGTCACGAGAAGACGATGAAAAGGGCAACGCAGCGTGGCTCAGTCATCCCAGCCTACGACGACGGAGAAGATCTGTCTGTGCGGTCTCTGGCTTGGCCGTCATGTAAATAATCTGTAAATAGATCGTTCGACTGTCTCATCGTTCATGTCATCTGTCCTGCCACCACGTTACATTTTGGTGGAGTGTCCGGGTCCCTCCCCGTGCTGGCCGCAGCTGCACACCTCATCGGCATCGTGACAATCTTCGAGGGGGCGTGACCCACGTGGGCAGTCCCATCCCCGCCGCTACCAGCACTCGACGACGTTCCCCCCGCCCCGTATCCCCAGCCCATGAAAAGCCGATCCAAAACCGCCAAGAACCGATGACGTTACCAGACGACGATGACGTGTCCCCAGCCCAGTAGTACGACGTGGTTCCGGATACCTTTGACCTTTCGTCGGTGCCTTCACGAGGTCGTGTCGTGGGACCAGGCATCGCCTACATCATCATCATCCTATGTGGCGGCAAGGGATTCATTGTACATTGTCATCTCATCTTTCGTCCTCACGCCATCACGCAATACGGCGGCGTCGACCTAGATGGTCGCTTTCAACCGGGGGGCCATGTGACGAGAAGACGATGAAGAGAGCAACGCAGCGTGGCTCAGTAATCCGAGCCTACGACGACGAAGAAGATGTGTTAGTGCGCTCTCCCTGCGCGGGCTCTGGCTTGGCCGCCATGTAAATAATCTGTAAATAGATCGTTCGACTGTCTTATCGTTCATGTCGTCTGTCCTGCCGCCAAGTTACAATATATACTGACATACACACAGTGGAAACTCGCTGATACGACGTACGGCGGACTTACGACTACCCGCTTCATATGACGGCCACGGATAAACCAGTGTTTTTTTCATTTTTTTACAGCGCTTCGCCACCTTGTCCCGACCTTTATTCTTAACCCCCGTTTCACACTTCTTGATGTGCAAACGTTCGCAGGCGGGCCAGACGCAAGCAAGATGGCGGGTACTCGTGAGCGAGATTTGACCTGCGGCGGTCTTACGCTGCAGCAGTACGCCAACGCGCCAAACCCGACGAATTTCATCTGGAACGCCCACGTGAATTTGAGGCTCCCGTCATGCCGTTGATGAACGTGAAGACACGTACGATGCAACCCCAGGGCGATGACCGAACACCCGCTTTCCCCACCTGCATGATCGATGTTACTTCGTTTCACGACGCTCTCTCTGCCGATATCTCTGATCTCTGCTTGTCAGTGTCTTTCAAAGTAGCGTTGTCACTCTGCTCGTTTCATTGCTAGAGTGGCTCAATTCACGCGCGTCCACCACAAGGGTGGAGACGCGTATACGTTGGCACCGCCATTTTGACTGAACCGCTGGCCGCCGCAGCAAGTCCCCACAGCAAGTCCTCGCTGTAATTTTCCATGCAACCCGGTGTACTCATGAAGTTTGAATCATCTGACCTACTTCGCGTTGCTTAATCTTTGAGGAAACGGGAACCGCTTGTGTTGAGCACTTTGACCCTGTAGCGACGGCGCGGGACCGTTTAGAGACTGTCTCCACCATGTATGGGAATACCGTTTTTTTCCATCTCCGCATTGCACTACCGTTCGTTTCAGTACGACCTGCCAGTTTTGCACTCGCCTTTCCCCTCTACGTTTTCTAGACCACTTCGGCTTCGGCTTATCTCGAGTGCAGAAGGCGCACTTCTGGCGGGTTGATGAGCGCCGGACGGCCCGGGCTTCGTGTATTTCACGGCGCTCGGCTGGCGGGCTAGCTCGGACGCATGCAGGGGAAGGAGGCACAACATAGGTGTTGTTTTTTTAAACTTGTCGTTACAGCTAAAGGTACGCAACCCACGGGAGAACGCGTTAAATATAGTAGTTTATTAGGATCTTAGCCCACCTTTCACGTGACACAGTTGCCTAGAACGGCATTTACATGCACCCTGGTTGTGCTACCCCATGTCGTACGCCGATTTCTCGAGGTCCCATAAAGTCGTATAACCAGGATTTCGATGTATTTATATATATATATATATATATCAAGGTTGCAGTCGTCATTGCCAGTGCTATTCGGCTTTTTTCGAAATATTTAATAGGGCCGAATGACGTGTGCTCGTCAAGTTTCTTTGGTTCATTGATAAATAAGCGAAAATATAGGTCGAGAAAAAATCCGCCGTTTTTCCGGGAGCGGGACTCGAACCCACATCTCCGCATAACCGGTGCGGTGCGTTGGCCATTACGCTATCCCCACAACGGCTTCTCTCTCGACATTTAAAGCGGGGGTTTATATTTACAAGAGCTCTGAGGCCGGTCAACTAGCGCCGCCCCTCGACTACCGCGGGAGACGTAGAACGTCTTCTTTCCCAGCGGCCGCCACGTAGAACGTGGTCGGAGGTCGGGGTTAGCAATTGGCATATCCGAACTGCTGGAGCCAGTGCCTCGTAATGCATGTAGCAGAACAGAGAGATACGGGACGAGGGACTCGGTAAAGATACATATCAAGGTTGCAGTCGTCATTGCCAGTGCTATTCGGCTTTTTTCAAAATATTTAATAGGGCCGAATGACGTGTGCTCGTCAAGTTTCTTTGGTTCATTGATAAATAAGCGAAAATATAAGTCGAGAAAAAATCCGCCGTTTTTCCGGGAGCGGGACTCGAACCCACATCTCCGCATAACCGGTGCGGTGCGTTGGCCATTACGCTATCCCCACAACAGCTTCTCTCTCGACTTTTTAAAACGGGGGTTTATATTTACAAGAGCTCTGAGGCCGGTCAACTAGCGCCGCCACTCGACTACCGCGGGAGACGTAGAACGTCTCCCGCGGTACATATATATATATATATATATATATATATATATATATATATATATATATATATATATATATTACAGCAAAATCCTGTAACTTTACTCTGATGAAGGCAAGTCCCGTTGCCGCTACGTAAGTAAACATTGTTATTGTTCTTGCTGTGTATCCGACTCTTTACTTTTACTATATATATATATATATATATATATATATATATATATATATATATATGTATATATATTGCCGCGAACCATACATTGGGTTTGTTTATTTGTGTTTTGCTTTTACCGCCCGGCTGCGCCGGTCTGTGTTATCTCTGCGCCAAGGGAAGCGCGTGTTCCATTCTTTTTTTCTGTGCCGCATGTGTTATCTGTTGTGATAGGGAGAGCATTCCGATCTAACGTGAACAGCCCAGAATAATCTTCTTGGATCTACTATGTTCTCGATGCGAATCGACGTTTCGAGAACCACGCGCGAAAAGATAAAAAGCCTGCAGTGCGGACGCCAGGGCATTCGCTTCGACGACACTCGCCTGTGGAAGTCACTTTGTTGACCGCTGCTTCGCCGCCTCTGTGTTCTTTTGAGTTGTTAGGGGAGCACAAGTTCGCTCCAATAAACGTGTTTCTCATTCAACACAACTGCATCGTCCTTGTCTTCGTGACAATATATATATATATATATATATATATATATATATATATATATATATATATATATATATATATATATATATATATATAGCGTATGAATGAAGTACGATGGGGCCGGTAAAAAATATACAGTGAAAGAGAAGACTAAAGGGTAACGAACGAAAATGTATTAACCTTTCGGCTTCGGAGAAGCCTTCGTCAGGCTTCTCCGAAGCCGAAACGTTAATACATTTTCGTTCGTTACCCTTTAGTCTTCTCTTTCACTGTATATATATTAATATATATATATATATATATACGTAACAAAGAAATAAGGGTTGGCAGTCGAGAAAACCTCGGAAAGCAAAGGGGAGGATGTGGTAGATCATTGAAACAGATTAAGAATTTGGAAAGAAAGAAAGAAAGTGAAGAAAAAATGCCCGCCAGGTGGGATCCGAACCCACGACCTCCAGAATACCGGTCTGGTATTCTGGGTTCGGATCCCACCTGGCGGGCATTTTTTCTTCACTTTCTTTCTTTCTTTCCAAATTCTTAATCTGTTTCAATGATCTACCACATCCTCCCCTTTGCTTTCCGAGGTTTTCTCGACTGCCAACCCTTATTTCTGTGTTATTTTCAACGAGCCCCTCATTTCCTATTCTGATTCGCTACATGCATAGCGAGGGCCTCTGTTCTGGCAGTCTTGTTGCCGAAGCGAGCTTAAGAGGGTTCAAAGCTGGTCGACCACTCTGGACATGTCGTAGACACTCCAGTAACGACCCGGGGGTTAAAAAGAAGGTCCCCTTCACCCCGATTAGTCCGAATGGCGCTGGCTACCACCCCCAAGCACAGGAAACAAATCTACCTAACATAAATTCCCCAGAAAGTGAATGGGAAAATCGCCCCGCCGGTAGCGTAGTGGTTATCGCACCAGACCGGTATTCTTGAGGTCGTGGGATCGGATCTCACCTGGCGGGCATTTTTTCTTCACTTTCTTTCTTTCTCTCCAAATTCTTAATCTGTTTCAATGATCTACCACATCCTCCCCTTTGCTTTCCGAGGTTTTCTCGACTGCCAACCCTTATTTCTGTGTTATTTTCAACGAGCCCCTCATTTCCTATTCTGATTCGCTACATGCATAGCGAGGGCCTCTGTTCTGGCAGTCTTGTTGCCAAAGGGAGCTTAAGAGGGTTCAAAGCTGGTCGACCATTCTGGACATGTCGTAGACACTCGAGTCACGACCCGGGGGTTAAAAAGAAGGTCCCCTTCACCCCGATTAGTCCGAATGGCGCTGGCTACCACCCCCAAGCACAGGAAACAAATCTACCTAACATAAATACCCCAGAAAGTGAATGGGAAAATCGCCCCGCCGGTAGCGTAGTGGTTATCGCACCAGACCGGTATTCTGGAGGTCGTGGGTTCGGATCCCACCTGGCGGGCATTTTTTCTTCACTTTCTTTCTTTCTTTCCAAATTCTTAATCTGTTTCAATGATCTACCACATCCTCCCCTTTGCTTTCCGAGGTTTTCTCGACTGCCAACCCTTATATCTGTGTTATTTTCAACGAGCCCCTCATTTCCTATTCTGATTCGCTACATGCATAGCGAGGGCCTCTGTTCTGGCAGTCTTGTTGCCAAAGCGAGCTTAAGAGGGTTCAAAGCTGGTCGACCACTCTGGACATGTCGTACACACTCCAGTAACGACCCGGGGGTTAAAAAGAAGGTCCCCTTCACCCCGATTAGTCCGAATGGCGCTGGCTACCACCCCCAAGCACAGGAAACAAATCTACCTAACATAAATACCCCAGAAAGTGAATGGGAAAATCGCCCCGCCGGTAGCGTAGTGGTTATCGCACCAGACCGGTATTCTTGAGGTCGTGGGTTCGGATCCCACCTGGCGGGCATTTTTTCTTCACTTTCTTTCTTTCTCTCCAAATTCTTAATCTGTTTCAATGATCTACCACATCCTCCCCTTTGCTTTCCGAGGTTTTCTCGACTGCCAACCCTTATTTCTGTGTTATTTTCAACGAGCCTCTCATTTCCTATTCTGATTCGCTACATGCATAGCGAGGGCCTCTGTTCTGGCAGTCTTGTTGCCAAAGGGAGCTTAAGAGGGTTCAAAGCTGGTCGACCACTCTGGACATGTCGTAGACACTCGAGTCACGACCCGGGGGTTAAAAAGAAGGCCCCGTTCACCCCGATTAGTCCGAATTGCGCTGGCTACCACCCCCAAGCACAGGAAACAAATCTACCTAACATAAATACCCCAGAAAGTGAATGGGAAAATCGCCCCGCCGGTAGCGTAGTGGTTATCGCACCAGACCGGTATTCTGGAGGTCGTGGGTTCGGATCCCACCTGGCGGGCATTTTTTCTTCACTTTCTTTCTTTCTTTCCAAATTCTTAATCTGTTTCAATGATCTACCACATCCTCCCCTTTGCTTTCCGAGGTTTTCTCGACTGCCAACCCTTATTTCTGTGTTATTTTCAACGAGCCCCTCATTTCCTATTCTGATTCGCTACATGCATAGCGAGGGCCTCTGTTCTGGCAGTCTTGTTGCCAAAGGGAGCTTAAGAGGGTTCAAAGCTGGTCGACCACTCTGGACATGTCGTAGACACTCGAGTCACGACCCGGGGGTTAAAAAGAAGGCCCCCTTCACCCCGATTAGTCCGAATGGCGCTGGCTACCACCCCCAAGCACAGGAAACAAATCTACCTAACATAAATACCCCAGAAAGTGAATGGGAAAATCGCCCCGCCGGTAGCGTAGTGGTTATCGCACCAGACTGGTATTCTGGAGGTCGTGGGTTCGGATCCCACCTGGCGGGCATTTTTTCTTCACTTTCTTTCTTTCCAAATTCTTAATCTGTTTCAATGATCTACCACATCCTCCCCTTTGCTTTCCGAGGTTTTCTCGACTGCCAACCCTTATTTCTGTGTTATTTTCAACGAGCCCCTCATTTCCTATATATATACATATATATATTATATATAGATAAAGCCATGTATAGGTATACAGCCTAACATCCCTCAGAGCCTCACAGATCTGCGATCTATAGAAATAATAACGACCACTGACTTAAATTTTATGCACCCGATTAATACGCATGCAGGACGTTTTTACCTCCTCCCAAAAGTTCACAAAGCCCCCGTATAATAATTTTCACTGCAGACATTCCTGGCCGACCCATAGTTTCGAGAAACATACCACAACCGAAGGTTTAGCCCTGTTTCTGAATCATTCCCTATCCGACATTCCGCTCTACTTCCTTTATTAGTTCAGGACACCCTCACTTCCTGCGCAAAATAGAAGAAACAAATAAGGGTAGGCGCCTACCCAGTGGAACCATCCTTGCTACACTTGACGTTGCCGCATTGTAAACAAACATCCCTTTCGTCGAAAGAATCGAAGCTATTTCAAAAGCTCTATCAAAGCACCGCCACCGACATGCGCCAGAAGTTTGCAAAACTTTGTTAAAAGTAGTTTTAACTCTCAATTATTTGAAGTTGACTCTTCTTACTTTTTGAAAGTGTTTGCAACCATCATGGGTACACAATTCGCGCCGACCTATGCCAATATTTTCATGGGGCAACTTGAAGCCACCCTATTAGGCTCTTTTCTGCATAAACCTCAGGTTGACCTCCGCTACATAGACGATATCTTCATTAGTTGGGAACATGGTCGCGCGACTTTAAAAGCGTTTATGTTTCATCCTAATTCTTCGCATCCGACTAATAATGTTTTCTGCTAGTATTTTGAAAAAGAAGCAAACTTCCTCCATTCTACCACCATTCAAGAAAATGTTATATTTAAAACCACGCTTTTCAGAAAGCCAACAGACAGGCATCAGTACCTAGAATATAAAAGCCCATCACCCGAGACACTTCAAGCAAGGGTATCTTTGTAGGACAAGCCACCAGGCTTAGAAAAGTATGCAGTGATGACAGTGACTATGTAGAGCACCTAGAGGAACTCACGCCCAACCTTACGAACAACAACCATCCCAAAAGGACGCTCTATCCAGTGTACCAACGTGTGTCAAATGTCAAACGGAATGACGTGCTCAACAAACAGCGACAAAACGACAGCGGCAGGCCACCAGCCCTAATAACTAAATTTTCGAATGAACTCCTAAACGTAAACAGTACACTGCAGAAGAACTGCCCCATTTTAGCCAGTAACGACCGACTTAAAAAGACTTCCCCGGAAGCACTAATGGTTGCCTACAGGAGGAACCGGAATTGAACCGATATTTTAGTGCATGATAAAACAGAGCCTTCAAAGCAACCAGTCATAGCCAGCTGCTCCCGTCCCAGATGGAAGACTTGCAGGTACCTTCAGACAGACTGCAGTGTAAAAATATCATACAATAATTATGTCCAGAAGAGTAATTTAGGTTTTACGTGCACTTCATCCAACATTGTGTATATGTGTTGGAATGCTCAATGTGCCACAAAAAGTATGTCGGCGAAACGAGTCAACCTATGAGCCTACGTCCTAATGGTCACTGGGCAGATACTCTTAAGAAATCCTCCATAGCTGTAGCACAGCATTTCAACCAACCAGGTAGCAATTTTGATGACCCTAGGTTGTCTATACTTCAGTCAAACTTTAAGTCTCCTAGGGACAGGAACCAGCAAGAATCCTATTTATTTCCAAAATTCCACTCCAGGGTAGCTGCTTGAAAAAATGCGTCCAGGGGCAACTTGAAATCCTTGTGACAGTCACTGGGAATACAGCATTAGGCATTGTCTGGCACATATCTGATCCAAACACTATGACCCCACTCTCTGCTCTTTACCTTGTGACCTAATTCCTTTTGTTTTCATTCCTTAGCTTCCAGCTTAGTACGCGCCCCCATCTCTCCAACTTTTGCTTGCTTTTGGAATTCCGTTTTCTTTTAATTCTTTTTTTTGCTGCATTTTGTATTGTTCCCCGTACGTCACTCTAACTTTATCTTTTCGTTTTTGAGTTTCAGGACAGGCCTCTTACAGAAATGTTGCCGTGGGCGACACGTGCCGTTTCAGTTGTCGAGTTATTGCTATTTCTTTTGTGTGTCGGTTTGTGTGGTTTCCCTCCCCCCTTTGTTTTCTTTTCTTTTCTTGTATTTTTCTTTCTGTTTCTCTTTTTTCTTTTTCTCTTGACCTATTTCTTCCCTCTCTTCTCACTTTCACTCTTTGACCTGAGGCTTGCAGATTTTATCTGATAAAGACCCCACTCTCGCTCCCTGTTCTGCTTCCTGAGGTTCTGAGAGCCTTTCGGTATGGCTGGCTTCGGGTTTCCAAACATCCTGTCATCCTTTGTCTCCAAAAATTCCCGGAATGTCAACTCCCGGCTTATTCCCTGTGACCTACTTCGCGGCTAAAACTATACAACCTTCTTCCTCCCTTAGGATCTCCTCAGACATACTCCCAAACCAATCAGATTTCTCTATTCCACTTCCTTCTTTCCTTCTCTCCTGTCACATTGGGGACCTACCCCTATATAAAGCATACCAGCCCGGCGAGAGGTTGCCCTGATGAAAGACAGTCTCTTGCCGAAAAGTTGGCAACAATCGTCCTTTTACCTTGTCCGAAGTTTTCCTTTTCTTGTGTTCTCTACCATGTACAAAGTTCTACTGCTCCATGGATTTCGTGTACAAAGATGCCGGAACAACGTAAGGCACTTCTCCTCTCCCTGGCACACGTAGCTCTGATCATTGATAGCCACTTTAAGTATATTCACGACCACTTCCCTTCCGGAGAACATTCACCATACATCAGCTTTCAAAGCAGCGCCACAACCCATGACACCAGAAAAGTTTTTGACGCCGCCCCACACGACATTACTCACTTCATTCCTCACTTTGGCACTAACTACTGAAAGAACAACACCGCTGAAAGCATCATCGATGCCACCAAAACTCTTCTTCACGATGTTCGAACCAACAGGCCTAAAGCAAAGATTACCCTCATAACAGTACTTCCCAGGATCGAAAACAAACACAAGCCAGACATTCAACAGCCATAAACTTCTAGCCCACTCACAAAGGTCAGCTAAGCTTAACGACTTCCTCGTGTACCTTGGACACAACAAAAGAAACGTTGACATCATCCACCACGCAAAAATTTACCACGACCCCCTAGGACACCTGGCCAAGAATGGACTACACCCTAACTTTCTAGGCGCCCTGCTGATTTCCGAAAACATCAAGCATAGGCTAAGAAACTCATTTAGGGTGGCGCTCTCAAGTTTACGTATCAGCCTCCCGTCACCGGCCAGCACAGAACAACAGAACCAGCCCAACAACCCCAACAGTAGCGAATGTCATGGCAACCTAAAAGCAGCACATGTGACGCCAGCACACCAACCGTGGACGTGGCCGTAACACCAGCTGTACAGCACGCTGACGAACGACAACTGGACCCACCAAAGACATCATGCTCATGGTTCACGCAGACCCCAATACGCAGTATAACGCAAACAGGCACTCAAACAGGCATCCATTTGGGCCTCAACCCCAGCAGCCCTCCTAAACAACTGACTCCAAGCAAAAAGTGTCACCTCGGAGGTAGGTCTGCTCGAAACAAACACAAATGACTACCAACGAGTCAACCAAATGCTCCATCCCCTAAATCCCGATCTTTCCTCAAAGCTCGAAAACTAGCCGGCAAACAAACCAACTACAGATTTCTTATAAAAACGTACTCCTCGTACCTACAAAGCATAAAGATCCTCAAAGGCCTCCGCCCAAAAGTTAGTTGTTCCCTTGGTGAGCTCCCTCTTGAACTAGCTGCCAGGGGGCAAGATATTGTGAATAATGCTTCGCTTTCCCTCCTAAAAATTCTTAGAGACCACTGTACTGGCCAACTTAGCCTCTTCAATGACCAGATTGAAGCTCTTCCGCTGACCAGGAGAAACTAGATCTCAATATTTTTGTAAATCGCAAAGAAAATGATCTTAGCAATAAGTAAGCGGCTAAGTTTCAACGTGACCAGCTTCACTAGCGAAATACAGCTTGCACTGTAGAAAATCAGCCGCTTAATAGCGCGGACTATGGAGTATTAGTTCTTGTAATGTTCCCCCTAGATACAGAGATTGCTTTTGTAATACCTCCTCACCCAGCCAATATTCCTATAGGAAAAACAAGCTCCCTCGGTAACTGCCCAAGCAACGTTATTGCCATTCTCAAAACACTAACGGCCGACGAAAAAGGTATCCTAGAACAAGGTCTAACTTTCTATCGACAAGTAACCATGTGAATGTATACGAGTTACGTAAAGATCTCACTGGATTTTCTTGGATAATGAGACTGAGTGACTTTTTATCGGAAAAGCAGGACCAACCTGACAATAACTAACGCACCCTCCACCTTCTAACACTTGGACCCCATATACAGATCAATCTCCAGAATTATATCTGTACTTAAAATCAGTATCAAGAGAAATATTGGCAACAACTAAGCGATCAAACAAGCACAAGAACCTAACTTCATCGGAATAAGTTACCCTGAATAGCCTATCAAGCCAGAACCGGCATAGTCATATGGCCAGACGACAAAGGTGGTAGCGTAATTGTTTTACCTATGGCAAAATACAAAGATGAACATTATAGGCAGCTCAATAGCCCTTGCCACTACAAGCCCTTAGATAACGATCCGAGCCAGGAATACAGCCTGAATAATAAGCATGCAGGACGTTTTTCCTTCTCCCAAAGGTGCACAAAGTCCCCGTTTAATTATTGTTCACTGCCGACATTCCTAGCAGGCCCATAGTTTCGAATAGCAATACCTCAACCGAAACATTATCCCTGTTTCTGAATCATTACAAATCCGACATTCCAGCTCTTCTTCCTTCATCCGTTGAGGACACCTCCCACATCCTCCGCATAATAGAAGGAAAAAAATTAAGATGGGCGCCTACCCAGTGGAACCCACCTTGTTACCCTTCACGTTGCCACATAGTATACAAACATCCCTTTCGTCAAAGGAATCGACGCTATTTCAAAAGCTCTATCAGAGCACCCGCCCCGACATGCGCCAGAAGTGTACATAACTTTCTTAAAACTAGTTTTAACTCTCAACTATTTTGAATTCGACTGTTCTTACTTTTTTCAAGGTTTTGGAACCAGCATGGGTACTGCATTCGCGCCGACCTATGCTAATATATTCATGGGGAAACTAGAAGCCACCCTGTTTAACCTCTTTTCCGCATTAATCTCAGGTTTACCTCCGCTGCATAGACGACATCTTCATTATTTGCAAACATGGTAGCGCTAATCTAGAAACGTTTGTATCTCATCTCAATTCTTTGCATCCGACTGTTAAATTCTCCTGCCAGGATTCGGAAAAGGAAGTCAACTTCCTTGATACTAGCGCCATTCTGGACAAAGGTAAACTTAAACCCACAGTTTTTAGAAAACCAACAGACAGCCGTACCTAGATATTAAAAGCCATCACCCAAGACACTGCAAGCAAGGGATCTTAGTAGATAAGGCACCAGGCTTAGAAGAGTATGCAGTGATGACAGTGATTACGTAGAGCACCTAGACGAAGTCAAGGCCACCCTTATGAACAGGAACCATTCAAAATGCTCGCTTGATCGGGCGTACCAACGTGCATTTAATCTCAAAAGGGATGACGTGCTCAACAAACAGCGACAAAACGAAAGCTCCATCTTGCCTGCACTAATAACTAAATTTTCAAACGCCCTCCCAATCGTAAACAATATACTGCGGAAGTACAATGCCATTTTAGCCCGTAACGATGAATATAAGAAGACGTTCCCGGAAGCACCAAGGGTTACCTACCGGAGGAACAGGAATATAAAAGATATTTAAGTGCATAGTAAAACAGGGCCTTGAAAGCGACCAGACATAGCGAGCTGCCGCCGTTCTTGATGCAACACTTGCAGGCACCTGCAGACAGACTGCATTGTAAAATGCACTGCCATTAATTATGTCCAGAAGAATATTTCAAATTTTACGTGCACTTCTTCTAACATTGTGTATATGTTGGAATGCTCAATGTGCCACAAACAGAATATAGGCGAAACGAGTCAACCTGTGAGCCTAGGTCCTAATGGTCACCGGGCAGATACTCTTAGCAAATCCTCCATTTCTGTAGCGCAGCATTTCAACCAACCAGGTCACAATTTTGATTACCCTAATTGTATACACGTCAGTCAAACTTCTAGGGATAGGAAATACAAAGAGTCCTTTTTAATTCACAAATTCAACTCCATGAAACCTGCTGGAATTAATGCGTCTAGGGGCAACCTGGAATCCTTGCAATATTCACCGGTAATACAGCGTTAGGCATTGTTTTGCATATACTTTATCCAAAGACTATGACCCCTCCATCTGCTCTTTAGCTTGTCACCTAATTCCTTTTGCATTCATTCCTTAGCTCCTGCTAAGTATGCTCCCGCAACCCACTTGCCTTTGCTCTTGGAGTTCCATTTTATTTCTTTTATTTCTCTCTTTTTTTTGCTCCGCTTTGTCTTGTGCCCCCTACGTAACTCTAACTTTTTCTTTTCGTTTTTGAGTTTAAGGACAGGCCTGTTCCAGAAATGTTGCCGTGGGCGACAGGTGCCATTTGAGTTGTCGGGTAATTCTTTTTTCTTTTGTGTGGTTTCCCTGCTTGTTTTTTTTTTTCTTTTTTTCTTTTTCCGTTTTTCGTTCTCTTTCTGTTTCTTTTTTTTTTTCCTTGAACTAGTTTCCCCCCTTCTCACCTTCTCTTTTGACATGAGGCTTGAAGGTATATTTTGATATAGACCCCACTCTCACTGCCTGTTTGCTTCTTGCGGTTCTGAGAGCCTTTCGGTATGCGGGGCAACGGGTCAACAAACATTCTCTCATCCTTTCTCTTCAAAAATTTCCGGAATGTCAACCCCGGCTGACTTCCCTGTGACCTACTTCGCTGCTGAAACTATAGAAGCTCCTTTCCCCCTCAATACCTCCCCGGACATACTCCCATACCAATCAGCTTTATCAATTTTACTTCCTTCATTCCTTCTCTCCTCTCACCTGGGTACCTACCTCTATGTAAAGCTTGCCAGCCAGGGCAGAGCTTGCCCTGACAAAAGCGTCTGTTTGCTGAAACGTTGGCAACAATCGTGCTTTTACCTTGTTCGAAGTTTTTCGAAAAATACCTTAAAACAAATACCCGAGAAAGTGGTGGGGAAATAGCCCCGCCGGTAGCGTAGTGGGTATCGCACCAGACCAGCATTTTGGAGGGCGTTGGTTGGAAACCCACACGGCAGGCATTTTTTCACCATTTTTTATCTGACTAAATAAAATTTTCATGTGTTGCTATGACCCACCACAAACTCCCCTTTGCTTTCCCGTGTTTTTTTTTACTGCCTACCCTTATTTTCTTTATATATATATATATATATATTGTGAGACCCAGTGACTACGCTCCCAGTACTTTGCGTTATGTTACGGACGCTTCTTCGTAATCACCCACTATCATCAGTGCTAGCCCCGATGGGCTCGGCATCATCATCACTTGTAAATAATCATCATCACCGCTTGATCTTCTTCCTTGGCCCGAGCGTTGGAATAAACGGCCACGCAAACCGTCGTCTCTCAAGTGGTGGAGCGTGCGTCTAGGTCCCTCGTCCTTCATCTCTGAGTGTACCCCTGGAGCTCCGTTCGGGTCGTCGCCTGCTGCGAGACGCCATGCCTATGACAGCGGAACGTGCCACCGGAACCGGCAGCGGTACCGGCAGTGGAACCGGCAGCGGAACCGGTGGGGCGGGCTCAGCCGCCGTCCCACCGTACTTCGTCACCAGCCGCCAGCGGGATCCACCGATGTTCGCTGGCCTTCGTAATGAGGACGTTGACGAGTGGCTTGATACCTCCGAACGCGTCAGCGCCTTTAACAGGTGGGACGACCGCGCGAAGCTTGAAAACGTCTCGTGGTCCCTGGACAAAGTGGCCAAAACGTGGTTCCGGAACAATGTGCACCGCATTGATGACTGGAACGATTTCACCACCCAGCTGCGCCAGATTTTTGGTTCTTCCTCGGCCTGCTCAGACATCGCGAAAAAGAAGCTGGAGGGACGATTCCAACATCCTTGTGAGACGTACACGTCGTACATTGAAGATGTTGTGGCCCTGTGCCGAAAGGTCAACAAAGACATGACGGAGGCTGATCGCGTACGCCACATCTTGAAAGGGATCGGCCAGTTCGCCTTTAATGCCCTGGCCCTTCAGAACCCGACTACCGTTTCGGATGTGAGGGCAACGTGCCAACGCCTGGACAACCTTCAGTCGCTCCGTCTCCAGCAGGGCACCATGGCCCGCAACAGCGGCGATGAGGACCTCCGAGCTCTAATACGCGAACTCATCCGGGAAGAACTTGACGGCCGCACCTCTGTGCACGTCTCTTCTACCAGTCCCTACTCGTCTACACCTAACCTGCGAGAGATCATTAGAGAGGAGCTTGCCGCGTGTACTCACGGAAGACTTCCCGCAGATCTTACCCCTCCTCCAGTCACGCCATCCTATTCCGAAGTGGCTGGCAGGCCGCCTCTGTCCGTGGCAGGCGTCCCCGCCCAACCAGTTCCTGGCTATGTGGCAGCGGTCAACCCGGTCCCTGGGCCGCAGCCTTACTATCCAGCATGGCGACCGCAGCGCCCTCAGCCCTCTTTCAACCGGCCGGTATGTTTCTACTGCGGAATTCGCGGGCACATTTCGCGGTTCTGTAGGAGGCGTTTAATTGATGAGCGACGTGGCTACGACACGTACGAACGTGACCGACCAAACCTTCGTTACGACTACCGCCAGAGGGGTTACCCATCTCCGCCACGGCGGTCCTCTCCTCCTGCCACTTCCGAGTCCCCGACCAATTCTCGTGCGTCGCGACGTCGTTCCCCATCACCATTTCGACGATCTGTGTCTCCGCTTCGCCCTGTCGTGCATGACCCCACCCACCTCTCGGAAAACTAAGTCATGCAGTTTTTGGAGGGGAAACTGCATCTATCGGTAAATTAGCAACTCCTCCAGAACACCCATCGAACTTGTTGTTAGTATCAGTTGAAGGTAACGATATCGGAGCTTTGGTGGACACTGGAGCAAGTATTTCTATTATTCGAGCTGACTTTTGTAAGAGACTACGAAAGGTAAAAACCCCATACAGTGGCCATTTATTACGTGGTGCGAACGACACGTCCATCCAACCTTCTGCATTCTGCACGGTACGCGTTTCTATCGACGGGCTGTGTCATCACATTCAGTGTGCGGTGATCTCGGAGTGCCCCTATAAGCTTATTCTTGGTTGGGACTTTCTTTCGTCGACTTCCGCTGTTATTTGTTGCCGCACTCCTGCTATTAGCATCACAGACGTTCATCACTCAGCTGTCCCGGAAACAAGTACGCCTCGTCTGGTGCTACGTACCGATCACGTTGTGCCCGCCCGCCAAGAGCACATTCTTTCAGTTTCCGCTGACAAAATCGTTGACGGCGATGTACTGGCCATTCCGTGCGGCCGCCTCCTTTCACGAGGTCTTGCAGTAGCCGCTTGTCTGGTACGATTTTCCCAAGGGCGCGCCTTTATCCCTGTGCGTAATACGACCTCCGAAGCGGTTCTGCTCCCGCAAGGCTGTGCGATTGCTTCTGTTTCTGCCGACGACGTGTCCATCCTTCCGTCTGGTACTCTTTCCACAGGCAGTGGGCCTTCCACGACCGTTTCCTCTACGCCGTCTCTTGCGGTCACCATCGGTCCGGACCTTACCCCATCCCAGAAATCTTCAGTACTGGAACTTTTACACAAGCACCGTGCCTCGTTCGACACCCATTCAAAGTTCCTTCCTCGCACCCCTGCAGCTACGCATCGCATCAAAACTGATGGATCAACTATTGTTCACCGCCGCCCGTACCGAGTCTCCTCATCAGAACGGCAAGTAATTGAGGAGAACGTGAACGATATGCTGCGTCGTAACGTTATTCGGCCCTCATCTAGTCCTTGGTCTTCCCCAGTCGTCCTGGTGGAGAAAAAGGATGGTTCCGTGCGTTTTTGTGTAGATTATCGGGCCCTCAACAAAATTACCCAAAAGGATGTGTATCCTATGCCCCGGATCGACGACGCCCTGGACTGCCTTCAAGGAGCCGAGTACTTTTCGAGCCTTGACTTGCGTTCTGGTTACTGGCAGATACCGATGCACGAGTCCGACAAGGAAAAGACGGCGTTTGCTACTCCCGACGGCCTATATGAATTTAATGTCATGCCGTTCGGCTTGTGCAATGCCCCGGCAACTTTTGAGCGGATGATGGACTCAGTGCTCAGAGGACTAAAATGGAAGACCTGTTTCTGCTATCTTGACGACGTGGTTGTCTTTTCCTCGACATTTGCTGAGCATCTCCAACGCTTGGACGAAGTGCTTACGTGCATCTCCAATGCTGGACTACAGCTCAACTCAAAAAAATGTCGTTTTGCGACCAAAAATATCAAGGTACTCGGCCATGTCGTTAGCAAGGACGGGATACGACCCGACCCCGACAAAATCGCTGCTGTTGTCGGATTTCCGCGTCCATGCCAACAAAAAGATCTGCGCAGTTTTCTCGGGTTGGCCTCGTATTTCCGTCGCTTTGTCCGGAACTTTGCCACCATTGCGGCCCCCGTCAACCAGCTCCTACAGTCCGGCGTAGCTTATGTTTGGTCGAATGAGTGCCAACAAGCCTTTGAGGCATTGAAAGCCGCCTTAACGTCTAGCCCGGTGCTCTGCCACTTTGATGAAAGCAAGCCCGCTATCCTCCACACAGACGCAAGTGGCCACGGAATCGGCGCTGTTCTCCTTCAAAGTGATGCTCAACTCCGGGAGAGGGTCGTTTCCTATGCTAGTCGTTCGTTGACACCCGCCGAGAAGAATTACTCCATTACAGAACAAGAATGCCTTGCCATCGTTTGGGCTGTTCAAAAATTCCGGCCTTACCTCCATGGCCGTCACTTTACAGTGGTCACAGATCACCATGCACTATGCTGGTTATCTTCCATGAAAAACTTGTCTGGGCGCCTTGGTCGCTGGGTTCTCCGCCTCCAACAATATGATTTTTCCGTGACGTATAAGTCCGGAAAGAAGCATACGGACGCAGACGCTCTGTCTCGTTGCCCATTGTCTTCTCCGTCGACTGCTCTCCAGGAAAGCCTCGACCACGATGTCCCTTTGGCACCCATCACTTTCCCTAGCTCTGCTGGACACGGTGACTTGCCCTCGCTACAGCGAGCAGACGCATACTGCCGCCCCATCATGGACTACCTCGACGGCCGTGTGCCGCCTCCGACCAGCCGTGCACGTCGTCAACTCGCCAAGTTTCAACTCCTCCATGGTGTCCTTTACCGCCAAAATTACCATCCCAATGGCAACAAATGGGTCCCTGTAGTACCTGGTCCACTTCGACGTCGTATCCTCGAAGAATATCACGATGCAGCAACCGCTGGGCACCTTGGCGTCGCAAAAACATGCGAGCGAATACGTAGCCGCTACTTTTGGCCTGGCCTCTCTGCAGCTGTGGCCAAGTACGTCGGCTCGTGCGCCTCTTGCCAGCACCGCAAACGTTCGACTACTCCGCCGACCGGACTACTGCAGCCTCTTCCTTGTCCTTCGGCTCCCTTTGAGACCGTGGGCATTGACTTGTATGGGCCGCTTCCTGCGACCCAATCTGGGTACCGATGGATAGTTACGGCTGTTGATCATTTGACTAGGTACGCCGAAACTGCGCCTATTCGCTCTGGCACCGCCGCAGAAGTGGCAGACTTCATCCTGCACAACATTATTTTGCGCCATGGAGCTCCACGCGTCCTTCTGAGCGACCGCGGCAGGGTTTTTCTCTCAACCGTTGTTGAAGAGCTTCTGCGTGCTTCGAACACGGCACACAAAACAACGTCCAGCTACCATCCCCAGACGAATGGTCTGACTGAGCGCTTTCATCGATCACTGTCGGACATGCTCTCCATGTATATTAGTCCTGATCATCGCAACTGGAACGTTATCTTACCCTTTGTAACCTTCGCTTACAACTCCGCAAAGCAAAAGACTACCGGCTATTCACCGTTCTTTCTCGTCTTTGGCCGCTCCCCAACGATTACTTTTGAATCCAGTTTTTTCTACGCTCCTGTCGCCTCTGATGCACCATCGCATGAGCAGTACGTTTCGCGGCTCGCCCACTGTCGAGACCTCGCGCGACGTCGAACAGAAATTAGGCAGCACGAACGGAAAACCCGCTACGACGTGAAGCATCGCTCTGTGCGGTTCCGTCCCGGGGATGAAGTGTTGCTATGGACACCCGTTCGCGTCCCCGGACTGTGCGAGAAGTTCCTCCACCGTTTTCTTGGCCCATACCAAATCTTAGAAGAGACTTCTCCTGTCAATTATCGCATCACGCCGGTAACTCCGCCTACAGACCGCCGTCGCCGTGGCACTGAAATCGTTCATGTATCCCGCCTGAAGCCATTCAACCGCCGTACCACCGACTGACTCGCGGCCAGGAGGCCGCTTCCGCTCGCGGAGGGGAAATTATGTGAGACCCAGTGACTACGCTCCCAGTACTTTGCGTTATGTTACGGACGCTTCTTCGTAATCACCCACTATCATCAGTGCTAGCCCCGATGGGCTCGGCATCATCATCACTTGTAAATAATCATCATCATCGCTTGATCTTCTTCCTTGGCCCGAGCGTTGGAATAAACGGCCACGCAAACCGTCGTCTCTCAATATATATAGTCAGCCAGAGGCCAGGTGTCCTCGGGCTACGGTTTATAAGGTGGTTCTCGGAATGAGCGGCCGGCTAGTTGCTCAGGTCCAGGGCAGAGATCGGCGAACACACACCGAGGAGTATAGCGTGGACGACGTGCGGGGCAAGCGAGACTTGTGGCATTGACTGCCTCTTGCGAGAAGGTGGGGCACAGCATTTTGCACGTAGTCACAAAGTAAAATGTCCACATGCGGCTGGTAGTGTCTGCCTTTGTCGGTGTTGACAACATACATGTATATTACGTCAGAACAGAAATAATGATGCCGTTCTTCGTCGACGAAAATAATAAAGTAATCCTACGGATAACGCTTGTGGTCTGCACCAATTTACCATGACAGCGACTCTCCCTGAATTTCAGCGCAGAAAATATTATATGGCCAAAGGCGGTTTCATTACGACTACCTTTGCCTATGCGGGAAAAGTAGAACATATTTGCCTTGGCCGGGACTACTGCAAGAAATCTGGTTAATGCATTTTTGTTGTGATGCCTTCGTGGGTGTTAGGAGTTGCGAAACGACTGTGAAAGGTATCAGAGTGATGTTTGGTTGCCCTCCGTTAGCTGTGTCGGGAGCAGATGGTGTAGGTGAAAAACGATATACGCAACGTTTCCTTCTGCATCATTAGCGGTCACATTCTCGCTACGCGCTTCTGCGGAAAAAAACGAAAACTGGAATTTAGATATTTTAATAACTCATTTTTCTGGGGTTGCAATTGAAAAAAAACCGGAAAACTTTTTTTTCCAAAAGTCACCTAGTTTCTTCAAGATAGTGGTTTCAATTCGCAAAGCAATAAAATTTTTTTCACAGTGATGCAGTACTTCAGAAACAGAAATACACGGTGGCGTCATTATTATTCAACACAACATAAACGTATCAAGCATATAAGCCTAAAAAATGTATAATATGTACCTGTGTGTCGCAGTCAATATTGAGTAAGTACAAACAAATCTTAAACATAGCGTGTAGTCTCAGTTTTGTAATATCACATGCGAATATACCAGATGCTAGCTTTGTACTGGAATGCCTTATTTCTTGTACTTAACGGAAAGTTTTAGGTTTTACACCTGAGTAGCATTCGCAAAAGCTGAACAACGCGCATGGACTCAGAAAAAGCCACACTTAAAACATTTTGTGAATAAAATACCTTAAACAGTGCGTATATATGTAGCAGCTTGTGGGCGTTGTAAGGTGCGCAACTGTAGATAACGTATTAGCGTAAGACTATGCGCGGAGAATAGGAATAACTTCAAACAGACACGTCCTTGTAAACATGTGTGGCAGAAAAGATGCCCTTTCGGTTTCTTGAGTGGAGCATAACCACTAGAATGAAACTGGTTCGCTGAACGCAAAACAAACTTAGCTTCCAAACTCAAGTGTATCAAAACCTGGTACATAATGACAAATCTATATTTAAAAAAAACTTTCGAGAAATTTCCCTCAACCGTAACCAAAAGCCCTAAAAATACAGGCCGCTGGATTGGCAATCTTGTCGGAAAATATTAGATATATTCACGCGCTGGGGTTATTCAGCGCTCTATTGCGCTGACCGGTGAATGGGCGAGCTGGTATGACTATTCGGCATAGAGATGCCTAACCTCCATACCATGAGGCGTGCAATTAACTCTCAGCAATAACAAATGAATAAAGTCGAGTCGTTGATTTCGAAATATGAATTTATCTTTTATGTTTGTGCAATGCATAAAGGCTTTCCGACTACGTTGACGGCTTGTTTGCTTGCATTTACTGTTGATTGGCTTAGCGAGTAGCTCTATTTCCGCATTCTTTGCTCCCAATGCCTTAATTCCTGAAGTCTAGATTCATTGTCCTAAATCGATGTTTCCATATAATACGCTTTATCTTCACATAAGCAACAAAGCCCATGTATCACCTGTATTTCCAAATTTGTGACTTGTTTGTGTGGCTAACAGCAAAAAAAAAGAGAGCTGCTGGTTTCAGATATGGCTGGCCTCCTTTTTCTTGGCCCTGTCAAATTCATGGCACAACTAAAATTGATTTGTGGTGGTGATGAATGCGCCGAAGCAACACGTGGACTAATTACTGCGCCGTAGTGGTCGTAATGCAGGTCGTAATGCAGGTCGTAAAATCACGGTCGTAATGCAGGAAATCGGTGCTTCGTAAATCATAGTAAATTATTTTATGTTGTGGAGCTACAAAGTAAATAATAATTTGAACTGTGTTGCCAAGAACTGATTTTATCTGTGTATAATTTATTCCCCCCTATGTAAAGCTTATGCGCCCTTTGGGTATGTATATAAATAAATAAAATAAATAAAAAATACGTTACACTTTTATTAATTTCTTGCCAATAATTCGTTCCGAAAATCCCACAAAAAATACTTCGCAATTATTTAAAAAAAGAAGGCTCTGAATTTTGCTTTTTACATGTACCAATAATACCTTCGCTTTAAAATAAGTTGCGTTTTAAAAAAAGCTTCTTAAAATATTATACCCTGTAACACTGCTGAAATACTGCCCGTCTTGGAAGTGGTGATATTTTTTTGTAAGTATTTTATCTGTCACCGAGAAAGTCTTGTTTATTACAGCCTTCCCCCCCTCCCCCCAAAAAAATTGCTTCCGTTTCTGCGCGTTCTGCTCTTACCGTTTTTTGGGTTAGCAGTAATGAATATTGCGCACACCTCGCCGTCATGAATGGCTTTTAAAGTTTCTGTCCAAGACTTGCCACCTGTAGAGAAACAAAGGAAAGTGAGCTTAAGGAATAGCAATATTTAGGTTTGTACTTCACAATGCATTTTAAGCAGGCTACAAGATTACAGTTCTAAACTAAACGCCTCGTGCAGAAATTGCTCTACATAGGTCGGGTCATAACACGCAGAAGTGTCGTGACTTTTAGGCTCATTTTAGCTATCTCAGTGTGGAATAGTGGTAGGGAAACTAACCGGAATATATTTATTTTTATATATGCGGGACAGAAATATATGGGACGAGAAGTTCCTTGAGAACGCACATCAAACATCTTTTTTTTACTGGCAGTGCTATTCGGCTACTTGAGCGTAGTGTAAAGCCCGGGAAGAGGTAGTCGCCGGTTTTTGCGATACAGAAATACACAAATCAAAGTAGACACAAAACCACAGTGATCAGAATTGACTTCTGGTGGCATAACCACTACGCTACATGTTGGGCTGTGTTCTCCTTGACTTTCTTATGCAATAATAGAAACGTAAGTGTTTACTCCGCTGCTGACGGTAAACCGCAACGCGTATTGTGGAGGTCGTGCGTTCGGGTCCCACCCGGCGGGCATTTTTTCTCCACTTACTTTCTTCTAAAAATTCTTAATCTGTTTCAATGGCATGCAGCATCATCTTCCCCTTTCCTTTCCTTGGCATTCTTGACTTGCAATCCTTATTTCTGTATTGTTATATATATATATATATATATATATATATATATATATATATATATATATATATATATATATATATATATATATATATATATCTACATATATATTTGGTGGAGCGTGCAGGTTCGTCATCCCCATCCTGGTCCCAGCATCGCATCGCATCCGTATGGACGTTGCCGCCAGGGATATCAAAGCCGCGCCGGGAAGGACCAACCCAGCAGAGACCTCCACACGACGATGTCCCCCGCCATGTGTCCCCAGCCCGAAAGACCCAAGTGACGACAAGCCGAGATGAGCCGGGCCCATACAAGCCGGAGATGAATTCCCCCGCCTTTCCGTCCGACGTGGCCTTAGAACCTTTGGCGCTTCGTCACGGCTGAAGCCATTGCTGTTGCTTGGCCAGGCATCAATCAACACCACCATCGTCATTCGTGGCGGCAAGCGATTCGTCTGCATTTCTCATCGCACACTTATCCGCATCCATTCGCCAACGGGCGTCGGCGTCGACCGGGACGGTCATCTTCGACCGGCGGGGTGATGTCTACAGGACGTGGCGGACAATCCCTGTGGCGCCATGGCCCACCACCAAGGATGGTGACGACGAAGAAGAGCTGTGTGCGCCGCGCTGCCAGTCCGGGCTCCGTTTTGGCAGTATGTAAATAGTTCTTTAACCATTATGTAAATACATCGCTTCATCGCTACATGGTCCGTGCCATCTGCCGCAACGTAACATTATATAAATATATATATAAATATATATAAATACATATATATATATATATATATATATATAAATATATATATATATATATATATATATATATATATATATATATATATATATATATATATATATATATATATATATATATATATATATATATATATATATCATCATCATCATCACCAGCCTATCTACGACCACTGCAGGGCAAAGGCCTCTCCCATTATTCTCCAATTACCTCGGTCCTGTGCAAACTGTGACCAATTTATCCCCACAAACTTCTTGATCTTACCTGCCCATCTAACTTTCTGCCGCCCCCTGCAGCACTTGGCTTCTCTAGGGATCCACTCTGTTACCCTTAATGACCAGCGGTTATCTTGCCTTCACATTACATGCCCTGCCCACGTCCATTTCTTCTTCTTAATTTCTACGAATATGTCTTTACACCAGTTTGCTCCCTGACCCACTCCGCTCTCTTGTTGTCCCTTAATCTTACACCTATCATTTGGCGCTCCATTGCCCGCTGAGTCGTTCTCAATTTAAGTTGAACCCTCTTAGTGAGCCTCCAAGTTTCTGCCCCGTAGATGAGTACGGGTAAGATGCATCTTTCATACACTTTCTTATTCAGCGACAATTGAAGGCTGCTATTCATTATCTGAGAATGTCTGCCATATGCACCCCACCCCATTCTGATCCTTCTAATTATCTCTGCCTCATGCTTGGTATCTGGGGTCACAACTTGACCTAAGTATAAATATTCGCTTACCACTTCCACTGCCTCGCCATCTATCTCAAACTGCTGTGATTTTCCGGGGTTATTGATCATTACTTTAGTTTTCTGCCTATTAATTTTCAGGCCCACGGTTCTACTCTGTTCGCCCAGTGCGGAAAGCATGCTTTGCAATTCGTCACCCGAGTTACTTAGCAAGGCAACATCATCAGCAAATCTGAGGTTACTGAGGTTACTGAGGTATTCAACCTTAACCCTTACTCCCACCTGTTCCCAATCTAACGTTCTGAATACTTCTTGTAAGCATGCTGTGAATAACATTGGAGAGATTGTGTCTCCTTGTCTGCCACCCTTCCTTATAGGTATTTTACTGCTCTCCCTATGGAGGATGATGGTAGCTGTAGACCCATTATAGATATCCTCTAGTATTCTTACATAATGCTCATCTACCCCTTGGTTCCGTAATGCCCGAATGACTGGTAGGGTTTCGACCGAGTCAAATGCTTTCTCATAATCTATGAAGGCTATATATAGGGGTTCAGTATACTCAGCGCACTTCTCTATCACCTGATTGATCGTGTGAATACGGTCCATTGTTGAAAAACCTTTACGGAACCCTGCTTGTTCTTTAGGTTGACTGAAATCTAAGGTTGCAGAGATTCGGTTAGCGATTATCTTGGTATATACCTTGCAGACGACTGACAGTAAGCTGATCGGCCTGTAATTTTTCAAGTCCTTCATGTCGCCTTTCTTATAGATTAGGATGATGTTACGTTCTTCCAAGATTCTTGTACCATTGCGGTCATTAGGCATTGGGTATACAGGTTCGCCAGTTTTTCAAGTACAATTTCTCCGCCATCCTTCAAGAGGTCTGCTGTTATCTGATCCTCACCAGGTGCTTTGCCCCCTTTCATTTCTTTCAAAGCCTTGCTTACTTCCTCGGTCGTTACTGGTGGGATGTCTATCTCCTCTGAACTACTGTCTCGTTCGGCATTATCCTGTATGTCCCGGCTATTGTACAGATATATATATATATACATATTTTTATATATATATGAAGAGAAATAAGGGTTGGTAGGTCATTGAAACAGATGAAGAATTCGGAAAGACAGAAAATAAAGAAAAAATGCCCGCCATGTTGTCTCCGAACCTACCACCTCTAGAATACCGGTCTTGTGCGATAACCCTAAGCTACCGGCGGGGCTATTTTCTCCTCTACTTTCTGTGGTATTTATGTTAAGGTGTATTTGTTTTCTGCACTTGCGGGTAGTAGCCAGCGCCACTCGGAGTACACGAGGTGAAGGGGACCTTCTTTTTAAACCCCTGGGCCTTGACTCGAATGTCTACGACATATCGAGAGGGGTACACCACTGCTTAACCCTCTTCAGCTCGCTATGGCACCGAGACTGTCAGAATAGAGGTCCTCGCTACAAATGTAGCGAATCATAATATGGAATAAGCGGCTCGTTGAAATAAGACAGAAATAAGGGTTGGCAGTGAAGAAAACCTCAGAAGGCAAAATTTGGAAAAATGGCTACCTAAAAAAATAGATAAAAAGAAAAAAAATTGGCAAAATGTGTACTTAGCACTGCTTTTCTTGTTTCCAATAAAATATTATGATTTTTTTTATTTATATATTATAAGTGAAACATACTCTCACACATCATATAAAGACTCGACACGTCAAGCATTCCACCACTCCGTTGACAAGCCCGTCAACGACGCCGATGTTTGTGGTGATTATGCAGGGCTTTTTTGGGACGATGAGAATCTTCATGGGTAAGTTGGCGAATTCGGTGTGCGTCATTTTAGCCACCTTGGCCGTCGCCTTCTGCAAATCGTTTTGTGTCACGAATCCCCGGTGCGTGCGTTGAGTTCGCAGGTGACGAACGACAACCTCTTCTTCCTGTCCTTCTAGTTGGGTAGCAACGAGCGCGTTGAACGTTTAGACTTCTTCGGCCATTCTTTGGTTGGACCATTCCTAGGAGGATCCTGCCATAATCATCATAATTCTGTAGTGTACGGCCCGGAGAGGGCCCAAGCAAGAGGAGCTTCGCCGCTGAAACTCCTTTTATAGTGGGGTGCGAACGCCACCTTGAAATAGTTGTCTCATGCCTAACCAACTCCGCTATCTCGGCGACTGTGGATTTAGTGACTTCCTGCCGCATTTATAGTTATCAGAACTGCTTCTGTAGTCAGCGGCACTCAGACAACGTGGGGTGAAGGGTACATTTGCAATGTTCGGGCTGGAGTCCAGCGCCTACAACCTGTCCTTAGCTGTATAATGAAGTAAATCTTGTTATGCTACCTATCGGCATCAAGGCAGCACATTGGACGCCCTCGATTTGTTTTGCATTTGGGTAATAAAATGGTTAGCAGTTAGGATCTCGTTGAGGAAACACAGAACCTAAGGCAAGCACTTTACAGCACCTAGGGACGCTTAGCGGAATGGGTTAGTCTGTACTTGTGTATAAATGCATGTCGAATACGATAAACGGGAAAATAAACGACAAAACGCTTTATAGTGTGTAGATATTTATATCGAAGAAAAGGCTTTTGAAAGAGCGTCAAATTCCACATTGTGGAGAAAGTTTGTAAAACCTTGTGGGAGCCCAAATTACAATAAACACACAGCAAGGAAGTATTATTTCGGAAATTAAATTTCAAATAACGCAAATGACGGAAAGGAAGTCGGGAGGATTGCGGGTATTCCCAATCTGAAGTTCTTCTTAGAACTTCAATATTCAACAAAAAACCATATATACATGTCTCCACAAAAACGAATTCATCTGCCCAGCAAAACCAAATGACTTTAAGTTAGACCTTATCTGATCCAAATATTCATCTTCGCGTGGTGTTCTTCTGCCGACAACGAAGCGGGTTAGCTAGATAGTCAAAACTCTTCATTTCTTTTTGTTTTTGAAACACAAAAGATAACTGCGAACAAAACTCAGTGTACTAAATGATCAAACAAATCACTTTACTTACTGGACACAGAGAAAGCAATCATTGTTGTACATATCACTGGAAAGAAACACGGAGTTCACAATATGCGATTACCCCAATCTAACGTAACTGGCATTTCTTTACACAAAAACACTGCTCTGTAGAACTCCCGCTTTCTGATAAAATACTAACACGAGGCGGCAGGACAGATGACACAAACCATGGCGAAGAATGAGGAACGATCTATTTGCAGTATTTACAAGCGGCCATGGCCGAGTCCCCTCAGTCTGCACGCGCCGTATTTCTCGTCGTCTTCGAAGGCGAGCTATTCCGCTGTGAGGCATTGTCCACCAGTCCTATGACACTACCTCCCCTCCCGGGGTTTCTCGTCTTACTATGGTGTCCGACTCGTCGTGTGGAACTTTCAACCCCCCTCTACCGCCCCCCCGGGTCCATCGTCTCACTATGGTGTCCGAATCGTCGTGTCGGACTTTCTGAAAAGCTGCTTTCCCGCTATGCTGACCCTTACAAAGTACTCCGTCAAGTTACAGACGTTATGTATAAAATCGTCCCCTTCGTCCCTTGCAGCTCTCAACCTATGAGCGACATTGTCCTCGTCGCCCGTCTAAAACCGTGTTACTCCCCTGATTGACCTTCCACATCACAGCTACACCGCACCGGGTCGGTGCTCATTGCGACCATCACCATCATCTGTAGCGGCAAGGACTTCACTGTATATACGCATCCCATCTAGCACTCGCCGTTAATATCAACGTCAATACTTTCCCGCTGCGCGTCGGCATCATCGAGCTCGCGCAGGTAACTCCCAACGGATTTCCCTTAACGGGAAAAGGTTTGGCGCGAAGAAATGGGAATTCTGGTTGAACGGCTTGTGGTCCAGGTCCTGCCTGGAGCTGCCCGATTGAAAGGCTCAAGTAACAATACTGAACGTCGTATCCCGCACTCACCAAATGTTATGTTGTGGCAGGGCAAGGCACGTGAATAGTGAGATCGGTGGACAATGTATTTACATCATTTACATGAGGTCGGCCACGAGACAGAACTGGTGCTTTCTGCGCGCCTGCCCAGCTTCTGCTTCCTCGAACGTTGCACCAAAGTACCACGTTTGTTTTTCTCATCCTCGTCGTCTTCTTGTAACAATATATTGTGCCCTCTATTCTTACTTCGGAGGATATCAGGAACTGCAGAATTAGAGATCATTTCAAGTACTACGAACTAACATGTAGTGAAGATCAAGGTATTAGAAAAAAATAGGGTAACGTCTATTGGAAATAAAAATTAGCAATCCAGGTCCCTCGAAAAGAGGAAAGACAACGGTAACGGCTTTCCTATCCATAGCACGAGGTCAAAAGTGTCCTTCAACAAGGTGTTTTTCTGTCTATTCCTAAAGCTGTACAGATAAACACCAAATCCCCAAGGATCTAACTAAATTTTCTTGTGGAATGAGGCTAACATAATTGTCTATGAAAGGAATACCATAACGACCTCAACAAGCACACCTCATCCACCAAGCACTGAGGGGACACATCCGGAGGAATCTTTAGCATGTTTCCTGATGTCTTTCAAATTATTTACCTGAATATAAATCTGAGTCTAAACCTGAATCTAAATATAAGCTGACGGCAACAAAGCAATAAAACCGAATAAAACGGAAGACAACAACAGACGGCCTCTGGAGAAGAACCGACATCGTCAATAATCCTGCTGGCAGAGCAGGCGCTGCGTTCATCTTACCATTTGAACAATAATGTAACATATCCTATGTGAGGAAGCATCGCAGATGACGAGCACAAGAAACCTTGGAGCGCGCGCTGTGATCGCACGTAAACAACGACAACGAGAACTTTGGGTGCTCAGTTGGGCGAGCCGTTTGCTGCGGCACTACCCCTCATCGCTTTAACGTTCCGCAAGACATCTACATCGTCACACGACGTCTCTACGTCGCCTCGTAACATTCTTGGTGGAGGATGAGGAGTTGGTGTCAATTGCTCATCCCGTAAAGCTCACCCCTGAGTGCTCCATCCACCACCGAGCTTCGGAGTGGACGCTCCATTCTTTTGTTCAACGATGCCTGGTGGTACAGCTACCGCGTCGATGACACCCCTCGTCATCGATTCTCATCCGCGAGAGACTGGAATCTTCACCGGGATAGACGACGTTAATATGGAGGACTGGCTCAGTCTCTTCTAGAGTGTCAGCTCTCACAACTGGTGGGATCCCACCCTCATGCTTACGATGCCATCTTTTACCGTAAAGACGAAAGTCCTGGCTGCAAGTGGTTCGAGATAAAAAAGAGCGAGTTTACAAGCTGGGATGTGTTCAAAACAAAACTGAGGGTCTTGTTAGAAAAGCCACTTGGTCGCCAGCTTGCTGCCCGCAAGGAGCTGGCATCACGTGCCCATTCCTCGACAAAATCATAGGTCACATACCTCCAGGATGTCTCGGCCCTTTGCTCTAATGCCCAAAGCACCATGGTGGAGTCAGATAATGTGGGCCACATGCTGAAAGGCATGGCAGATGGCGCCTTCCAGCTTATTTTGAAGGACCATCCGTGTGGATTCTATTGTTAAAGAAGGTCGGCGGTTTTAGGAGGCCAAAGGGCACCACATCCCTAAAACCTTCACGCGAATTCCGCACAAAGCAGCGACATTTTCCAGTGAAAAATGCAGCGTAGCAGCATGCCTTCTACGCATACAAGATCCCGTTCTGTCTTCAGGGGATGTAACAAAAAAATTGCCCCCACTATCCCCGAAGGGTATCGTGAGGAAGTGCGAATGCATTTCTTGCGCCGAGAGTACACGGCGTAGTAATTCTGCCATCGCCTTGAGAGGCGCAGTACCGGCGAGGGGGAGCTGTCAGGCGAGGGGAGAGGCGCGCGCCGAGGGTGAGTGCAAACCTAACGGGGGGAGAGGCGCGCCAGCTGCAGAGCATGTGACGTCACGGCGCGAGGAAAGGGGGAGCAGACGCAAAGGCCCCAGCACGCGGTCACGTGGGAGTGTGACGTCACGGCGCGAGGAGCGGTGCGGGAGCCAACGTGGGCGCGCGCAGCCACGGCGCGGGAGGCGGAGCGCGCGCGGGTCACGTGGGGTGTGACGTCGCTGCGCCGTTGCTACAGACGCTCCTCTCCGCTCCTCGCGCCGTTGCTAGGGGAGACGAGGAGGAGCAATGCGGACGGCGGATTCAGGGTCGCTTATAAAGTGCATCGCACTTAGAATTGTGCGTCGAAAACTGGAGACTATAGCTCCTACAACTACAGCGCCATACATGCCCGACGGGAACTAGCTCCACACCACATCCATCATCCCATCCGTGGTCCGCGACAAAATAACAAAACATGAACCTTCACCCTCTCTGCGCAATTAGTTCTCCGTTTAAACAAGCGTTCATGTCACCCGGTAACCACAACGAATGTCCTCCTCCGCCCTACTCAAGCCGTATCCCAGCAGAGTGGCGTATCCCGGTCGACATACCCATTTGCTTCAATTGATCCGTAGTTAGCCATATTGCCTGGTACTGTGGAACTCACAGGGTCTCGTTCTTCTAAAACAGATATGCCGGCTGTAGTCTTCGACCACCCTATGGCTAGCCCGATGACCGGCAGCACCACTTCACTTCCCTACCGAGCCTAAGCCAACGAACCCTAACAGCCCGAACACCTTATTCTGCCGATCGCCGTCGCGCCAACACCGCAAGTACCGATCGTCGCAGGCTCACTGCCCAACCAAGTCCCCGTACAACTACTATCGGCCTTCTTCGGAAACCTACGCCATGTAGCTCCGGAAATGCCGCTGCATTCCCGACCCCGCACGAAAACCTTCTGCCTACTCTCCCGACGAGAAAGTACTTGCTGGACGTTCACATTGATGGTGTACGGGTTACTCTATTAGTTGACCCTGAAGCAGACATATTAGTGATGAGTTCTGACCTTCTCTGCAGTCTACACAAGATCCTGACGTCGGTGCCGTTACAGGTGTGCGAGTCGCCGCTGGGCGGTCGCTTGTTAACAGTTTGTGTACTGCTGGGGGGCGAATTCCTGACCCCACCATGCCGGTGATGTTTACTGCTCTAGACACTTACCCCCTGACCTGATCTTTCTGCGTCATATTTCCTTTCCGCCCACACACGTCTCATTGGCTGTTCAAAAGAGGTTCTCCTTCTTGAGCTCTCTCTTGCTTCAGCCACTACCGACGTTCCCCAGCGTCGTTTCTACTCCACTAAGTATGTTGGCTTGCCCCGGCAAACTGCGACCAACGTCAATATGCGTGCCGGGCTGTTCCGGACGTGGACTACGTCGTGTCACAAATCCCCGATGTGTTGCTTACGCGACGGGTCACCCGTCCTCACAACGTAGTTAGGTAGACCGAAAACTACGCGCATCTTCCTTTCATAAACTCCTGTTTGTCTCCCGAAGCTGTTCTCCAAGTGATTTTGTTGGCGGTCCTGTTCCCATTATCGGACTTGAAGGTATTTTCCCTACCTTCGGAAGGCCCTGAAGGTCTTGACACCTTTGTAATTGAAGCCGACAAAGTTACGCGCATGATTGCCCCAGATCTGTCGGTGGCGCATGCCCAGGAGTTGTTGTATCTCTTGGCCCCCTACAAACACTTATTTTATTTCGGCAGCCAACCCTTGGGCCCGAAAACAGCTGTCAAGAATCGAACTCACACTGGCGATGGTAGCACAATCCACAGAAAATAATACCCTGTTTCCCAAGTGGTACGGCATGCTATTCAACAGGAAGTGGACAAAATTCTTACAAAATGCATCATCGAAACTTTCTCCCGTCCTAGGGCGTCGCCAGTCGTGCTAGAAAAAAAGGATGGCACATGGCGCTTTTGTGTCAATTACCGTCATCACAACAAAATAACTAAGGACTACGTTTATCTATTACCTCGGATCGACGACACACTCGACGGTCCGCATGGCACCACATTTTTATCGTCGATTGAATTGCGACTGGGATACTGGCAGATACCTGCAGACAGAATGGGTCGTGAGAAGACGGCTTTTAAATGCACCGGACGGCCTATACCAATTTAAGGTCATGACGTTCGGGTTGTGTAACGCCCCTGCAACCTTTGAGCGCATGATGTAATCATTACTCTTTGATTTCATATGGTCCACGTGTTTATGTACCTATATGATGTGATAAGGTTTTATTCCACATTTGTAACACTTCCCCAGCGCCTTTCCGACATCCTCACTGTCTTGTGCAAGGCGGGGCTTCAACTGAACTCTGCGAACTGTCATTTCACCAGCCGATCCTTGGCCACCTCGTCAACGCTGCTGGTGTGCAGCCGGATCCAGACAAGATTTACCCCGTCAAAACCTTCGGTGTGCCAGTCTTGTCAAGAGGCCTCCGTAGTTTTGTGGGACTCTCTTCTTACTTTCGCCGCTTCATACAGGATTTTGTAACCATAACCCACCCCCTAACAGATCTACTTAAGACCAATGCGACATTAGCCTGGGGCCGTGAACAAGTCGCTGCCTTCTCGACGTTCGTTTCTCACTTCACTACTGCGTCCTTCCTTGCTCGCTTGGATCCGTCGGCTCCGGCTGAAATTTGAACTAATGCCGGTGGCTACGGCATAGGGGCCATTTTGGCTCAACGGCAATACAGTCATGGCAGAGAAACCGCTCACTCCAGCAGTCTCCTGTCTCCGTGTGAACGCAAGTACTTAAAAACAGAGCGTAAGTGTCTTGAACTTCTGTGGGCTGTAGATAAATTCCGCACTTACCTACAACGCAGGCCATTTAACATGATGACTCATCCCCACGCTCTATGTTGGCTTACGTCACTCAAACATACAATCGGGTGCGTGGGTTGAATTGGCACTTCGTCTCCGAAAGTACACGATCACGTGCGCGTACAAGTGAGGCCAGCTTCACACAGACACAGACTGCTTGCCTCGCCATCGGGTCGATCCACTGACCAATACTGACGAAGACTCTGAAACCTGTGTGCGTGCAATTTGGCTTCCATCATAAAGCCGTCGAACAACGCACCGGCACCTCATTACGTTCAATAATAGACCGTCTCCAGCGCACTCACGTCACCCCACACACAGAGCTTTCGTACTTCCCAACGGGGTGTTATACCGTCGAAACTTAAGACCAGACGGGCCTCACTGGCTTCTCGGTGTTCCCAAACACGTGAGGATTGACGTTCATTACAAGATTCACGACGAGCCTACGGTTGGTCACTTGTAAGGGGCTCGTATTTACGACCACGTCCGGGGCCGTTCCTTTAGGCCTGGCCTTTTCGCACGGTTGGCCGCTAGGTTCGATTGTGCGACCTGTGCCAAAACCGGAAAACACCCCCGGTACTTTGGGCCCGTCAGCTTCAACCACTCGTCATACCACTAGAGCAATTTTACAGCGTTTTCTTGGACCTTCTTGGCCTCTTCCTTTTGTAAACACCGGGAAATCTGTGGCTTGTAGTCGCTACCGATCATGCGACTCACTATGCCATCAGACGAGCGCTCTCGAATGCGTGTGCCACGGACGTTGCCGACTTTCTTCTGCACGAAGTGATCCTGCATCACGGTGCAACCCGAAAGCTGCTTGCGGATAGTGACCGCCTGGTTCTATCTCGCGTCATCGACGATCTTCTACGACCCGAGTCTGTCAAACACAAAATGACCCCCACATACCATCCATAAATCACGGACTTACAGAATGGATAAACAGGATTATCACCGATAAGTTATCAATGTATGTATTGCCCTACCACCGGGACTGAGCCGCTTCGCTGCCTTATTTGACATTCACGTACAATTCTTCGTGGCAGAGAACTGCGTGTAGCCTTGCAACAATATAAAGATGGTTCCTAATGGCTGTTTACAAAGCATGACAAGTACGAGCCCTTAAATCATGATTCTAGCCAGGAGTACGTTGTAGCAATAATCTACTTTATCTCAGAAGTGACGTCCTGAATTATCAGACGAGTATATACTTTGTAATCAGAAAATGTTTACCTTCTCTTTAGAATTCATAAGGTCTTCGCAAGATCATTTTCTACACCAGACATTTTGCGCCGACAGAGCCTTCAATAACACCTCTAAGAAATCTGTCCTTGTGCTTTTAAAACATTACCTTTTAAACATGCGAACTTGCCTTCCCCTGTTTCTTCAATACACCCTTTTCATCCCCATGTTAGAGGAGATTACAAGCAACGAGGCGTACCCAAAAGCGCCCCTCTACTCAGTCTTGACTTTTTTGCCCTGTGTACGTAGATCTTTCCCACCGAAGGGATGAACCTACACCAGAAACTTTCGCAGAAAGGGCCCAACAGCATACACCAGATATGTACCTGAGTTTAATAAACTTTGTTTTTACTATCAAGCATTTTGTCAAGCAATATTAGTCGTTTTTCGCCGTCCTCTGCCTACATTTTATGCGACAACTTGGAGCTGCTCTTTTGAACACTTCAATTCGTAAAACTCAAATATACCCAATAAACCAATATAGTCTTGAAATGGGAGCATTGCTTCGCAATTTCAGAAATTCGTGTGTCGCCTATTAACTCTCCGCATCTGTCTCATAAATTCTGATGGTAGTATTGATATTCCAGTAATTCCTGCAAATCCTACATTTGCTCAAGGGAATGGCAACCTCAAGGAAAATATTTATAGAAAGCGACAGCCAGTCCGCAGTACCTATACAATAACACCAAAAACCCGCGATCTTTCAAAGAACGAATTTTTAAGGCACACGCAGCCACACCTACAAAAGTATTCAGAAATGGCAGACATTGCGCAATACATCTCGGCAAACTAAGGTTATTCTAGCATGCATGTGTTCTATTGTAGGCTCGTTTGGTCAAGCCATCTAATGTGCATCCAGCTCAAAACGGATGCTGAAATGACTAAACAGAGTTAAATCAAAGACGGCCTGAACCTTGCCCAAATAATCAGTTCTGAAGCGTCCCCTTGACTTAAGCAATATACTTTGGAAGCACTTCCCCATTTCAGCTAGGAATGACAATCGAAATGAAAGTTACATAAACCACCAGGCGGGCCGTATTGAAAATCAAGAGCCGAAAACATACTTAAGAGCACTCCAATTTGGTTCTTGTCAGTAACAAATTACACCGCGTTTTTATATCCTTAAAAAACTTGCAATAATCTTCAGATGAATTGCATTGTTCAATACAAAGCAGCCGAAGGCGTTCACATGATTAATTCCCGTTTTACGTCCACGTTATCGAACATTGTCAACGTGGTACAAGGAATATTTTGTCGGCGGCCTTATAACGGCGAAAATAGTCAGCGTTTGAAACCAAACCTGAATGATATTCCGAAGATACTGTGAATAAAGAGTCAACTATTGTCCCGGAACATTCCATCTTCCGGGTGCTTTTTTGGCAACCAGTAGCTGTATGCACTACCGTCCGACCTTAGACCTCCAAGGTACATAAAATACATTGATTTTTATTTATTCGACAAATATGTTTCTCATTATGATGATGATTGTGATAATGGGAGGCGCTTCAAAGTCATTGTTCAGAGTCAGTGTTTTGGGGTTTTCATGGCGTTCACTCTTCGTCGTTTACCAGTGTTCTACATCTTTCTTTCTTTCTTTCTTTCTTTCTTTCTTTCTTTCTTTCTTTCTTTCTTTCTTTCTTTCTTTCCTTTTTTTTCTTCTTTCTGTCTTCTTTTCTTTTGTAGTTCCTTACTTTCCCTTTTTCGTTCTTGCTTGTTTTTGTCTTTGCAGAAAGCCTAAAGCTGTTACCTCATATATTTTACCTGGATAACTGTGACGTGCCACCTCTAAGCTGAAACCTGGATAAAGTACTTTTTGCCCCCAGCTTCGTTCGCATAGTCACATTTAGGTAGACGCGTATAATTTACCTTGGATAGCTTTTTTGCACTTTTTCACACAAAAAAGCAAAATTTTCAAACCCTTAAAATGTCGTTACATCTCCCTCGGGTCTCCTGCATACTTCTGGGTTTCCGGAACACCTCGGTTATGGGCGTTCGCAGTCGCGACAACACATCCTATATGGCCTGCTCCCAACCTAAAGAATCTCTTCAAAACATCCTTCGCGGCTCTGCCCCGACCACTTGTCCCGAAGCAGATTTCCGTTCCTTGTTATTTCGTTATACTCAAGCAAATCGAGTTTCTACTCTATTTCTCTCTTACCCACCTTCTTCTTTCTCGCAAACTTCTTGTGGCACAGAGGAAGAAGAAACTGGAAGCAACCACGCAGGCAACCGCATGATTTCAGAGTGCCGAAATCCGAACTACAAAGCCTTGCCGTTACAAGCAAACACCATGCTAAAGAACCCTGGGACAAATTTTTGTCCATCAAAGCCCTTCAATGAGTCAATTACCGGACACACACATCACAGCGGTTTTTCGACACAGTAGTAGTAGTAGTAGTAGTAGTAGTAGTAACTTTATTTGAGCTCGAGGCGTTTTCAGACGCCAGACGGAGCGGTTCCCAGGTCGCGGGAACCGTATTGGGCCAGCAGCTCCTGGCCCCTGGCCGTCAGCGCGAGCTGGGTCGGCAGGGCGGGGCTGGACCGCAAGGTCTCCCATCGCTCGTGGAGTGGGGTAGGGGGGGTGGAGGGAGGGTTGGGGGGTATAGGGGCTTTGAGTTTAGTGCACTCCGCCAGTATGTGTGCGACACAGAAGACGACTAATCCTCACGTTTATGGCCCAAGAATCTCTTGCGGACGCTTTCGTCCAAGCAGCCAGCCTTCCACAAAACCATACTTAAACATAAGGACCCACAAGAAGCTCGTCAAAGATGCAAATCGTGGCGCACTCAAGAAACTTTTAAGATCTGCTGCAATCGGCCTAACCTCGCGAGATAAATCTAGGTAGCGAAAACAATGACAATAAATAATGTTGCGAAAATGCTGCAGATTTCTCCAATAAGCAGACTCTGGAACATTATCTTTACTTTATTGCATAAGTACTATTAAAGCACATTTAAAGGCCTCGCGAAAAATTCGTAAGGTCTCTTCTTGGAAGCCTCCCATTTATTTGTGGTTGTATGCCGCTTGTACATATGTCGAACCACAGCGAAGGCAGGGAAACGCTGACTCCAAGCGCCGTATGTTGGGCTCAACATCATGCGCTTATTTCAGTAACCTTCAGTAACAGTTATTTCAGTAACAGATACCCCGGCCAACCTACACGTAGTATGATATTGCTTGGCTGGTTTTAAATTAACCTTCAAACGGGCCCAACTGTAGGTATAAACCTAAGCAGTAGAACTTACGATTAACTTCAAAGAAAATTGTTGAAACTTGAACTCATAATTAAAGCACTATTGTGCCTGAACTTCTGAGTAGTCGTTGACGTACTAGGTTAGGCGTGTTGTGGTCTACACGAGCACAATAATTCTGTAATACAAAACTGCCGTATATAATTAGTGAGCATGACCCCGCTAGTGATAGAGGAATGCGCTTATAAGAAGCAACGCATGCCAAGTTTGCAGGAGATCCCACGTTTAACGCTTGTAGATAAGGTGCTTATATCATTAGGAACAAGAGTACAGCCTTCACGTGAAAACTGCGTTATTATTTTTACTTTTTGATTTGCTTTTCTATTTGATTTTTATTTCTAGGCAAAACCGAGGGGAGGCTGAGACTAAAGGCGGACGTGGTTTGACGGAGGCCTCAGTCACCCGATTTACAGTGTACGTTATACAGGGCTGATCATACATTCAGGTCTAATATCAGAATCGCAATAGAAAAAAAGAACAAAGGTAAGTCATTACTAAATTCACTATGTATTATACGAAGCATAGGACTGCAATTCACAAAAGGGTCATAGCGTACACACAAAAGCAGTAATTTTTATGAATTTACTTTCCTAAATAAACTGCTACGTCATAACTACGTAATATTGTAATTTAGTTTGTAACTGTTTTAAATTTCTGACTTACGGGGAAAATGTAGACATATACTTCAAACACCTAGTTATATATCTGTATTGCAAGCGTTTGCTTAAGTAACATTTCTTTAACCTGTTTTTTAAATGTGGCATCACTGGCGCTGAAGTTTCATTTTTCTCCCAATTTTTTATTATTTGAGTTGACTGGTACAGAAAAGAGTGCTCACCATAGTTCGTTCTTACTTTTGGATTTTGCCATATGTATGACTCCGATGGTAGCGAGAAGATTTATTGCTAACTTATTTGAGGGTATTTTGCTTATAAATGGTGTTCAGAACCTTCATGTTCAGTTTAGTTCAGATTTGTTCTGTTGCAAGCATTGATTATTACATAAATTAAGGACTTGTCCTCAAATGTGCATAACAGCCATGATAATCTAAATATATGGGAAAATTTTTTTTGGAAATACAATGAGCATGTTAGAATTAGTTTTAGTTGTGGTCCCCCATACCAAAATCCTCTAGGATATTTTTGAATAAGTGAGAGTTTTGTATAGGTTTTGTATCAACACAATGGCATCAAATGGCAAATTCTATATATGAGACCTATACTTTTAAAAAGTTCGGTGGACAGGTGAGCAATATGCGTATTCCACGAATGTTGGTCTAGAACCAAACACCTAAGAACTTCTGTTCTGTCACACGGTTTAACTTGGTTCTGTTGAATATAATCGAGATTTCTTTCTCGACATCCTTATTGTACGACCTAAATATCTTGTAAGTTGCCTTTGTAGCGTTTAGTTGCAGTCTGTTATCTAATAACGATTTTTATATTTTTTTCACGTGAACATTCCCCATTGAGTGACGTTTATTATATTATCAGATGTGAAGAATACGTTCGTGCCATCTGCATACATTACAAGTTTTTGCGGACCTTTCTATATTTATTACGTCATTTACATAAACTATAAACAGTAACGGACCTATCTTGGAGCCTTGCAGCATACCTTATTTTAGCTCTAGCATGTTGCATGTAATGGAGTTAAGTTGACAAAACTGCTTTCTCTGAATCAAATAGCTCTTTAAAAGGTTGCCGAATGCGCCACGTATTCCATATATCTAAACTTTGTTTACTAAATTTTCTGATCGATCGAAGTAAATGTATTTTACGCTCTCAAACCCTCCAAATGTGAACTACCTGTTTTCAAGCTTTGCAAATATATTATCTTTTTTTACAGTAATGATTGATCTGTTGATTTGGTTTCTCGGAAACCATACCGATTCTTTCAAAAGACGTTGTGTTTAAGAAAGAAAGTGGATAGTTTATTATATATTACTCCTTCATGTATTTGATACATTGCCGTGTGTTCCCCCTTTATGAATCAGCGCCACCCTAGCAACTTTAAGTTCGTCGAGAAATACGGCGATGGACAGACAAAAAAAAATTACTTACGCTAACAAGTAACTTACTTCTAGTGCCACGCCCTTAATCACACTCGATAAAACCCCGTCAGCTCCTACTGCTGCATAATTATTTTTCCGATAAGGTCAACCTCAACTCAACCTCTTCCACTTCCAACAAAAACTCTTTTGAAGTAAAATGCCCAAATTGTATGGTCTGAAGATTTCAACAATATTGTACACCTTAGTTTTGGAATACCATAAACTCCTACGCAACTGCACATATATATCTGGTGCAATAACAGACTTCGAAAGCAATCACGTGCCCTAGATGATAGCTTCAATACGAGAAGGTCCAGTACCTGGGTCCGTGACATCCATTTGTTCCCCGGCAGCTCCTGTAGGGTTTTTTATTGAGGCTTGGAGAGTCAAAACACTCCTGCAAAAAAAGAGGAGCGCCAGCTTATCCAGAAAAACATCCCGTGAATTTCGTAGAACAATTGTATAATGATGTAGTTACATGTTAAAATCGGGTCCTGTGCGTCTTTTAAACTCGAATGTATTAGTGTCATAATATTCTGTTTTAACTTGGTCGATCTTACAAATTGGAGTCTGGGGGTAATTCCCGTACTCAGTCCACACTTGATCTTCCACGTTCATAAACTAAAAAAGAAGCATCGGTGATGACTCTTTTTATTGAACATATTTGAGGTCGACAAAAATCAGCTGTATTGTTTAGAGGTGGATAAAAAAATATAGTGCTGTCGTAGCATTATTGTCGCAGATAGAAATCATTAGTGAGGTGAAATTAGTGTGCTGTTTAGTAAATTAGTTTAATAAATTACTAAAATAGTGTCCTGTTGAATGTCGTAAAATTAGTGTCGTATCCGGAACACATGCAAGCGAGGCAGTTTTGCACAAGAAGGAGGTACATACAATGAGGATGATGATGATGACCCATGAAAAAAATGTTGCCGTTTTCGGAATTGTACTTCGGTCCCTCGTATTAATCAAGACAACAGCCATCTCGACTGCGCCATTCTGAAGCTTTTTGATGCAGGGAAAACAAAGCCAATTGCACACTTGGCAGTTCTGACATAATCAACTAGGCGTAGGGGTGGGGGGAAGGAGGGAAAAAAAGTCAGCTTTCTCTTGAGCATTTCGTTTGCCGTCGTCTGAATTTGTACTAGGACTCGCCAGTAGTTCGCAAGTTGATCGTTAATGCTTTTACTTTACTTGCGGCTGCTTTAACTTTGGCACTTCTCCATTTGATAATCTCGCGCAAAACAAGTTTGGCGTTTCAATCACCAGCGTTCGAAGACTGACGGGATTTGAGTTTTTATAATTTTTTTCAAGTAGACGCAGTCAAAGTGCTCATTCTTCGCTGCGATGAATGACGGGGCCCGATCAAGCGGTTTGGGGTGTAAAATTGATAGATCTAATTTAAACTGACGCGCCATTAAGGACATTTTTTGGGGATTTTAGAGCTGTAAAAGAGTAGACAATTCTTTCTTCAGCACCAATTTTGCACGATAAGTGCTTGAGCTCTCCTCTCCAGTCTCACGCAAGGAACGTTGTTAAGTACTTAGCCTACTTTGCATTATTCGCTGCATTAAGGTGTAACAAATATCAGCCCTTCTCTTGCAAGAAATAGAGTGCTAAAACACAGAAACCATTTTGTTGTACGTCTACAAGGTTTAATTGCACGGTTCACAAATCACGACCCGGGTAAATATGTTGAAATCGCTGTTACTGTTAGTGAACGCTTATTTCCAATTAGGTCATTTTATGCTGCACAACAAGGGAGTTTGCGAAAAGTATTTTTTTACGTGGAAACATTAGGAATACGCTGGTGTCAAAGCTTGTTGTGAGCACGAACTGTTTTGTAGCTGCAATATATTTTAGAGTTTATCTACACGTCACTTCGGTACAAAACGGAGGTCTTTAGAAGAGACACTAGTATTTGGTAGCCTATTTTTGGAGGTCATCGATACTTTAAATTTCAAGAATATATATCTGGTGCATTTGAAAAAAAAATATAGTTTGATGCGGTAGTTTTAGGAGCAGCGATGAAAAATATTCGGAAATAAACTTGTGATTGATTGATTGTAGGATTTCAAGCGCCGTCGCAATGCAGGTGTTGAGGCGCACAGTACTGGAGGGCTGAGGATTAATTTTGACTGTCGCCGAAATCTCGTACACACAGGCGTTTTTCCTCTTCGCTTTCATCACAGAAGCGGCCGCCGAAGCCGGGAATCGAAGCCGGAAATCGAAACCTCGTCCTCGTGCTCAGTAGGGCAACACCATACCCACTAAGCCAGCGGGGAGGGCTGAAATAAAGTTGCTTATGCACAACAAATGTGTGCCTTAAGCAATTGGAATTTAGAATACACGTTGTGTATAATATCCAGATTACGAAAATGCTTAAGCCAACATTAGAAGCAGGAAATCAATTTGATAACAAATCTGGTAAACTGCCTCAAAATACGAACGACCCAATATAGAAGTAGACAAGCATCCCATGGTCAGAGCAAGGGATCGCGCTGAATTCCACACTATAAAAATCCATACAAAATTAACATCACTGACAATAAAACATAGAATAGTAACCATTTATAAAACACTCTAGATTATAGGCACTTTGATTTCCGCGAAAGGAAACCGCCAGAAAGTCTGCGAGAAGGAATGTAGCAAGAACGGATCAAAACAATATATACAAATACCCGACACATTATATATATATATATATATATATATATATATATATATATATATATATATATATATATATATATACGCGCACCGAGCAGTTACAGCCAAAGGCTTTTAGTAGTAGTGAATTGGCGGTGATCGCGACCACAGGGGGCGCTGCGAAGCATGTCCTCGTAACGTTGGCTTGGGTATTCCTGCAGTTGCCGTCTGTGTCACTGGGGCTCGGCCTCCCAATGTTTTTTGGCGCTTGGTTGACTTTTGATTCTTGACCGCAGCGAATTTTCCGTGTGCTTAAATTTGTATTACAACAAAATACTCAGAATCCCATACAGTATATCAAGGAGTGATTTAAAAGAACGTTTTTGATATCCCTCCGGTAGAAAAAATAATGGCCTCACCCCATCCCTTGCGAAGCCGGCCCGATGGGAAGCGCGGAACGTCGGCGCTAGGCGTCACCTTCTTTATCGAGCAGTCTTTCGAGGAAATGCAGTAACGAGCTTCTAATAACCGACAACTACGGAAATGCTGAACGAAAACAAACTCTAGGCATTGGAAGTTGTCAGCTTTTGCAGAAGGCCTTATGATCCCCGGTATTAGTGTGGAAGTAGATGGTAAAACAGTTTTGGCAACTTCGCCGAAAGCTCGAAGGCATTACGTCCCATCACTTTACGTTGTCATGACATAAGACTGTGCCGCCTGCATCATGGGGCTCAATATATGTAGTTGGAGTTCCAAATAACCTGCTGTGTGTATATACGCCTACTGGTTTTACTCCAGGCTTCTACCCAGCACGGAGGTTTCTGGAGCTAAACTTTAGCATTTCCAAACAATACCAGCAACGTTGTCGGTATGAAGTCAGAGGCTGGGATCGTATACAGGTAACGACGCCATAACCGCTTCATCCACAAAGCAATTATGGTTTAAAACTCGTCTGATTTTTGTACCGAGTCATAGAGACTTACGAGTGAGACATGCATGTTTCAATACTGCTTTTCTGTCCTGATAACAAGTCAGAAAAAACTTTAAAAGGTCAGTACGGAGAGAAGCTTGTGCTGGTCGGATTCCAACAATTCTACGGTGCGCCGCCAGAGCATGTTTCCGCCACAACACACACGCACACGCATAGGCAGGCACACACCCACATAAATGCGCACAAGACATGCATACGCACGCAAGAACACACGCGCAAACGCGCCCACGTGCGCACACGCACATATGGCACGCGCATGCACTCATGCTAATAGCGCATACGGTAAAAATCCAGTAACACTGCTTTTAGACCTGGCGCGATATGCAAGGTTCATGTCTTTGAGCCATATGCTCTTCATTTTCAGACATGAGTAATATTCAACCTAAACTTACTAGAGCAAGAGTAATTTCTTTTAATTCATCGTTCGTCATCCCCGAGTAGGCCAGTATGTGTTGTTATACATAAAGGGATAGGAAAATTTAAATGCCTGCTGGGACATATTCATTGCTATTCACTCTTGTTATAGAGGAAATGGCGCGTATACTTTTGAATACTTTTGATTGCGTTCGTTAGCGAATAATCAAACCCAAACCTTCATCACCGAAAGTGTGCCATAGCCGCCCGAGTTCATAGTCGGTTAGTTAGGATAACTATGGTTAGATATAAATTCGGGGCACAAAAACAGCCTTCGCGTACTCTGGACAACGTTGTCTGCGCCATTTCGCTGTGGCATAGCACAAACTTTTTTATAGCATTTGCACGTGAATAAACAAAGCAAGCTGTGTTATGCACCTTTCACGCAACCATTACGAAAGCCAAATTGTGAAGAAAGAAATGTATGCCATAAAGCATGAAGAAAATACCCAGACGAAATTTCTGACACTTGCAAACATCAGCAAAGCTTCTATTAAGACGTTTGTGACGGTGCAGAAAAATTAAACCGTTGGGTACAGAAAAAACATTCACCTCAACAAAGTCAATAACGAAATAAAAAGTAGACCTGTTTTCTTTCTTGCTTCGCCGCGCGTGTAGGGGCCCGCTGCTTGGTGCGTATAATTATAGACTGTTGAGTCTTCATAAGAGTATCTCACAAAAATTTTAGGGAAGCCTAGACAACTTGAATACTTATCGAAGAGCTCTGAGCGTTGAACCTCGCGAATAAGCTAGAAAGGGTGAGACACACAATTCTTGTACCGATACTTTTGGTGGGGACGGTGGCTCCGTCACGGAAAAGCAATCTCACCCGCTCGAGTTCGCATGTGTATGTGCCGTTCATCATTCACGTACTCTCGTCTGCCTTTTGGATTCTGCAACTCACCGAAGAGCCGGCGAGCTTTTGTCGGTTGACATCAGCGTGGGTACCCGCACCCAATGCGCCTTCAGAGTAAACTCTCTGGCCTGTCAAACGGTGACCACTCCGGGGGAGTATGACTTCAAAACCCACTTACCGTATCATCTTCAGCAAAATCAGCACCAACAATAAAGCGGCAACCATCCGGCGCGGCACTCTGTGGGCTCGGTAGTTGCGCCACCGAATACTCATCTTGTTGGCAACGCCGGTGTGTACACAAAGGTCTGTATTTTGTAAAACAATTAAGCAATTACTGTTTGGTCTAGCTTCCGAGCCGGCAGTGCTGTGTATACTTGGCGTTTTAATGCATTGGCGTCTTCCACCCTTTATTGATATTACTGTCTGGGGACATCAAAACCAATCCAGGGCCTTCTGACTCTGTTATTATTATTTAGCTGCAGATAATGTGCGCCAGACAGTCGGCACTGCTCTTAAAATAAAAATGACTACCAACGTTGTTGATGACATCAAAGAAGGAGACGGTAGGCTGGTAGCATGAAGTGTGCAGGTAATTTTCTTACCATCAAGTGTAACGTGTGAGAGACAGTGAGTAGGAGGGGAACAGTGTGTGGCTAGTGGGTTTTCAGAAACTCAAGGATCAGATTGGGCTTCGCCTGAAGGGTGATCTCCTAACTGGTCTTCGGGGACAGTTGTATAGCGGAAGCGATGGTGGCTACCAAGTCGCAAACACGTAGCGTGGAACCGAGGTTGCCTTGGTGAAGTAAGATAATTACAACGATCTGTTTTGTGTGCGTTCAGGTGGTGAGCGCGTGTTTAGTGGTAATACCAACAGTGTTACAGACAGTTTCGGAATATGGCATGGTAGCGCCTTCTCCCAGTGAAAGAGTAAGACCCATTTCAACCGACGAGTCATCAGTCGGAAGCACGGGGACTCAAGGAAATTTTCCGGTGAAAAAAAACAAGCGGAGGCACTATATAAGTACTGGGTAGGCACTAACCTTTCAATGGAACATACGGTAGATGTTGCAGCTACGAAAGCGTCGGTAGTGGCCCTTTCCAAACACTTAGCACGGGCGAGAAGCAAGGCTGATCATCCTGGGTGGGGCGTATTCATGCTCTTAACATGCAGAATATCCTTATAAGGATTCAAAGCCTCTTTCATTTCACTAGAGAATTTATTGTAACTCCTCTTTTGGCCGCTGTGAATGTTCATGCAGGTGCAATAAAGTCCTTTCATAGGGCCCAGTTTGAAACCGCATAGTATGGCCGAGCTACACGCTGCACTGTCCCGCTTGAAACGCAATAGTACACCAGGCAAGGATAAGATCACATATCGCATTCTCTAAAGCCTGTGGGAAGACACGCTACAGGCGCTCCTTGACCTCTATAACGGACACTGCGGTGAAGGCACTTTTCTTAAACAGTGGTGGTATGTGGACATCGCTATAATCCTGGCAACACACAAGTCGCTCTCCCCCAAGACGCTTCCGCCCATTTACCTGAAGTCCCGCCTCGAAAAACTATTTGAACACCTAGATCATCAACGCCTATCCACGTACTTGGAATATCACAAGACGTATACCCTGCCCATGTTCCGGTTTCGACAGCATCTGTCCAAGCTAGACGTAATGATTTAGCTCACGAACCAGGTGTTACATCATCTGACTACAGCCACTCCTAGGGCCATCGAAAAGTAGACGCTCTTCGTCCTGCATCAAGGTGTTTTGGAAAACCTCAACACCGCATACGCGGAATCAAGATCTTCACAATTGTAAGGTATTTTTTCGGAAACCAAACCGCAGCACTGAAACTTGCCCCTTCTATCGACCACCTTTCAGACGTATGCCAAAAGCACCCCCCAAGGCTCCAATATTTTGCCATTGTTTTTTACTCCATTGCTCTTTTCGCCGATGTTCTGCCTATTGGGACACTGCAGGACTCCAGCGGCGTGCACTATGACGCCCTCCTACAAGCGATCGACACACTGTCGGCTCTCTTCGCCAAGGTTTGATATGCAAACCTAAAAAATCAGCTATTTTATGCCTTCGCGCCCACACACAAGGTCGGCCTGCTGTAGCTACTCCTCATCCGCAAGTTACTATCCAGGGCTCTCCGGTTCATTAGGTACCAACTTTCTATATTAATGGGTGTGCGTATACACTGATTGTTCCGGCACACACCTCCTGCCTGAGCAACACAAAACGGTCCCACAGCTTACCCACCTACTTTGTACCACAGATAAAGTTTCGCTCACGCCTCAAAAAACTAAACCACTGCTGACTGGTGCCGGCACTGGTCGTAGGCCGAAAGTCCTTTCGTCACCCTAAAACTTCAGGAATCCAAAAAGTTCAGTTCTCTATTATGAAAAACCTACAAAGCTGCCCGTGGACTTCCAACTTACACTTCGATTGAGCGTTTGCTACGCCTCGCCCTGCACAACACCTTCAGTCACTTTTAAAACCACAGCGCACACCTCACCTCCATCGCTTAGCCCTGATTTGCTCAGGTTGAGGCGTTTTTCAAACATTGGCCCCCTACCCCTTCTCTTAACACGAAGTCCAACGTGCCCGTTACCAAACAAATGCACCCTTACTTCAATCGGGGACGACGCAAAGCCCGGTTCAAGATAATCGACAAACGCTACGGTACCTACTTCCAAACACGATATACGGACATTGCGCAAACTACAGACCACACGTGTACCACTTCAGGAACTGTCGACTCGTACAGGCATCTCACCACAGCAGTCAACTATCAACTTCTGCTAGTCACGTCATCCGAAGCGCTTCCACGTGCCCATGCAACAATCACCCACCATCATTAACCAGACTTGACTATCCATACAGGCTACCAACACGCTTGTCGTCTCTATAAAGCTGGCCTTGCACCACCCAGGCCCTGCCCGTGCTGCAACAGCTTCAGGTAAATATTGTAGTTTCGATCAAGAGTGCCCGAGGACACGCTGGCCTCGCAGCGAATGAGGCGGCTGATGCTGGAGCCCGCGATTTTCTCTCCGAGCACACCGATTAGCAAGGTTAGTCACCGCCGGGCGCCTTATCTGTGACCATGAAGTCCTAGCTCCACTGAATTCTAACTACAGCTCCCTCCTCGCGCGCTGCGCACAGACAGAGGAGCATACCCACCCCTACAGCACAATCTTGAAAGATTAGGCTCACACTCACACATATGGGCGTCTACAAACAAAAAAAAATTTCTACAACACTGATATCCTCTCCCACCTAAATCCGTCACATTCCCCCCAAAACTACCCAGAATGTGACACCCCTCTCACAAGCTAGAGCCTTTTTTATTTATGAAAGGTGCACTCCTACCCCGTCCACTCGCTTACCCTTAGCCGTCTGGGCTGACCAGCTCGACACCAGAAAATCCAAATACCGTGGTGCAATGAGCCCTGAATTCGGCGCTGGCTCTCGTTCTCCTAGACACGGGAGGCTCACCACATCCATTTCCCCTATTCCTTATTTCTCAATTAAAATGGTTTACCACCACCACCACCAACCCGCCGGCAAACGTGAGGATTGAGTGCATATTCTGAACGCAGGTACTAAACATTTCGTGTAAACTTGCACGTAAGGTGCAATTTCTCATATTCAAAGTTCAGGTGTTTCCTATTGTATCCTAACGATACGTAATTGTAGATTACTGAATGAAATTTGGTAATCCTCTAAATATATAAGCAGAAGTACACTTCAAGGTGGCAAAATATCTACTGCTTGGTATTACAGACTGAAAAAAAATACGTAAACATTTTAGGCAATATCCTGAGCTAGGATTAAAATAACCTTACTCAGGAATGTGTGTTTCCCTAGTTTACGACAGAAATCAAAAGCAACTCTCAATGAAGTCACACATACCACATGAATATCAAGTTGCACCAAGATAAATAAAAGATCTCTGGTTGGCGCGATACAATGAATGCTCACTTATACCAAGAATTCCCCATAAAAATATCCCCAGAAATATTGGCCGTAAACTAAATCTCATATCTATTTAGAAACACGTGAGCGACAAGTAAAATGTTTTTTTACAGAAAATAAAATTCTATTAAGCGTTCACAAAAAGCATTGAACTTACTTCGAATATAAGGGAGCATGGTAATGTCTTCCGTTTATCGCATAATTTAGTGAGCGTAGGGTGTGTGCAGCATAATACCATCATCACAGGTGCCAGAGTGGTAAAGGATGACTTTAGGAGGGTATATCGAGGAATCCTTATAATGTGATCTGCTACGTACGTGTTGGTTTTCGGATTAACAGTCAAATACATTGTTCAGGTACAGCCCTAAAAAAACATTCAGCATGAATAAAGTACTGCACTAATCTACTGAGAAAAGTTATCATCAATCAAGCGCTTTACAAAATTTTATGGACATTATACAGGTAATAATGGTTCATTTTTGCACTTCGCTTTGCAAACTTCATTTAGCAAAGCAAAAAAGGATTGACCGAAAATAATATGGTTTAAAATAAATCATATTTTAGTGTGAATATCCTACTGACTTCTCGGAGCTCTAAAAATAATAAATATGCGAACTGATAATTTCTGCACTTAAACAGGGCCTTCTGACTTGTCTTTTTTTTACATGTCTGAGAGTTGTAATTGGGAACCCTACGTTTCTTTCATGTGCCAATTGAACTGAATTGTACAAATGATGTTGTGGTCGCATACAAATCTTTAGTTGGCGAGTTTTTGTACCACCAGACATTTTAGTTATAATTATTACAACAGCGATTCGCAAAACAAAACAGTTTGCCTTTCGTAAAATCAAGTTGCCTTTGCCTTTCGTAAAAACAGTTTCGTAAAATCAAGTTTTCGGAAAACACAGACGCCTTCGTAGACATGCCGTTCAGCATCGAAAGTTTCTAAGTACCTGGAAAATATCTCCGAAACGGCGCGGTTTACGTAAAAATTAGCAGCATGCTCCAATTTAAAAAGGGCTCAACTAAAAAAAATAACGTAACCTAAAAAAACTGGATAATGAGTCACAGCAACATAGAGGATTGTTTGTATTGTTTGTTCAAACACAACGACATCATCTGGCACTGGGAAGACGTCTCTGTGATGAAAGCATCGGAAAGAAACAATGGCGAGACTGCTTTTGTGGCCTTGAAAGAAAAGACAACACCGTCATTGAAGGAAAGAAGATCAACGTAGCATTGCACGGGGCCGAATGTAGGAAAACACTGATGTCACATTGTGAAAAAATGACCCTTGTTCAACCATACTGAAGGTTAATGCACATCCCGTCCGCAGTAATTCTCTCATGGCATTGGGGAACACATTTATGTGTTGTTTCACAGCCAAACCACGCAGCTTGCTGTGTGTGCTGCGAAGAAAACATTCCCAACTTCACCACTTTCATGCGAGCCAACCAAATGACATAGGATGTCATAACTTTGTACAAGATTACAATGAAGAGCAAATGTAAAAGAATATTTTCCTGCCTATAATGAGCAAAACAAAGTAAAGTGACAGTGAATATACCTATCTCTGCACTGATTACATTCATGCAAGTTATCCAATGTTGTATCCATTGCTCTAAAATAATAAAATGTAAAACATTACCGCAGCCTCCAAGGCTGCGATTGTTAACGTTAGCTGCTAAATGCAGAGAAACAGTTGACTTTTATTTGTCTTTGTTAAAAAAAATTGATAAAACTCAGAAGTTAACATTTCGGCGTCTTTCAAAAAGATGTGATATAAAATTTTACAGTCGGAATATCCACCGTCGCATCTCATCGGCACACCTTTTATTACAAAAAGCCACACTTAACGACCGAAATTATAGTCTTCCACACCAAAATTGAAATACTGTATTCGGTTTTAAGCTAAAAACCACACTGATCCAATTGTTTATCTGCCCATCGTCTTGCTCGATCAAAGCTTCGTATTTAATAATTCCTGTCAAATATGCACTTAAAATTTGTTGAGAAGCTGCATGTCGGCAAAACATTGTACTGTGATAAATCCGCCTCTGGCTCCGGTCAAAAATGCAACCGACCATTTGAAATGTAACAGAACATGCTCATCAACCACTTACATCACCAAAAACTGTAAATACCACAATTCGCCAATCCCCAACCGCCACCAACCCTCCTGTCATTTGTATGCCTTGAAGCACAACATAACATGCCGCCACATCAGCAGCCCAATAAATATTGTCAGAATTTAAACAGTTTCATATGCGGCGCAAAACGAAGGCATCGTCAATTTAAAATCCGCGGGGCTGCATGGCGACATTCTTTGCCCCACAGTCTCTCCGCTTTGTCGTAACTTCATCTTGTATCGCCCAGACGAATTCGTCGTAGAACCCAGAGGCATTCTCATTGATGTCAAAAGGACCATACCCTTGTCACTTAAACGTCTTGACGACCGTCCTCAAGAAATCTTGGTTGGACTCCATTCACAAAAGCCAAGTATCCTTCATATCGCATTGATCAACTCACGAAGACCTGATCTTTTGGGACCTGGTCACCCATTCCCCAACGGGAATCACAAAAACGTAACCCGAAGCCCTGGGAACACGAAGCCAGAAGGGTTCTGGGACTGACAATTAAGAACAACGGCAAAGCTAACCGAACAATTGGAAAACCCGTAAATCAGTGCAACCAATTATTAACTTTGGCTAGGATCACCAACAGACACAGGGGTGTTAGAGAAGTGACGTCTTGCGAATCAAAGAGGCGCTGATTCATTCGAGATTACTGTGCCATCTGCCGTATCAAAATCCAAGTAAAACAGAACCTATAAACTAGAAATCGTTCTCCGCAAAGCACACAAAGTAGCGATAGGCATTCCTGCCTACGCGGCAACACAACCGTTGGAAGACACAGGCACTCCGAACACGCTCTACGAATTCATCACTGCGCACAAGATCAGCCACCTTCAACGAATGCGGGATTCCGAGCAGGGCATGCAAATTTTGAGGTCTCGCTTTGGAAATCAGAGAAGAATATCAGCGCTAGACGCAGCTCACTCCAAAGACCAGACCAGGGATGGAAATAGCCCCCTACCAATTCTTTTCTTTATTTTCTTTTGAGAGGAAGGGGCTGGAGCTATAAGCTGTGAGTGCAGCTTGACAAAGGCTCCAGCCCCGTATACAATGGCATCAGTGTCCGCGGTGCGACACTCGTCATAGGTAAAACATATTTGAAATAACCATTCCACAACAAAAACACTCAACATAACATAAAAAATTCATTACACATATCGAAAGCAGAACCGCCTAAGACTGTTTTTAGGATACTATATAATGTGGCTGACAAACTTTGAAAGGCGTAATATAGGCATAATAAATACTCTTGCTGTTAACTAAAAGTTCAGGGTCTTTTTATGCAACAAAAAGGTATTGAGCATCAGAATAAAAATGATTCTGGGAAATCCAAGGAACACACTGATGTCAATAAAATAAGTGAGTTCAGACGGTGCTACACAATTCCTGGCAATGTAACCTAATATGCGGGTTGGGATGAAAAGTTACGTCAACTTTTTCTGAGTGCAGCCTGTTAAGTAGGACCGGCAGAATATAGGTTAGCGATTGTGTGTCATAAGTTGTTCGGGGAGTAGGTACAAACAGTTTTTTTGCATGCCTTGTCGGAAGAGTTGAACTTTTTTCTGTCAATTTGGACAAACATCTAATGAAGTTATCATTTTTACTAGTGAACGATTTGTACCTCATTAGTAATTGGCAATTATATAATGCAAACACAGGACGCATGTCATATTTAAGAAAAATCTGGCTGGTAGACGAAAGAAAGGGTATATTTGAAATGCACCGAATAGCTCTCTTTTGAAGCAGGTGTAGATTTTCAAGTTAGTGATTCCTGTCTTACACCAAACTAAGCTGCAGTATTGCAGAATGGAGTATACCAGTGCATTGTAGAGCAGCAGTTTTGATTTTCTCAGGAAGAAAATGCCGCATTCTATTCATTACACCAACCGCTGAAGACATGTTAGATTGAATATAGTCAACATGGTCGTTCAAATTTAGATTCGTAGAAAAAACAGCGTGGAATAACATGAGCAGGACAAGGATTAAGGACCGGAGAGCATTGCGCGCAAAGGCACTTCTGAAAATTATTGACAAAACAGATCTGGACCCCGGCATACTCTACACGGACGCCAGTTTCACCAACGGGACAGGTGTCATAACTGCTGTCCATAGGGAATTAGAGCTCGTCACAGCAGCCACCGAAAAGACACTGCAAAAAGCAGCCGACATTGAATCAAGAGCTATGGCAAGAGCCTTTGAAAGCTGCACACAGAAAGACTGTGCAGTAATTTTCAGCGACTCGCAAGCGGGGTGTCGCCAGCCTATTCACAACCAGCTGAACACAACTACAGCCCAGATAATAGAACAAGTGATACTGGGTAGCTCAACACGATTCAGGCAGCTCTGGGTCCCTGGGCACGAATGCATCCCTGGAAATTAGCGCGCTAGTACTCTTGCCCGCGAACTAAGCAGCTTCGCACCAGCTAATGGTCATCCAAGTGCAATGCCCTTCTCAGCAATCCGCTACATCGATATAACAAAGGCATGCCTTTCCAAACAGCTGTTTCCGACACCTCACAGCGCACTAACCCGATGGCACTCAGCTATACTTCGACAAATAGAGAGCCGGACGCTTCCTTCGCTTTACATGATACAGAAATTCCAAACGTTTACACCATCTTCCCGCGAGGGGAACCATGGGGTAGATGCGACGCATCGGAGGTTCCCGTTAGTTGTTCAAATCACCGGACGATGTCATCAGAGCGCCGGTGGCGAAACGACTGAGCGGAGCGACGCACTTACCGCGTTTATTGGCGGTGAGATATTTAAATGGCGCCCCCTGGCTCTGACGTCGCCTTCGGGACTCGCGCCGCTGTCGTCTGCTACATTCCGCTTGTGAGGGGCAGCAGTGTCTGTGCTAGAAATCGCCCGGTTTGTTGCTGTAGTGCATTAAAAAGCGTATTTCTAGTGATTCAGTTATTTTTCCAGCTTTTGACGCATATGAATAATTCGAAGCTGTATCCCCCACAAGTTTGCACCACCAGATGAAATAGAGAACAACTTTCTTCACAGCATCACTCAGAAGATCGTGTGTACCTCGTCCTTTCTAGCTTATTCACGCAAGGATCAGCGCTCAGAGCTCCTCGATAAGTATCCAAAATGCGTAGGCTTTCCTGCAGTATTTTTGAGATGCTCTAATGAAGACTACACAGTCTAATGCTACCTACCAAGCAGCGAGCCCCTATACGCACATCGCCAAGCAGGAAGTAAAACGACTGTCTTCTATTTCTTCCGTTGTCTTGTATCAGATGAATGTTTCTGGTTCGTTTTTTCTTCCCAACGAATTAATTTTCTGCAGCGTCGCAAACGTCTTATTAGGAGGTTTGGAGGTGTTTGGGAGTCTCACATTGTGGTTATTTCGTTCAGGTTGTATGGCATACATCAGACTCTTCACAAAGTGGCTTTCATTACGGCTGCGTGTAAGAAGGTGGATATCCGCAGCGTGCTTTGTTTATTCACATGCAAATACAATAACAAGGTTTGTGCTACCCCACCGCGATCGCGCCCCGAATAAAGTTGTCCGCAGTACTCGAAGGCGGCTTTTGTGCTTCGAATTTTATCGCAACCATCGTTGTCATAACGAACTGACTCTCAACCTGAGCAGTTATGACTAGATTACGGTGTTGAAGGCCTGAAATACTCGCTAACTAACGCAATAAATACTATACCTGCATATATAACAAGAATCAAAACCTATGAATATTTACAAGCAGGTCTTTATTGCTTTCCAACCCTTTCAGGGGCAAAGAACAAATCCTATTTCACACAGGATGGCGTTCTATCAACATAAGAAAATTACTTTTACTCTCTTGTCTTGGTCTGAGGACCCGGACCACAACCCAGGTCAATTTCATTGTTCAACAAAGTTTTCTACTCCTCTACCTCTCGCTCTCCTCCTTTTGAATGCAGTTTTCCTATAACGCATATCCGAATATCAGGAAGATCTATGGCCGTAGAAACTGTACCGAAATATCCCTCCAGGTCTGAACAAACATACTGCTATTTTATCTTTAACGTAGACGTGACTCGTTTTGCTCAATAACCCTCCCACTGGTTAGAAGCTTGGTAGAAAACTAGCACGCGCCTATACACGCAGTGGGTTATTTGGAACTCAATAACCTACAGTTTTTGCAGCCCATAGTGTATGTCGGCATACTTTCATGCCGTGACAACGTAAAGCGATGCGGTACAATACTTTGGAGCGTTCGGCAAGGTTGCGAAAACTGTTTTACCTAGGATATAACTACCGGGAATCATAATGCTTTCTGCCAAAGCCGGCAGCCCTAAAGGCCTACATTTCGGTTTGGTCTTCTATTTTTTCCGTTGTCGGTCATGAGCAGCTGACTGTTCCCTTTGTTCGAAAGATTGCTTAATACAGAAGCGTACGCCTAGCTTCGACTCTTCGCGCTCCGCACAGGACTGGCTTCGCAAGGAAGGGGGTGACGCCAGCAGTGTTTCTTCCGTAGCGGTATCCAAAACTAAACCTTACCTCACACCATGAGCTAGTGTATGCCATTTTAAGCCTATTGTTATGATAAAAATTTACCCACACGCCAATTCTTGTGTGGACAAGCATCAGAAGTTGACGGAGTGCAAAGAAACAGCAGGGAGAGCGAGTCTGAGTGAAGAAGACAAATGCGAGAATCCTTAAGCTGACGGCACATAGGCGCGCTTCGCAGCGCCGCCCGTGTTCGCGCTGCCCGCCAATATGCAGCGGAATGCGGGAGAGCAGCGCATGGAGGCGCATAGGAGCGCATGCACATGTGTTAACTGAGCGCAAGTGCGAGCGCAAGCTGCGAGCTAACCCACAACTGGCACAGCGACGGGAGCGAGCTGACCGCGCTGACGCACAGATGGCGCTGCGGTGAGAGCGGCGGAGAGCACAGCTGCCGCGCCGAGGATGCGGACTACGCCGCGACAACGACGCAAGACAAGGCGAGTTAAAGAGTTGCGGTGCATCTAAAATGGAGGGTACCCCACAATGTCCCCACTACGGGGAATACCCGGACATGTATGACACACTTTAGACATGCACACAGAATCCCGCTCTCCCGCCCATATCTGACATCACCTTCGCCAAGTGGAAGGAGTGGCTGACCGACTACACCGCTCAAGGCCAGCGACGCGACAGCTGAGGGAACGGGCATAGTTGGCTGTTTACTCCATACCCGGAGCCCTGGAGTAGGGGCACCTTCTTTTATAAAGTTATATAGATATGTATATATATATATATATATATATATATATATATATATATATATATATATATATATATATATATATATATATATATATATATATATATATATATATATATATATATATATATATATATATATATATATATATATATATCCATGCCGAACAGATTTAAATGAAACGAAGCATATTCATTTGCAAACCTATTATTGCATTTCAACCTTCAACACGCCATAACCTGCGCGGCCAAAGAGAATATTAAGGTCGATCTGCCATTACATAAGTGTGACATCATTGTTCCAATTGAGTGGCCATGATATACTGCATATGTGCACATTTCTCTCATCATACAGTTGGAACAAAAAGCCAAAAGAAATTCCTAAGTGAGCGGACAATTGAGCATTCAATGCGAGTTTTAAGACGCATTTAGGGACTCGCATTTAGCTCCGAAATATGAATGCCAATGAGGAATTGTATTAAAAACAAGTTCTTCAATTACAGAATAAATTCGTACCAACGGTAGCAGTACCACTGTAACCTCTGACTGAAAAACTGATAGTAACCTCTGATTGAAACAACCAATGACAAGTAGGCTACCTTAATACATCTTATAGGAAACAGGAACGGCTCCAGAAACTACAAATTCGAAATAAAAACCTGTAAATATGGCAGAAAAACCACGTTATCAAGAAATATTACTTAAAACACTTGCCGAACGTACGAAGCCAATTTTCCCACCAGTCCACTGTCACTTATTAAAACAAATTCCAATAAATTTTTGATCATTGCTGTCCCCCAATTCCAGACCCGAACAACACAAACTCTCAACATTTGACGGTGAACCAATTGAGAGCAATCAATGTGGTAGCATTGTGAACAATTTTTTACTAGTTCACCCGACTGCTTCCCAGATGTCTTCATTAGCCCCGATGGAATTACTAACCGAATTTGTTATCTAAACACTTCATCGATGGGGAAAGGCGCGGTCTCAAAAGTTGCGAAATCATAATGAGAACGTGTCACACGCCCCATTTGCGCGGTCGTGCAAACAAAGGAGGCATGACACCAGTTACTTATATTTACAGGGTTGGCGGCCCATGTGTGTGCTCGTGTCCCGAAGTTGCTGGAGTGAATGACAGGGTACAGGCGTGCACGAGTACATTTTGAACTGAATATGTTTACTGCATTGGCAATATGAGATTACATGGGGATAGACAGCACTTGAAAAAAAAAGAAAAAAACCTTTACGCGGACATCAACCTTGTGCTCGCAGGCACTAATCTGGGAGACGCCGAACAATGGGCACACGTGCGCCGTCAGGGGCTAATCCACGGCGTTAAGTACACCAACAACATCCGCACACACAAAAAACGATACACAATAGGGGGAAAACTGCGACACTCTCAAGAAAGCTTACCTCTTAACCCTAGCCAACAATAACAACAAAACATACCTCGTACGAAAGATGTAAGCGACACAAGAACAACTAGGTGGAGGCGTGCGCCTTAACCCTTGGCGTGGCTATGAGTAACTGCGAGCTGAATGACGGAAAGTGAAGGCTAAGTCGAGTCGGCTCCGCCAGGCAGCCGCTGACGTTTTGCGGAGATCCGGGATGCGGAGACCGGTCGGCCTTGAGACCCGCGACGACGAGGCGAACTCGATCCCGAAGATTAGGCACTGGTCGGTGTGCCGCGGGCCTACCGACGGACTTCGGTAACGCTGCGTTACCCCCGGACCCTTCCCGGCGTCTTGCACTTTGCAAAATCTCCAGTCGACCGCCCCAAGCTACTGGTCGCTACCCCTTAAATAAACTTCGCCCGATCTCCTGACTGTCCCGCACCTTTCTTACATCTCTCCCTGGGCCCCGGCGATCCCACCACGTGCTCTCTTCGGAGCAGCGACAACGACAGGCAGGAGAAAAGAAAAACAAACAAACGTGGGAAAAGCGGACGGGGTGATTCAGGTACCGAAGCGAGACAAAAAATGGTCGTCCCCCGCTGAGGAATCACTCATGTCGGCCGCCCGAACTAAAAAATTGAGGGCCTCGCTAGCCGTTTGTGACACTACTTCCCCTAAAGAATATTCTACCAGAACATTCTAACCTAGACCAACGACAGGCCACCAGACCTACACACGGCCTCAGCAGGCTACAAACAATACAGGTAATTACAAAAAGTAGCAAAAAGTCCGCAACGAGAGTTAGCGTTCCTGTAGTCGCACAACTCCGATGCATAGTTGAAGCGTGCAAAAATGCACGCGAGCACGGCCCCACAAAAGCTCTTTCAGTAGGCTGTAGTGGGCAAGTTGACACGCCACCAGCTCGGGCACGCAACTGTTCCAGGTTTTCGACACCGTTGGTGCTCACCACTGAGAAACCCTAGGTCCACGTACGCAAAAACACGCCAAACAAAAAACTCCGCACACTACGTTCTCCATGGAAATGAAGAAAACAAACACATCCGCCGCTAAAGCACAATGCACGTGCTTAGAAGATACACGTACGTTACACTGCTCCCAAAAAAGAAAGGAATCGCACTACACAAGAACACTCATCCCCATACACACACAAAAACATTCACCCTACTCCAAAACTCCATTCTCGTGCTTTGAGACACACGCAGCATCACGCTTACAAAGAAAAGAATACAGCATACCCAAACATGCACACTCAAGCTACAGCCCGCTGTCTCAACACAATCGGTCAGGGTTGACTTCTCGGCAAACGGTTCACCTGACCCGTCCCCCGAGGGGGCACAAAGCAGCAGTCACCCAGCTGAATCCTGAACCTCACGTGTGGTGACGTGGCCAGCATGACTGACAGCCACAGGCCCTCATCTCTCTGTCCTGCGGGAGTCTGAACACCGCGAGCGCTGGCTCTACGTCCCTTACGCCTAGCGAGCATCGCCCAATCACGCGCATGTACCAACTGGTATACACAACCTCAGGTTCCGGAACACAGGTGAACACAATCAGCAGCTCGCCACTAAGACGAAACTTCGGGGCCTCTGCCCACTCTTCTCGACGGAGTTTCTGACCCTTACATTATTTTTTTCCCTCTGGCTCAATCTTTCAACGGCTCCTTAGCGGCGCCTCAGTCTTTTCTTTCCAGCCTTGGCTGAAACATGAATTGGCTCTGGGACTGCGCCGCACAGTCTTGTTTCTGTCGAGTCCCGGCTCGAACTCGCTTTGGCTTCTTGACTGCACCTCACAGTCTTTGCTCTCGAACACTGGCTCAAACTCTCCTTGTCTTCTGAACTGCTTCTCACAGTTTTCCCTCGAGAGCTCCAGCTCAAACGCTTCTGGGTGGAATATTTCCACCTTCTGTTCCAACCCTATCTCCTTCCTTCAACTCTCTAGTTCTTCCACTTCCTTCTCCCTTTTCCGTTTTTGTTTGATCTATGCCGAACGTTTCCTCTCCTTCTCTTCGTAATTCTCCCAGAGAATTTGCCTTTCCTCGCTCTAGCACAGCCATGTCCCCCATGGCGCATATGCCGAGCTCCTTTCTCCAGTCCTGTTCAGTACACATGTCTAGCTTCATGTCAAATAATTTCTCTTCGTCACTGGTTAGTCGCCCCGCGTACTCGTAATCCTCATTTCGCCACTCCCACTCACGTGCTGTTTCGCTATTCAACTATGCCAGCGAAAGCGCTCCCCTCAAATCAAACTGTCCTATGCAGAGCAAACTGTCTAATCTTGCCTGTGCTATAATGGTAGCCTTTCTTGGACACTCTAGTTCTAGCTTTCTCTTATCCCGGAGAATTCTATGCGCATTCTGGGGAGAACGTTTTCCCTGCTCTTGTTCGCATTCTTCCACGAATCTCTGCCTTTTCTGCTGTAACACATGCGTGTAACCCTTGATATCTAGTCCGAGCTCTTTTCTCCAATCCTGCTCCATCCAAATATCTAGCTCCCTATCGGATCACGTCTGTTCGATGCTAGTCTGCCGTGCCGCATACTCGTAATCCTCATCACGCCATCCGCGCTCACGTGCTATTTCGCTATCCCACCATGCCAGTAAGTACACTCCCTTCAAGTCTAACACCCGTCTGAGGGAGATCAACCTGTCCAACTTTGCCTGCGCCATGTTGACTAGAAAGGGCTCAGAGTTCGCGGCTACCTCAACTATGAATGAACCTCTGGGGCCCCAGCAACACCGACACGTGGCCGATCAGTCCTGCCATGGACGTCACTCATTGTCACAAACCCCCTTTAGCCAGCTGCGCGCAATAGTTATTTCTATATGCAGGGTGGCCGGCCTGTGCGTGTCGATTGATTGATTCATTGAACAACTTTTTATTTGCCCAGATTTGTCGCTTAGCCGTCGGTCAGGAGTCCTTGGTCCCTGGCGGAAGTCGTGGCCATCTGGAGGAGCCGGGTCTGAATACCTGGTTTCGGAGCTGAGTAGCGCGGTCTCCCACTGCTTCTTCGAATTTATGCTGAGTGCAGGCTGCCCTGCCTTACGGCTTTGGGGGTCATTTCTCCGGAAAGGGCAAGACCTTACTCAGTGATGGTCAGCCCTTTCACCACACGCCTTGCATTTATCTGAACAGAGCCCTGGGTCACACCGCCTGTAAGCCACTGGATTGGGGAAACAATCTGTCTCCAGCCGTCGACACGGTACTTACAGCCATTTGCTTAGTGTCTTGTCTGGGGCTGGGTGTTTGGCCCTTTCCTGTCTATAGTGCTGAACTATGTCTCTGTAGACCACCAGCCTGTCCCTTCATGACCGTCGTATCGAATGCGCGTCTGTGTCAGAAGTTTCGAGATCGGCTCGGTCAATGAAGTCTCGAGCCGCGTCATGCGCACATTCATTCCCGGACAGGCCAGAGTGGGTCGGTGTCCATATCAGTTGTATTCTACTGTCTCGCTCCATACACAAGCCGGATTTTAAAATACGAAACGCCTCGGGTGAGATGCAGCCCCTCGCGTAGTTTAGCATTAGCAGACTTGGAGTCGCTTACTATAACCTTGGTCTTGGAGGACGCGACCATTGTCAGGGCAATGGCCACCTCCTCGCCAACCTTCGGGTACGTCGTCGAGACCGAGCCGGTACCGATGCGATGGCCCTGTCGATTCCCTACTGCTAAGGCCATAGCGTCGCGGCTGGTATATTCGGCGGCGTTCAGGTACATAACGTCCTTGGATTTCGCGTATCTTTTTAGCAGAGCCCTGGCTGTGGCCTGTCGTAGCTCCTTGTTGTGTACCGGATGCATGTCCTTAGGGAGGGAAGGGATATGTATGTGGGTCCCTATCTCCGCTGATATTGCCGCCACTATCATCAACAGCAAGTCAGGGAAGAAATGCCGCGACTATCACCATCAGCGAAGTAGAAAAGAAGACGAGAACTCTCGGGAAAACGCTTGTCCTCACGGGCTCTGGGCTGCAGCTTTGAGTTTAGACGCATTAAATCTTCCTTATAGCCTTGATCGCTAGAAGTACCGAGTGTCATTCGTGACATTTGTGGTGGAGGAGCCGGGGTACACCCCCTTAATGCTGAGTACCCCCTCAAGGCCCCGTAAGCCAAGCCCGATACTGAGTCCGGGCCGGCGAGCCTTCCTCGAAGAGCCCGGTGTCCGCACCAGTCGACGTCTCCAAGGCCAAGCACCGGAATACGGGCAGTTGACGGCGAATCCCAAAAGGACACAGGTGACACGTGCAGTTAGCATGACGTCGCAGTCGCAGCAGACTGACGCGTTCGGGCCTCCGATTATGTTCTGGCCGATCGCGCCCCGTAATCCTGCCCCGTTCTATGGCGAAGACTTCGAGGACGTAGAAGACTGGATTGAGCAGTACGAGCGTGTAGCTCGCCACAATGGTTGGACGGAAGACCAGTGCCGCAAGAGCGTCTACTTTTCTTTGGAGAAGACTGCTCGCATCTGGTACAATAACCACGAGGCGGGCCTGAAGTCATGGGAGTCCTTCAAGGAGGACCTTCGGCGAGCCTTCCCTAACCGCTTTCGACGTCAGATGGCCGAGGAACGTTTAAGAACCCGGGCCCAAGGGCCTACCGAAAGCGTGACGAGCTTCGTGGAAGACGTTCTGCAATTGAGCACACGGGCGGATCCGCTGGCCACTGAGGAAACCAAGGTGCGGGCACTTATGAGAGGCGTGAGGAGCGACATTTTTGGAGGGCTCGTTCGCCATCCACCGACAACTGTCGATGAGTTTGTGACGGAAGCCACCAACATTGAACAGGTGCTAGCGGCGAGGAGTAACCATTACCACAGGTTAGTGGCTTCCCTCACAATTGCTGCTTGCACTACTACTTCTCGCCTCGACCTGAACACCAATAATGATAGTTGTCTCCGCGAGATCATCCGCGGCGTGCTCCAAGAGGAGCTACAAAAGCTGTTCCCAATGCGCGAGCGGCCTGCTTCAGTATCGGTTGCGGAGGCTGTCAGAGAAGAAGTGCGGCGGACCTTTGCACCCATAATTCCGGTCGACGTTGTCCCCCAACGTCCCTCTGTGACGTACGTCGCGCCGGCTTCCCAGCCGCCCTCGTCAGTCGCCGCTCCTTACTCAAACCTGGTACCACAGCGGGTGGCCGGTGAGTCGTCGAATATTCCCCCGCCGGGACCACAGCAGCTCCGCCCGCGAAAAACGGATGTCTGGCGAACACGGGACAACCGACCACTCTGCTTCCACTGTGGGGAGCCAGACCACACCTTTCGCCGTTGCCCCTACCGTGAGCTTGGACTTCCAGGGTTCCGTCCAAGCGATCCGTGCCCACGTTACGGTCAGAAACCCCGCGAAATCGAAGAATACCTTCGACGCTCAACGCCGCCGTTATCAGCCGTTCCTCGTGGACCCCGTTCGCCGTCGCCCCGTCGCCCACCTTCGCCTCTCCGCTCGTCTCGCCGCGAAAGCCTTTCGCCCGTACCTCGCCGGGAAAACTAAGTACGGCAACGCCTGGAGGTGGTGTTGCCGACGACGAAAGCCATCAAGAACCTCCGCAAACGCCGCGAAGCTCCCACTCCGACTCCCGCAACCCTTTCATCCGTACTGCGGCGCCATCGAACAACCTGTCGATCACTATAGACGGCTACGACGCGACGGCGCTCATTGACACTGGTGCTGATTACTCCGTTCTTAGCGGTAGGCTTTCCCGTCACCTACGTAAAGTGATGACAGCGTGGGATGGCCCGGATATACGTACCGCCGGAGGACACCTGGTGACGCCTGTTGGACTGTGCACTGCCCGCGTCGAGATCCACGGAGAGCCATGCCCTGTGAAGTTTGTCGTTCTGGAGAAATGCTCCCGAGACATCATTCTAGGTATGGACTTCCTCTACGAGTATGGTGCCGTCATTGACCTGGGCTCGAACAGCCTCACGCTGCGGATGCCGGATGCACCACGGAGTCACTCCTCGCCACGTTTCGCCTCGGCCAGGGTGTTAGAGGAGCACGTGAAGCTGCCTCCGCTGGCCAGTGTTTTCTTGCTGGTGCAAGTTGACACGTTCCCAGACGGGGAAGCACTCTTAGAAGGAAGTATCCAGCTTCTTCTGGAGAAGGGAATAGGGGTCGCCAGAGGCCTACTGCGGCTTCAAAATCGATGCGCAGAAGTTCTGGTGACAAATTTTCGAAACGAGTCGCAGCACCTGACCAAGGGCATGGCCGTAGCCCACGTGGAAGGCATCGCGGAAATCTCAGCTGTTGACGTGGTGTCCGACGCCGATACATCGTCTCTGCCGGAAACGGCAGCAAGTCTGGAACTCGACGTGAACTCAAAACTTTCGGGTCAACAAAGGAGTGAGTTGCTTTCACTGCTCGACGAATTTCGTCACTGCTTTGCTACGCCGTCCGGAGTTGGCCGAACCACCGTTGCTAAGCACCGGATTTTGACTGATGACGCCGCACATCCAACTCGCCAACCGCCGTATCGAGTTTCGCCCAAAGAACGAGAGGCAATACAAACCCAGGTGAAAGACATGCTCAAGGACGATGTCATCCAACCGTCTAACAGTCCCTGGGCTGCACCAGTGGTGCTTGTAAAGAAGAAGGATGGGACACTGCGGTTTTGCGTAGATTATCGGCGGTTAAACAAAATAACGAAGAAGGACCTGTACCCGCTTCCACGCATCGATGACACTCTCGATCGGCTCCGCCATGCCCGCTTCTTCTCGTCAATAGACCTGAAGAGTGGGTACTGGCAGATTGAGGTTGACGAGCGGGACCGAGAAAAGACGGCCTTTATTACCCCAGATGGGCTCTATGAGTTCAAAGTGATGCCTTTCGGTCTATGTACAGCACCAGCGACCTTCCAGCGTGTAATGGACACCGTTCTCGCCGGCCTTAAATGGCAGACGTGCCTCGTTTATCTCGATGACGTCGTCATCTTTGCAAGTACGTTCGACGAACACTTACGACGACTTAGAGAGGTACTGAAGGCTCTAGAAACTGCCGGCCTTACGCTCAATCCAAAAAAATGCCGGTTCGCGTACGATGAGCTGAAGTTCCTAGGCCACATTGTTAGTAGTGCAGGTGTAAGTGCTGACCCAGCGAAAACAGCCGCGGTTCGCGCCTTCCCAACACCGTCTGACAAGCCGGCAGTGAGAAGGTTCCTGGGTCTGTGCGCTTACTATCGCCGCTTCATTAAGAACTTCTCCCAGATAGCTGCCCCACTGACTTACCTTACAAAAGAACGGGTCCCGTTCGAGTGGAATGAAGAACAACATCGCGCATTCGAGGACTTAAAATCCGCTCTGCAAACGACGCCCGTCTTAGGCCATTTTGACCAGGAGGCTGAAACTGAAGTTCATACCGATGCAAGTAGCGCGGGACTTGGTGCTGTGCTCATCCAAATGCAGGATGGAGCTGAGCGAGTCATCGCTTACGCGAGCCGTACGCTAACCAAAGCGGAGCAAAACTATTCAACCACCGAAAAGGAGTGCCTTGCAGTCATTTGGGCAGTTACAAAGTTTCGTCCCTACCTGTATGGTCGTCCATTCCGTGTAGTCACAGATCATCATTCACTGTGCTGGCTTGCCAACCTGAGGGACCCATCCGGACGACTCGCTCGTTGGGGACTACGCCTTCAAGAATTTGATTTTTCCATCATTTACAAGTCGGGCCGCAAACACAGTGATGCGGACTGCCTGTCTCGGGCCCCCGTGGAAAGCGCTCGGCCGGAAGTCGATGATGACGACGCCTTCCTGGGAGTGCTACATGGCTCTGATATGGCCGCACTGCAACAACAGGACCCTGAGCTTCAAAAACTTACGGCATACCTTCAAGGCCAACAAGTTGACCTTCCCAAAGTTTTCTCCCGTAACGTGTCCTCGTTCAGTCTTCGACAGGGCGTCCTCTACAAAAAGAGCTTTGACTCAAACGGCAGGTCGTGGCTTCTCGTTGTGCCAGACAGCCTTCGCGACGAAATCATCGAGGCTTCTCATGACCACCCCACCGCCGGACATCTCGGATATAGCCGCACACTAGCCCGGATACGAGAAAAGTACTACTGGCCTCGTCTTCCGAAATCGGTCCGTCACTACACGCAAACATGCCGAGAATGCCAGAGGCGGAAGAAGCCGCCAACAAAGCCGGCCGGATTCCTACATCCTATCCAGCCCCCACTAACAGCTTTCGAACAAATTGGCATGGATCTTCTGGGCCCATTCCCCATGTCCAACTCAGGCAATCGGTGGATTGTGGTAGCAACGGATTACTTAACCCGCTTCGCAGAGTCTAAGGCGCTGCCACTCGGAACAAGCGCTGAAATAGCGAAATTTTTCATCGAGTCAATTGTTTTGCGGCATGGGGCTCCCAAAGTGTTAATAACTGACCGTGGCTCGGCGTTCACGTCGAAACTGACGCAGGACATACTCCGCTTGAGTAACACCAGCCACCGTCGAACAACGCCGTACCATCCCCAAACAAATGGACTTACAGAGCGCCTCAATAAGACAATGACAGATATGATAGCCATGTACGCAGACGTCGAGCACCGAACTTGGGACGAAGTGCTCCCATTCGTGACCTTTGCGTACAACACCGCGATCCAAGAAACGACGGGATTTTCTCCATTCTATTTGGCGCACGGCCGGCACGTAAACACCATGCTCGACGCAATGTTGCCCCACTTGCCCAGCGACCAGACCCACGAAGATGCGGAAGTTGTCTCACAGCGCGCTGAGGAAGCACGACAACTCGCAAGGATCAGGATTCAAAATCAACAATCCATCGACGCTAACCGCTACAACCTCCGTCGACGAGAAATACATTTCACCCCTGGTGATCGAGTTTGGGTTTGGACACCGGTACGGCGCCGTGGTCTGAGCGAGAAGCTTATGAAGCGGTACTTCGGCCCCTATACAATACTCCGCCGCATTGGTGACCTCAATTATGAAGTGAAACCTGACACAGCGCGCACAGCCTCCTGTCGAAGGCCAAGATCCGAAGTGGTACACGTCGTGCGGCTCAAGCCTTACTACGAACGTTGAGGCACGGACTACGCACCCACGTATAGAACTGGAAGTGTTCCGTCTTGCAGATGTTGATCCGCGTTGGACAATGTCATTTCGCTTTCCGTAGCATCGAGTCGATGCCCTCTCAGAAGGGGGGGAGTAATGCCGCCACTATCATCAACAGCAAGTCAGGGAAGAAATGCCGCGACTATCACCATCAGCGAAGTAGAAAAGAAGACGAGAACTCTCGGGAAAACGCTTGTCCTCACGGGCTCTGGGCTGCAGCTTTGAGTTTAGACGCATTAAATCTTCCTTATAGCCTTGATCGCTAGAAGTACCGAGTGTCATTCGTGACAATATTTCAACTTTCGCGCCTTGCGCTCCTCTGTGGTTTATGTTGAGAGAATCTAGTATTGCCCTTCCTGTCTGACTCTTAGAGAGCCATTCCTTTTGGTAGGTTAGCTGGGTTTCTATGAGCTCACTAAGGTTGTTATGGAGGCCGAGCGCTTCAAAGCTTGCGTTCGATGCAGGTACAGGTATACAGAGGGCTTGTTGGTGCGCTCTCCTTATCATAGTGTTTATTTTGTTCTCCTCATCCCGCGTTAGCTTCAGGTGAGGGGTAACTTTCGTGATTCTATTTAAAACCAAAGCCTGCACCAAACTTATTAGGTTATACTCTTTCATTCCGTGGTGCCTGTTAGCGATGCGCGAGAAAAGCCGAATTGCTTGATGGACGCTTTTTTTTCAGCGGGCCCATGGTTTCTACGTTGCGCCCATTGGCCTGAATTCTGAGGCCCAGAACCCTGATGCTCTGAACTGTAGGAATACGCCCAGTAGCACGTGCAAAAAGGTGAATGTTTGCAGTGATGATGATGATTAGTATTATTAGTGGCTTTCCCTTTGATTCGGGGCGTTGGTTGTCAGCAACCGACTTGCCTGTTTTATTACGTTTGCTTGATCTACTCTAAGCTAACCTATAGATTCGCTTGTTCCCCCCATCTCTCCGTCTTGTCTGTTTTAAACTCATCGCCCCCACACCCCTTTTTTCTCCCTTCGCTCTTCTAAATTCTCATCCGTATGATTACTCTGCCTGCACATCCACCCCTTCCCTGCTTTTCTTCCACTACCACTCCAGTTGCCTCTTTGCCACCTCGATGGCCTTGAAGTTGAGGTTCCCCCTCGCCCCAAATCCCAAAGCCTCCGGCAGCTTCGTTTCCCCCTTACCCCGCGGTGGCCGTATTTCTGTGCAGCTGCTCACAATATGGTTTATAGTTTCCCAATTACTGCCGCCGCATGCACACGTTTCAACCTGCTGCCTGTAGCTACCCGTGTATGCCCGGGTTCTCAGCCACCCTGCCCGTGCCTCGAAGAGCAACGCACTGCCTCTCGTATTGCCATAGAATCCATCCTTCTTAATTCCCCGTTTCTCTGCCCTATACGTCTCTGGGTTTATTTCGCTTCTATTCTCTGTGCCCACTTCGTCGTCTCTGTTGCCTTTACCTACTTTTTAACTATTGTGTAAACCCCGCTTTCATCTACCGACTTTCCGTACCACTTGGTCAGCTGTCTGGTCCTACGTCTCCACCGTGTGTCTACGCTCCTCATATACGGGTGCTTAAACACCCTCGCGGCCCATTTTTTGTCCTCCATGTAACGAAGTCGCTCCTCAAACTTTATGTTGCTCTGCGCCTCGCTCGGCTCGAAAAAACGACCAGCCCCTATCCCCTTGTACCGCTTCATTTGTAGTTTTACTGTGGGCCCCTATGGCCAATCTGCCTACCGCCCTCTGATTTAGTTCCACGCCGGCTTTGGTGTCTGGCTTCAGACTCCCCTTCCCAGACTCCCCTTAACACCTCGTATTGGCTGTATCCCCAGAGTGCTGTATGCTTCCTTATAGCCGCGTTTTGTCTTCCTTTCGTCTTTCGGTGAGCCTTATGCGCCTCCGCGTAATCTTTGCTGTTGTCCAGCCATACCCCTAAATATTTATACTCTTCCACTAATTGTATTTCGACTTGCCGCCCTGATACTTTTTTGTGCTCCTCGCCGTCATTAAAGACCATGATCCCCGATTTTTCTCTGCCAAAGGATAGCCCTAGGTGCGTCGCTTCTTCACCCCATATATCCATCAATCCCTGCATACATGTCCGGTTGTCCGCCGTCAACAATATGTCGTCTGCATACATTAGGTACAGGTTCGAGTCGATTTTGCGCCCTCTGGTGGTCGGACGGTATATAAGCAGCTTCGATTTTTGTGGGGAGCAACTCAAGCCTGTCGGTTCTACATACCCCTGTACAGCCTCAATCGCCCGTTGTAGAGTGTCCTGTTCATGGCCGTCGCTATCCCCGGCCGTCGCTATCCCCGGCTAAGTACTATCTCCATCATCTGTTTGATTCTTGTGGTTTCTGATTGTTCTACGTCTGCCGAGGTAGCTTTGCTACCGCCGTTTTCCCCGTTAGTCCGCGGAGCTGCGCTGTTGGAGATCGCGGTAGCCCAGCTCACCTTGCTTTGTGGGTTTCCACTCTGTGGAAAGTTTCCGCTACGAGACGTAGACCTTGATCGATGCCCCGAGTCCTGGCGGCCCACAGAACTGGGGCTTCGGCGTCGAGACTTCGATCTCGACCGGTGCTGTCTCCCAGTGGAATCACCTCGGACAACAGTTGCGCGGCTTGAGTCCTTCCGGCTCTGTCTCTCGTGAAGACTGAGACGCGGGAAGGAGCTGGAACCATCACGCCTATCGCCTAACTTGTCCTACTTCTTGCTGTGCTTGAGTATGGACGAGGTGTCCCCACGTCGGTCGCAGTGTTTTCCCTTCTCGTTGTCCTCTTGGCTTTGTTTCTTTTCCCACTGTCGTTTTTTAATAAAGTAGGGAGTAGAAAATTGTTGCGGGCATTCTTTGTCACCGGTGGGATGATCCAGTCCACACAGAGCCCATTTTGTCTCGCACGGATGGTTTTCTGGTGGGTTTTTACTGCCACAGTTTTTGCATACCTTGCTGTCTGGTATGTTGCACACATCGGACCGATGTCTCACTCTGCCGCATGCGTCGCATACCTCATGCTGCTTCTTGTGCAGGAAGCATCTGTACTCGGCTCCGCGATAATAGGCGTATTGGGGTACACTATCGCCTTCGAAAGCGATGATGACCGAGTTGTAGGGCCCATCCTTCTTGCTAACTCAGCCAAGCTAACCCTACTTCGAACATCGTCGCACCGAGGAACGGCGGCGACGGCCGCCTCCCCACCTTGACTCACGGGTGACCATCCCCGGCGCACCGGAGTCACAAAATGGAGGGCGTCGAAATGGAAGGTGAGCCCATCTCGCCAGAATAAATTACGGAGGAGGCACGCCGGCTCACAAGCCATCGTCGACGTGCACTCGCGCGATCACTAACATGAACCTAACCTCTCGGGGGCAAGACTCTGGCCGCGCCCGGTCAACGAACCACAGGCCACGTGCACAACAGCAACTGCGCAGACAACGGCGAACGTCTCGCCAACCGCACCTGCCCAAGGAAGACATAAAGATCGTGCTGCGGCCAAAAGAAGCAGTGGACGTGACCAAGATCAGCCTCGCTGGTCTGCGCGACGGCGTGTTAAACGCGACTGGCGTCGCATGCGAGGACGCGGAAGAAGACGTCCTCCGCACCCACCCCACCAAGAACATCATCGTTGCAAGTACCGGCTGCATGGAGCGGGTAGAGTAGTACAATGCAATCAAAGTCCTCCGCATCGGACAGAAGACCTATGAGGTATCCGCGTACGTGGCACCACCGGAAAACACCGCCAAAGGGGTGATACACAAAATCCCTGAATATGAAAGTGCCGAAGCCATAACGAAGTCTCGTGTGCGTGTGGACGTGTGCCAAAGTTCATGGAGTGAATGAGAGGGTACACGGCTGCACGAGTAAGTTTTAAACAAAAGACTTTTACTGCATGCTAAAGACGCATAGATTACATGGGAACATACAACTCTTGACGAGGAAAATAATTACGCCCACCTCCCCTCGCGGGAACCCTGGTGTATGCGACGCTGAGGGGGGTTCAAGCGCAAACGGAGAGCAACCGTCGACCGAAAGGCCGGCGGAGAGCGGCACACCGGTTATATGCGCAGCGCGCCCGAAAGAGAGGAGACAGCGGAGAGAGTGCCGTGGCTATGACGCAACACAATACAACACAATCCACTTTATTCTAATCCAATCCAAATACAATTCAATCCAAGTCAAGCCAAGCCAAGCCAAGCCAAGCCAAGCCAATCCAATCCAATCCAATCCAATCCAATTCAATCCAATGCCCCTATCGGAGAGGAGAGGGGGAGAGTGGCTGGGGACAACAACGGACGCACGCAGAAAGGACACGGCCGCCGAACAGAGATGCTCTGAGCGTCACATCTAAAACCCAAACCTTTACGTGGACATCAGTCCTGCGCGCGCAGGCACTCAGCTGGGGCGCTAAGAGATTATTACAGGCGCGGAGCGGACACCGCAATGTGCGCACGCGCGCGCTGGGCAGCTAGCGCAGGGCGTTAACTAGACAAGCGGCAACCAAAAAAACCAATACACAATGGGGGGAATGCACAGACACACTCTCGGGAAAGCTTACCGCTTAAACTTCGCCAACAACAATAACAAAAACATAGGACGTACGAAAGCTGTAATCGACACGAGAAAAACCAGGAGGAGGCATATGTCTTAACTCTTGGGGTGGGTCTTGGTAACCACGAGCTCAATGACGGAAAGTCACGGCGAAGTCGACCCCTCTTCGCCGCACAGCCGCTTACGTATTGCGGGAACCCAGGGTGCGGAGTCTGGCCGGCCTCGAGAACCGCGACGACGAGGCGAACTAGATCGCGTAGATGAGGTGCTGGTCGTTCCGCCGCAGTCCTACGGACCGAATTAGCTAAAGCCGCGTCCCCCCAGACCCTTCATGCCGTGTTAAACGATGAAAAATCTCAAGTCAACCACCTAAGGTACCGTTCGCAACCACTTATATAAACTTCGCCCGATCGCCTGACTGTCCCGCACCTTTGTTACCTCTCTCTCTGAGCTTCACCGACACCTCCGCATGCCCTCTTCGGAGCAGCGACTCGTAGGAAAGTTTTACACGTGTCTGCATACCAAGCTGCCTGCTTACCAAGCAAGCCCACTCGCCGACGCCAAAGACATGCACGCGTCGTTTCGCTTTGGCGCGTCAAGTGAGGTGAAAATGCGTCTATAGTTGGCAAATACCAGCTTTGCTCGAAGCGGGATGGGTGAATTAAAACCTTCAAGTCTGGTTTTAGTTCTACATTGCATATCAAGTCTGGTATTGGAGGCATTGCATAAAACTATTTCACACTTGCCCTTTGTTTTCAGCGTTTGCTCTTTTTCCTCTAGTCGTGCTTCGGCTAATTTCATTAAACACGTATTGCACATATCGCACCTATTCACTCTGAGCTGTGTGTGTTCTTCTTACATAACCTCGGGGAGTCATCTGTACGGCTATTACCACTGCTGGCCATGGTGCCCACACGGTGGCCAATAAACCTTCGCGAGGTGCCCGCTCTCAGGATGAGTTTCTTTCTCGGGTACGTGAGGCAACAGGTGTGTTTGGGATTTGTATTACGTTATTTTCGCTCTCGCTGTAGAAGGAAAAATACAAGGAAATTCAAAATACAAGAAAATTCAAGGAAATATACAATACAAGGAAATATAAATATAAGAAAATATAATACAAGGAAATATAAAAATACAAGGAAATTTAAGGCAATGTGAGCAGCACTATCATTTTTGGTATACCAAACTATAGCTGAATTGAGTGAAGAATTTGCGTATCCAGTGTTGCGCAATTACAAAGACGCATATTTTTTATATAATTAGCATATATTTGAGTACAAGTTGCAAATGCATTTACAGACTGTTCGCAGGTTACGTGTCATTGCAAAGTGTGTGTACTGTTTCCCTTATCACCTGCACAGGTCTACAGCAGGAATATAGGTCATCTCTGCCATCAATACGAAGTGAACTAGCCAGCTTCATTCGTCATACCACACATGGTGTAAGCACTACATGGCACAGGACGTCATAGATCCTGCCCTCACACGACTCATAAAAATGGCCTAGCCAACTGTTTCCAAGTGTTATTTAGTTGTAATAATGACTCCCAGCAGTGCATATGGCTGCCTGATTGATGCTTCTGGTTGGTATGGCAAATCCATTCCATCTTTTGAACCTTGCAATTGAATCCGCTAATTGAACGCAAGTCCCGCCAATCAAGAAGCCGTGGCAACTGAAAAGCATATCGTTGACACAAGGAATAGACTGTTTTTTATCTCTGACGTGCCCCATCTCGTCAAAACCACTCACAACAGCGTTCAGTCTCTAAACTCCACTCCGAATTAGTGTTGCTGTTAGCACTTATATTGTGAAACAGTACATCCACGAATACCCTTTGACAATGCGAAGACTGCCACGGTAAGAGGTCGTGCAAAATGGTATTGTTTATCACCGTTCGTGTCGCGTGCTGTTGGTGTGGTGTAGATGGAAGAAAAGCATGTGGGCATCTACGTTGTAAAATTCTCTCATAACATCTTCAGCAAGGAGGGCTCTCTTGCAAAACTTTAGAAGTTCGTCGGTACTTAGTGTAACCCCTCAACGGGGAAAACTTCATTCGGGTGTTTTTTTTCCGGACAATTGTGTACTCGCATCGTTTTAAATATATGCACCTGTTGTAAGTGCAGTGTATGCTGACTGTGTAGTGTGGTGGTCCTTTTCCGGACTATTTGCTTCAGACGAAGCACAGCTTGCTAATATACGCAGTGCTGCCATGATGTGCCTCGTAAATAAAATTTCACTGTATTTCTTCTGGGTGTAATAGGGAAGATAAAATGTATAAGGCCATGTTGAATGCACATAATCCGTGTAATCCCCGAGCATATAGGCGGCAAAGACATTTTTACCCTTTTTCATAGCTAGTGGTAGAATGCGTAACATGCCTGGTGTAAAGTGTACTGTAGTAGTTCCTCACTGTCTGGTGCCTGATTGTGATGTGCAAAGCATAGTAATGTCAAGCCCAGTTGCGCGTATGTGGGCGTCATTGTTGAAATTGTGTTCGAATGAGTGTTCGAAATGACAAAAATGTGGCACGTGGTCCCGCAAATGTTTTCGTGTTACCATATAGCAGTGTAATGTGCCGTCGCCATTGTCTCACATACAAGAAGCATAAACTGTTTCCATGTTTCTTAAATTAGACTGTGCGTGGAGTGGAACCTGTCGTTTAAGTATGTGCACAGACATAAAATATCCCCTCCTGACTCTTCACCTTTACTCTGAAGGCAACGCTTCGGTAAGCTAACCTGTTTTTTTTTTTTTGAAAATTCCACCCTTACAAAGAACCAATAGGAAGTTCATTTATTTCCTCGTAACATTTTTGCGCGTGCATGACCAAACAAATGTGATTTCTGTTGCATTAGTGCTATTCATTTGCCGTTGCCCAGAAGCAATATACCTCATTGAAGTTCGAATAAGCAAGCAATTAAATGCCGCGGGGCGCAAGTGTTTCCGTTCTTCCACATCTTAACTGGAGATATTGCCACACTAAAAATTACCTGCAGACATTGCGGTCGTCAACGCTTGCAAATGTCCCAGTGTCTACATTTTGTTCTGGTTGATATTTGTGTATGAGTGCACCAGCGAACACAGTCTGAGGGTTTCGTCGGCAAAGTAAAACTGTGGATCGCTGATTCTTCAGGGTTCTCAGCGTTTTAAATTACCATGAGGATAAATTCGTTGTGGTTGTGTTATCTTTACTTGTGCATGTTGTTTCATTCCTAGAAACGTGTTTCCTTCTCACTACTGTTGTTATTGTCTCGGTTGTAGTGTAATACCCATGGTAAATATTATATGTGTATTGCAAAGAATGATAACAATTTGTACTTGTCGTTCTGTATAGTACCATGCAGTAAAAATACCTAATTTACGGCGTGTCTCTTCTATGTGGCCTGACAAGATGTGAACACGGGACAGAATTTATAACCGGCCGTAAACAGTATTGTAAATTGCAAGTTAAAATTTCCAAAAATTTTTTTCTTTTAAAAGCATGCGGGCACCAACGCTAACCAAGATATATTCAAAGAAACGCCAACTACTGTATGAAATATACTTAATACCATAACGATACCAGTAGCTATGTGCAGCTGTTTCAAGTCATTCAAACTATCCGCTAATATTGGTATCGGCGAAACAGAAGCCGAAAGTGAACAGTTGTGTGTCCACCCGCTTGGTGCCTCAGTCAATTCGGCCGCTTGGCTCTATGGAAGTATCTTCTCTTACTAGTCTTTATGATACAGATGCGTTGGTTTCACAAGGGGTCAGGAGCACCACCTGGACTCGGATAACCTTTCCTCGGCAGGGAACAGTTCTATCGGCCAGACGCGCATCCCGGCCTCGCCAGACGAAAGATGACAGTTTAAAAGCATTCTCGTGGCAGTGTAATTTACATGTCAAACATAGCGTAAGCTCAACCAGCACGAAAGCAAGCACAAGCTGCGGCCCGCTGCGGGGCTATTCTTCTGCCCTTGACTTTCGATGAAACACGTTCCAGTGAAGGGGGCGGACGAATTGGCCAGCTTGCAGGAGTAAAAACGCAGTAGCGACTTTTGGATTTTTGTACTCGAGCCTTGACATCAACAATGTCCAAATTAGATGACTGTCACGTTTGCAGAAAGAACGCCGTTCCGGCTGTTCCTTCAAAAACCACAAAAGAGTTACCTTTACTGTTCCACCTCCCCTAATAGAATGCTGGCGTTCCTCCGTTCCCCCGATAAGGAATTAGTTTTAGGAACACCGTTCCTTGGAACTCCCTTTCGTACAACCCTGAGCAAAACAACAATTTGCGGCTAATTGGTGTTGGTACAAACTGTTCACGCTGATGACCATAATAATATGAAAACCGTAATAGGCAACACATCATGGTGGTGTAAAAATGGCATTGCCCGTGAATTTTGCAAAGTGCCAATCAAAGTGACCAACCCGCAGCATTTCAGTGCGTTGGCATGCTAGTAGGATGGGATTCTTAATCGGACTTCTTTACGCGAACATCAAAGCGAGTTGGAAAGATTATGGTCCTTAAAACAAAGCTTGCTTATTTTATGCAAGGACAAGCCCAACAGAAGAGTGACGCTAACGCAAGCGCAGGCTGATCGTACTCTATGTGGAAGCCACCGCGGATGGACTTCAGGAATAAATGCAAAAGTTTTGGAGCCTCGAATCAAAAGGAGTTGAAAGCAAGACCAACGACTCAATGAACCATGACCGCACAATTGAAGGGTTCGAGAATAGAAGATTCAAGCTTGCAGACAGATATTCAGTAAGTTTACCTTGAAAAGAAAACGTCAAATTGAATATTAATTACGACATCACGAAAAAGAGGCTGATGCAGCTAACAAGAAGATCAAGCAAAAATGGAGATACGCTCATTCGCTACGACAACGCAATGACGAATGTAGAAGAAAGGGTCCAAGGTGAAAAAGAAAGGCTCGCAGCGCTTTGCTACGATATGCCACACCAAGCCGCCATTCGAGAATACAAACCACCACAGTCCGAGTCATGCTCGACACGTCACATTGCTCAACAAAAGGAAAGTCTGTGAATGGCTACTTGTAAAAAGGGCCAATTCAGAATGAGAACGTAATATCACTGCTGATAAGCCTTCAGAAACTACAAAGTGGCGATCATATCACACTTCAAGAAGCATTCTTGCTGGTTTTTTTCATGAAGATAGACATGCCTTAGATTCTTGTGATGGAAGAACGACGACGAAGGCAATATGGCAGATGAGAGGGAAACATACCACGTGACCAGAGTAACGTTTGGAACAACACGGAGCACGGCCCCACTAGCAGCCACAATCAATCCCCTTTGAAGACAATGAAAACCTAACATTCTGACACGGTGAACAAGCGGCTGAAGGCTATTTACGTTGACGACGTGCTTTTGGGTGCATCAACGATAGATGAAGCCAAACAATTGTACAAGGAGGCAAAATAACTGTTTTGGAGCCCATCAAAGAACCTCAAAAAATGGACATAATACTACGATAAAATGAACAAAATATTTAATAAGGACGAAAAGTATGCAATGCACGAGATGGTCTGATCAAAAGAAATAAGGATATTGCTCTGGATGGTGTAGCACCACTCAGAAGACAAGCTATCTTTCCAGTAGAGCAAAGGGCGTCACCAATAGAAAAAAGTTTTTTTGACAAGAAAAGCCGTGCTGCAGTCTACGGCAAGAATATTTCACCCGTTTGGGTGTTTATCGCCAGTCACCGCCAGAGAGAAAGCAGCATTTCAGAAGTTATGGAAGTTAGCAGAGGCCTGGGGCGACCCCCTACCTGCAGAATAAATGGAAAAGTGAAAATTCTTGTTTCAAGATAGACCGAATCTAAAACACTTTAAAGTGTCCCGATGTTATGGCCATAAAGAAAAAACTTCGTGACCAGGACTCTACGTGTGTTTGCCGATGCAAGTCCTGTTGCAGAAGAGCCGGCGGTGTACATCGTCCTTGCTTACAACGACGGGTCAAGAGAAGTATAACTAATGGCAGCAAAAAGCAGAGTGGCTCCTAAGAAAACTCAAACGTTAGCAAGGCTAGAGCTTCCGGGCGGCGTGGTGGCTGCTAGGTTGGTCGAATACATAAATAAGCATTACATCGGAAGACTCGAGAAAACTGTCTTTTGGATTCACTATATGGTAATCCTACATTGGATAAAAGAAAGCAGTAATAGACAGCCATAGGTAAAAAACCGGGTGCCGGAAATACGAAGAACGACGAAGGCCGACTGCTGGTTGTTCGTGCAGTGGGAAAATAACCAGGCGGACCTTGTGACACGCGCGATCAGCGCGAAGGCCTTGATAGGTTCAGATCGGTGGTGGAGAAGCCCATGCTGGATGACTGCACCTGCCGTCAACAACCAAGAAATCGCCAAGCTAAGCACTGCTTCACAAATGAAAGAAAGCGCCCAATGTAATCAATGTTGAGCACATCCACCTACACAGTGCGTGATGCAGATAGAACTTAATAGTTCATATGACCGCATAATACTCGTCACTGCTTCGGTTTTTGGATTCTAAAATCGTCTGAAAAGAAAACACCAACACGGGCCGTTAAGTCAACTGAGATAGCCCAGATAGAAACCTACTGGATAAAGCAAGCAGAATCAACTATTATTGAATTAAGTCCAAGCAAGACAAAGAATAAGAGAAAAATAATTTCACTGCGTGGAATTGAAGTATATTCGGGTGATGAAGAGGGGCTTCGGTACAAAGGACGACTAAAGTATAGCTAACTACCTTACCGGCATCTAATTGTGTTGCCTAAAGGAGATTTTGGGTACTAAAAAGACGTCAGGTGGAGAAGAAAGTTGCGAATAAAGGCATTGTTTGAAAAAGGCAGAACCTGAGACCTCTGACACAAGCTACGCTACCATTTCCAGCAGTTGAGTAAATTTCATTTGTTAGATGCGATGCATCTCGTGCTCGGGGCTGTGTCTCTCCATCCCTCGTTTGTCCGCCGTCCACACCCCTACTGCGCAGGCCTTGCCAGCAATTGCTGATGATGATTGTGGCAGGATGCTCCTAGGGATTAGCCAAACAAAGAATCCATCACGTGACAGCTTTGCGTTCAACCAGCGTCGTCATCATCCCACAGGGGAACCCTGAGTACCAGACACCCACTGCTTATGCCTGACCAGGCACCGCTGATGATGATTGTGGCAGGATGCCCCTAGGGATTGGCCAACCAAATACTCCTTCACAAGATAGCTGCGCGTTCAACCACCGTCATCATCTTCTGAGTATTATGCGAGGCATTCCTTCTCTCCTCTCCGATTCTCATCTCCTGTCCAGCATTCCTGCTCTCCTCTCCGAAGCTCCGCTCCTCTCGTGAATGCGCAACGAATGGCAACACCTGCGGCTCCACGCGCGATAATGCGAAGCAGCTTATTGTTAGAGACGCGACGGCAGCCGCTGCATAATCCGCGGGGGGCGCCACTGTAGCTCCGTGGTATAAATGACGCGCGCGCGCGCGCGCCCCGCTACCCTCATTCTCCTCCCGCTACGCCGCGATCGAACTGAAAACTAATGGGAACTTGAGTCGACGACAAGGCTGCTTAGCATACTACTCAGGGTTACCCTAAGGAAGGTGGCGAAATTTTTTCATTCCTAAGGGCCCGGAGTATTACCGGAGAAAGAGGTAATATGGAACAACAAAAAATAAAAAAACTGGAATGAGTCCGAAGTGACGGCGTATGTGGAGTTTTGCACAACTTCATAAAAGTAAAAATGATCACAAGTTTTACGAAGGAAGAACAAAAAAGGAAATAAAAACGAAGGGAATAAACACTTATGTGAGAGGAAGTACGCCGAAGTTTTACATCTAAAGAAGTGACAATTACAATAAAGAAGTGTCAAAGGATACTTAGCCACTAAAAATAGGTGCTGGTGACTTTGCAGGAATACTACACGCCCGAGAGAACGACGGGCAGGTCAAAGTGTATGTCATCATTTGCACCTGTGCTGTCTCAAGGGGTGTACATTTAGAGTTCGTACCCAACACGTCCACCGACAATTTTTTGCAAGCGTTCCGACAGTTTGTTGCGACAAGAGGTACACCAGCAGTAGTCCACGGATAGTGCAAATACATTCAAGAAAGCAGCGAAAGACGTCAACAGAATGATTCAAGCTGTCCAGGACGAGACAACGCAGGATTACTGCTCTGCACGCAAGATTCAGCGAAATACCATCCTGGAGTGCACCCCTTGGTGGGGAGGCTTTTACGGACGCCTAATACGGAGCCTCAAAATATGAATCAGGAAGTTAATAGGAGAAGCAACAATATCCTTAGAAGAACTTGGGAGAATAATCACCCAAGTAGAAAGCCGGCTAAACAACCGTCCTCTTACCTACGTGCACGGTGAACCTGACGAATTCCTGCCTATAACACAGGAGGTTGTGATTGGAGGAAGAATAAAACTTCATGAGGGAGGAAGGTGGAAACAAAGCCCGAATATCCAAACGACTTCAGAAAGCTGGTTTCGTACCATTAGACCTTCGTGGAATAGATTGCACCGGGAGTACTAGAGGGAGATTGAAGCGACTGTTCTTAACAAGACAGCAATAACAGAGGCCTGTCAGTAGCGGACGTAGTTCTCCTAGATTGTCGTGGACGGAAAAAATTCTGGGAGATGTGTCGAACTGGAAAGTTGTATCACAGACAGGACGGTGTAATTACGCTGTGCCAACTCCGCAATAGCCACACCGACCCACTAATTGACTCTACAAAAACACATACCCGCTCGATGATTGTTTTAAATAGAAGCGCTGGCTCCCAGATTAGTTGGCGCGAGTGGGAACCTGTAGAACATTCTCATCAACGAACGAGGAGAAGACAAAGAAGAAAGACCTGCTCATGCAGCGCTAGAGCGCTATCTATACCATTTTCCCTTCTCAAACCTCCGTGTTCCGACAGCCACTGTGACTCTCGTCCCTACAACCGGCGCTGGTTACGCTGGGTGGAGCCATGGCTACCCTAGCCAAGTGAGCGTGAAGCTATGCACAGTTGCACCAGGAGTTGCCAGGCAATGCGAGGTGACGTTAAGGCTACGCGAGTTTTGTTGGTGCGACGTACCGATAACCTTGGCTTAAACACATCCGCTAATATTAGGCCTAAATAGTAACAATTACTCAATCTCGTTTTAAGAAGAGCTCATCTACAGTATCCGATCTAGCAGCGGCTTATCTTAGACGTCCGCAGTTGGAAATAAAGAAGATCTTTTTCAACAACAGTCAACATTAGGCATATTCGTAGATTAGGCTAAGGCATTTGCCATAATCAACGACCAAACCTTTTTACAGAAACTCTGTCATTGCCGTTTAAGAGATGCATTCTAAAGCTCCTACAACTCTACCTTCAGCACCGCAAGCACTGTATTAGTATAATGCAACATAATTCAGAACTGCGAAGAGTTTGTATCGCAATGGCCAAGAGAAGCGCTCTTGGGCATTCACATTTCTGCGTTTACATGAAAGATTTAGCCTACGCCGAAATTGCAGCCGATATCGTATAGTATACAACAATTTACAACATCGACAGCTGCTGCCGTTACAGCGGGGCCCGCGCCGTGAGGCCGGACACCCGCCCACCTCCAGGCACCCGAGCTTTTCGCCTAGTAGCCTGGTCTTCATTCCCTCCTGCGGTGGCCGCCACGTTGTCGGGATAACCACCTGCTGCTCCCACACATTGAGGTACCCATGCTGTGCGCCGGGGAGCCTCTACTCGTGCGACCTATTTGAAGCCGGAACGTCTTCTCTTCCTGCCGCTGTACAGGTCTATCACTTGCCCCGGCCAGGCAAGGCAGCGGCTTCGGCACCAATGCTGCACATCCGTCTACGTCGACATCGCCATCGGATCACGTCGTATCAAGAAAATCAGCCCGTGACCGTCACTAGCTCTATCGGAAGATCTCTGCCAGCCCGTTCTCATTGTTCAAATGCAGACACTTGTTTAGCTGTTTATGTCTGGGTACTGCTACGACGGTCGCTACTTATACCGTAGTTCTAGGTTTTCCTATATATATTTATTAGTTGTGTGCTTTGTTTGGTTGCTTGCGTTCTAGGTATTTTGCTGCTTCACATTATTGTGCAACTTTTGTTTCCTGGGGAATCGTGCTGTCTCTCGTCCTTTTCCCGTCCAGAGTGCGGATCTCATTGTTTATCAACACCCGGACTCTGACATCATCAGAACAGAATGTAGTTTCTAACTTGTGAAAGTTGGGTCAGGTTTATGTTGGTTAGCAGTCTCTGCTGCTTCTTGCTTGAACGCGAAGTCATTTACTTTGCCGAGCCCGTTAGCTGGTATTTTGCCTACGGTTGCGATCACTTATGCTGTTGTAATAAAAAGCTGTTGGGATTGATGAGTTCTGTAATGCTACAGAGTGATGACGCATCATGACATTTGGTGTGGCGCGAAAGCTCTATGGACTCAAATTTAGGAATTCCCCATGCTACTTTTACAGGTATGCCTGGTGGAATATCTTTATTACAAAGAAAGAAGGAGGAGCGAACCGAGTGGTCCTGCGGGATGGGAAGACAATGGTACCCATAAAAGCAGTAATATATGTTTTTTTTTTCTGTAAAGGCTGATGGGGCACCTTGTCTATTGAAGGTAACTTTAGTGGCGACACACAGGACCACGAGCGAATGTGGGTTTATTTATTTATTTATTGGAATACCCTCAAGGCACATGGGGTGTTACAGAGGGGGTGGGTAACAGTATTTTATAACACGCAAAGAAAAAAAGAGAATCGAATACAAGAAAAGAAGGAAGAAGCGAAAAGAACAACAATAGAAATAAACTGCAAAAATAACGGATATGTAAAAAAGCAGACAAGCAAAACAAACACAACAGAAAACGTTCAGTGCAGAATTGCTACAAAAAGTCCGGAGTAAAGACAATTTTATACAATGAAGGGTCTTGAATGGTTACGATGGAAGAGGTTAGGCGGTTTCATTCTGCACAAGTTCTGGGTAAAAAGGCAGCTGAAAATAGTTTTGTATTGCAAAAAGGAATGGCAACCTTATGCTTATGATCACTGCGTGATGAGCGGTATGATGGTTCTGAAATAAGGTCTCGCCTCAATAATGAGTTGTGAAAGACTATCTTATGAAAAATGTGAAGTCGTGCCAATTTCCTTTACACAGTTAGGTGTGGTAGTTCAGGGTTAGTTTCCATTGGGGATACCCTCGCAGTACGGGAGTAATTAGAACAAATAAACTAGCCTAAGGGTTCTAAACGGATTCTGGTGTAGTGAATAGTGTGTGCTGCCGGTGATCCCGTATTGCGGAAGCGTACTCAAGGTTTGGGCAAATTAGTGACCGGTATGGTAAAATTCGGCCCACGCTCACCATATGCTGTGCCTGGCTTTGCCGTGTCCGGGGAAAAGGGCATCCTGGTGTCTGAGTGAATGTCGACATTGGTTAAAATGGAAGAATCTCATGCTCAGGGCTGTGTCCCTCCCTCCCTCGTCGTTGTCCGCCGTCAGCACCACCACTAAGCATGCCTGGCAAGGCACCGCTGGTGATGATTGTGGCAGGATGCACCTAGGGATGGGCCAACCAAAGAATCCATCACGACATAGCTTCGCGTTCAACCACCGTCGTTATCTTTCCACAGGGGAACCCTGAGTACCACGAACCCACTGCTTATGCATTACCAGGCACCGCTGATGATTATTGTGGCAGGATGTCCCTAGAGATTGGCCAACTAAACAATCCTTCACTAGATAGCTTCGCGTTCAACGACCGTCGTCATCTTCCCGTAGGGAAACACTGAGTAGTATGCGAGGCATTCCTTCGGTCCTGTCCAAAGCTCCCTTCCTCTGCGGGATTGCGCAACGAATGGCAAGACCTGCGGCTCAACGTGCGATGAAGTGAAGCAGCTTGGGGTTAGAGACGCGACGGTAGACGCTGCATTCTTCGCTGGGGACGCCACTGTAGCTCCGCGGTATAAATGACACGCGCGCGTGCTCCACTCCGCTCATACTCCTCCCGCATCGCTGTGATCGAACTTAAAACTAATGGGACCATGAGCCGACCCCACGACTCTTTTGCATACTACTCAGGGTTCCTCTGCGGGAAGATGGTGAAATTTGTTCGTCTTTGGTGGCCCCCTGGGGAAGGCAACACGCCAGGTTTGCTCCCGATGCTCGTGGACGATGCCCCAGGTCACACCCACCCTGGGATTATCACCCAGTCGCCTTTTCCTGTCCTTTTTCTTACTCTTTTCTTACCTGGTTTTTTCTAACGCTCTCCGGTCGCCTTTTCTATTCAACATTTCTACAATCTTTTCCAGGCCCTGAGGGGTAACCCCTTGCGAGGATATAGCGTTAGATTCCCAACACAAGGTTATAGTGGCGAGGTACAGTTGCAACTGCTGGAGAGCCACGTTCCCCTGTTGGGCTCGGTGCTGGACATGTTGTCTCGCTAACGAAGTGACTCCATGTTCTATGGTTACCTTCACCATTCTCAGAAAACGAACAGATGTATGTCCTAAAAGGGGTCGCACCAAAGTACTCCGAATCCAATACCTCCTGCAGCTTTCAGCAAATACACAGTGGTACTCGACCGACAAAAAACCTATCACTGACCTGTTAGTCTTAGTCATTGCCAAGTGCATTCAAAACATTGTTGGTAAAGTATAAAACGCCAACAAATGCCCTCTGGAGACCTCCTTCTTCAAGTGTTGCGAAAAAAAACAACAAAATAAGAACCTCCTGAAACAAGAAATAATTTGCCAACTTTAACGTGACCAGTATGCCGCCTTGCAAGCTAAACGCTGTACAAAGTGTTATTTTCGACAGAAAAATCCGGCCTGAGGGAGATGATGATCTTCTTGAGGAACTGCATGACAAATGTATTTTGGCGTTTAGAATTGTTGTGAGAAGACATGAAGCCGAAATCAAGACCCGACGCATCATTCTAACATTTGCTAGATCTAGCCTACCCGAGACAGTGAAGGCCGATTTTATTAACTGTCGTGTACGCGCCTACAATAATAACTCGAGACGATTTTTTCAATACAAACACTACGGTCATGGAACACTATCTTGCCGTGGCAAGCGCACCTATGCTAAATGCGGCGAAAATTATCACTGTTCTGATGAATGCCTAAACACAAGGATGAAATCTGCGAGCCGAGTCACTCACACGCTGCATACTCATGATATTGCTTACCTCTAAAGAAAGAAAAAGGGATCATGCAGATCAAAGTAACCGAAACCACCAGTTTCCCATACGTACGCCAAAAGCACAAGATATTTTATGCTGCCTGCTATGCAGACACCGCGCGCCACGGGTTTGGGGCGACGTTTCGTTAGTGCGGCTACACAGTGCTGCTTTGCTGATGTGTCGCTGTCGTTACCCGCCTCCGGGGAACCACCGCCTCCTGCCTCTACAGCAGAACGCCCTGGTGGTTGAGGAACCTGCTGGGCTGCCAAAATAGTCCAGCACTGCACCGCAATTTCTGCTGAGCCCGTGGAGGATGTGGCGACGTGCGCTGTTAACGCTAGTCCGTCCTCTTCCAGACAGGGCTACTGGCACAAACGACACCCGAGGGCATTGAGAGCAGGAACACACAAGGCCCCAGGCGTACTCCTTCCCTTCCCAACGCCGAGGTTACAACCAAGAAGCCTGCGTTAACACGAGAGAAGAATCCACAAGGTGAATGTCGGGAGGGTACCATTTTGGTGACTCCGGAATTGTAACAAGAGGGTGTGAACATTTGAGCATCTCAACTTGCCCAGCAAACACAAAATGAGAGCTGGAGCGCACTTGGCCGCGGGGCAAAGAACCTCTTTGTCTCACATCGCCCAACCAAGCTTCACTGACAGGGACCAAAATAGGCAACTTGACAACTACATTTGTTATTTGTAATCCATTTTGCTGTTTGAAGCAGAAGTATAAGGAACTATAGGGGTATCATAAAAACGTGGTTGGTAAATGTGAACCCATTTATAAATTTGAATTCAGTATTATGTCCCGAACAGAGTTACCTACTTCAATATTACACTGTGCCAAAGCAAGCTAGACAAGCCTTTACTCAATAAAATGGTGAGACAGCCATTCTAACCTGAAAATTCTTCCTATCCCAGTCGTTTAGACGACTTATCAGCTTTGAAGCGGTTCCGATTAAAGCGGTATGTCCCCTACACATTCACCCGTATCATATTTTGTCGACATCTAAAATCGAGACCCTGGTGGATGAGCTGAATGCACACTACAAACTGTGGGTTTATAGGAGAATTGATGCCCATTGAACACTTCCTAGAATTGTCTGGTGCATGTTTGTTTAACAAAAAACAGCCAGCATATTTTTACAAACCATGCATTGGATTTGTTTGTCAATATGCTTGATTTTACCACCCGCTGCGCCTGGGTGTAGTATCAGTATTGTGAGTGAAGCGCATGGTCCATTTTGTATTTCTGATTCTGTACCGATTATCTTTTTTAATAAGAAAAATGTTTCGCCCTAGGCCACAAGCCTAGAATAGTCTTCTTTTATCTAGAGTATTCTCGATGTAATTTGACGGTTCGAGAAACACCCTCTCCGAAAGAAAAATGCCCTCAGCTCTGACGCCGAGGCATTATATTCGCCGACACGCGCATGCGCACGTCACTATGTTGACTTCCGCTTCGCTGCCTGAGTATTTTTGAGTTTTTAGGAGAGCACATGTTCGCCCCAAACTACTTGTTGTTCACTCAAGTAGTTATCTTTGACTTCGTAACATCTGGTGAGGTGCTCGGGTGGAGGCTTCGCACCCCAGCACGGTCTACTACCAAGGAAAGTGAAGGAGGACGTGGCGATCAGCAACATAATTAGGCAAGCCAATTCTCCCGTCAATCTGCAGAAAACTTCGGAGCCTTCATTATTCCGAGGATAACCTGGTGAAGACCCGCAAGAGTGGCTGGAGAAGCTGGAACGCGTCTGATGTTTCAACCGATGGGATGACGAAAAACCTTCAAGCAAGTGTTTTCTACATGAGAGATTCGGCGCGAGTCTAGTTTTGGAATCACCAGAGTATGATAAGATCATAGAGCATCTCAAACAAACATTTTTGAAAATGTTCACAACGGTCGTGCGTAAAGAACCAGATGAGCTAATGTTACAGTAGCGAATTCTACAGCCCAATAAAGCTGTAGGTTTCGCTGAGGAGGTGGAGATGCTGTTGCGAAGCGCAGACCCCAAAATGGCAGAACAAAAGAGGCTGCGCTTACTTACGTGGTGTGCTAAACAAAAGGTCTTCGCTGGACCCGTTCCCAAGCTACAAAAAAACTCTCGCGGAGTTCGTGACCGAGGCGCAAAACCCCTAGTTAGGACGCTGGACATGCGTTCGGGGCAGTGCGATCGACCACTCAAGCCGCTTTTGGCGAAACCGGTCAACACACCTGGATCCATGACGGAATACCTATGGGACAAAAGACCTCAGACGGACAGACTATGGAACGGGAGACCTATGGGACGGAAGACCTCAGTTGGAAGGTTTAAAGAAACTGCTGCAGACTGGGAGAAATTCAAGCAGAAATCTCAGCTTTCACACACTCCCAAATACCACTTAGGAGTAGATGAAGCTTGTAGCTTTGACATCGCTCACATTCTTGATGCGGCAGCGAACTTCACTCCTCAGACTTATGGCAACACATGTAACCTAAGGCGGGCCTTGTGGAACGAAGAGTATCGACAAGCGCACAAGTCACAGAAAAAGGCATGGGACATTCGTCGCTGGTACCCACCGGCGGAAGATGTTGTTGCATTCAACGGCACCAAATTCTTTGGCACGTGCGTTCGCCGTAAGGCCGAAAAGTAATAGCCATTCCATAATTTCTTTCACCTGTACACGAAAGGTTTGCGAGAGAAGAAAACATCATGAATAAAGGACATTGCTTACCCCCTGTTAACGCCATTGGCGGTACCTTAGAGGACAACGCAAATGCGTTGGCACAACACTTCGAACTCGTCTCAAGCACTTCACATTACATAAGCATGTTTATACAATACAAAAAGTCAGCTTAGCGGAAGTTCTTGTGTGGACACAAGCAATCAAATGACTCTCTATTCTCTTGTCCCGAGCTCATGACTGCTCTGGCTGCTAGCAAGTCTTAGGAGCCAGGTGCAGATTCCATTGCCTACAGCATGATAAAACTTCATGCAGAAACAATCAATACTGTCCTCTCTTGCAACAGAATATGGCAAGTTGGGCACCTTCCTAAGCCATGAAAACAGGCTGTAGTTGTGCTACTGCTGAAAGAGGGAAAGGATCGTAGCGGCCACTTCGCCATCGACTGAAAGCGCCCACCATTGCCATCACTGGCTGCTGCCTGAATCGTCAGGAGCGCGTAGCCTAGAGAGGCACGGGGAGCCACGCGAGACAGAACCTCATGGCTTCCACGCTGCTCGGCCGCACTCCACGGGCGCTCTCCGATTATCGGGTCCACGTTGTCGTCCCCACGAAACTGTGAATAAATGTGGGCTAGGCCTGACCACTTTATTCGACCGCCTATATATTTGACGACCCGGACGTCGGCAGCATGGAGCCCCGCTTCGCCGGCAATTTGGTGACCCAGAAAAGCGGCTTCGCCATGGCTTCACAACGCTGTCTCCCCAACCCTAACGTGGACGACAGCGTGTGAAGAACGTTGCGTGCCTTCTTAGACCTTCCCTTGCTGATTCCGTTTGACTCCCTCACAAACCACGCTGCATGGTTCGTCATCCTGGAGCGCCATTTTTATGTGATTGACATCTGGTCCCCGGAAATCAGGTACGTCGCAACATTTCAAATGCTACCTTCTAACCTCATTCAGCAGATCGAGCTGCCGACCCCAGGCCCCAGTGGGTATGACGACATAACAGACACTGTCCTCAACCACTACGACATGAAAACCCGGCAGATTACAATCCCCACCCAACCTGCAGCCGTTACAGCCCGCTCACAGCGACAGCGTTGCCATGCAGCAACGATGCCATGACAAAGATAGCGCCGTCATGCCTCACGCACCACTGCGATGCGGTAGTGTGTAGAGCAGACTGTGCCCCCCGCCCGTGCAGCAGTCTGTCCACCACCGCAGCTGCTCTGCCTCCACGTCCTGCTGAGCCACCAGGGTGAAGTTTTAGGCAACCGCATTGACCACCTTTCGCGAAAGCTACCCCTGTCGACACAAGTGTATTTTCGGCAACCACCGCACCATTTTCGTCGACACAGCTGGAGGCATCAGTCGAAGACGTCGCTTCACGACGCATGTCTACCATCTGTGATGTGGCGGACGCGTCTACTCTAGCTCCACTGCAGTCGCTGCATTGTACGCTCGAGAAGCACACTGTGGTACTCGTTACCGGCGACGGTAAAAGCCCATCCTCGGAGGAGCTGCTGCCCCAGTCCCGTTTGGCCAGCCGTTACAACCGAGCCGATATCAAGGTCTGTGTCACCGACAACCCTCTGGCTCACACAACACACCACGGCCACACGACTCTAAGGTGCAGCTCTAACGGGACGAGCATGGCTGACTGACGCAAAGGTCACGAGACACAAGTCATGTAACTCAAATGGACCAGTTGGACGAGCCACATGGCCAATCTGACAACACCGAACCATCTTCGCCATTGAAGGGTTCCGCGCTGCTCGGTCGTACTCCAGGGGCACTGTTCGATTCTCGGGCTCATGTTGTGATCCCCACAAAACTGTGACTAAATGTGGGCTAGTCCTCACCACTTTATTCTGCCGCTTACATAACTGGTGACCCGGACATCGGCAGCATGGAGCCCCGCTTCGCCTACAGGATTCTTCGTGCGTTTTAAGTTATCGCCTGATTGCCCTGACCAGCTGCTCGTGTTAGCTGGTCAAAAATATAATCAACAGAAGTATACTCTACTTTCTGGAATACAATTGTAATCCCGAAAGCTGTCAGGCAGCCTTTCGCTAGGGAAGATCAACAACGGACGAACTTGTTGCTTTTGAATCCTTTGTGAAAATACCTTTTTTAACAGACAGAATTGAATGTCCACATTTTTTACTTAGGAAAAGTCTAGGACACTGCCTGGTGCTACGGCATCCTGTGGGACCTAAACTCGTTTGGCATTTGTCGGAACATGCTTAATATCCTTGGCAGCTGCGTGTTTGAAGAAACATGGAGAGAGAGGGTTGGTTCGGTAGTAGCCGGACTGTATATGCAAGAAAACGGCGTTCCTCAGAGTGGAGAATGTAGTTACGCAGTTTTTATAGCTACGATTGACACACTTGGAAGAACCGTGCCCGTACAATACTTTCTTTCATTTATGTGGATGATGTTCACAGCAGTTTCCGATCCTGTCACCTGTATATCTGCGAAGGCCAATTACCACTTCGCACCAGCATTCTTGTAAAATGGGCAGACGAAAATGCCTTTACGTTAAGGCCCCAAAACAGTAAGCGTGTGGCATTTTTCAAGAGGCATGCTATTAACCACGAGCCTGCCATTATGATCAGGGGAACAACCGTTGCTGTGGAAAAAGCGAACAAGTTTTTAGGCATTCTGCTAGATAAGAAAGTCTCATTTTTTATATATGAAGCTACTCAAAATAAAATGTATAGAGTCAATGAATATCCTAAACGTCCCATCCAACCACTCTTTTGGCGCACATAAGATGTGCCAGCTGCGTCTCTACAACAGTTTAGTGAAGTCACTGCTGGACTAAATAAGCGTAGTATACGAGCTAAATTCGAAAACCGCTTTAAAAGTGCTTGCCTTATTCCGCACGTGGGGCTTCCCTTTTCGTCAGGAGCCTTCCGAGCGTGTTCTGAACAAAGCCTATGCGTGCCATATTACCAGTGGTGCCTGGAACACCGGCGCTTCTATACATATCTATTCAGTGCCATACATCGATACAAAACTAACCTTCCTCGTTTATTATCAACGACACTACTGCCGTGCGCTAGTTTTTCAATCGGTCCTGTTTATCTCTGCCCTTTTAGTTGCGGGTGAAATGGCAAGGTGAGAAGCTTGCGATTTCTGATTGCGACACTTACAAAACTTCGATCACAGACCTTGTTGCTGTGTGGGGGGAATGTCTCCCATCACTGGGTTTATATCTTTTAGATCCATTAACAAAAGAACAACACCAAGAGATCTCATCTTAGAGCACGTGCTACACCTACGGCACTCATAATCTTACACCATGTTTTACCCTGATGCCCACAAATCCCCCTATTCAGTGTCGGGAGCTGCAATTGACGTAAACTTTCCGATCACAAAGACAATAAACAGTACAAGTATTTATACCGCAGAGGCATATGACATTTGAACCACCAAAAGCACATTAAACAAAGCAGAATACAAAATTCTGTTATTTTTGCAGACGACCTTAACGTTATACTATCTCTTTAACTAAGAAAACAAACCAGAAACTTCATTTAAAATCCCCAATAAAATTTATAATTTCGCCTACGCTTGAAAATTGACTTTAGTAGTTTACTGGGTACATGGGCACAGCGGCATTTTGTGCAAGAAAATCGCTGACCAGAATGCTGCTGTTGCTGCTCTGCGCAGTGGTGTAGATATCCCATTTGTCTCTACCTAGACTTGAAGCCTTTAGTTTGGAATATGCTCAGGAGGTGCCGGCAGGCACAGTGGGATACACAAATCGAAAACAAAGTGCACATTATAAAATCACAAATAGGTAAATAGAACACATAACAACAAAACAGGTTAAAAAAATCAACATGGAGAATATTCACACGAATGTTTATTAAAGGAAACCGCTCCACCACCTTGTGAGAAGTGCGGGCAAGTACTTACAGTTCTCCACGTTTTGTGGGAATGTTTGCCGTAGCATGATGCAAGGAAACTACACTTACCCGAAGTATACGCCTACATGATACCCTTACCAGCTCCGCCGTTTTTATCGGATCAACCCCCGATTATAAGCGAACGCCTTTTAGCCTACTTCGCTGAGAGCGGATCGTGTGCCCTCATCTCAAACCATGTGTAACATCATGCCCACCGATGGAAGTGACGGTGGCTCGACGCGTCTTCATAACACGTGCCAGGGATTTCACGGCCAGGGCTCAAGCTAGGGGCATGTTATGACTCCCCAGCATTATTTCACTTAATTATTGTGATCATTACGCGTCATTTTAATCATCTCCGCTTCTTAGCGTACGGGCCCTTTACACAGATGTATACATTATTTTTACCAAGTACATCACAATAATCGCCCGGGAATTTACAACAGACCAGAAAAAAAACAAAAAAAACATTGCGCCAACAAAACACACACAAAAGTAGTACTTTTTCTGTCAACACTTAGCCGGTGCTTTTGTGCGACACCGTCGAGTACTTTTCTTATGGTGGCGCGGGGAAATGAACCAGTTATAACAAAACAGTTCCCGATGTGGTCTACCGCATCACAGAAACTTGATTAGGGGTTTGAGGAACAGGAGTTTTGCCATCGAGCTTTGTGAGGCTTGGTAAATTTAAAGATTTTAATGAAGGAGAAACCTTCAGCTCAAATTATTCTACTTAGGCAAAAAAACCACAGGATTCACCTCTCTTGACCCCAACGACGGCCGAGTTGACAGCGACACAAAGTGCGCCGGGATGAGAATGGCATACGATGGAAATACGTGCAACATGGTTCTGTATGACGCAAGCAAAGAAAATGGAACCACACAAAATGTCGCACTCCTAAGTTCCATCCATTCTTTTGAGGGCACCCTTGGGACTGACGTCAAGTACTTTGACCACTTTGACACTGGCGCACAGCCCCATTGCACAGAGGTTCATATCCTGTATCACCGTCTGAACGCCGCGTCATCACCACCCTTGTACAATGTACCCCCTTCTGGATGCCACATGTCGTCCACTTGAGTAATTGGATAAAATGCGCCGGCGAGGTGTTATCTAACCTTCGCGAAGCCCTTGGAGATCGCAGTTAGTTTCTCGTAACTAAAAAAGGTGGCTCCACACACTTGTCTGTTGAGTATCAAAGGCTTAACATTGTCACCACTAAAATTTCTAGCCGTTGCCTTGAACTGACGATGCCGGTCAATGTTTGCATCGTTTGGAGTCCTTTCTCTAGATTTACTTTCTGGCTTTGGGCAGCAGCCACTGGCTGAATGTGACTAATCGAAAACAGCCTGTGTTACTAAAGTTGGGTTATGTAAATTTGTCATGCTATTTGACCTCTGCAACGCGCCCGCCACATTTTAAAAGAAGGTTGACAATATCTCAAGGGGTCTCAATTTACACACATGCATCTGTCGTTGATTCATTCATTTATTCATATATCCTTTATTCTAAGAAACTCAAATACATAGTGTGCTGCAGGGACATATTAAAGGGTAACAGCGGTGCGTGTGCATTTTACGCAAAAGATATAAAGAGTTTGGGTGTCTGTACAGAGCAAGTTTGCAAAAAATATAAAGCAACTTCTCCAGTAAAAGAACATCAAGGAAATAACTACATCCACTATATACACGAGCAAGTTCACACATCATATAAAGCAGCTGATACAAGCGATACCAACAAAAAGCAACAAAACGTTTACAACTGATCAAAAAGTTACACCGGTAGTACATGCGTTTTCTTATGGTACAGCGTATAGTTATACAAATCGGTACAGCGCTTCGGAAAGCACGGTGACGGGATTAAGAAAAATAAAGAAACAAATCTTCGTCCTCTTCGCGTTCTCAATAAACCCCATTAGAGCGTTCCATCGGCGCTCTAGGTAAGCAAAGAGCTTACCTAGAGCGCCGTTGGAACGGCTGCTGCGAGTGTTTGCTCGGGCGATATACATTCGATTGACTGCATGAGCATGTTACAAAAAAGAGTATTTTGACAAAAAAGTCTTATGCAGTGAGCCTTTCCGAGCCGGAATTCCCGGCCAACCAAAGGTGCCTCGAAGTTTTGAATGAGATCGAGCAGTTCAACAGAATGCACATTTATTTGATCCTGATTGGTGAGAGTTACGGTCGAGCTAGGAGGCCTGTCATTGGTAAACCGAAGTGTGGACAACCGGCGACTTCTTGGGACGGGAAAGTTAAACTCGGGCGTCAAGATGACTTTAACAAGACGACCGAGTAACTTTGTGGTTCGAGAAATTGTGAGACCACGCCGAAATCAAAATGTCAAGTACAGGTATTTTACAACGATGCTGCATGCGTGAAATGCTGGTCAATGATGGCGCGATTACTGCTTTTGGTATTCTTTTTGCGGCGACTGGAGGGGCATCGCAAGGCTTCATGAATTTCTTGAGTGTTTTATCGCGCCGAAGCTACACCTGGGCCTAAAAGACCCGAGATCTTTAACTCTCGCCGAAATCTCCAAACACACGAGTTTTTCGCCTCCACCAGAAAACCAGACACCGTAGCTGGAATTGAACACCCGTTCTTTGACTCAGAAGCATAGCGTCACAAGCAAGGAACCACCAAGGCGCGTTGAAATACTGAAGTAGGCAACGTTCAATAGGAGTAGCTTTTGAACCCCGCCGCGCGTGGTCTAAACTGAGTAATTATTCTCGTTATTGAGAGTCAAGGTGTGACAGAAAAAAATACATTTGTGCAAAAAAAAGCGCCAGACATCCCGCAGAAGCAGATGGTGTTGAAAGTTTTTGGTGCACAGCTGTAAGAACAATTCAAAACTGGTTCCTTAGTTGGAATGATTTTTAAATAAAGGGAGTGTCATGAAAATAAATTCAAATATTGCTTAAGTCGACAGTTTTAGCACTGCAACAGCGCCGTATTAAGCATTATTGTAAAAAATCGTGCATCGTTGTCGATCGGGTAAAGTATAAGCAAACGGGAACTGCTGACAGCGGAAAGAAAAAAGCTCGTACAAAATTTTGCACGAAATTTCAATTCGTCAAAAAGTTGTATGAAAACAATTTATGGAATTTTTTCTAAGAACATTGGATGATTTAGATCCGCGTGTGGCTGAAACCTGTGTGTTCATGGCGCTACACAAGTCCGGTTCCTGGGTGCCATGCAAGATCCACTCGCCTGTCTTACAGGAAGTATGCCAAGTGAGAGAAAGGGACAACGTTATTTAATATTGCTGACACTATTGTCTAACGCAGATTATGACATGCTACTTCAGGTAAAAGAAGAAACGCGTCAGAAGAGAGAGACCAAGAGAAAGAGAGAGAGAGAGAACCAGAGAGAGAAGAGACCAAAAATTTGAATTGAGTTACAATAAAAAAATTTGTTTTTGTGTTCCAAATGGTAAAATACCCGTTAGAAATTGTTGGATTTTTTGCTCACCGAACTTGTGCAATCCGCTGGGTACAATCGGCTTTCAAAAGCGCCTAAATAGCAGTCATGCTTCAGACTTAAAAAAGCTGCCTAGAGTGACACCCCGCCGAGTTTGAACATTGAAGGATTAAAATACGGACCTGGAACACACGAGTGTTAGCATGCAGTATTGTAAATAATGTAGACGCAGACTATGTGACTAAATAAGTACAAGCATACTAACTATGATAATGCATCTGGCCTGCTGCACGCCATGAAGCTTGTTGCCGCTCCACCCATGAAGAAGTGCTGAAGTGATCATGTGAACAGAATACGTACACCCAAGAACGAAGGACGCTGGTTCCAGCGCTGTGTTGCAAGAACATGCCACCAGCTTTTCTTGATTTATTTCGCACTTGTTGGGAGATCAAAACGGCTTCTACGTCAGTGTAAAATCCAGTTTCTTCATCGCTTAGCATAAACTACTGCGCAAATCCGACAAGCAAACCTCATTCTCGAGAAAATCCAGAAAAGAAAAACGTCAAATACCAAGACACAAACAAGCCGTATCAGAAGAAATTATTGACCACTTCCACCGAAATAATAACTATTCTGGCCAATTAAAAGCAGGTGAGTTGAACCAAATTGTCTCAAACGATTTGAAAAAATTAATTTATTCACCGGCTTTAAGAGCACAGAAAGGTTTTAACCTAACATATTCAATCACATAGGGTATACACCAACTGAATTGGCACATTTAAAGAGAACTTAAATAAGCGAACTGCAATGTTGGCAAATCTTTGCTGGGTTTTCCCGAATGTTTCACTTATGTGCTTCAATAAAACAAGCTATTGGAATTCCGGGCTACAAATGATTCTTGTAGACAGCTTTTAACACAAAGTGTTCTAAGAGTCCATATCCCTAGTGAGTAATTTAAAGTTTATTCCCAATGCTCTATTGCTCTTTGGAGTCATGAATATAGTTCGGCTTACGCACTGAAGCTTCTTGCGTAAATAATAATACACGACCAAATTTTCAGCATGTCCTGTGGCTTGTAATTATCTATTGATATTGCTATGTCACATACAGGAAGCACACCTACAGTGCCCTTCTAGTTCGGGAGCATAAAATGCCTTATTGAGCAAAAATGTGCTGTCTGCAACGAATAATTATCTCCTGAAAATTTGGCCCGTGAATAATTTTATATTGTACGGGACAAGGAGGTTTGTATTCATAACTATTTGCAAAGCATTGTGCTACCAAGGAAGCATTGGCGTAACAAGCAGCCGAGTTTAGAGCCCAGCGTACGCTTTGGAACCAGTGACATAGTGCAGATTGTATGTTTGTCCCTAAAACAAGGATTGCTCCTACGATCGCATGGAAGAAGGTGGATGATAGAGTTTTAGACGGGCTACGTGCAAAATTGTGGTACGCGGGCCAGTGCTTTACGAGGCCCAGATAGATGGTAGCAATGATCTCATACGGCATGTCTATGGCACAACACAATAGTTTGTATGGTTTAAAGTGGGGCTGAAACAGTTTTTTGGAGACGCCCTCATGGCGTGCAGGAGACCAGAACAGAACGAGGGAGCCCAAAAAAAGAGGACAGAGCTGCTACAATCATCCTATTGTGTCTTCTGGGATACCTGTAAAGAAGCAAATTTGTCACGACCATTTTGATAGGCTTGTTGGACCCTAGCAATAGCCTCGCGAGCCTATTGAAAGAAAGACGCACAAAGTACGGATCCTGTTCATAGCCAACCAGTAGATAAAGTGGGGATAGGTCGGAGGTATCATGGCGGGAGGTTTTCTAAGCGAAAGTAAAGCTGTAACACAAGGCCTCAATCTGTAGGGTAACAATACTCTACATAGACATCGGTCAGCGTCAGGTTCAAGCGTTCCGCGACTGCATTATTTTTTTGTGAGTGATAGGTGGTGGCAAGCTTGTGTATCGTCCAGCAAGAGCGCAGAATATTGTCAATACCTTAGCACGAAAATTCCCCGCCGCCGTGAGTTAGAAGCCGACGGGGAGAGCCCTGATGAAGGAGGACGCCTTGGAGAAGAAGGTCAGCGACCTCAGTTGCGCAGCTGGCTGCTAGGGCATGTGTGGCTCCGTGCCACATCGTGCAATTCGTCGCAACGGTGACCCCTTGTTTTTTGAGGTGGACAGTGGGAAAGGACCACGTTGTTCCAGGCCCAAGAGAAAGAACGGCTCATGGGGAATGTAGATGAGTGGAAGTTCTCTAGAAGGATGCGTGGAAGAATTTTTTCTCAACGTCGCAGCAGTTACAGAGGAAACGTAGCGGCATGCTCATTGGTAAAGGTCAGGTCATAAGAACCGCCGCCGCAGTAGGTCAAAAGTTGTAGCCATCGTGAGTAGCAAAGGTGCGCATACGTCGAGTAAGCGGTACAGGAGGGTCGAACGCAGGTGGGCTGGGAACAGGAAGAAGAAAGTGAAAATCGTCAGAACGGAAGTTTTGGCAATAAACGCACTATTTCGGAGGGTGCCTGCGCGCACGCAACGGTCTGGTGGCAGACAGCTGAGACGATGAATAATTGAACGTAGCAAAGGGTTACGGCACTCATCGTCACCGATGTTGAGAAAGTCAGATGTTATATAAACGCACCGAACACCCTCATGCGGGGTTGTGTGAGGGGATAAACGGGATGACGCGAAAGACAGCAGGCGTCTTTATGCAAGTGACCGGAGCTACAGACGACCGGAAATCTATTTTTTTCTATGCGTAATTCCGAGGAACGAAGCCGTGCAGTTGGCATTTCAAGTTGGTAAGCCAGAGCCGCGCATAGTGTTCGGTTGTAACTGTAAAAGTTGAACCATACAAATGTTGTTGAAAGTTTGCCAGGGCCCACACAAGGGCGTGACACTCACTAACTGTATGTTATTAGGTGCACTCTCAATTGGCCAGCAAGCATCTGACAGACGCAGTTAAACGGTTTTAACCCGCTTGAGATTGTGCCAATAGCCCGCTGGTCCATTGGCGATTTCATTCCGTACGCGCTTCGATACAAGCGGAACCATTGATATGCAATAAAAATCCTGTTCAGGTTAGGAGCGAAGTCAGAGTCGTGGTCGGGACTACACTTAAAGCTTCTCTTCAAACAGCCTGTGTAGAGATAGCTACATTGCCACAGTTTCTATAAAACAACAGAAAGAAAAGCAGGGTCTTGAAAAGCTGGGAACATCTTTAGTCGAATAGGGCGTAGGGAATTGGAGACTGCCCCACCTTTTCGGGGTTAGATTGAACTGCAGAAGTGTTGACAGGGTTGCCAAAAGTTGTAAACTGGCGGCGGCAAAGGGGCGATTACAGAGGGTAGCCGGATGCCAGCACGTTTCAATATTTTTAGTACTTCCGGCAGGAGCTCTAGATACGTCATAAAACAGTGAGAATACAATGACGTCGTCTACGTGGCGTAAGTATGTGTTCTACTTGAAACCTTGGAAAAAAGAGCTCATCATTATCTCGGATATAGCCGCACCATTGCACAGAAGAAAGGGCATAAGTCAGAATTGATGAAGGCCGCCATGTGTCGCCAAAGCAGTATTTATGCGGCATTGCTTATCGAAGGCTATCTGGTAGTGTCCATATCTTCTGTCGATGGACGAATAATATATTTTATTTATTATTTACATATACTGCCAATCCCAATTGGGGAATATTGCCGGAAGGGCTTGTTCATTGTGAAATGACAAGATTTATGCAAAGGGTACTCACGTCACAAGTGAAAGATTACATTACTGAATGAGGCAAATGTAACAGCAATACATTTTACGACTACATCCGTACCATGACAATAATAACTACATCAATGCCATTGTACATCCCCATCCCTATCAAGTTGTGCTTAAAGAATATTAGTGAGCACTTGAGACAGTAGAAAAAAAAATTCACAGCATATCCACGGGGTGAATGATGATGAGTGGGCGAAGCTCCTGAGGGGAAATCATCGGTAAAACCGTGACTCTTCAGTGAAAGTTCGCCCACTACATCTGTGTCCGAACGTAACGACTAGAAAGTCTCGCTTAAACCGCGCGTCGGCACCTTGGGGCTGAGGTCGCCTGATGCGTTTTGCAGACGCCTCACGAGCTCTCACTGCATCGGGGTCTGCCTGCCGATACGCGCGCTTTCTCGGCGCTTCCCGTTCTCTGACGTTTTCGAGATCCTCTTCGCGCCGCAGCCGTGCCGCTTCGCGTACGGCAGGGTCCTCGCGCCGTTGCCGTGACGCTTGGGCCTCTCGTTCTCGAACGCTGGGATCTTGGCGACGTCGTCGTGCAGCCAGACGACACGCTTCGGCCTCCCGCTCTCGTACGGCAGGATCTTGGCGGCGGCGTCGCGCAGCTTCACGGAGCGCTTCTGCCTCGCGGGCTCGCACATCTGCAGCCTTATCCATCGGGCGACTCCGAGCGCGCGCCAACAGCGAACGGATTTTATTACAACGCTCCCCGACATCTAGTAAACAATTCAAGAACTAAACTAGAGGAAGCCACGCCATCTAGTAAACAATCCAAGCGCATCTTTTCATTATATACAAGTACCGCCATCTAGTAAACAATCCAAGAACTAAACTACAGGTAGCCACGCCATCTAGTAAACAATCCAAGAACTAAACTAGAGGTGGCTACATACATACGTCGAGGATGAACAGACCCACGCCCTAAGGAGCTTCGCCCCTAAAATCATAATTCGAAAGGCAAAATATAACATTCGCGCTAGGATAAAAAGGCTTCCAATGATTGACTCTTTATTGTTCTGATGGGAAAATACTACCATTCTCTACTTGCTGGTGAAGAAGAAACTTGGGTACGTGCAGTCCGGCAGTGATATTCATTCGGGGTCTGTGAAAGCTTTTGTCGTGTCGGCCGTGTTTTCTTGGATGATATACTTTAACCCATCCCTGTTCAGCTGTTCGTAAGGGAATTGATAGAGAAATTTTTTACCTGCAAGTTTAGCGCGGTTTTTTATTGCTAGAATGCCCGACTTTATAAAACGTTCTGTGGAAGCGGCTCTTATAGTGTACTTTGTATAGACAAACCTGATCGCTTTTTGTTGTATCCGTTCAATGGAATATATGACATTGTTTCTAGAGGGAAACCACGCCCCGTTTGCACACTCTAAAACAGATCCGATGAGTGTTTTGTGGGCGAGAAAGTTTGTTTAATGTGTACTGAACCGAGACTTCGACGAAGAAAAAACTGTCGTTTTATTGCAGCTGATGTGACATGGCTCACGTGGATACCCCCCTAAGATTTTTTGATATCGTTAAGCCTAGATATTTGTGTATATTCACTATCAGAAGTGGAGAGTTTTTTATAAGGTAAGTGATTTCAGATACATGCTTTCTACTGGTTATCCTCAAGAGAGCAGATTTTTCACATTCAAGATTACTTGCCAGAGACCAAGCGATTAAGATATTTACGGTAAGGCATTGTTCAAATTTACATGACCTTCTCGGGTGTTACTTTCCTGGTAAATATAGCCATCGGCGAAAAGCATTACAATAACACCAATACCAGCAGGTAATTTATTATTGAAAACGCGGAATAAAATGGGCGTCGAAACATAGCAGAGGGGTACACCTGACACAACATTGGCTAGGGTGAAATTTTCGCTATTCACTTGCACGTACTGCGTCCTGTAACTCAGATAGTCGATTGAGTTAGTAAGTGGGCCTGTGCCTATTCTTGCTTCCCAGTTTTTTACAAGGTTTATTAGTGGCACCCGATCAAAGGCTCGGTGTTTTGTAAAAATATATCAGTGTGTTTTTTACGGTCAACATTGAGGAAGATGGTTTAACCGATTGGGTAAATGTAGATTGTATTTCCCCTAAGCCGTGTTGTAATGCCGATAAGATGTGCTGGTTGTCAGGGCACAACGTTAAATGTTTAAGAATTATGTGTTACAATATTATGCACGTTTTAAGTGTTATTGAGATAGGTCTTAAGTCTAAATGGTCAGATTCGCTACCAGATTTATGAACGATTCTCCCTTCTCTAGGAAGGACCGGTTGTTAGCGACTTATTCAAAATATTCACAAGTATTTGCCTACCCATTTAGCATATCTCCAGTGAATTCGACACATTTTCTGGACCGGCACACTGTTTTTGGTATCGAACTTTAACACCAAATTTAGCTCTCCGGTCTCTGTCACAAAAAACAGTTCAACATGGCGGCTGTAGCAAACGTCAAAACGAGGCACATTTCAGTCATGAATTGTCAGGACAGTGGAAATAGTTTTTTCGCGAGTTGGCTGTACTTCTGCTTTCTTCTGGTGGCGTAGCCCTATTACGAATTTTGAGATTAAAGTAGTTCCAGAACTTTTATGGGGACGTTTTTACAAATTGGGGGCGTACTTGAGAAATATTGTGCCTTGGACATTTTTAATTTTGATTTCATGTGACTATAGGCTTCACTTATTTGTTCAGAATTTAAGGCGTAGGTTTTGGACTCTAGAGTTTTACTGAGGCGTTTTACTTTACCTTTGGAATCAATGATTTCACGCGTTATCCAGAGATTATATTTTCTTGTTTCCTTTGTTTTCGACGGCACATAATTAAGTACGCAGTGTGCTGCGATCGCTTTGAACCATGCCCATAGTATTTCTATATTTGTGTTTGTATCTTTCACCAGTAGCTGAAAAGAAGGGAGTTCGTGAGAAAGATGATCAAGTATGCAGGATTCATCCGCATGGTTAAAGTCGAGATATTCAGCGAAGCAGTATAAGAGCATGGGAATGTAAAATATAGAAACAGAGCCTTGAAGAATTTCGTGATCTCTTATGCCCTCAAGAATTTGGACTTGTGCTTGATGTGCAGGAAAATAGTCACATAAAACACCAAGTCAAGTACATTAGAACAACACCCTTGAACACGGGTACGCTGTTTTACAATTTGGAAGAGATTAAACGTCAACATGATTACAATGAGTACGTCCGAGCATGTGGTGTGGTGTTGCATTGTTTGCCAGTTTATATAGCGTAAGTTACAATCGCCGAGCAAGATTATCCTTGCTCTGAGTACTTTTGTATGCACATCAGTGTACAATGCTAGCAAGCTATCTTTGTCTGAAAATGGGCTGCGATAAACACAGGTAACAAATACTGGTCAAGAAGTGAATAGAAGCTTGCAAAATATTCCCTCGAATCACGCAACCTACGGAAGTATTTCAAAGGACATGTCTTTCCTTATCAAAATGGCCACGCCTTCCCCAACTGTCGGCCTGACTTTACGATTGCTTACATGGTTGGAGGATGTTACTTCAAAATCATTTGTCTCTCTTGTCAGGCACGTTTCTGCTCAGGCTACCAAGTTCGGTTCGTTTCCATGAAGTAATGATTCAAGCGTTACTAATTTTTGAAGTATGCGGCGTGTGCTAATCTTAGGGAATGTTATTTCTTTCCTTAGCTGCAGCGTTTTCGGTAGGGGGAAACAAGAGGCACAAGGCAGCAGTCCCAGGTTGAGGACTTTTCGTGGCCCATCGTCTTCAGCATTCTTTTCAGTGTGCCGTTGAACTTTTCAACGAGGCAGTTCGCCATAGCGGGGTAAGGGTTAGTATGGTACAGCTTATTAAAGAGGTAGCGGCCAACCTGTTCCATTAGGTCGTACGTAAAGTTGCCCCGCATTCACCGAGCATTTCTTCAGGGATGCGAACCCGAGAAAATATCCTAAGTAGTGCCTAGTCCACGTTGCACACCACCACTGAAATCCCACACTTCTCCTGAATCACCCAATCGTCTTGCCTTCCTGTTTGACGTACACGACGGCAGATGCGGAAAGGACGTCGGGAGATGCATCCACCTGTGCGCAATTATGCCTTTCGACACTTGCTGCCGGGTGTCATACCCCTCTTTCATGCCACACCTTGGAGACGCGCCCTGCCACCGGGCTGTACCACAATCATCACCAGCCTATCAACGCACACTGCAGGGGAAAGGCCTCTCCTATCAACCTCCAATCACACCGATCCTGTGCTGAGTGCGACAAGTTTTCTCACGCAAACTTCTTGATCTCACCTACCCATTTAACTTTCTGCCACCCCCTCCTACACTTGGCATCTTTAGGGATCCCCTCTGTTACCAATAATGACCAACGGTTGTCTTTCCTTCGTATTGAAAGCCCTGCCTTGTCCATTTTTTTCTTAATTTCTGCTTACGTGTTCCGAACACGGGTGTGTTCCCTCCCCTACTCCGCTGTCTTCTTGTCCCTGAATGTTACGCATGTCATCTTCCTTTGCATTGCTGCCTGAGTCGTCCTCAAATTAGGTTGAACCCTCTTAAAAAGCCTCCAAATTCCTGCCCCGTAGGTGAGTACCGGTCAGATGCAGCTTCCACAAACTTCCTTCTTTAGGGACAATGGTAGGCGGTAATTCATTATGTGAGAATGCGTGCCAGATGCACTCAACCAAATTCTAATCATTTTAATTATATCTGCCCTATGGTTGCGATCTGGGGCCACAACTTGGCTTATATTCGCTTACCACTTCCACTGCCTCTCTATCTGTCTCAAACCACTGTCGCGCCACGCGGCTATTGATGATTACATTATATCTCTGCATTATATTTATCAGGCCCACGGTTCTGCTCTGTTTGCCCAATGGGGCAAGCATGCTTTGTAATTCCTCCCCCATGTTACTTAGCAAGGCAATGTCATAAAGAAATCTGACGTTACTGAGGTATTCTCCACTAACCCTTACTCCCACCTGTTCCCAATCCAATGTTCTTAATATTTCTTGTAGGCATGCTGGGAATAACATTGGAGACATTGTGTCTCCTTTTCTGACGCCCTTTACTGCTGTCCATATGGAGGATGATCGTAGCTGTACACCCATTGTAACTATCCTCTAGTATTCTTACATATTGCTGGTACCATATTGCTCGGACTGAACCATAATGGCCTAAAATGCGAAGACGTCACAATGCACCAGGTCCTCAAATTCCCGTGGCGTTCTCGTCGAACGTACGGTTTCAACAGCATGCCTGATTCTCAACAAAAGCGGACATTTCAGCTGGCGTGGCGTGAAAAGTACAGGCGCAGAGCTAGACTTTGTGGTAGGACCCATTTTCCCGCGTTTGTGCGATCTTTTCTCGCCCTGAAGTTGGCAAAAGAAAGTACGCGGTCTATATGAAACTTTGCGCGTTCTTGCAATGTCATGGAACACCGCAAGCGAGTGGCACCAATCGTTGAGACAGTAAACTTTTGTGGAAGGCAACGTCTATTGCTTAGTTTCCACAATGACAGCGAATGACTAGATTTAAGCTCTGTATTATCTTATAACACGATACCTTTACAGCCGTGCTGCCCCTGCGGATTATTTGTAGCGACGCCTTCCTTAAAAATATCAAAAACTGTTCTGGCAATGCTTCCTACTTATGCCCAACAGTTAGGAATCAGATTCCTGGTATCTCCGTTATGCCTATCAGAGAGAATATCGTCTTAAATAAATATGCGCTTATTCCTTTATCGTACTCGGAGATGAGACGGCCAATTTTGCAGGGATTCAACAAATTTAGATATCTTCGAATTACCTGAAAAAAAAGAAACCAGGTCGAGAACGTTTTTCGGGCTTCGTTTTCATACATGATCCAAGCGTTTCGAACCTCGAAAAAGAAATTATAAAATTTGGGTTGAGCGTTGGTACTGACATCAACAACCTTCTTAGGCAGCGGCACGACAGCACTAATTCCATGGCCGGGAACGCAAATGGTGTACAGGCCGCCATTTGTCAGAACTATTTATTTTCGCTGCGGACAAACTGTTCTAGCCACTGCTTAAACGTAGTGTTTTGTGCTACGTTTTTTTCGCAGATGTCAGAAATCACTTGGAACAGCAACGCACACTGCTCAAGTCTTTCAAAAGTCCGTAAACCGAAAACACGCTGTCAGCAAAAAGATTGTTGAGATGAATTAAAAGTCTAGGTGAGCGCCGCTTTTAACATTTTGTAAAGGCTATTGGGGAGAGAAACATGATGCGCTGTTTTATTTTGTTAGTCGGTTGACTCAGTAATTAGGGTGATAGCAGAAATTAAGTCGACAGAAGGCCAGGAGAACGCAGCATTGAGTTCAAAGTTTCTTAAATGAAAGGACGACTACAATTTTGCTGACACACAAATGTCCTGGGGAAATTCAAATAGCGCAGACGATGTCTGTGCTTAGCGGGGGGAGAGGGTGGTGGAAGAAGCACCAATCTTAGTGTCAATGTTCTATAGTGGAGGCAAATATTTTATGTAGTAAACGGCAACTAGAGTTTGCATAAGCAGATCACTCCAGTAACATATGTTTACAGTTTCAAGCAAACAATTATCGCAATATGGCCTTGATGCCTCGCCGATCCAATGTAGATGTAGATTGGAATTTGTTTAGCGCTGCATTAAGACTAAACGTATGAAACAACGTCTCCAAGTTTCAGGGTAGACGTTCTGGCTGCCGCATTCTCGTATATACCGGTCTATGCAATGTAAAAACCGTGATGGTACTGCTGCAAAGACCGTAAACGGTTCCTTTCTGTCAGAGCTAGTGTATTTGTCATTGTGGCGGTATCATGCTTCGGGAAGAAATTCTTTCTTTTTCTCGTGTGCCGGTTCCTACGGGCAGCCTCATCGGCTTTCTTGTTTCCCATGGTGACACTGTAGCCTGGAATTCATTGTAAGGTACGCCGATGTCCAGCGACGCATGCGAGATGGTACAAATACTTTACGTCGTGGTGAACACTTTGGTGATAGCCGAAATAGCTAGCACGTTGTAAACTTTGAAGTGCTCCCCTTGAATACGGAAGACCGTCCAACATGATGGTGGCTGCGATAGAATGTATCTACGGCCTTCTCTAGTGATGGTGAACATAAATGATGGTGAAATGATGGCTAAAGAACAACTGTTCTTGCGTGTATATTATATGTTGATAGAAACACGAATGGTATATGACATTGCTGTTTAAAGGTCAGCTACTAAATCATCCCAGAAAATTCTTGACCATGTGCTGGCGCTGTCAGCACGTGCGCGGTCAAAAGCCACTTAGTCGCACAAGATAAATAGAGCCTTGCACATGACGGAACATTAGTCAGCCTTTTGATAAACATAAAATCGCATCAATGATGACACATCCTTCTAAAAGCAGCCTTTTTTATACACCCTGAAGGAACCTCTTCCATGTGCGAAAAGTTCCCGAGACTGACCTTACCTAGCCGAACTTTGGCGACAAGCGAAACATCAGAAATCCCCGGTTTATGGCAGCAATACTAAACAAAGACGACATTCGCTGAAAAATAGGCTTGGTTTTTAAATGATTATGGTCGTCACAGCATGCGACTCTCAAAAATGCACAACACCATTTGTGAAAAAAAAAATTATATGCCACTTCACTCCACACTGACGACCATGTCGGAATTCTTGTACCAATCCACACACGGTGCGTGCAACCACATGTGTTGGTTAGCCCAATCTTGACGTTAATTTTCGGATTTATCCTGCTTGCTGCACCCATGCTGATCATCCGCTGCCGCCGGGCTGTTGGGTAGTACTGCGTTCGCCGGCTACGCGAGTGCGGTTTTCTACGAGACGTTTTCGTTGCGCGGATATAACAGGCTTGATGCCCATTACACACGTTTTCGTTAACCGCTCAATGTTTATTCTACATACGCGCACGCCGCACATGGGACGCAGTGGGCTGATGTGTATAAGTGAGTTAGTCGCGCACGCATTGTACTGTAACCACCCCACGCAGCGCGCACTGTACATAGTACCCACGTCTTTACTCTCCCCGTACCCAAACTGGACAAATCTGATGTTGTCCAAGAACTCAGTTACAGCCACCGAGACATCCTGCTCCTATAGAGTCCTGCATTCAACAACGGTGCTTGGCAACTTGATGCGTCACTCACAGAGGTTGCAGGCGACCTGCAAGTAAACTGCGTCTTTGAAACCACTTGTGACGTGCTTTTTCTCGGTGTGGGGATCAATATCTTCCAATTCAGACTGCGTGACATTGAGAGTTACCAGTTATCCCAATTTGAGCAGTCAAACCACATCAAAAAATTACATTTTGAATCTTTTCGAGTCTTTCAGTTACTGCACTCACTTTCAAACAACTACAGAACGAGTCGGCATGCGAAAGATATTTTGCGACATACTGCACGTTTGTCCTAAAATTAAAGAAAGTTTACCGCATCACTCCGGGAAAGACAGTTGCAAAGAATCTGTCATAGTTGCTCATGTGCAACATCATCCAGTACATGCCAAGTTCCCGGTTCTCAATTCCCAAATTGTTGGAGAAAAAGTCGGTTCAATGCACTTTTGCGTTGGTTACACGGCACCTAATTGGAATGTTTGGACGGATATAAATTCCGTTACCACGCCTTGACCATGATATTGAGCGCCTCAATAAGTCAATTGCCCGTTTTGGCTTGATCTTCAGTCGGATTACTGGGTAATCCTACTGATAAAACTGCATATGCGACGACCAGAGCTACTATGCCTTGATGGTGATGTCATTGAGAGTGTACAGAGTCCCTGCCATTGTTCAATGAATCAAGTGCAACAGAATAAAACCTAAACATAACGAAAAAACGTGCACTGAACGTACATATATTATAGTAAAAACCTCAAAATTTGCGAACTTTCAAGTAAGGCGCTAAAAACTAAAAGTGCAGCCCGGCCTCTAAAACTGCCAAGATAATACAAAAAAGATAGTTGATGGGCGAACTTTCAAGTCAAGTGCAGGAAGGACACAAGTGGCCGCATCAACACGTGAATAGATGACTCGCGTGAACTTTGTTAGCACATCGGCACAGCAGTCACCGTTTTTAGGTGGGGGATCATTATGATATTTTATTATAATAAATATTTCATCCGTATAGGGTTCTTGGCTTTGTTGTGGTGAAGGGCGGTTGCTTGAAATCTTGCGGTAGTTCAATTACCTTGATGGCAGAGATATTTTATCGTCCACGTTTTACTACCACCTGAACCGTCATGAGAAAATGTTAGGGTGCTTTGCCTGCACTGCACTTCAGCCTAATGCGAAGAAAACTGCCTTGCAAAAAGATGAAAAAGGTACAGGACAATGTCTTGATGAAATAGGCAATACAGCTCCATCCTGGCTAGATTGCCCGTTATGAATTTTTTGCTCACTCCTAAAAAAAGGTCTCAAAGTCTTTTTGGCCTGGGCTCGCTCAAAATCATCCTTTTTAGCGGACCTTTTCGGCGATTTATTTTCCTCTGCGTAACCTATGAAGTCTTCAGCGCCATAGAACTGGACAAGTGAGTTTACGAGCCTTATAAGCCATTACTATACTCTCAGGTGTCGGCCAGTTTTGCTTCACCTCGACATTGCTAATACACAGCATTTCGAGTGGGCGCCAGCAATATTGCTTCAAGTCCTGCCCTTCTTTTTCAGGACGCAATGTATCAACGGAGTAGTTGTGTAGTCTTGTTATTCTACAACAAATGAGAAGTAGAACTACGCCATAAAGGAACAAGGTTACCTAGGAGTGGTTCATGATGCTCAGATATTGCGCCCATACACTCACGCCCATTATTTTACTATCTCTATTGCCAGACTTTCTGTGCTGGTTTTCTTCTTTCAAGAACTTGTATGGACATCTGACCACCGGGCTTCTCCGCTTTCATCAGCACAATATGAGCGTTACATATAAGTCTGAACGGAAGCATTTCGACAACGTCTATGTCTCTCTAGCCTCACGGTCTCCCAATTCATTTATTCTGAACTGCAGCTATCGTACCCCGTAGTGTTTGAGGCACCATAACTTCTGCTGGGGTAGTTAAACTTTCCAAGCTATTTACTTCGCAGAGAGCATGCACTGTGATGTTATGCAGAACATATTTGTGGGCGAGTTGGTGCATCTTCATCATAAAGTAGAAAACTGCGAAATTTGAGAGTGCCACAAAGAGGGAGGAAACACAGGAAACGTTTTAACGCATACGCAGTGGCGGTGCCTCCAGCTGTACTAATATGTGACTACGGTGTCATAAATGTCAGCTGCAAGTGTTCGCCTGTGCTGCGCTTTTTCCTTTTTGTGGCTGTCTCAAATTCTGCATTTTTCTTTAATTTACGTTCTGATGTTATCATTTACCGTCTTAACAGGCAGCTACCTACTCCAAACGGCTATGTTTGTCGTGAAATAGATAACTTCTACCGGTTCCTAGCCACCCTTCTTCGGCGCCATTACAAGGGTTCTGGCCAAAAGTGCATTCTTGCCATGCCCCGTTCGCTCAACCATTGTATTATAAAAGCTTGGTTGATGAAGTTACCACACAAGAGCTTGGATCCGGGAAAACACACGACAGAATCCGCAGCCCCTTCGTCTGGTGTAGACACCTTACAAATGTTGCAAAATGCGTTACCTGAGGCTCCTTTTCCAGCATTCCAACGATTAGAGGAGTCCCCCTACCGGTTTAGTTCTGCCCTACTTTCTTTATTAGCGCTTTTAGGTTGTCGGAATGAACTATTTTTAGTGCATTTATTAGATTCGTTAGGCTGACCACCGTCACCGCCAACTGGTGACGGTGGTCAGTCAGTTTAAAAAAGGCGATGAGACTGAGCAGCCATGTTCAGTTCTCCTGCGGGCCAGGTTCTCTCGTCCTTTGTCATATTTTTATTCATCAAGCGCCACAATACATTCCCCGACTCACGATTATATCCCTGCTTCTGTTTAACGGCGCCTTGTAATATTCTTGCGTAGTTTTTTACAGGTTTACTCTAATGGACTACCCCAAGCACCCGATGTTGCTCTCGAGGGCGGACGACGTATGTATTTGCAGTTTTTCTCATAATAAATTCTTTTTATAAAAAAATCTCGATTGCAGAATATCATCGTAATTAGGTAGAGTAAGGGTGATATATACAACATGCACGTCAACTTACGTGTATCACGCTGATCACCAGAGGCTGCTGTAACCGGCTATACACGGCTGACAGGACACATAAATGGAATTAAATGTGGTAATGGATGCAGCACATTTAGCTAAATCCTACTTGGACGACATTGAACACTTCCCCGGAAGAGTGTTTTATTTCCACTGAAGCGCACTTTTCCTATTGAGCTGTGCGCTGACGTACACAAAGAAAATAAAGTAACTACAGTGCCCTCTAGGGCACCTGTTTTACATGCTCCTATAAATAATTTTTGCGCTGGAAGAAAAATAATTGAAACAGGAGGAAAAGTTGCTGTCAAGTGGGATGACTTAAGTGCGATGATGAATTGCAGGTGGAAGGACTAAGTGAACGAAAAGGAACATTTTGGGACGCAAATAAACGATCATGTCATTGCAAAATATCAAAGACTGCGAGAACAAACTGCGTTGAAAAATTTGTATTCAGCGGATGTGGATGACGAGAGTTGCCTACGAATGGAATATTTAGTGTACGACGCAGATGCCGAAAAACGGCCACCTAAGAATTGGCAGGGAAAATCAGCTGAACAATCAATAAAATACAAAATTGTGGAGCGTACCTTTCACCATACAATTAAGAACAACCAGTTCACCTTTTTCGTCACCCTTCTTGTGAAAGGGCGGGAACAGGTAGCGGGTGGTGGAAAGTCCGAGTGAAACATGCGAGTGAAACATATTCCGGAGTGAAACATGCGATATCTTCTGAAACGTACAATGAAAGCTTCAGACCCATCCAGGTCTTCAGATCCTTCGATGAGAAGTAGTTCGCATGGCAGATGTGGTCGAGAACGTCGTACATTCGTGGCAGGGGGTAGACGTTCATTTTGGTGATTTTGTTCAATCGCCGGTAGTCAACGCCGAACCCTGATGTGCCGTCTTTTTTTTCCGAGTTGTTTCAATGGCTGTACGGTGTCTTTGCTCAGCATGTCATCGACTTGAGTACGCATGGCTTCCCGCTAATGTGAAGAGATGCGGTACGATGACTGTAGGGTAGGTCGGGCTCCATCTTCGGTTATAATTCGTTGCTTTGCTGGAGGTGTCAGAGGTTTTTGAGGTTGACAAAAACACTCTCTCAGCGACGAAGCAAATCCAGTAATCTGTGCCGATTTTCTTGCGGCACCGCCGGGTTAATGTCAAAACAATGCGACAGCTTGGAAGCATCTGCACCAGCGCGTTCAAAGCTGTCAACCGCGGCCACTTGACTTGCTTGCTTTGTGTCTTCGAGGAACGCAATTGCAACTCCCTTGTTTAGGGGCTGGTACTCGTAAGTGAAATTGATGACGAAAACGTGGAATTTGCATATCTTATAACACGTAATTCGTCTTGCGACAGAGACACCGCGGTTGAGAAGCAACCTTTGGTAGCTCTCTATGATAGTGTCGACGTCAGGAGCATCATCTTCACAGTATACGGTGATCATCAAGCTTGCGCGGGCTGGCAGGGTGACATGATGATCACCGATTCCAACAGCGGCACGGTGTTCGGGTTTTGACTCCAGCGTCATGGAGTGATCGGAGGAAAAAGTTATCGACTTGGTTTGTAGATGAATTATTGCCCCGCTGTCCGTCAAAATGTCCATTCCAAGCATTACGCCGCGGGAGTAGTGCAGCAAAATGACGGAAGTGGAAGCGTACATGGTGCCGTCTATGATGACGCATGAGGTGGGCGTTCCACTTGGCGTTACGAGATGGCCTCCTGCAGTGCGTATGAGTGGACCGTTCCATATAGTTGTAACTTCTTTCAGCTTAGAAGCAAATGATCTGCACATCGCTGAGTAGTCGGCTCCCATGTCTATGGGTGCGAGTACATTAAGCCGTCGATGTACAACTGCACGTTGGACGCCGCCTTTTTAGAGTTCCGGGTGCATCACGGCGTCTTATCTAAGCTTCTCCGTGTTTATGGTTGGGCCATATGCGTCATCATTGTCTTCTCAGTTGCGGGATCAGTCATGTCGAGGACACGTCACTCCCTGTTGCTGTCGTCGTGTTCGCGAGTCACATGAAGGTTAGTTCGGGGCATCGGGCTTAGGGTATGTCATAGATTCTTGTGTTCGACGAATGGTTCCGTCACGCAGTCATAAACAGTCACTCAGCTAGCGTAGAGTACCAACGACATTGAGAATGCACTGAAAGAGGACAAAAAGATGACTGTTTCTAGATTTTGCAAAAGCATTTGACGTCGTTCGCCACCCTGAGCTACTAGCAAAAATGCACGCAATTGGAATTGAAGATAACATTATTACACGGATAACGTCATATATACACAACCGCAAGCAGTTTGTTACTGTGAACAACCACACGTCCAATAGCATGAACGTCCTTTCGGGCGTACCACAATGATCAGTCTTAGCACGAATTTTATTCCTCATGTACATCAACGACGTTCCTACGGGCATTGACTCATCCATTCAAATAAGGCTTTTCGCAGATGACAGCGTCGTGTACACAAGGGTAAATCGAACTGAGGACCAGATTAACCTTAATCACTCATTACAAAAATTCAAGCCTGGTTCTCCCAATGGGGAACGACATTGAATGCGAGAAAAACCGTAGCTATAACTTTCAGGAATAAGAAAAAAACACTCAAATTTGCTATACAATAAACAATTTGTAAAATACTAAAAGCGATCAAGTTAAATATTTGGGAGTTGCATTAAAATCCAACTTTAATTGGGTACCACATATAACTGCTATTTGTTCAAAAGCGCAAGGTAAACTGGGTTTCCTAAAGAGAAAACTCCGTAACACTCCCCTGCAGTAAAGCTAACCGCCTATAGGGCACTGATTAGACCAGCACTAGAATACGCAGATGTAATTCGGAGTCCTTATCAAAAATTTCTTAATAATAAAAGTCAGCGAGTGCAAATTTTAGGAGTTTGATTTGTGTTTTCCGATTACTCCAGGTATGCCAGTGTTACTAATCTGCGTAAAAGAGCCAAACTTCATTGTCTTTCCGAACGGAGAATACATTCCAAACCTAAATTCCTGTATCTTCTCCATCATGAGAATTTTACCATATCCAGATCAGACCAACGTCTTGAACCTTTCAGACATTCCATGAGAACTAAACACAATAAGAAATTACGACTGCCATTAAGTCACAACAACATCCACAAAACCTCCGTTTTTCTGTCATCAATTGCATTTTGGAATCAACTTCCATCAATAGCTGTGAACTGTGACACAGTAGATACCTTAATAAAACGAATAAAACTATAAGTTTCGAACAATAGACGCAAATATACTAATATGGGATTTAATGTAAGCAGCTTTTTCCCTTGGATTGGATTGTATTTTTCCGCATAATACCGAACTTTGCATTCTAACACTGTTGTTTTTACTACTGGGAACTGAATAGTTGTTTTTTTTTGTTTCTTTGATTGTGTCTGTGCCTTTCTGTACGTGACATTGTTTGTACTACCCATTGTACCACTCCTGCTTGGACCGAGAAGACCTGCAGTATACTCAAATAAATAAAGTCGTTGGAGGATTTTCTTTTTTCCGCCGTTGTGCAACTTCACCTCCAGACTCCACGGCCTTTCGTTTGCCACACGTGGGCTGGGGGACATTCCACGTGCGAAGTCTGCATTGCAACGGCGGTTCGGCGACTGGATAGGGTGACGGCAAATGGTTGGAACTGGCTGGCTCACGGCAGGTGTTTGAGAAGTATTCTGTGATCTCAGATGGGCGCTCGCCGGGTCGGAGTCGAGGTACGTCGACGGAGAACCCTCGCAATCCGAGCCCTTTGAAGGGGCAGCGATGGTAGATATGGTTGGCTTCTCCGCAGTGGTAGCACAGAGGACGACTATCGGCAGTTCGCCGTACGTCTGTATTCCTCGGCGTGTGGTTTCCGACTACAGGGGGTGGGCGGCAACAGTGGGGGGCGGTATGGTGGGGCCTATTGATGACGTGTTGGAGCAGGGTGGTGTCGAAGAACAGCCCGGCAGTACGTCATAGCTTGTGGCTCGAGGGGTACTTGGGACGGTGTAGCAGTTCCCAGCGCGTGTTGCACTTCCTAATCACGTCGGTAATGGAGTCAACTTGGGGCTGCGGCATCCTTGGGAGAAGTTTCCGCGGCTCCTCTCTCACTACTTCGCGGACAGTTTCGCATATGCTATAAGCCGCAATCTGCATGTAGTCGACGTAGTTGGCATTGGCAGCGACAACGAAGTTGCGGTCGTACTGCTTATAACGCATTCAAAAAGCGTTTTCAATAGTGCTTGCTTCCGTCACGAATTCGGCGATGGTTTGGGGCGGATTGAGGACCAATCCAGCAAAGAATTCCTCCTTCACACCGCGCATTGAGAGGCATAACTTCTTTCCTTCTGCCATTTCGGTGTCCGGGTCGAGAAATAATTGCATCCCCCCTCAACAAAAATCACGAACTCATCGTTGGAGAGTTGTTAGCGCGTTTCCTTCAAAGATGTGGCTCGCTCCTTCCGCATGACGCTGCCGAATGTTTTCAGAAACTCGCTCCTAAAGAGGATCCAGTTAGTCAGGGGGCTTTTGTTGTTGTCGAACCAAGTTCGAGCTACATGCTCTATATAGAAGAATACGCGCCGAAAGGTTTCGGCGTCACCCCACTTTTTAAAGATCCGGACGTGATCCACTTTACGTAGCCAGTATGTAGGGTATTCACCAGGAGATCCGCGGAACGATAATAGTTCCCAGTGCTGTTGCAAGATGATGGGAAGTAGCTTCATGCACCATCTTCTCGAATGCGGATGTCTTCCTCTTGGTTTTTTTCCGGTAGAAGTCAAAACTCGGCCAGTAAACATTTAAGTCAGCGGCTTGCTCACTTGGGCTGGCTTGTCGGTTTCCAGAAGGGGAAGGAAGCATAAAAGGTGCGTAGCCAGCACCTTACCAGGTGTCACGAAGCCAAAGTGACACAGTCGTCTTCTAGGAAAAACGTCTAGTGGAGTTAACCACTCCAAAAGTACGCAGTTGGCGAAGCAGCAGGCAACAAAATGACGTGCGTAGGCGAGCATCAGTGAGTCGATTGAATGTCACGGCGTCTGATCGGCAGGCTTTTATCTTTCGGCGCGAGTGTTTCTCGAACCTTCGATACACGCCCAGAACATTGTAGGTAAAAGGTGATTATTCCAGGCCAGTGGACGTTAGGGCGAAAGGCTCCCCTTATCCGAATGAGTTAAACCCGTGCGAGAAAAAAGTAAGGAATGGAACATGCGCTTCGCCTGGGACACAGATTACACAGCCGGGCGCTGCGGGTCTGTAAAAACACACCTAGAATAAACAAATCAAATGCATGGTCCACGGCATTATAGCCATAACGCATTTCTGTCTTGCCCTCATCTACAAATTGAATATTATTTCTCACACGCCCTCGTGGCAACATTTTAATTTGAACCTAATATATGACTTATAATGACTGCCTGAGGACTATACACATAAAGCATTTTTTATATAGCTTGCGCGATTCTGGTAATCGGTACCTTCACCTTGATAGCTTACACGCCTGAGCGATGTCAGTATGAATTGTCACACAATCTGTCTCATATTAGGGTCATTTCTCTATATAAATGGCCGGTGCCCAGTCAGTTCAGTTGAAAACTCATTTAAACAGCGCAGGGAAATTCCGCCACCGTATCTTCCCCCCCTGGCGCTGACATCTTTCTTTTTGAGCGAAACAGTTAACAGAAGAAGGCGAACAACCTGCAGGCAAGCATCACCGTGTGTTTTCCCACTACCCTCTCCCACCTTCTTAGAGGATTCATTAGGAGGAAAAGGTGACATAACCATTTTCTTGATCTCAGCAGTCGATTATCATTCACACGCCCAGCCGCAAAATCAGGCACCCCCACCCCGCAAACGACCACCTCCCCACCAACCGATCATGCACATCGCCAATGCTGCCGTACCCGCAGGTTACCTGAATTGCGAGCCCAAACCTACTCATGAAACTTAACAGCCAACCATAGCTGCCTTCCAGACTACTCATATGTTCTCAAAACTCAAAATGAACTCGAAATTTATATGTACTCAGAACTCAAAATAGACTCTAACTGAAAATGTACTCAAAACAGAAAATGTACTCAAAACTCAAAATGTACTAAAACACAAAATGGCATCAAAACTCAAATTGTACTCAAAACTGACAATGTGCTCAAGCTCAAAAATTTCTCCAAACCAAAATGTACTTCACACTCAAAATGTACTAAAAACTCAAAATATACCCAGAACTCAAAATGTACGCAGAAATCAAAATATACTCAAAATTTCAGCAGCATCATCAATACTCCAGATAGAAAGATATGGCTCTTACAACAAGCCGCTACGTGTGACAGCCTGGATGTTTCGTACGATATACAAAAAGGAGGTGTATGAAAGGCGCACTAACAGCAGAGGAAATAACAATGGCCGAAGAGTACTGGATTAAGGAAGCTAAAAAGTGTTGTAAACCTCTCCTAACCCACATAGGCGTCCGTCAGAACAGAATTTTTATGCTGCATGGAAAGGAAGTGTGCCTGGACGACGCAGACACGACACAAAGGGTGACTACCGTTCCGCGCTTTACAAAATCGGCATGTCATAGTACTCCCAAAGGATGCACGACCGATGGATCTTGTAATCCCGCACTTTCATAACCTGGTGCTGCACGGGGGTGTTCAGGAAACTCTGACAAGACTTCGAACCAAGTTCTGGGCCGTACAAGGATGGCCGGCGGTGAAGCGGATTATTAGCAAATGCATTACATGCAAAAGGCACAACGCAAGACATGTAGAACAGCCAGTACCTGCACTGCCAGCGGATAAGGTAAACGAAGCGAAGCCATACGAAGTAATCGAAGTAGACTTCACAGGAGAACTTTATGCAACGTACAAACACCAACAAAAAGTGCAACAATATGTACTTATTTTCACCTGTGCAGTAACGAGACGAGTTCACTAAGAATTGACAGATGACGTGACCACAAACGGTTTCCTACAAGCGTTTCGACGATTTGTAGCTGAAAGCGTAATCCCAGATGTCATATACTCGGACAATACCAAGAGCTTCAAACGGGCTGAAAGGGACATCAACACATCACTTGACGCATTAGTGAATAATCCAGTGACCAGTTACAGCAGTGTGCACAAGATCAAGTGAAGGACATTTAGGAGTTTGGACCATGGTTGGGCAGTTTCTATGAACTCGTCATGCGAAGCACAAAGGCATCCATACGCAATGTGATCGCCAAGATAATCAGATGTCTTGGGGAGCTGCGGATTGTGGTATGTGGTAACCGAGGTGGAAGGAGCTCTAAACAATCGTCCACTGACATACGTATACGGCGATGCCGATGAGCCACTTCTATAACACCAGGGGAAATAATTGGCGGCAATCTGCAGCTTCATGACTCGCCGGGCAAAAAACAGAGAGGCGACAATAATGAAGCCTGGAGGAGCCGTTGTCGCATTACGCAAGAGTGGTGGGCGAGATGGCGCCGTAACCAGGATACAACACCCCGCAACCTAGCGAAGACAACCTGCCATCATGCCCCATGAAGACAACGGAGTAGGAGTGGCGAAGCAGCCTGGCGAAGACGGGAAGATCGCAGCAGGCCGAACATCCATGGAGCCAACGGATCCCCGAACGTAAGCGGAATTTTCACTTCGGAAAACAAAATGAGCTAGGAAGCCGTGTGGAAGAAGAGAAAGGCGTTGCGAACCCAAGTCAGGCAGCTAATTAATGCGGCGGAGACTCCAATGCAGCAACGATTCGACAGAGAGCATGTGATTTCCACGCAAGCCGAGATGAAGGCTATAGCATCAAGCCTAGCGAAGTCCAACGAGCGGATGGAAGGTTATTTACCCGATGAGGTGGAGTACAGTAATTCCAGAGAGTGACAGAATATGACTTGAAAATTGCAGCTATCTCTTAAAAGCTCGAGCATTATTTAAATGAGCCAATGGAAGGCATGTTGTCAGCTCAAACGCAAGCACAGAGAATCACATCGTCGACTCATGCAACGCACGGTGCGCCAGACTCCACGGAGCTTCTGAAGCTGCCGCAATTAAAAATGATTAGGTTGAGAGGAAATTTTTGTGAGTGGACTTCATTTTGGACTCAATACGAATCAGCAGGTAACTTGAGGCCTAATATGAGCAATGGACAAAAGTTCAACTACCTCATGTCGACACTAGCCGGCAAAGAAGCAGCAGCGATTGAAGTACTTCAGTTCTCACTCGAAAGCTACTATGAACAAGCGATCATGATACTAAAAGAACCATTTGGAGGCACAAGCAATTGGTGGACCTTCACATGAAAGAACTGTTACGACATGGTAAGGTAACGTCAGTGTATCCCATGGAAGGCAAGCGAAAGCTTTTTCTTAAGGTGCAGATGCACACAGTGGCACTGCAGGCTCTCGGAGTGAACACAGACAGCTACGACCCCATGTCGATGCCAGGACTGGTGAAGGCGATGCCAGCAGAGATTTTGAACCAATTCAAGACAAAGAAGGCAACGGAAAACAGGTCGACGGGTAACAGCGAAGAAACGACGTCATCGGTGGGAAAGAAAACTGCCGATGCGCTGCAAAGAATGATGGAATTCTTTCGGGAACAGGTGTGCATAAACGAGAAAGCTCAGCGGGAGCTGGAGACAGCAGGTACGGGACCTAAGCAGGATAACGACAAACCATACATCCCGACCGCTAGTTTTTACGGTTCGGCACACAAGACCTGCTTCCTCTGCAAGCAATCTAACTACCTGACTGAAGACTGCACGCAAAGCATACCTATGGAAGACAAAAAAAAGCTGCTAACCAAGAACAGGTCATCCTTCAGATCTTCTCGGCCGAAGCATACGGTGCGGATTTTCAAAGTAAATGTGTTTTGCAATATATGCAAAGGCCACCATTCAACATCAATATGCAAGACAAAAGAAAAAAAGACAAGAATCCACCACAGTACAAAAAACAGCAACGTCCCTGTTGCAATCAGTGGGGAACCCGACCAGAAAATACGTGTTGCTGCTGACAGCCATAACATGGGTGCAAGGAGAAGCATCAGAAGACACCTGTCGAGTATTGCTTGATAGAGGTAGTCAAAAAACCTTCATCACAACATCTCTAGGGAAAAAGATCGGTGCAAAAACTATATGGCACAAAAAGCAAAGAAATGGATTCTTTGGGGGAAACAAAAAATTGCAATCTATGGATGTTGTGAAGGTGATGATAATAAGTCGACAAAAAGAGTCAGCTTTAGCTGTCGAAGCCGTCGAAGTTAGGAGCATATCACACCACCATCTCTAACTACCCGAGAGAAACTTCAAAGACAAGATGCGGGAACTCAATCTAAAATTGGCGGACGACAATTTCGAAACGAAGGCCGTTAGGGCAACCGGACTTCCCATCGGTTCTCTCGTTACTAAACATGGACTTCAGAACTCACTCGGTCTCAGGCGTACTCAAACTCAGTTTGGCTCCAAATCACTCGCGCTCAAACTAACCATGCCACACTAGCCTCGCGCTCACTCAAACTCACGCGTGAGTTAGATTAAAGTGAGCCTGTGAGTGGACTCATGAGTGAGTCCGACGACTTCTGAGCACAGTAAAGGATCAACTGCATCAAGTACAAAATGAGTGTAAGGCGTACAAAAACAAAGCAAAATCAGTTATTTTTTACAGCTCCAGCAGTTTTAGGAGTCTCTCATCGAAAACGCTGCAAGCAACAGCGGCTAACAGTGCTTGCGGGCCCTCGTACATGCCAGTGTCAAGTGATCTGGAGTATAGAACTGATTAACCGCCTTTACATTTGGCAGTTGCACGGGCAAAAACACAACACTGTGTAGGGTAAAGAGAGCGACGTCATAAAGACATGTAATCGAAATACAAAAGTTCATGTTACCTCTTACTTGACACTAAAAATGTACAGTTAGCACACTAATACCTCTTACGGATAGTCGCTGGAGTAAAAATAAACAAATATTCAAAAGCATAAAGAGCCACTCTACAATATTATCAAAAGAAAAATAAACACAGACTTTCGAAGGGTTATTGGCTCTAAAATAGGGCACGGAAAAGGAAACGTTAACAAGACAACGTAGGTAGGTGCCCTCAATTTTAAAGTCAAGCGGTAATGGCATGACATATTGATAAACTGTTGAAAATCCTTTTCTAGTTATAATTACCAAACATTTGCGCGCTGCTTTGCGGCTAAACGTCGTCCGCGCTGACGATGATGCTGTTGTCTGAGCGTTTCAACTCCACTTCTAGCACACTGAAAGCAGGCTCCGAATAGTGTCGAAATGAAGAAAGGTGGGATACGTCACGTCGCGGCTCTTCATTTAAAAGCGGCACTTCGACCGGGTGGTTTATTTCGGTATCATCAATTTTGAATGGTGTGGACGGCGGGGTGGTTAAACATAATGTTGGCCCTAGTGCACTCATTTACGATGGGTGCAAGGCGGCACATGGAGGAGAGATCAACGTCTGCGATGGTGCGTTAGGAGGGCGATTCTTCAAGGTACCAAAAGAGTGCGCTTCAGTGAGGGGTCGAAGAGCTTGGGTCCTCGAGTTGGGCACCTTGTGGAGTCCAGCCTCTAACTGTCTCCACGACCGTGAGAGAGGGAGATATTCGAAAAATTTGTCCTGTTGCCACCTTCTAATAGGCGTGCGACCTAATCAGCACGCACACTTGATGCTCCTGAAACACGGCCGAAAGCCGGGTACCAACAGAAACTTGACACTAAGCGGCCACTGCATGACCGATTTCTTGGCTGATGGCCGGCTTTGAAATGGTGCAGATTTTGGGTACCTCGAGGGCCTCAACTGTGATAATCTGGTCGTCATGCTGGATTTTAGGCGCCAAAGAGACTCTGTTGCACATAACAGGTGCTCTCGGAGTATTGTCTCCGAACATGGCAAGCATTAGACGTTCGACAACGTTTACCTTATAACCAAGTGCTCGGGACAGGTCTTGCGGAATGAACGTTCACTGGCTACCGGTGTTTCAGAAGAAGCTAAAAAGCAGCTGGCGAATCTTGCTGAGGCCCCATGCACGGCCTGTCTGAAGGAGCACTTACATGGGTCCTGCGCCCTGGGTCAATGCGGATGACACCGCGCTGGCATTATTGATATCTGCCCTTTCTGCGGCGCTTCTCCTACTCTGGACTGGTGAACCCAAAACTTTCCGCAGGGAGCTGGATGTCGCACAGAGACGTAAAGAGCCGATGGGAACAGTGGCTGCCTACAAGACTGTTTGCTGTTTTACAGTGTCTTGAAAATCGTTGTGCTTTTTGCTAGTAAGACAGCACCTGCTTGCCTGCAGTCGCTTACGCTTCTCCTCTGGTGATACCGCCGTTCTGCAGTGGGGGAGAACGCGCTCCTCAGTGGCGGGAAGTTGACACCTGCGCCCCCGGCCAACGGACATCGGGCGCTCAGAGTCGTAGCCGTTGGAGGATCGACACGCAGTGGCGACGACTGCCACCTCTCCTGCACGCGGAACGTTGATGGGCCAGAACAATCGAACGCGCTCTCATCTCGAATTTCCACCTGTGCGCGGAGGAATTCCTAGATGAATTTCATTTCTTTAGACCTGGCTGAAGGGGACGCGGAGATGTCGGATAAGGTTTGCTGCGACTCCATCTTTTGCTGGTACAGGAGTCTCAGGACGTGTGGTAAGGCCGTTAGCAAAACGCGGTGGAGCACCACACAGCGCTGGTCTGGGAAGATCCTCAGGGCTTCCAACGCGTATATGCGAAACGTGACTTTGTCGTGGAGCCGCCATTAGTCGGTGTCAGTCGAATTCTGCACAAGCTCAAGAGCGAGCAATTTGTCTAGGTGGTCGTCCACGAGAATATCTTTCCACCCAAATTGGTTGACGAATATTTTGACGACGAAGTCGTAGTTGTCGTTGGCCTGCCTTAAGTCATCTATCGTGTCCTGGGCGGGGCCAGTCAAGTACGACAGCACTTACTTGAACTTATCAATTCGTGGCAAGGTTGCGCTCTAGTGGATGCTGTAATAGAACTGGTCCCAGATCCCTTGCCAGTCTTATGGTAGCCCGCGAAATTCGGTATCTGAAGCTTCAGGAGTGCGGCGAAGCGGGTTCCTTGCGTTGCCTGACGGGGTCCTGGTCACGGCTTTGAGGGGCACTCCCGCAAGCCTAACCAGACTCGGCTGTAGCTGCGCTTGCTGAAGGGGCCAGGCTCTTAACGGAGCACACGCGCGTACGAAGGCCGCAGATGCGCTCGTCGTAGTCAGTTGTGCCCAACACATCGGCGTCAAATTCGTCTTTTGTGAGACTCGCCTGAATCTGGCTATCCAACTAGTGAAAGCACGCTGTTGGTCAAGAATGATGTACCGATGCGTTTTGAAGTCGAGGGTCGGTGCCGCCGAGTTTACAGCAGCGCGCGGAGTGCCGCCATCTTCGTCGTGACAGTGGTGCAGAGAACCCCCCGCGGCGTCGAAGCGGTTTATGGCGCGAGTGGGCGGGACCGCACGGCTGGGGGTTTCGGCACAAGAGATTTTTGTCGCGAAAGGGAACGAGGAGACCAGACGTACGGCTATCAAAGGTGGCTACGACCGACTGCCACGTGAGCCGGGCTTGTGGAGCGAGCTCCCACTAGCTGCGCTGCTGGCACACTTCGTTCTCTTTATTCAACATGTTCCAGTTTGTTTCATATGATATAAATATTTTCTACAGGAATGGTCTTTGCCTTTCCTTGCCTAATAACGTATATAAAAAGAGCCGCTGCGCAAGGCCGTTTTTATGATTTTTATGTGGGGATCAGTTATTACAACATCAGTAGATTTCATGCCTATTTATTTTTAACCCGCTCAAGCATCGCGTACGAGCTCAGTGGGTATTTGCCATGAGTCGAGGTCATCTCCGCAATGATGCCCGTAGGAACAAGGTGGAGCAAGGCGAGGAGGGAGAGAGACGCGTTGAGCGAGGAGAGCGAGGAATCGCGACGCCTGCGCGGAAGCCCTCGGTACCGAAAATGGAAACGCGCCCAGCCAGCCTTTTGAGCGCGACAACGATCGTGAGCAGAACACTGCAATCTTGGCGGCTTAAGAAACGACCACCAGGGGTCTGCCTGGCTTGAACGCTCGAGACAAGGAGCGCACGCAACCAGGGTCTGCACACCATGGGCTTCGGCAGCGTGTCCTGCAAGCTTCTCAAGTGGTCATCGACTACCAGACCCTACTGATTACAGCTACAACCATGAACGGACATCAATCGGAAAGTGACCGGAAGCTAACTGTGTATTGTGCTTGCGTCCATGGCGTTTTACACTACTGCAGGTGGACCGGTGTGACGTGTGGAATCGCGCGCGTTATTGTCGTTACATATTGAACTTCTCGTTTTCTGCATCTAGTTTGGCATGGTAATGGACGTGAAAATTTTGGCGAGCCCGCCAGGATTATTTTGCACACGTCTCCAACGACAGAGAAGAAGGAAACGGGTGCAGGCTTCAGGAAACACATTTATTACAATTGATGCAAACCTCGAAACAAACAAAGCACCTTAAACAAAACCACTCACCGTGAAGATGTTACGAAGAGGTAGTGGTCTTGTCGTCTCGATGATGTGCGAACGGCGGAGTGGGACTCAGTTGGAGAGCGTTGCTGTTGTCGGAGCCGTCATAGCAGAGGACGACGATTCGACGCTGCTGGCCGAGAACACGCGCCCGTCGCCGCTGGAACCGCCAAGGCGTTCATTGGCAGAGTGTCGCGAGACCGGAGCTGATGCGTCGTCGGCCCGCTCCCGCCGAGTCTTGTGTGGCGACGTCGGTACCTCGGGTCGCGTCACCTTCAGCTCGGCTCTTCAGAAAACCGGTGTTTCCCGCCACATCTGCCTTGAGGTTTTTTCTTCCTCGTCTTCCTCCACCTTATTCTTTCGGGCGTCATTGCGGTGTTGACCTTGACTCATGACAGTATTCCACAGCATGCTTGGGCGAAGACCTGAATTTTTCTTCTCTCTGCTTTACAACATGAGTCGGTAAGCTATACAAGGGTAAGATTAATTTCTAATCTTGCATTTAAAAGCAGGCGCATTGCACCACCCAGTATCGCCTTGCACCACCCAGGGTTATATGACGGAACGTGGACTTCGGACAAGGGCGTGCACAATAAGACGGCGGTCGCATATTCTAGTAAATGTGGGAACACCAAACTGCTCATCTTGTGTTTCGGCCCACACGTCACAATATTTAATGGCACCATTTTATACAAAAGCGGAATAACATTCCACTGAGCGATGTGTGCCTTACGGGCATGGGAACTTTAACTGATAAGTGTAGAAATAGGGTAGCTTGGATAAGGCCACGAGAAACACCGCGAAGCATACGTCAGCATTGCAGAATTCGTCCATGCCAGCCATGATAAAGTGGAAGCTATTTATTGACACAAAACCTGTCATGTGGGTCCTCTGAGTCTGAATCACTTAAACTTAAGTTGACGTCAGTGAACCTCAGCGTGTGCAATTACGCTATCATGGTAGAAAAAGAGAATAAAGGTTGCCTTCTCGACACGGTCATTGCGCTTACTTTACGTCCGTCAAAGTTCGCTTAAGATTTCTGTTTGCTGTTTGCACAGTAGAAATGCTGCACTAATTGTCTTAATTGGCACATCTGTAGAGGATTTCAGGTTTGGAATGCGTCAACCGGTCAAGTGACTGCCGGCATGGTTTCTGTTCACAAGAATTTTTAATCACAACAAACACTCACAAAGTCGTTCGATGAATCACGAATGTGTTGTTTGAATATAAATTTACGAACACAGAGACATCTATATTGTTGACGTAGCCTGTTGGAATAGATTTATTTTTTGTACAAAACAAAGTGCGCTATAAATGAGTCAGCCAGCAGTTAGAGCTCGGGCTCACAAACAGCCTTACACATTGCCGCTTATGTTGAAGTGATGATGATGACTCTGTTGATGATGATTGAGAACGTTGCAAATAAAACTGTTAATAATGGCAAACAGTTAAGGTAGTGAAAGCCAGCACTGGCGATAGTTTGGAGATGAAGCCAGAAACAACAGCTCAGACAAGTGGGACTTCGTAGAAAGCAAGCCACAGGTGCTGACGAACAACTAAGAATAACTTTATTCGAATGGACAAAATACAGACACGCACACTTGTAATCTTAAAAAGTACGAGAACAAAGAATGAAGGAAAACTAACATCTTAAACTACGTTAAAAAGTATTGCTTTCTAAAACGAGCCATTCTTTTTCTTTAGGCGCTAAGTTAGGCCATCTCGCTTAGTGATTGTCACCGAAGCCTAAATTACATAAACATAAACCTACTGCCAATAGGCAATGCCTAGCATGATTAACAGGATTGGGTATTTGTTGTTTCACGATTCTTTTATGGTGTAGCTTTGAATGGCATTTGGACTTAGCCCAGTGTGTTGAAAGATTGTTTCCTGTATTTGTTCAAATGGGGTAAGGATGTTCTCTATTGTTGAATTCCAATGGAAGACAAGGAACGGTAGCCGTGCTCCACTGCGGAGCGCACCGACTCCGCGAAGATCAGGTAGTCCGAAGCTGCCTTTGAAACGCAGCCGCTCCCGCCGGAGCAAGTGGTGAACCGTGACGGGAGCACAATATCCCCAGCATCCTTTGCATATCGCCTTCCCCAAAATCGTCTGGTTCCCGCGAGCGCGTTGATGTCGCGCTGCGCGGCTGGAGGAAGGAGAGGAGGCTAGCATTGACCGGAAGCACAGACGGCCGCGACATTGGCGACGTCACGCGGCAAACGTAAGCGCCCTAGGGAGTTCCGGCTGACTCTGCCGATTGCGGCGGAGCAACTTTTTGTGCTCCAAGGAGCGATCTCGGTTGCGACGGCGCTCCCGATCAGCCATTGAAACAGGATTTGGTCGCTACCGATCTGCCATGGGAACGCGTCTGCTCCAGAGAGAGCAGAAAAGTTGCTCCCAAAGTGCTTCGGATGTGCCATTGGAATTCAACATAACACGTTTGTTAATACACCTGCCCGTATATCTCAATGAAGAACAGGTTGCATGGCAGTGGGACTTTAAATACAGCGGAATCGACAAATTTCATGTATGCTTTTGCATGGGTATTGCTGCGCGTTATTTCGGGTGGCTTGTACACCATGCCAAACAGAGTGGTCATATTGTTTGGCGCAGATAAAACCGTCCCGCTGCCAACCTGTCCTCCGATCTTCTTGAGAGCGTGCGGAACGCCGTGCACGTACGTAATGCGGTGAGACGGCCACGGTGGGCTTCTTTTACATTGCAGGTTATAAGAACTCAGTCTTCGCTGAACCAGTTTTTTACATAGGTGGTTGGAGGAACTCAGTCTTCTCTAAACCGACTCCATGGTGGTGCGCAGCAATGAAACCGGATATCCTGCAGATTTCAGCCTGCTGATTTGGAAATTCAGCTCTTTGCAATCGTGTGAATACGCGACGTTCACATCGGCTACGGTATGGCAGCAACACGTATACCTTGTTTCACCACATTTGATTAGTCGGAGTTTACCAGAAGGATACCTTTTTGTGACCGTGGGGCCGATTCCCAGCTTACGTAACTCCCAAAGGTCCATTTGTGAACCAATACTATAATTGCGTTGCTCTTTTTGAATGGGTGATTAATGTGAACGCCGTGTTAACTGATAAGAATGCCGCCAATATCCTGATTTTTGGATGCGTTACTCGGCATCCCTTTAGAAGCAAAAGGAAGTCATCCAGAGAAAAAAATGTCTTCACTACTGCCGTTTCAAACAGAACGGAATACAAACCGCGGTGATACGGAGCACGTAGACGGCCACTGATCACAGTCACTACAGAAGAATCTACGCACAGGCCTTCCAGCTACAAGTAAAGCTCCTTGCCGTGCCTCGGAAAAATTTTCCGCATGTAGAATACCGGGCCTTGTAAAAGCCCTGAAGGGGATACACCATTCAGGTTAGAAATTTGTATTTTTTTACATGTCGATGGCCTCAGTCACAGCTTGCAGTACCAGGACATAAGGAAGTAGTACACATCTTAGAGGTACCGTCAAGGGCCCTTCAAAAGCCCCGCGGCGTGCGCTTCCGAAAATCTGGGGACAGATCCGCGATTGCTCACCGAGAAGGAGTCTTCTATGGAAGGTTTTGACACCCAGTGCTAGAGGAAGTATCCAAAGTAATTTCGCCAAGTGCAATTTTCATTACCAACACTATAAATGGGCCCACCAGCGTGCTTTTCATGGCACCAAAAATACCTAATGTGTATACCCTTCGCCTTCTTGATGTAGTAAGGAAGCGAATTCAACCCACCAGTTTAGCGAAATTGAATGGGGTCTGTGTTTGTCATTGAAGGTTTGGTAAAAATACGTGGCTTTCGCGAAGTTTTCGAAAACGAATATTGGAAACTCATTGGTTTTTTTGTCTTGTCCCTTAGGCAAAACATTATTGCCCCCGATGTCGCTATTTTCTGGCCTGCCCACAGAAACATGATGATGTGAGGTAATCTCGGGGTACATTTTAGAGCTTCTATAACCTCCCCGTACATGTTCTTTTGTCGCAATATTTCATGAAGCGTTTCTAAAACTCGACTAAAATGCGCCAGCCGTTTTTCGAAGGTCCTGATGTATAGCACCTCTGTCTTCTTGTTCAAAACCAAGGATTGGTTCAATTTTTGACTTCAGCAAGACGAAATGTTAGAATTTTCTACCATTTCAAAGGTGGAGGTGACGAAATATTACGTAGCTTGTTTTGAGAGCTTCTTAGCAAAGGATGGCTTTGCTGCTCCTGGGCCAGCGTTTCTAGGTCAATGCTGGTGGTCAGAACCACAAGCTCTTTCCAGTGTTTGATGTTCAATGGGGTGACGTTGGCGATGGCCAACACCAAAGTGTTTTTTCTCATGTAGCGAATCTCCTTAGCGGTATCCTTGACTAAAATGGGTGAACGTCCATCTGCACTTTTCTAATGAAGGTCCAGGTTTCCCACCGCTCTCACGTCTGTAAGGTTCACGAGCACAACATCTTAGATCGGCTGCTCCATACAGGATACGGTGCTTTCACCTACGAAGTACGGAGTGTCGACTTGGATCCTTCCCTGTGCTAGTTCTTTACTAGAGCCGCCTAGAAGCAAGAAGCCAGTAGTTTTACCAGTTAAACAACTGTCTTCAACCAAGTGACAGTAGTATCCCGAATAACTGTGGCAGGTTTCTCTTGGACGCGGTCTTTGACGGCAGGCATGCCGTTCATGCAAAACGCATCCTTTTCAGTTACTTTACCACGGTTGTGGGTGAAGGATCCGCATTTCCTCAGAAAAAGCTCTGCTGGTTGCCACCGGATGATCCCCACATATTTTATTAGGGCGCATGCAGAAACCTGCTCCTTGCCGGTTGACCTGCGCTTGCAATCCTGTAACTTTTGTCCGACAAGTCCACAGGCGCTGCATTTTAGTTGATCCCTTGCAGGGCTGCACAAGTGTGATGCGCGCTGTCGCGGCCGCTCGCACAGGAAGCTTTTGGCAGGTTGCTTCTTCTGCTCGTCTTGCGCATTCTTCGGCGGTTTCTCCCCGTCACATGGGCCTTTCCCAAATTTTGAGAGACTTTCAGTTTGAAGAAACCGGTCGGTATATTCTGCTAAGTCATTGACAGCTTTGCACAGTGGCTTCTTTTAAAAGACCACAAGCTTGGGATGGCAACAGCGAAGCAACCGCTTCGCAATGACGTGAACGTGGAGACCCTAAAACGTGTTTTTCATCTTAGACATTTCAATTTATTGGTCGAAATAACCGAATATCCTTACTGCCAGTGGCCTTTCTGTTTCCCCTTCCTGAGCTCGTGCTTTGTGGAACCAATGCTTGCACCCTTGCGCAGAAAACGTAAACCGTTGCAACGGAGCGTTCTTGACCTTCGCATAGACTAACGACTGTTCCAGTTAGCCTGCCGAGAACTAAAATCGGCTCCCCAGGCAAGCACATAGAACTGGCGTGAGCGCATTTGTCTTGTTTTCGTGATGAGAGCCCTGGCAAAGAACCCTGGCAAAGATGAGAACCATTTCGTGATGAGATCGCTGACAAAATAAGGAAGTATGGTCAAACAGTTTGTTTCCGTTAACACGCGACCAATATGCACGAGGACCTGAACAAAATTTTGAAATGATGCCTCCCTACCTGAATAGTGGTGGTGCTCCAACTCTCAAACCCACTACTAAGGCTTCAGTATTAAGGTCGTTTGTTCCCGGGCGCAAATGCCACGTGCATAGAAACACAGGCACCAAACCATGAACTTGTTTGAAGCAACTTCAGGAGAAGGCCGAACTTTTGAGATATGGAGGCGATAAGGCGCGCCATAGTAGAGGAATCTAGGTAATTTTGCCTAACTGGGGATCTTTAACGTGCACCGAAATCTCGTACATAAGGGCGTTTTTCCTTTTGATTTTGATTTTGCTTTTGCTCCATCAGAAAAGCGGCCGCCGCAGCCGGGATTCGATCCAGCGTCCTCGTGCTCAGCAGCGCAACACCTTAGCCACGGAGCCACCTAGGCGGGTTTCTGCACTTTCGGATCGAAGCAAAGCACGGTGTCGCACTGCTGATAGCTGGCAAAGCAGCCGCAAAGAAGGGCCCTGCTAACGCCGGAACTGTTGGAAACAAATACCCTTTGGCAGCCGTGTCTCCTGCTTTGTCGTATTTATTATCTAATGAAATCGTGTATCACATCTGCCCACCACCGTACCCTAATGTGGAGATAGAAAGTTCAGTAACACATCCGAAGCCCGCTTCATATGCCTATACAGGGTGTTGCGACGATAATTGGAACACTTTAAAAATTTTGCCTGAGCGAACCGCTGTTCTATTCGCGCTCAAACTTGCCATGAAGGTTGCAATTTGTGTTCTATATTGTTTGATTCCGGGAGCAACGATGGTACTTATCTGTGTATTCTGAAAATAAATAAAAACGATTTTCGCCTAAGGGAAAATGGCTGCTGATTTGGACGTGTGAGCCAGCGCAAGTTGATGTTAAAACGACGGAACCACTTGCAGAGTGAAACTCACGTTTGGGATTTACGTACGGAGCCAAATAGTGGAGCAGACGATCAGAAAATGCTCCTATAGATGAGCTTACAGAAGATAAGAAAGGCCGGTTTTCGGGCTCACACGTCCAAATCGCCGCTATTTTCCCAAAGCCGAAAATCGTGTTTATTTATTTTCAGGAGAAACAGGTAAGTACCGCCGTTGTGTCGGTGTCAAGCACAATAAACCACAAAATGCGACCTTCGTGTCAAGTTTGAGCGCGAACAGAGCGGCGGTTCGCTCAGGAAAAAAATTTAAAGTGTTCCATTTACCGTCGCAACACATTGTTTATTGCGGGTGCCCGGCACGCAGGGCCCTCACCGACAATTTTCTTTTTGCTGCCTCTGTTTTGATTTGCTGGAGACCCGGCGCCCAGTCAACTGACAAGGGGTTCACAGTTTGGCGCAGTATTCCGGGGAGATGCTTACCAGGTCGGCGTACAAGCTACACCTATATTGATTACGCGCCAGGGACGGATACTCGGAGGAGAACATTAAGCAGTCTAGTTGTTTTATGTATCATGCGCGATCGCTTTATATTGAAAGCTCCAAGATTTTGCAGCATGAGCTGCTGTGAGAAACACCGCGGCTTCGGATGCGTGCCGTTTGTATTCCTCACCCCCTGCTTCTCGACGATATCCCCGCCTGATAGCCTGCACACACTGCGCCTGCAACTAAAACCCCGGTCCGCCATCGGCGCCACGGACAGTTTTACAGAGAAGGCTATGCTTCAAAAATCGGGCAAAACCACGAAGAGCCTACGTTACATCGACACCGGCCCGGTGGAAGACGCGCGTGCGCTGCTCAGGGTTCAATACCACCAGCGCTGCCGCAGGCTGAGCGCATTTGGTTACTCCAGATGCCGGGTATGCGATCTCGTTTTCGTCGCCAGAGTTCCATTTCCCATGTACCGACGCAGTCATCGACACAGACTAATTAGGTAGCCGCAATGCGCCAGCGATGGTGACGTGATCGTTTAAAAATCACCATTCAATTCCAATTCCATTTCGGGAATGATGCGCTGTTTCCAAGCCCCATTTAATTAAACCAACCGTTGTCCACATTCTATTCTCATTCCATTCGGGCACCTCAAAAAGGTGGAAGGAATGCGGCGTGATTCCAAGTCCGGAGTGGTAATTCCGCAACACTTCTGTGGATTACAAGTGTGTTGAGTCCAGCGCTACTCTCTCCAGTCACTACTGGTGTGTTTTGCGCCCCTACATGCAAGTGGAACTTCAGTTTGAGGAGTGCTATCTCTCTTTTGTTGGCTTGTTTTTTCATTGCGCTGCCACTCTCTCCCTCTTTCCGCTGCCACTCTTTCCTTTTAATGCCACTCTCCCCCTCTCCTCCGCACGGTTGTTTTCAATCCACTCCCGAAGTTCGGGTCCCGACAATTCAAGCTGGGAGCCTACCGCCCCTCACTTGTCTAACACCTTCTTCCAATAGTCAAATCACTCGGCAGCTCATGTCAGTCGACTTCTTTCACTATTTTTATACTGGCCCATCGAACCTCATGATCTCTCTCTCTCCCTCTCTGTATATATATATATATATATATAAATATATATATATATATATATATATATATATATATATATATATATATATATATATATATATATATATATATATATATATATATATATATATATATATATATATATATATATATATATATATATATATATATATATATTTATATATATATATATATATATATATATATATATATATATATATATATATATATATATATATATTGTGAGCAGTTCGTGCGCCAGCCCTTTTGGACACTGACCGCTACCACTGTTACCTAGGGGCCACTATCCCATACCTCATCTTCCTCTGATAGTCATCCTCATCATCATCTTCCACCTCGGGGCTCGTGTCCGCCTCTTTGCCGCCAGCTGAGTGTGTGTTCCGCGAGAGCTGCTACGCCTAATAAACGTCCTGTAGCGGCTGTCCTTTAAAGCCCTTACAAGTGGTGGAGGTCTACCTCGATCCCAGTACCTCTACGTCTGCCCAATGCACCCCTGGAGCTCCGTTCCGGACGCCGTTTACCACCAAAGGCTATGCAGCGTGAAGCCGCGAGCCAAACCGCTGGCGCCGCCGCTGCTGCGGCTCCGATATTTACGATCACCAGCCACCAGCGCGACCAACCGTTTTTCGCCGGGCTCCGCGGTGAGGACATGGATGGACCAGTTAATAAGGGTGAGTGCATTTAACCGATAGGACGACTCCTTCAAGCTCTACATCATTGGTTTCTACCTGACAAAGGTGGCAAAAACGTGGTTCCTAAATGAGGGCAGCCGTATCACTGATTGGACCTACTTTAAGGAAGAGATTCGGAAGATTTTCGGCACTCCAAGCACCCGTTCGGCCATTGCCAAAAGGAAGCTAGCGTCCCGTGTCCAACACCCTGAAGAGACGTACGCCTCATACATTGAGGATGTCTTTGCTCTCTGTTGCCGAGTGGATGCTGCGATGCCAGAAACCGACAAAGTTCGCCACCTCCTTAAGGGCATCGCTCCTTTCGCATTCAACGCTCTTGCAGTCCAAAATCCTGCGAGCGTCAGCGATGTGCGAACAACGTGCCAACGCTTGGACGAGCTACACTCTATTCGTCTGTATCAGGACGCTGGCCCCAATGAGCTGCTGGAAGACGTGGATTCGCGCCCTCATACGCAGTACCATCCGTGAAGAGCTGCAGCTGCGTGACCCACCTGCTTCCTCACGGGATAGCATTCGCTCGGACGCCCCTCATTTGTGCGACCTTGTAAAACAGGCGTTGGCGTCCATGGCGGGTAGCGTCCCAACGATGCCTTCGGTTCCAGTCCCAACCATGCCGTCATATTCGGCGATCGCGGCGAAACCACCCTTACCAATGGTAGTCCCGCCGGCTCAAGGACACTTGAGTGCCATCTCATCGGAAGCTCCCTTCCAGACTTACTACAACGGCGTCCGACCTGTCAGCCGGGCTTTTTCTAATGATCGACCTGTCTGCTATTATTGCGGAACCGCGGACACATCTCCCGTTTCTGTCGACGACGTCAGCAGGATGAGAGGCGAGGATATGCACCTTTTGAACGTGACATCCGCTTTGCCTAGGGCACTCCGCGAAACCAGTACGTCTCTCCAACGCGACGGTACTCGCCGCCTCCGGCCCCAGTTGATACACCTTACAACGAGCGTTCGTCACGCCACCGCCGATCTCCCTCGCCATATCGTCGCTCTGTCTCGCCCCTACGACCCGCGTCCGACCCCACGAACTACCAATCGGAAAACTAGCGCCTGCAGTTTTTGGAGGGGAAACTGCGTTAGTCGAAAAGCGAAGAACTCCTCCAACAAGACCGTCGAATACATTACATGTGAACGTTGAAGGTTGTGATGTTGATGCCCTCGTTGACACTGGAGCCAGCATATCCGTCATTAGCGAAAATTTGTGTTCACGGCTCCGAAAGGTACGAACCCCGTACACTGGCCCCTCATTGTGTGGTGCCAATCAAGTTGTGCTAGAACCGTCTGGATTCTGTACAGTGCGCCTTTTCATTGAGGGAATTCGACACCACATCCAGTGCGCGGTCTTGTCTTGCTGCTCCAATGAATTGATTCAAGGGTGGGATTTCCTCTCGTCGGCGTCTGCTGTCATCTCCTGCCGAAATCTGGACATTGCGATCGACCGTACCGGGCATACGGACAGCAACCCCGATGTTCCGCAGTGTCGCGTGGTGGCGAGTGCAGATTTTGTTCTTAGGCCTGCCTGTGAGACAAGAATTTCTATTTGTGGTGGCCATTTCCGCGATGGAGACGTGCTCTTAATTCCCAGCGCTCGTTTTCTACCAAGGGGAATCGTTGTCGCAACTTGTCTTGTACGTTTCCCGCATGGGTCTGCGTTGCTAGTCGCCACGAACACTACACCGGAAACGATCCTCCTACGTCAAGGCACCACGATCGCTACCGCTGCGGACTCCGAAGCCGTCTCTTTTCTTCCTCTTTGTTCTGTTTCCTCCAATTCCGAATCTCGCCCCATGCCTCCCCACCCTGACCTTGCCGCGAGAATCAGCTCTGACCTCTCCCCACCGCAATCCGACTGCTTGCTGACTCTCCTGCACCGGCACAAAGCTTTATTTGACTCTCAATGCCCTACACTTGGTCAGACATCCGTGGCAACGCATCGTATTGAAACAGACGGATCCCTTATTATTCGCCGCCGCCCATACCGGGTATCCTCATCTGAGCGAAAAATCATCAGCGACAATGTTGCCGACATGCTGCAGCGCAAAATTATACGTCCATTTAATTGTCCTTGGTCATCCCCTGTGGTATTGGTACGGAAAAAAGACGGGTCTGTTCGATTTTGCATCGATTACCGTGCACTGAATAAAATCACCCGGAAGGACGTATACCCAATGCCTCGCATTGATGATGCCTTGGACTGTCTGTAAGGAGCGGAATATTTCTCCAGCCTCCATCTCCGCTCTGGTTATTGGCGGAATCCAATGCACGAGGCCGATAAAGAAAAGACAGCCTTCGCCACCCCTGTTGGACTCTACGAGTTCAATGTGATGCCTTTTGGACTTTGTAACGCCCCTGCAACGTTTGAGCGTATGATAGACACTGTACTCAGCGGCCTTAAATGGAAGACTTGCCTTTGTTACCTGGACGATATTGTTATTTTTTTTTTCAAGCTTTGCTGAGCAGTTGAGACGGCTGGATGAGGTCCTCTCGTGCCTCGCCAGTGCGGGCCTTCAGCTAAATACTAATAAATGCCATTTCGCCACCCGCAGTATCCAAGTCTTAGGCCACGTCGTGAGCAAGGAGGGTATCCAACCTGACCCAGAGAAGGTGGCTGCTGTCGTCGAGTTCCCGCGTCCTCAGCAACAAAAGGCGCTGCGTAGCGTTGTTGGCCTGTGTCTTACTTCAGCCGTTTTGTACGCAACTTCGCAACAGTTGCTTCACCGCTCAACAGGCTCCTCCACTCCGGAACTTCGTTTCAGTGGTCGGACCACTGTAAAGAGGCTTTTCAGCAGCTGAAGGCCGCGCTCACTTCAGAGCCTATACTGTGTCATTTTGATGAATCGAAGCCTGTCATCCTTCATACTGACGCTAGTGGCCATGGGATCGGTGCGGTTCTCTTGCAGTCGGATCAATAGCGTCGGGAGCGGGTTACTTCGTCCGCCAGTCGCTCCCTCAGTTCAGCGGAGAAGAACTATACTATCACCGAGCAGGAGTGTCTTGCCGTGGTTTGGGCCGTTCAGAAGTTTCGACCCTACCTCTACGGCAGGCACTTTATTGTCGTGACGGACAACCATACGCTATGCTGGTTGCAGACGCTCAAGAATTTATCAGGACGCCTCGGACGCTGGATACTTCGACTTCAGGAATATGACTTCACTGTCACGTACTGATCCGGGAAGAAGCACCTCCATGCCGATGTTCTTTGGCGTTGCCCACTGCAGCCGCCTTACCCTATTTCAACATCGGCACCACAACACAAGGTGCTCCCTGTCGCACCTATCAACTGCACATTGGTTGACCTGTCACGCCTCCCAGAACTTCAAAGACAAGACCTCTACTGCCGTACGATAATCGACCGTCTTACCGGCTCAACGCAGCCTCCCAACAGTCGGTCCCGTCGTCAACTTCAGAGCTTCCGACTTTTCAATGGTGTGCTGCATCGTATTAAACATCACGTATCTGGCCACGAATGGGTTCCCGTTGCACCGCGCGGCATCCAGCCCCAGATTTTCGAAGCCCTTCACGACGATGCTACAGCGGGTCACCTAGGCTTCGACAAAACATATGATCGCGTCCGCGGTCGCTTCTTTTGGCAGGGACTTTCTAACTACGTGGCCCGCTACGTCGCTTCGTGCACTTCGTGTCAGCAGCGCAAACGATCCACATCACCACCTGCCGGACTGTTGCAGCCACTTCCTTGCCTTTCTACGCCATTCTAAAGCATTGGCATAGACATTTACGGACCATTGCCCTGCACATATTCTGGCTGCCGCTGGATTGTAACCGCCGTGGACCACTTAACACGTTATGCGGAGACAGCACCCAGTCGCTCTAGATGTGCTTCACAGGTCGCAGATTTCTTCTTGCGTTCCATCCTACTGCGTCATGGTGCCCCTCGTGTCCTTTTAAGCGATCGGGGCAGGACATTTTTATCGGCTATTGTTGAAAAAGTTCTGCGTACGTCGAACACTGTTCATAAGACTACATCCGCCTATCATCGACTGACCAATGGGTTGACTGAACGATTTCATCGGACTCTCTCTGATATGATTTCAATTTATATACAGCCTAACCACACCAACTGGGACGTGATTCTCCCGTTCGTTACGTTCGCCTATAACACTGCAGTTCAAAAAACGACCGGCTATTCTCCATTTTTCCTCGTCTACGGCCGCGACCCACCATTCATGCTCGACGCTTCATTTTTATCGGCTCCTGTATCCGCATCAAGCCCGCTCTCTGAGCAGTTCGTGTCCCGCCTTAACCACTGCCGCCGAGCTGCCCGTCTGAATACAGAAACCCGCCAACAGGATCGAAAGAATCGCTACGACGCCTCTCACCATGCTGTTCGCTTCCTGCCAGGCGAGGAGGTTCTACTTTGGACTCCGACGCGTAGGCCAGGATTATGTGAGAAATTGTTGTGCCGCTTCAGGGGTCCCTACACAGTGCTTGAAGAAACCTCCACAGTGAACTATCGTGTCGCCCCTAATTCCGCCCCATTGGACCGCCGCTACCAAGGTACGGAAGTCGTGCACGTCTCACGGCTCAAGCCGTTCGTGCGCCGCGCTTCCCCAACACTTGCGGCCGGGCGGCCGCCTCGTCCACAGTGGGGAGTTGATGTGAGCAGTTAGTCGTGCGCCCGCCCTTTTGTACATTGACCGCTACCACAGTTAACTATCCCATACTTCATCTTCCTCTGACAGTCACCCTCATCATCATCTTCCACCTCGGGGCTCGTGTCCGCCTCTTCGCCGCCAGCTCAGTGTGTGTTCCGCGAGAGCTGCTACGCCTAATAAACGTCCTGTACCGGCTGTCCTTCAAGGCCCTTACAATATGTACATATATATATATATATATATTTTAATATATATATATATATATATATATATATATATATATAGTATAAGTAATCAGTAGGATACACGGCAAGAACAATAACAAATGACGTTTACTGACGTAGCGGCAACGGGACTTGCCTTTATCAGAGTACAGTGATATGATTTTGCGGTAACAAACATTTGGAACAATATTCTTAGATATATTCGCAGAAAACTTTGAGAACGATCGGAAGATGTTCGGAAGAAGATCCATGCCTTCGGGCTAGGTTAATGATACGACAATAACCACAACATAATAAAGAAAGAAGACAGGGAGAGAGAGAGAAAGGGGTCGTATTAAGAAGGCAGCTGTCAAGGTTGCTCCACGATGGGGCTACGTACCTGGCAGGGTGTGCAAGTACAGACAGTGAGGAATCCTAGGCAATCGCGCTTTCAAAAGGAAGGGAAAAGTATACAATAAGGCATTCAGTGGGTGGGGAGACTGGTTTGGAGGGATCCATACAGGCATGAACGGATAGTGTGTTTTGGGAGTGTCCCCAGCGTATGGATAGAATAGATACAGCACACAGAAGAGCTAGCAACTCAAAAGGAAAAAGGTAGGGTCCATATATCACAAAGGGGTGAACGTTTTTAAGCGGTGGGGGGAACGCAGCCTCCTTCCAAGAAACAAATTGCATTGTTAAGTTGCATCTGGCTGATAAAGGTACAGTATTTGCGGATGTTCTGCGAGTTCTGGTGGGAAACTCAAAGGTAGGGTAATAAATGATGTGACAAAAATTATTATTCAGTTGCCAATATCAATCGAGGAATTAACACCAAGCGTCACTGACCGAACCTTATAAATGAGATGAGATTCCCGAACCTCGCGGTTGTGGTGTGTTTTGAAAGCGGATTCTAAAATTGTCGCTTTAAGATGTTCAAATGCATGACCTGGACCGTTCCAATGTGTTGACATTGGACTAGAAGGACACCTTTTTGCATAAGAGAAGTGTATATTGAATCGTATGCGGAAGGGTGTTTCACTTTGGCCGATATGTTGCTGACTACAAACTGTGCACTCTAGAAGGTATATGACAATAGCAGAGTCATAGCTGAAATTACCCTTTATATTTACGTAATAGTCTGAAGCAGTGCTGGTGGCACGCTGTGTGGTGCTCTTGTGTGGGAGCTTTACATGGAGGTTTATTACAGGGCAAGCAACCAGTAGTTTCCGGTCGGCAGACACGAGAGTTAGTAAGAAAGTCACGTAAATACTTATTGCGCTGGTAGACAACGCGTGGTGGTTTGGGGAATACGCTTTTTAAGCGCTCACTTTGAATTAGGATATTGTGATGTTTTCTTAGTACGGTTGACACTATTTGAGCAGGGGCTGGGTTTGTTAGAACGACGTTTGTGGGTGGGTTAAGGGTCATAGATTTTTTCTAACAGATTTCTTTGCGGTTTATTTGGGGGGCTCGCACAATAGCGTCGTCCATAACTTGTTCCGGGTATTTCTCGTTTAGGACGGTGGTCTTGAGTTCTCGATAGTTCAAGTCAAAGTCACCTTGGTTCGTGCAAATTCTCGTAAAAGGATGGGCTTGGCTGCACGGTATTGCTGTCTTAAAGTGTCTGACATGGCTACTTTGGAAGTGCCAATATTGCCGCGTGTCTGTCGGTTTTCTATACAGTTTAGTTTGAAGCCGACCTTTGTAAGTAGTTACGCTGACGTCCAGAACGTTTACACTATGAATCGAATAGGAATGAGTGGGATGGTCTAGATTAAATGCCTGAAAGAAAGTGAGGAGCTCCGCGTCACCGTGCTGCCAGATCATGAATATGTCATCAATATACCTTTTATAGTACAGTGGCTTTAGGTTTTGACTGTAAAGAAAGTTTGATTCCTGGTGAACCACAAGGATAATGGCGTAGTTGGGTCCAATTTGAGTTCCCATTGACGTTCCGCTAACTTGCACGTAATCAACTCTGTCAAACTCAAAATTGTTAATTTGAAGAATAAGCCTAAGGAAAGTTTTGAGAGTAGAAGAATCGATAGGTTTGTCGCATGATGACTGCTCCTACGCGAGCGATACAGCGGTGACGGCACCTTCATGGGGTATGTTATTATACCGGGCCGCAACATCCAGGGTGACTAGGAGGCAGTTATCAGGAATTTGCTTTTTTGACATGTGTGAGAGAAAATCATTGCTATCCTTAATGAAGGAGGGAAAGGTGGCGGAATGTCGCAAATGAGATTATCGACATAGCACGATAGGTTTTCAGTAACAGGGCCAATGACAGAAACAATGGGGCGCCCTTGGTTGTTCACCTTGTGAATTTTTGCAGAAGATGGAATTTACCAGCTACTGCGCCTAAAGGGATCAAGGAACGAGCCGTGGTTTTATTTTTTGTGTTATTTTAAACAAGTTTAGCTAGTTTGTGTTTGACGATTTGCTTATAGTCTCGAGTGTAATAATTGCATAGTGCTTTTTAGAACGTCGATACCGCGAGTTGCTTATTGGCCTCGTTAACATAGTCGGTTTTCTCAAGGATTACGATAGCGCCTCTCTTATCGGAAGGTTTAATATTATGTCTGGACCACATGCGAGTTCCTCTAGGGCTTTCTTTTCGTTGGTAATCATGTCATGGTGGAAAGAAATTTGTGTTTAGTTTGCTGTTCGCGCATCGGGTTGGACAGCTTTGATGTAAATTTCGAGGAAACTATCATCCTGTGTGGGAGGGGTCCAGTGCTCAAAGCTAGGTAGGGTGCTGCGGGTTTCTTCCGTCGCAGGGGGTTCGTAAAAGTATTCTCGTAGCCTTGTGTTTCTAGCGAAGTTATCGAAATCCTTAAAAGTTTGAATTCATCAAAACCACCAGTGGCCGGGCAGAAATTTAGCACCTGTTACAACCGTTCTTCTGAACTGGAGAGAGCGTTATACTTCAAACGGTAATTAAATTCCCGGTAAGATTTTCTTTTGTGACGGCCGACGAGGGAAAGTTCTAAGTGTTGGTGTATAACCGAACTGGTTGAGGTGCAGTAGTCGAAACAATAATTAGAGTGGCAGGGACATTAGCGGTTGTATTTCCAGAGTGGAGGAAGTTACTAGTGCTGGAGCTTGTTAGATTCTTACGCGTGTGGCCAGCGTCAGAAATCTGATCTCGGCAAAATGTGTGGGCTTTTGTTCGGGATATGGCGGAAGCATTCCTTGATTCGTAGTTGCTAATAGGTTCAAGTCTCTTTTGCCTAGTTCCTGACTGAGTAGTTCCTGTTTCTATTGTAGAAAATGGGCCGTAGTTTCGTTGTGATTGATGATTATTTGAGTTAGTTCTAAAGATGTCTTATCCAGTACCTGTTTCCGCTTTTCCATGTTGGATGGGAAAATGTCAATAGTAATAGGTTTTATTCTGATCCTGAGATCCCTGGGAGCCACCACGGCAGTCAAATACTATGCGAGAGCAGAAACATGGAATTCGGAACGTATGCGCTTTTCAGCGATATTTTTAACTTCAAAAACTGTCTTGAAACGAGGAAGGAGGCCGTGTTACCCGCTTTTTGTGTTGTGATCAGTTGTTGCTATGCTGACTCTTGCGAAGGTTGTATAGGAATGAGGCAGGGAGGGCTGGAGTTTTGACCCCGGAAGGCCTTGGACACGCTGCTGTTGATTTTCGTGGGCTCGGTGGTCGCTGAAGATTCGGAGGTTGGGCGTGGTTTGGTGCCAGTGCGATACTGGTAGGGGAGCTTCGTAGTATCGCCGCGAGTGTTCGCTGGGAGCGTTGTGGCTTCTGCAGGTTTGGTGGGTGTGGCAGGATGCCGCTCACGCGACGCTCCTCCTGGGAAGGGCTGCTGGCGTTCACCCGAGGCACCGCGGTTGCCGTGGATCTAGGGCGCAGTGGCGGTCGGCTGCTGGCCCAATCTTGCTCCGGGGATTTCGCACTGGATTGAATTGGAGGCAGTAGTCAAAAGTCTCTGTCATTTGAAAAGACAGCCGGGCTTGCAACTCTGTTGGCGGTGCATGCGCAGTCGCGCCACCCCAGGGGATTGCCGCGCTGCTGCATTAAGCAGAGTGCACGAATGTGGCTAGGCAGCAAGGCCACACCCTCGAAACTTGGGTGTAAGCCATCAGCAGCGAGGACTCGGAAGCCATGGAGGATCTCCAAGCCATGATCGATCAATCTGACAAAGCGTGAGGGGTAGCTAAATTCCCGGAGAGGTGAGGTGGAACGACGTGCCTTCTGGTTGGAGTCGCGCGAGAAGCAAGAGATGCGGTAGTTGCGGCGGCGGTTAGCAGAGCGTGGAAGAATAAGACTGGCACAGATAGTGGAACTGTTCGGCCGAGCTTCAAAAATGAGGTCAGTCAGTAAGCGGTAGTCAGAGAAAGCGTGTTCAGCGGGAGTAGAGCTGAGATCATTAGTGCAGACATACAGAAAAACTGTATTGGCCGGCAGGGATTAAGTGGATCAGAGAGCATGCGTCAGCAATGCATGCGCCAGGAAGTAATACAAAAGCGGGGGTTCTAGGGCAGAGGTGATTTAAGTGATAATACAAATACTTAGTCTGGAGTCCCGATCAAAGGTGTTGTGGTTACGGTCTGTCGAAATTTCTAGGTGAAGCTCTTTGCAATGGTCCTCTCAGCGCTCATGGTAGAAACAAATGTAGAGAAAGATAAAACTCACAAAGCGTTCAGAAATAGTACAACCAAATAATCGGTTACACAGCTAGAACACTAACAAAGAACGTTTACTTACGGAGCGTCAACGGGACTTGCGTTCATCAGAGTACAGTTACATCAAGGTCAAGAAACATGGCCCACAAACGTGAGTTCGTCGTACGCAAAGCGGCTCTTTTCAGGCTTCAGCGTTAACCCCGACGTAAGGATGGCCTCGAGAACAGACTCAAACCTTGCAATGGGTTCGCCGAAGGTCCGGGAGAATACCACAAAATCGTCGAGGTATACGAGGCTTGTGTGCCTTTTCAGGCCAGCTACCACCATGTCCACGACTCGTTGAAACGTTTTCGGCGCCGTGCACAACTGAAACGGCATCACCTTGAACTCGTACAGGCCGTCAGGGGTTATAAATGAAGTCTTTTCTCGGTCTCACTTCCTTTTCAATCTGCCAGTAGCCGGTCTTCGGATCAATCGATGAGAAGTACTTCACGTGGCAAAGGTGGTCGAGGGCGTCGTCGATTCGGAGGAGCGGGTACACGTCCTTCTTGGTTATTTTGTTCATTCGCCGGTAGTCAAGGCACAACATAAATGTGCCGTCTTTTTTCTTCACCAGTTCGACCAGTGCAGCCTAGGGGCTTTTCGATGGCTGTATAATGTCGTCGATGAGCGTGTCGTCGACTTAAGTCGTGATGGCTTCCCGATCGTGTGAAGAGACACGGTACGGTGGCTGTCGGGTAGGTGGGGCTACATCTTGAGTTAATATTCTGTGCTTTTCTAGAGGAGTCTCACGTAGTTTTGTGTTCGATGAAAAACGCTCTCTGTAGCGACGCTGCAAATACAATAATTTCTTCCGTTCTTCTTGCGATAACGCCGGACTAACGTCGAAGTGATTCGGAAGCTTCAAGGTATCTTCGGGTGCGCGTTCAATGTCAGCCACCGCAATCACGTCACTTGCTTCTTCCGTTTCTTTGGAGAACGCAATTGCAGCGCCCCTGTTCAAATGCTGGTATTCGTCGCTGAAATTAATGACCAAAACTGTGGATTTGGTTTGCGCAACGGGCGCTATGCCTCTTGCGACGGAGACACCGCAATCGAGAAGACACCTTTTGTCACCCTCTACGATAGCCTCGACGTCAGGAACGGCATCTTTGAAGTAGACGGTGATCATCAAGCTCGCGCTAGGTGGCAGTGGGACATGATCATCGCTGATTCTTAAAGCAGCACGGTGTACGGGGATTCTATCCGGCTTCGTGAAGTGATCGGAAGAAAAATGTATGAACTTGGTCTGTAGATCAATTATTGCACCGTTGTCCGTCAAAAAGTCAGTTCCGAGAATTACGTAACGGGAGAAGTTAGGCAGAACGACGAACGCCGCAGGGTACGTTGTGCAGTCTATGGTGACGCACGATGTGTACGTTCCCCTTGGAGTCACGAGGTGGCCTCCTGCTGTGCGTATGTGCGGAGCTTCCCATCTGGTCATACCTTTCTTCAGCTTTGACGCAAATGGGCAACTCATTACTGAGTATTCGGCTTCCGTGTCAATGAGGGCGATTACATCAAAGCCGTCGATAGACAGCTGAACGTCGGACGCCGCCTGTTTCGAGTTCCAGGTGCGTCGTGGCGTCGTGTCTCTGCTTATATGTGTTGACCGTCGGGCACTATGCTTCGTCCTCTTCGTCGTATTCTCAGCGGCAGGTTTGGTCACGTCGGGTACGCGTCGCGCCATTTTGCTGTCGTCGTGCTCGGAAGTCACGTCAGCGTTAGATCGGGTAGTCGGGCTGAGGGCATGTAGGGAATCATGGTCTTCAATGAGTCGCCGCGTTGTTGGAGGGCTTTCATTTTTCTGCGGTCCTGCAACTTTACCTCCAGAAGTTGCTGCTTTTTGTTTCCCCCGCGTGGGCTGGGGGACTTTCAAGTGAGAAGTCAGCAGTGCTGCGGCGGTTTGGCGATAGGTACGGGTAAGGTGATGGTGAACGGTTGAATCGGGCTGATCCTCGGTTGGTGTTGGACAGGTGGTCTTAGATCTCAGTAGCGCGCTAGCCGGGTCGGGGTCGTAGTGCGTCGATGGAGAAGCCTCGCAAACCGAGCCTCTTGTAGGGGCAGCGACGGTAGATGTGGTTGGCCTCTCCGCAGTGGTAGCACAGCGGACGATGATCGGGCGTTCGCCGCATCTCGGTCTTCCTTGGGGCGGGGATTTGCATTCAAGGTGGTCGGGCCGACGACAGGACAAGGGGCGATGATACGGAGCCTCGTGACGGTAGGGCGCAGGTGGGGGAGGCCGGCGAACAGCAGCCGCGTAGGGTGTGGCTTGCGGGTCGTGGGGTGCTTCTGACGTCGTTGAGGTACCAAGCGCTTGCGGCACTTCTTCCCTTATCATATCGGTAAGGGAAGCGACTTGCGGCTGCGGCGGCGTGGGGAGAAGTTTTCGCAGGTCCTCCCTCACTATTGTGCGGATAGTCTCACGTAGGCTGTCTGCCGAAATCCGCATGCTGTCGACATAGTTCGGTTTGGCCGCGCCAACAAAGGTGCGGTCCAGCGATCAATTCCTCCTTCACACCGCGCATTAGGAAGCGTAACTTCTTTTCTTACGCCATGTAAGGGTCAGCCGGCCTGAATAGCCTCTTCATCTCTTAGACGAACGCACCAACACTTTCGTTAGGGTGTTGTGCCCGCGTTTTCTGCAAGACGTCGGCCAGCTCTTTTCGCACAACCGTGGTGAACGTCATTAAATCTAGCGTTCGAAAATTGTTCCAAGGCTCTAGGGAACTCTCATGCTTTTCGAACGAGATTCTTGCTGAGTCCTCAAGGTTGTAGAACACTTGCCTCAGTGTCTCCGTGTCGTCCCATCGATTGAACAGCCTGACCCGTTCGACTAGCTCCCACCAGTCTTCGGGGTTCTCCCAAGGTGACCCATGGAATGCTGGGGGCTCCCTTGGTTGCTGTAGAACGAGGGCAGGCAGGACTGGGAGTGGTGGTCATGGTTTCAAACACTGGCTGGAGACCTTCCTGTGGGCGGCTGACACGAGTCGGGTTTGCTTCTCGGCTGGAGGAGGGTTTAGGGTGCACGTACGCAGCACCTTTACCAGACGTCACGAAGCAAAGAACGACGCAGTTGTCTTGCATTACAAACAAGTTTGTTGGAGCGAACTTGGGCTCCCTAACAACTCCAAAGAATACAGAGGTGGTGAAGCAGCGGTCAACAAAGTGACTTGCGCAGGCGAGTGTGATTGATCCGAATGCTGTGGCGTCTGCTCTGCAGGCTTTTATTTTTCTGTGCGAGTGTTTCTAGAACCGTCGATTCACATCCAGAACATTGTAGATCACAAAAGATTATTCTTGGCTAGCGACGTCAGGGCAGAACACTCTGCTTATCTGAATGTGATAGAGCGTGCGGCATAGAAATAAAGAATGCAAGACGCTCTTTGCTTGGAAGGCAGATAGCACAGCAGAGCGTGGCCCGGTAGTAAAAACAAACAATAAATAAACAAACCCATATATGGTTCACAGCAATATTTCGCCAAACTGAAACGATCGTCCGGATACGGTTCAATATTCAATGCTCTCATGCAAAAAGCTCTCCTTATTTGCCCGTGTCAAGATATGTGAATGGTGCCGGTCATGCATGTGAACATATTAAAGCAACATTATTCCGCTCGGCCTTGAAAACCAACCAAGACCGCCATGTTCGGGAATCTTATCTAAAGGTTGGGTCAGCGACGCTTCGTATTATTTTAGTGTTACTCAAAACGAACGTGCTTATCCCTCGATTGAAATTGGCGACCTTAATTGTTGTCACATTGTTCATTATTCCAACCCATGAGTTTCCTATCAGAATTTGCAGAAACTCTCCAAATAACGCAGCTTCATTATTCTAATGCGGTTCAACAATGTGATTTGTCTGAGGAAAGGAGGCTGTGTACCCCCACCCTTAGAAACGCTTAATCCTTAGTTATCTATGGACCATACCTATTCCCTGTTCAGTAGATAGCTCGTGTGCAATGCTCTTTTGTGCACACTGTAGCTATTCTATCCATCCACGGGGAGCACACACAAAACACAATCTTCGTTCATGCCTGTATAGATCCGTCCGAGCCAGTCTCCCCACCCACTGAATATCTTATTGTATACTTATCCCTTCCTTTTGAAGCCGCGATTGCCCAGTCTTCCGCGCTGCCTGAACTTGCAGCCCACGCCACGTACGTTGCCCCGTCGGGGTGCAACTTAGAGAGTTCCCTTGTTAATTCGGCCCTTTCTCTCTCTCTCCCTCTCTCCTTTACTTTTTTTTTGTTGTTGTAACGTAGGCATAGCCTTGCAGCATGCATACCATCTGTTTTGGAAACATCTTGCGCTCCTTCTCACATTTTCTGCAATTGTGTATAAGAAATATGTTTTTAATGCTTGTCACAGCAAAATCATGTAACTGTACTCTGGTAAAGGCGTCGTGTTGTCGCTACGTCAGTAAACATTCCTTGTAGTAATTCTTGTTGTGTATCGGACACTTTATTATGATATATATATATTTTTTCGACTATACGGTGGGGTTTTGTATTTACGACTGCTCAGAGCTAACTAGTCTCTGAGCAGTCGTAAATACAAAACCCTGTAAATACAAAAATACAAATACAAAACGTAAATACAAAACAGAAGGGAGTTGCCGCGGAACAAGCTCAATGGTAGAGCACCGCACGCGTTATGCGGAGGTTGTGGGTTCGCTTCCCGCTTCAGGAAAAAACGCGCATTTTTCTCGACTTGAGCTTTCGATTATTTATTCCTGCAAAAAAAATGCAATCATACCTCATTCGGCACTATAAAACACTGTGAAAACGCCAAACAGCACTAGCAATAAGGACTGCAACTTTGATATGTGTCCTTACGGAATCCCTCGTCCCCTACGTCTCTGTGCTATATATATATATATATATATATATATATATATATATATATATATATATATATATATATATATATATATATATATATACATATATTGTCACGGCCCTCTTGACATTTCACATGGCAATGCACTGGGTCACCTGCTGGTCAATCCATCGTACATTTCATCCATGGGTACGTGCCGCATCAGTGGGTCGCGCAAGGCAAGCCGAAGCGAAGACGAAGAGGTCGCGCAGAGACAGACTGGCTCGAGCTGCGCTTGTATCCTCGGCTTCGGACTATACGCCTCATTCTTTAAAAATAGATCGCTTTTAATCACAGCGTGTAAATAGCCCGCATCTGCCTCGTAACATTGTTATGGTGGAGGTGCGGGGTATGTACAGTAGGAGCAGAGCCCCACACTTGCATCGCCTTTCCGACATCGTGGCAGTTTTTCGCCGAGCTGGACTTCAGCTAAATTCGTCAAAGTGCCACTTCGGTTGTCGCCAAATAAAGATCCTTGGGCACCTCGTCGACGCTACCGGAGTCCAACCTGATCCAGACAAAATACGAGCCGTAAAAGACTTTCCTGCTCCTCGATCGGTGAAAGAAGTTCGAAGCTTTGTGGGGCTCTGCTCCTACTTTCGGCGCTTCGTCAAGAACTTCGCTGAAATTGCCAGGCCCCTCACGGATCTGCTTCGGCACGATAACCCGTTTTCCTGGGGCCCTGAGCAAGCTTCCGCTTTTTCAACACTCGTCAATTATCTCACTAATCCACCTATTCTGGCGCACTTTGTCCCTTCCGCTCCGACCGAAGTCCACACGGACGCGAGTGGACACGGCATAGGTGCTGTACTGGTTCAGAAACACGCCGATCTCGAACGAGTGATAGCGTATGCCAGTCGCCTTTTGTCACCTTCCGAGAGGAACTACTCGATCACCGAGCGGGAATGCGTGGCTCTTGTATGGACCGGGAACAAATTCCACCCATATTTATACGGAAGGCCTTTTTCTGCGGTAACTGACCACCATGCCCTATGCTGGCTTGCTTCCTTGTAAGTCCCACTTGTCGTCTTGGTCACTGGGCTTTACGCCTTCAGGAGTTTTACTACTCCGTGGCCTACAAGTCTGGTTGGCTCCACAGTGACGCCGACTGCCTGTCGCGTAAACCAGTCGACCAACCTGATACAGCTGGCAACGACCTTGATTCTTGTGTCCTTGCAGTGACTGACTTTCTCAACATCGCCGACCACCAGCGTCGCGACCAATCATTGCAGTCGATTATTGCACGTCTCACCACCATGCCGTCAGACCCTGCATTGAACGCGTTTTTGCTCTGCGACGGCGTGCTGTTCCGCCGGAACTTTCGCGCAGACGGCCCTGACGAGCTTCTCGTTGTTCCTGAACACCTCCGATCTGACGTCCTCCATCAGCTGCACGACGAGCCGACGGCTGGCCACCTTGGCGTCGCACGAACTTACGACCGTGTACGTAAGCGATTTTACTGGCCCGGACTCTACCGATCAGTCCGCCGCTACGTAACGGCATGTGACCCGTGCCAGCGCCGGAAAACCCCTTCCTTGGGCCCAACCGGAATGCTTCAACCGATAGAGATTCCTTCCGAACCTTTCTTTCGGGTCGGTTGGGACCTGCTCGGCCCTTTTCCTCTCTCTCGTTCGGGAAATCACTGGATCGCTGTTGCGACCGATTACGCGACCCGCTACGCTATTACGCGTGCTCTCCCCACGAGTTGTGCCACCGACGTTGCTGATTTCTTGCTTCACAACGTCATCCTACAACACGGTGCTCCCCGTCAGCTCCTTACCGACCGTGGCCGGTACTTCCTGTCTCGGGTTGTTGACGACCTCCTCCGTCTTGCCACACGAAGCACAAGCTGACCACCGCCTACCATCCCCACACTAATGGCTTGACGGAAAGGCTTACCAAGACCATCACCGACATGCTCGCGATGTACGTTTTCGCGGACCAACTGGATTCGGACATCACTTTGCCGCATGTTACGTTCGCATACAACTCATCCCGCCATGACACCGCCGGTTATTCACCGTTCTTTCTTCTCTACGGCCGTGAACCCTCTCTTCCCTTAAATACCCTAATTCCTGATGCGACACCTCCGACTACCGAACATGCCCGCGATGCTGTCGCTCACGCTGATGTCGCCCGCCAGGTTGCTCGTTCCAAGCTCGCGGCTTCCCAGTCTTCCCAGAAACACCGCTATGACGAGCAACACCGCACCGCCCACTTTACGCCCGGCTCCTTGGTTCTTGTCAGGCCCTCTTGACATTTCACATGGCAATGCACTGGATCACCTGGTGGTCAATCCATCGTACATTTCATCTATGGGTGCGTGCCGCATCAGTGGGTCGTGCAAGGCAAGCCGAAGCGAAGACGAAGAGGTCGCGCAGAGACAGACCGGCTCGAGCTACGCTGGTATCCTCGGCTTCGGACTACACGCCTCATTCTTTGAAAATAGAGCGCTTTTAAGCACAGCGTGTAAATAGCCCGCATCTGCTTCGTAACAATATATATAAATATATATATATTTATATATATATATATATATATATATATATATATATATATATATATATATATATATATATATATATATATATATATATATATATATATATATATATATATATATATATATATATATATATATATATATATTTATATATATATTTATATATATATATAAAGAGAGAGAGAAGGAGAGAGAGAGAGAGAGATAGATAGTGAAACAGAATGGGAAAAGGGAAGCTCGTTTGATTAAGACAAAAGTAAGGGTTGAAAGTCAACAATGCCTCAGAAAGCAAACGCGAGGGTGCTGTAGGTCAATGAAACAGGTACAGACTTGAAAGACAGAAAGAAAGTGACAAAAAAAGCCCGCCGGGTGGGATCTGAATCCCCGACCCCAAGAATACGCCTCTGGTTGTTTTTTTTCTGTCTTTCAAAATTCTTCATCGGTGTCAAAGCCCTGTCGCACTCTTCCTCTAGGTTGTCAAGGCATAATAAACTGCCAACCCACGTTTTGTGTGTACACACACACACACAGACACACACTGCATATATATATATATATATACATATAAGGAAAGGACGAAGATGGGACCATGAAGCCATGAGAACGCGAATGGTTAGTTCAGCTTTCTTAATTGGATTTTAACTGCTCGGCGGGGATTACCGCGTGCCTGGATGCTTCGAAGTTGGCATTTCTAAGCGGCGGGGTCAGTTCCCTTGTGAGGAAAAGGAAAAAATAAAACGTTGCCTGAGGCACTTACCACAGCTTTGATCTCTGCACGCGCACCGTATTTCTTCCTCGCGACGGAGACGAAGATGGGCCCATGAAGGCATCAGAACGCGTGGGCCCTTCGTGGGCCCATCTTCGTCTCCGTCGCGGAGAAGAAATACGCTGCGCGTACAGAGATCACAGCGGTGATATGTGCCTCGCGCAACTTTTTATTTTTCCTTTTCCTCGCAAGGGATCTCACCCCGCCGCTTAGAAATGCCAACTTTGAAGAATCCAGACACGCGCCAACCTCCCGCCGAGTAGTTAAAAGCAAATTCAGAAAGCCGAACTAACCGTTCGCGTTCTCGTGCCTTCATGGGCCCATCATCGTCTCCGTCGCGGGGAAGAAATACGCTGCGCGTGCAGATATCAACGCTGTGGTATGTCTCTCGGATTCGCATTCGCACAGAGGCCAAGGACCCAGCTCATGCAATCTCCGCCACGTGTTCAGAGAACAAAGTTACGTTATGTGCCCCCGGGCGCATTCGCGTTCGCACTGATTCCCGGGACCCATTCAGTCTCTGACGGGGAAGAAAATAAGCTGCGTGTTTTGTTACCACATGTCTCCCGGGCAACTTTTGATTTTCCGCCTCGCGTGTAGAGAGACTGTGGTTCAAATCGTGGTGCTTAAAAATCCCCCCCAAAAAAACCTTTGATATTCTGGAATTGCAGCTGGGGCTTTTGGTGCGGCCTGACAGCGGCGACCATTGCCAGTAAAGCACTCCCTCACCAGAGCAGGATTGCCCACCCTGGTGTAGTAACGGCCCCAACTTCCCATGAATACGCCAATTAACTCACGGCCCTCAGTCTCCAGTGGCTGCGAAGCAACTGACCACGGCGGCGGTCAGACCTGTGACGCAACACGGGGTGCTAAGAATCCCTTGACCTGGACAGGCCGCCATTGGAATCTGAAACTGGCAACGTTTAACACGAGAACCTTATCTAGTAAAGCGAGTCTAGAGGTGTTGTTCGAAGAATTCAAGGGCATCAAATGGGATGTCATAGGGCTTAGCGAGGTTAGGAGAACACGTGAAGCCTTTACGGTGCTGAAAAATGGACACGTTCTATGTTACCGCGGTATAGAGGACAGAAGAAAACTGGGAGTGGGATCTCTAGTCAATAAAAGCATAGCTGCCAACATAGACGAATACTATAGCATTAACGAAAGGGCAGCAGGTCTTGTAATTAGGCTCAATAAGAGGTACAAGCTCAAGGTGGTGAAGGGCTACGCGCCCACTTCCAGCCACGACGACCAAGCAGTGGAACGCTTCTATGAAGATGTGGAATCGGCATTGGCTAAAGTAAAAACACAATATAACGTAGTTGCGGGAGATTTCAATGCTAAAGTAGGCACGCATCAGGCTGGAGACAAGGCAGTTGGGAAATATCGTCTAAGCTGTAGAAATAGCAGGGGGAACCTACTAGTTGAGCTTGCAGATCGGAATAACCTGCGCATAATGAATACCTTCTTCTGTAAACGTGAGAGCCGGAAGTGGACGTGGATGAGCCCGAATGGGGACCATAAAAATGAAATAGACTTCATAATATGCGCTAACCCTGGCGTTGTGAAGGATGTGGAAGTGTTTGGAAGGGTAAGGTGTAGTGACCATTGTATGGTAAGCTCTTGAATTAAGCTAGATTTGAGAAGGGACCGTAACAAGCTAGTACGAAAGAAGCCGATTAATGAGCTAACAGTAAGGCATAAAGAAGAAGAATTCAGGATCGCGGCGCAGAACCGATACTCAGCTCTTTCCGAGGAAGCCGAGTTTACGACACAGGAAGCCAGCGACAACCTTACACGCATATCACGGAGTGTGCAGTAGAGCTCGGACGCTTGATGGCTAGACAGGATACTGGTAAACTTTCCCAGGAGACGAAAGATCTAATTAGGAAACAGGAAAACCATAAAAATCTCTACCCCAGCTGACAGAATAGAACTAACGGAGCTTTCTAAGTTAATAAATAGGTGCAAGACAGCTGACATACGGAGGTATAATACGGAGAGGATCGAATACGCTGTAAAGAACGGAGGTAGCCTGAAAGCAGTAAAGAGGCGTCTTGGCGTGGGGAAAAATCAGATATATGCAATTAAGGACAAGCAAGGCAATGTCATCACAAGTAGGGATAACATAGTCAAAGTGGCCCAGGAGTTCTATAGGTATCTGTACAGTAGCCAGGACATCCAGGATAATGCCGAACTAGAAAGTAGTTCAGAGCAGATAGACATCTCACCAGTAACGACCGAAGAAGTGAGGAAGGCTTTGAAAGAAATCAAAGGAGGCAAAGCACCTGGGGAGGATAAGATGACAGCAAACCTCTTGAAGGATGGAGCAGAAATTGTACTTGAAAAACTGGCAAACCTGTACACGCAATACCTAATTACCGCAAGCGTACCAGAATCTTGGAAGAACGCGAACATCATCCTAATCCATAAGAAAGGGGACATGAAGGACCTAAAACATTACAGCCCGATCAGCTTACTGTAAGCTGTCTACAAGATACTCACCAAGATATTCGCTAACAGAGTTTCTGCTACCTTAGATTTCGGTTAATTTGAAGAACAAGCCGGGTTCCGTAAAGGTTATTGAACAATAGACCATATTCACACGATCACTCAGTTGATAGAGAAGTGCCCTGAGTATTCTGAAACCCTATATATAGCCTTCGTAAATTATGAGAAAGCATTCGACTCAGTCGAAACCCTAGCAGTCATTCAGGCATTACGGAATCAGGGAGTAGACTAGCATATGTAAAAATACTAGAAAATATCTACAATGGGTCCACAGCTACCATCATCCTCCATAAGGAGAGCAGTAAAATACCTATAAGGAAGGGCGTCAGACAAGGAGACACAATCTCTCCAATGTTGTTCACAGCATGTTTACAAGAAGTATTCAGAACGTTGGATTGGGAACAGGTGGGAGTAAGGGGTAATTGAGAATACCTCAGTAACCTCAGATTTGCTGATGAGGTTGCCTTGCTAAGTAACTGGGGGGATGAATTGCAAAGCATGCTTTCCGCACTAGATGAACGGAGTAGAACCGTGGCCCTGAAAATAATATGCAGAAAACTAATGTAATGATCAATAACCTCGGGACAGCACAACAGTTTGGTATAGGGGGCGAGGCAGTAGAAGTGGTAAAAGAATATATCTACTTAGGCCAAGTTGTGACTCCGGATCCCAACCATGAGGCAGAGATAATTAGAAGGATCAGAAAGGGGTGGGGTGCGTATGGCAGGCATTCTCAGATAACGAATAGCAGCCTACGAGTGTCGCTGAAGAAGAAAGTGTATGACAGCTGCATCTTACCCGTACTCACCTACGGGGCAGAAACTTCGAGGCTCACTAAGAGGGTTCGACTTAAATTGAGAACGGCTCAGCGGGCAATGGAACATAAAATGGTAGGTGTAACATTAAGGGACAATAAGAGAGCGGAGTGGGGCAGGGAACAAACACGTGTTAAGTACATATTAGTAGAGATTAAGAAGAAGAAATGGACGTGGGCAGGGCATGTAATGCGAAGGCAAGATAACCGCTGGTCATTAAAGGTAACAGAGTGGATCCCTAGAGAAGGCAAGCGTAGCAGGGGGTGGCAGAAAGTTAGATGGGCGGATGAGTTCAAGATGTTTTCAGGGACAAATTGGTCACAGTTGGCACCGGACAGGGGTAATTGGAGAATAATGGGAGAGGCCTTTGCCCTGCCGTGGGCGTAAATAGGCTGGTGATGAGGATGATGATGATAATAATGATGATGATGAAAAAGGAAACTTAGAACAAGTGAGAAACCACGATTGTTGCAAAAATTTCAGCAAAGAGATTTCTTCGTGAGGGCTAACCCTTGCCTGGCTGTGGCTGGGAAGATTTTTATAGGGCTGGAACCCAGGAGTGAGGTGAGAAGGGGAGAACGAAGTGAAATGCAGGAAGCTGATTTGTTCGGTAGAATGCAGGGGGAGATACATAGGATAAAGAAGGTTGTATAGTTTGAACGGCAAAATCGGTAAGAGGAAAGTGAGCCGGGGTTAATATTCTGGGAAATTCTTAAAGAGAGTGTATGAGAGGGTGTTGGTTGCCCCACCACGCGGCCCACGGAAAGGTTCTCAGAAACGCTGGAAGCGCAACAGGCGGTGAGAGGTGTCCTTATGAAAAGGTATCTTCAATCACCAAGTGAAAAGAAAAGGTCGAAAAGGGGGAATATTACTAGATCACGGAAAAAAACAAAAAACACACACAAACACAAAATCCGAAGCATAATCCCACAACTGAAATAGCAGGTGTCGCCAACAGCAATTTTCATAGAACAGTAGAACAGGCCTTTTCTGAAACACAAAAACTAAAATATAAAGCTAGATGCACGTACCGGGCACATGACAAAGTAGAAAAAGACACAAAAAAATAAAAAAATGAAACTCAGGAGAAAAGGTTTGAGGGATGCAAGCGCGCACTAAACTGGAAGCTTAGGAATGAAAACGAAAGGAATCAGGTTGCCAGATAAGGAACAGAGGGAGGGGTCATATTCTTTGGATAAGACCCACGCTAGCACTACAGTGCCTCATGCTGTATTTCCTGTGAATATTGCCAGAATTCCAGGTTTCCATTAGACGCAATATTCCAGCAGGTTCCATGGAGTTGAATTTGGGAATTAAATAGCGGTCTCGGTATTTTCTGTCCCTAGCCGACTTAAAGTTTGACTCAGATATAGAGAAATTAGGTCATCAAAATTATGGCCTGGTTGATTGAAATGCTGCACTACAGCTATGGAGGGTTTTCTGAGAGTGTCTGACCGGTGGCCATTAGGACGTGCGCTAATAGGTTTACTCGTTTCGCCTATGCACTGTTTGCGACATATTCAGAATAATAACATATACACGATATTGGATGAAGTGCACCTAAAATTTCAATTAATCTTGTTAACCTATTTAGTTGCTGTGCGTATAGCAATGCAGTCTGTCTGCAGGTCCCTGCAAGTCGTTAATCTGTGACCAGAGCAACTGGCTATAACTTGTTGCTTTGAATTTCCTGTTTTAGGATTCACTAAAATATTTCCGTTGATGGCTTTGTAATCAAGATACTCCTGCCTGTCGGTTGGTTTTCTAAAAAGCGTGGTTTGAAGTTTACCGTTGTCTAGATTGACCGTAGTATCTAGGAAGTACACTTGTTCGGAATGCTGACACGAGAATTTATTATTCGGACGCGAAATATTGAGGTGAGATAAATTTTTCTAGAGTCGCGTGACCGTGTTCGCACATCATGAAAATGACGTCTATGTTGCGGACGTAACACATGAGGTTTATGCGAAAAATGATCTTAACAGGGTAGTTTCAACTTCCCTCATAAAATAATTGGCATAGTTTGGCACGAATAGAGTACCCATGCTGGTACCAAAATCTTGAAAGTAAGACGAATCCAATGCAAAGTATTTGACACTAAACCCAGATTTAACAAAATTTTGTACACTTCTAGAGCAAGTTGGTGCGGGTTCTGGGGTAAATATTATGAAATAGCTTCCATTCCTTCCACGAAAGAGATATTTGAATACAATGCGGCCTTGTCAAGGATAAAAGAGAGGGTTCCACTGAGTAGGTGCCCACCCTTATTTATATCTTCTGTTATACGGAGGAAGTTGGGGGTAGCCTGAACGTATGAAGGAAGAGCCGGAATGTTGGATAGGTAATGATTCAGAAACAGAGATAGTGCTCCGGTTGGGGTATTCCTATTCGAAACTATGGCTTTTCCGGGAGTTTCGGCAGTAAACAATGATTCTACGGCGACTTTGTGGATTTTTGGCTGGAGGTAAAAACGTCCTGCCTGCTTAACATTCTGTTTCATGAAGTTTAAGTCGGTGGTCATTAATAATTTTTTAGATCAAAGATCTGTGAGGGTCTGAAGGATTGTTAGGCTGTGCACCTGGCTCGGATAATGTTTTAAGGGCTCAGTGTTCACGCGAACCCGAACCCGCACTACAACGCAGACAAGCACCCAAGCCGGCATCGATGTGTACCTCACCCATAGCATCCCATTTAAACAGCAGAGTTGAAGCAAAAAAGTGTCACTCTAGAGGTCTGCTAGAAACAAACACAAATAACTACAACCGAGTAGGCGGGATGCTCCAACCCCTAAATTCCGCTCTTTCCTCAAAGCTCAAAAACTAGCCAGCAAGCAAAGCAACTACATATATAACCTCAAAACGTACTCCTGGTATCTCCAAATCAAAAAGATCCCCAAAGGCCTTTGCCTAATTGTTAGTTGTTCCCAGGGCGTCCCTCCTGAACTAGAGGCCATGTTGCAAGGTATTATGAATATTTCTTCGCTTTCCCTGATAGAAATTCTTAGTAACCAATGTGCCAGCCAAATAAGCCTCTTCGATGACCACATCGAAGCTCTTGTGCCTACTCAGCAGGAGAAACTAGAGCTTAATCTTAGAAATCGCGAAGAAAACGATCTTACCAATAAGCAAGCGGTTAAATTTCAAAGTAACCAGCTTCCCTCGCGAAATCAGCTTTCACTGTACAACATCAGGTTCTCAATTTTCCGGACAATGAAGTATTACGTCATGTAATGTCCCCGTGGATACAGAGATTGCCGTAGTGGAATCTCCTCCCCCAAGCAATTATCCTATTGAAGACAAAAGCTCCCCCGGTACCTGCCCCGAAAACGTTATTGACATTTCCAAAACACTAACCGGCGACGAATAATGCATCCTAGAACAAGGTATAACTTTTGTCTCACAAATAACGAAGTAAATGTATACAAACTACATAAAGATCTCACTGAAGTTTTTAGGAGAATGAGACAAAAAGATTTTTTTTCGGAAAAACAGGACCAACCTGATTTTAACGAAGGCACCCTCCACCCACCTAGCACTCAGACTCCACATGTAGATCAATCTCCAGAGTTATATTTATAATTAAATTCAGTATCATAGGGAATATTGACAGCAAGTAAGCAATCTAACAAGCGCAGCACCTAATTGCGCAGGAAGAAGTTACCCTGAATAGCCTCTCAGCCAGAACCGACACAGTCATAGGCTGCATATTCATAAAGCCAGCCGACAAAAGTGGTAGCGTAGCTCTATTACATATGGGAAAATACAAAGATGAAGCTTCTAGGCAGCTCAACACCCCTTGCCAATACAAGCCCTCAGATAACGATCCCAGCCAGGAGTGCAGCCTAACAATCCTTCAGAGCTTCACAGATCTATTGAGAGAATTAGTAATGACCATAGCCTTAAACGTCCTGAAACCGAATAATAAGCAGGCAGGAATTTCTTCCCTCCTCCCAAAAGTCCACAAAGTCGCCGCAGGAACAATACCCCATCCGAACCGTAATTTCTGTTTACGAATCATTACCCATCCGACATTCCGGCTTTTCTTCCTTCAATCATTGAGAACACCCCCGCCCACTTCCTGTGCTTATTAGAAGAGATAAATAATGGTGGGCACCAACACAGTAGAAGCCTCCTTGTTACTCTTCATGTTGCCGCATAGTATACAAGTATCCATTCCATCAAAGAAATCTGAGCTATTTCAAAAGCTTTATCAGAGAACCCACCACAACATGCACTAGAAGTGTACATACCTTTGTTAAAACTAGTTTTAACTCTCAAATAATGGGAATTTGACTGGTCTTACTGCTTGCAAGTTTTTAAAACTAGCATGGGTATTCTATTCGCCCCCACCTATGCCAAAAGTATGAGGCAACATAAAGCCATCCTGTTAAACTATTCTCCGCATAAACCCTACGTTTGCCTCTGCTACATAGACAACATCATGATTTGGGAACACTGTCGAGCGACTCTCAATTTTTTGCATCCGACTAATAAATTCTCCTGCCAGCACTCTGAAAAAGAAATGAACTTCCTGGATACTACCGTCATTCCAGACAACAGTAAACCTAAAACCACGCTTTTTAGAAAACCAACCGACAGAGGGCAGCATCTAGATATAGAAGTCATCACCAGGGACACTGCAAACAAGAGATCTTTGTAGACAAAGCCACCAGAATTAGGAAAGTATGCATGGTGACAGGGACGTACAGGAACTACCCCAAAATCTCGCTCGATCAGGCGTACCAATGTGCATTTAATCTCAAAAGAGATGACGTGCTCAACAAACACTGAAAAAACGAAGGTGCCAGGCCATCTACCCTAATACCTAGATTTTCAAACGCCCCCATTACTATTCATTTTATGTAGTAATGACCGCCTGACAACAACGCTCCCGGAAGCCGAAGGGTTATCTACTGGAGAATAGAAAATTTAAAAGACATTGTAGTGCCCCCTAAAACAAGGCCTTCAAAGAAGCCAGTGATAGCCAGCCGCTGCCGACCTAGATGCAAGACTGGCAGGCATATGCAGACCGACTGCATTGTAGAAGCCCCAGCCAGTAGTTATGTTCGCAAAAAGAATTCAAGTTTTACGTGAACTTCATCCAACATTGTATATATGTTACAATGCTCGACGAATCACAAACATTATATAGGACAAACAGGTGAACATATTAGCATACCTCTTAATGGTCACCGGGCAGATACTCTTAGCATATCCTAACCTCCAGAGCTGTAGCGCAGCATTACAACGAATACGGCCACAATTTTGATTACCTTAAGTTCTATATACTTCAGTCACACTTTTAAGTCTTCTAGGGACGAAAAATACCTAGAATCTTGTATAATTTACAAATTCAACTCCGTGGAACTTGCTTGAATAATCCGTCTAGAGGAAACTTGGAATCCTCGCATTATTCAATGGGGATAAAGTATTATGCACTGTCTTGGGTGTGCCTTATCCGAAGAATATAACCCCTCCCTCTGCTCCTTATTTGGCAACCTAATTCCTTTTGTTTTCATTCCTTAGCTTCCTGTTTAGTACACGCATGCATCCCTTCTAACTTTTCTCCGGATTTCCATTTTATTTTTATTTTTCTCTGTCTTTTCTTCTCCGCTTAGTCTTGCACCCCCTACGTCGCTGTAACTTTATCTTTCTGTTTTTGAGTTTCAGAAACGGCCTGTTCCAGGAATGTTGCTGTTGGCGACACGTGCCATATCAGTTGGACTGTTACTGCGTTTTATTTAGTGTGTGGGTGTGTGTGTGTGTGTGTGTGTGTGGTATTTCTTTTTTTCATGAAATAGTTATTTTTACTCTTCTCAACCTTTTTTGACGTGGTGCTTGCAGAGAGCTTCTGGTAAGGACTCCTGTCACCGCCTGTTGTTCTTCCGGTGCTTCTAAGAACATTTCCTGTTATTTGTGCGCTTCGAAGATGAATCTGTAGCAACTAGGCCAATTTTCTACGCTACTCCTGTTCATTTCCGTAAGGCGCGCCTCGGGGAAACACACACCATCTCATCCTTTCGCTCCAAGAATGTCCGGGAATATTAACCCCCGGCTGACTTATCTGTTACCGACTGGGCAGCTCAAAGTATATAACCTTCTTTTCCACTCAATATCTCCTCTTGCATACTCCCGAACCAATAAGATTTCTGTATTCAACTTCCTTCTCTCCTCTCACCTCTGGACCTACCCCTATTATCTGTGAGATGTTTGAGTGGCGCCCACGGGTTCTGACGTCGGCTTAGGGACTCGCGCAGCTGTCGTTTGCTACACTCCGCAGGTGAGGAGCAGCAGTGTCTATGCTAGAAATCGCCCGCTTTGTTGCTTTAGTGCAATAAAATCATAGTTATATTAATTCAGTTATTTTTGCCAGCTTCTGACACATCTAAATATTTCCAATCTGTATCTCGCACAAGTCTGCAACACAGGAGGAGATAGAGAACAACTTTCTTCAGAGCATCGGTAAGATGATCGAGGGTAGCACGTCCTCTTTCGAGCTCATTCGTGAGAATCAGCGTTTACAGCTCCTCGATAAGTATTCAAAATGCGTAGACTTCTCTCCAGTATTTTTGAGACGCTTTTAAGAAGGGTCAATAGTCTTATGCTACGTACCAAGCAGCAGGCCCCTACACGTGCATCACAAAGCAAGAAATAAAACTTCTGTCGTCTATTTCTGTCGGTGTTGTTGCCTTGTATCAGATGAATGTTTTTTTTTCTGTGCCAAACGCATTATTGATTTCACCCTCACAACCGTCTTATTAGGATGTTTGGGATGTTTGGGACGCCACAAAGAAATGTATGGGCATTTTCTTCAGGATTACTTGACAAATTGGCTTTATTTAAAACTACGTGCAAGAAGGTTAATATCCGCAGCCTGCGTTGCTTATTCACATGCAAATACAATGAGAATGTTTCTGCTACGCCACCGCGATCGTGCCCCAGGTAACGTTGTTCAGAGTACTCCACGGTGGATTTTGTGCTGCAAATTTCTATCGAAACCCTTGTTATCATAACAACCTGACTATCAACGCGAGCAATGATAACATGATTACAGAGTTGCAGGCAAGGTATACTAGCTAACTACTTCTACAAATAATATACCGGCATATATCACAACAATATTACAAGATTCCAAACTGATGAATATTTCCAAGCAGATCTTAGTTGGATTCCAAACCTTCGAGGAGCAAAGAACAAGTCCTATTTTACTCAGGATGGCGTTCTACGAATTAAAGAAAAGTACTCTTACTTTCTTGTACTGGACTCAGGACCCGGCAAACTTATCAGCTCGATTTCATTGCTAAATAAAATTTTGTCATCCTCCTGCGAATCCTCCTGCTCTCGTGTGCGTTTTTTCTGTAACGCATACCCGAATATTGGGAAGGTATGGCTGTGGAAAATGTACCCAAACATCCTTCCAGGTCTGAACAAACATATTGTTACTTTATCTTGACCGTATACGTGACTCGTTTGCTCAATATTCCTCCATACTGGTTTGATACCTGATATGAAACCAGCCATACACACAGCACGTTATTTGGAACTCAGCCTAGTTTTTGCAGCCCATAGTGCATGTCGGCTTACGTTCATGCAATGACAACGTAAGGTGATGTGGTTTAATACTTTCGAGCATTCGGCCAGGTTGCAAAACAGGTTTTACATTACACAGGAATACCAGGAATTGTAATGCCTTCTGTCAAAGCCGAGAGCCCTGAAGGCCTACATATTATTTTGGTCTTGTATTTTGGCTGTTGTTGCTTACTAGCAGCTGGCTATTCCCATTATTCGAAAGATTGCCTAATGCAGAATCTGACGCCTAGCTCGGAATCTTCGCACTACGTACAGGACCTCCTTCGCAAAATATGGGGAGACTACGGCAATATTTCTTCCGTAGCAGTATCCAAAACACTACTTTAACTCACACGTTGAGCTAGTGTATGCGATTTTAAGCCTAATAATAGTGACAAAAAATATGCACACGCCAATTCTTGTGTGGACAAGCATCAGACGCCGAAAGAGGGCTAAGAAACAGCAGGGAGAGCGAGCCTGAGGGAAGCAGAGTAGAAATACCAGAATCCCTAAGCCGACGTCAGCAGGTGCGCTTAGCAGCACCGACCATGTTCGCGCTCCCCACCAATATAAAGCCTGCCAGCAAGGCGAGGGTTTACCCTAAAGAAGGCAAGTCCCTTTGTTACAACGTTGACAACAAGCTAGGTTTCTACCTCGCTCGATGTTGCTTTTCTTGTGTTCTCTACCACTTTGCAAGTTTTATTGCTACCTGATATTTATATGTATATATATATATATGTAAATATATATATATATATATATATATAAATATATATATATATATATATATATATATAAATATATATATATATATATATATATATATATATATATATATATATATATATATATATATATATATATATATATATATATATATATATATATATATATATATATATATATATATATATTAAATACATGTAAATATATAGATAGAATAAGCGTAGGCAGTCAAGAAAACCCCGGAAAGAAAAGGGGAGAATGCGCTTGTGTTATAGACAGATATAAAGCATTTTTTGAGTCAGAAAGACAGTGGTGAAAAAATGCCCGCAGAGTGGGATCCGAAAACACCATATCCAGAACACTAGTCTGGTGCGATAACCACTACGCTACCGGTGGGGCTGTTTCCCCAACAATTTCTCGGGTATTTATCTTAAGGTATTTTTTGTTCCCTGCACTAGGGGGTGGTAGCCAGCGCCACTCGGACTACTCGGGGTGAAGGGGACCTTCTTTTTAACCCCCGAGCAATGACTCGAGTGCCTACGACATGTCGAGAGTGGTCGACCAGCGTGGTCGACCAGCTGCCTATGGCACCAAGACTGCCAGAACAGAGGCCCTCACTATGCATGTAGCGAATGCGTACACGACAGAAGGCGATGATCAGGTGGTGTGCACGCGGTCCCGAATTTCACAAATGCTATGCTCGTAGTCCCATGCTGTGGATTAGTCCGCCTGAAAGGTCTCGTGCGAGAGTTGAGCCTGGATCTTGGCGTCCAGGGCACGCAGCTCTGTCTGCCTCTTTTTAAGTAGCGTGACGTAGCACTGAAGTACGGTCTCACGGGCAGCGGGATCCTCGAGGAGAGCGTAAAGTGCAGTGATCGCCTTTGTGATGACGGCGCCCAGGGACCTCCGAACTAGGCTTTCATGCTTCATCAAGGAAAAAACCGCACAGGAACCTGACGGCATGGGCAATCTGCCTCACCCGGGAGAGCATGGGCTAGCAACCCCCGGACAGGTATCCGACACCGGGAAAAAGTTGCCTCGACCGGGAAAGCGTGGGCTATCAAATGATGACCCCGACGGAGGCGAGCCTAAGCGAATCAAGCGGACAGGTTTGAATGAAGCGGCGGACTCCATTGGCCCAGAAGTGAACAAAGCTCCGCCCAGTGCCTCGCTCAGAGTATGTTCCATCGCCTTACAAGAACGGGTTTCTGGTTCGGCCTTTCCTCTCGAATACCGTGAAACACGGGATTCGAGGCACGAGTGGACCGGACTTTGGAGGCGCAGCGCCTGCGAGGCTCGCGAGGCCTGGAATCTTCGCGCCACTTGTTCCGGGAGGCCTTGCCCTCGACCGCTGCCCACCATGGCTCGTCCCCCAGCCGACCCTCGTTTTTTCTATGGCACCCCTTTCATTGGAACGCCGGAAGCTACGCCGCTGGCTCCTGTGATAGAAAATCACAGGGCTCATTACGGCAATCACCGCCCTTCTCCAGGACACGGCTCCGCACGTGACCGATCTGATCGGCAAGATTGTCTACTTCCACGACACGCCGAGCGAGATACGGGCCATCGATGCTGCAATTCAAGGAAACCTGACCGGTGACAAGCTGAAGAAAGACATTGCCGTATCCAAGCATTTCAACAGCAAAATAAGCTCATGTCAAATGCGCGTGTTGCCCCACCCGTTTGGCAAAGCCACTATGAATTCAGCCGCTAGTGACTACGTCTGAAGCACCTGTAGGAGTGACAATCGTGACGCCATGGGTGTTTTCGTCGTACCGCAAAACACCCACTTTGTCCCCCTTCCGACGGTTCAGCCAGAGGCGCGCCAACAACAGCTCGAGCACACCATGCGCGACAAACACAGAGCCAACATGAGTTCATCCATTCGGATGGCGCCTGGTGACTCCGCCGTCATCGCCACTCGCGGTGAGTATAATGCAACAAAACAGTGCACAGTAAAAGCAGATGACATCACCCAGCGTAAAATGACTGGCCCGATCTTCTCCCTAAGTACAAGCCTTGGCGTCTTCCCCGGCATTGAGAGCACGCTGCGTTCGAGTGACAAGAATAGGAAGCAGGGTGACGATAAGGCAGACGCGTTCCTTTTTTCCTCGTCTGGAACCGATGATCATGGTTTCACTCCTTCTTGTGAGGTATCTCCGCGTCCGAACCAGATCCAGGAGCTCAGTGATACTGGCGAAAGCAATAACAGCGAGATTTCTTGCCAAACCAAGATGTCGTCGCTTGGTGACATGACCATGAGATTGCAATTAGATGACACTCCTAGAGGTCAGAAAACCATCCATTTGAAGTCGCGACAGAAGGAGGTGAATCGATACCCACCAACCCGAAGTAAGATGACTAGAACCGCCTTACTTCATGTCGTGGATAACCGGAACCACATCCTAGCTAGACGCCGGATATTTCACCGAGTCGATAGATGCCTGCCCAAATCGAGTAATTGGAAAGTTTTGAAGCTCCAGCCCGCATCCCACTTCCGAGTCAGGCGCCTCCCCCGACCGGGTCCAATACGGCACAGTGCGGAACCACCACCAGGTCAACTAGACCTCTTGAGAACCGTATGTGGCAGCCGTAACAACACCACGAATTATGCTAGACTTCTTTTGTTTGCCGCAGCTACACTCGTTTGCCCACCGAGCAAGCAGTTCACTTTCTGTAACGTCGTTGTTATCAAGAATCACATAAAGCTACCCAAACTTATCCTATTCCCTTACGACCCCGGTGGCTACGCCAAGACCTGTATTGCGGAGCGCGTGATCCTGATGCGCCGGGAATGGGGGACGCAGCATCAGATGAGAACCATTTCTTCAAGCACCGTCCGCAACAAGAGTCTGACATCATTTATTTTCGCCTGATCACTTGGACAATATTCAGGCGCCCCACAAGAAGGGTCTGCTTGAAGGCGAGTCCTTGGCTTTCTGGCCGGAAGCAGTGTGTTGTAAATAAATGAGATGTGCGCAGGCCGAGGGCGATAGCTTGGGTAAAGAAGACGAGGCTGCGCCCACTGCCTTGTTCAGAGTATGTTCCATCTCCTTACGAGCACGTGTGTCTGGGTCGGCCTTCCCTCTTTAATCCTCCCCAGGGGGTGCCGAGGCAATCAAGAAAGAGAAAGAGACGGTGTACGTAGTATGAGTCCGTGTTTATTTAGGCATGACCATCATCATGTTCAACGTAGGTGACGTCGAGCTGTGTTTTGGCGTTCCGCTTTGATTATGACCGCCTTATGGTCCATCAAATGTAAAGTCAAGGGCTGTTGTAGTGGATGAACCCTAAAGTTGCTGAAGATGACGTCGATGCACGTTCCCCGGATGGTTGTGGGCTGCTTTTAATCACAGCCCGCCGAGACTCACAGACGCACGCCACTGCCGACGACGAATAAACGTTAAAGCCTCGTTAAAAATGTTGTCTGTGATAGCGCAAAGACGCAAACACTATGAACGTAGCCGTGATATCTTCCCCATAAAACTTCACAACTAGTCGCGATGCACTGGCTTAAGTCTAAAAACGCGCGAATGACGCATGTAGTGAAACAGGCGTCAACAAGAATGTGTCATGGCGGAAAATTCTGAATCATAATAGCGCTTCTGTGTGTCTCTCGCATGCCAATGAATTACGCCGAAGCAAAAACAGATATCAATATAACACATGGGACAGGCTTATTTATGATACAATGGACACGCTCTGACACATGAACTTTTGTTAAACTGCCTAGCAAATTTGTCGTATCTGATGATACCACAATTCTTAGGGCATGTCGTTCCCACACAACCTATATATTTCAACACATTTAAACAGCAACATTTAGAGGTGTTCTGCAGTCGAACAATTTTTTAATAAAAAAGCACGCCGCAGAGTCTGTCGGCAGTATGACTTTTAAAGCGTAGATATATCCATCTGCGTACTGGTTATTCAACAATAGTTGTTCATAGATATGCATGACCTACATTCCGCTTTAGAATTTTAAACCATCACCACCAAAAAAATATTGGCCGTTTTGTCACTGAAGCGGTACCTTGAATACCAGCTAGAATTGGAAGAATTGACGAGAACAAGTTTGTAGTCTGGCCTATACCATAACACAGCTAAGGTTAGCTGCATTACATGCTCTCTTTGGCGCGATGCGGGTTCAATTTACCGTACAGACAGAAAGCAGCCCTTACGCAGCCACTTATAACTCTAAATAGATATGAGCGAATGAAATAAAGGAAGGGAAAAGCTAGCAAGAGTTTACAGGACCGTGATTATGAGTTTTATGCCGCATAGCCAATAATGGTGTCCAATTATCAGCAAGTCTCCGCCTTTGCTTCGAGGCAACCAAGGTATAAAAATCTAAATCCGGGAGAACGGAAAGAAACTATGGAGAGAGCTGAGATGACGACAATAAATACGCCTGTAGGCATTGTAGACATTGGAATAAAAACTTCGTTTGGTTTAGCAGCCCTGAACGCGCAGGCATTGGACGTAACAATTCGGTTGACAGTCTGCCGAGCATGATAGTGCACGGCCCGGTGCTGCAGGTTCACTCGCAAATAAACTCGATCCATTTAGCGCGTTAACCTATAGTTTGCGTTTTCAAAGCACGCCGAACTCCGCTTACGTGGGCTCCTAGCTCGAGCAATTCCTGTAGCCAAGGAAGAGCAGCCTAAGGCAGTCGCAAGTTTACGCAATCGGACTTAGCCTTTTTTCTCCACGTGAGAAAGTTAAAAAATTACTAGCTTGATCTGACTTGATTCCGTATTTTCGTAATTGTCAGAGAATGAACTCAGTAACGATTATCATCCGCATAACAAAGATGCAAAGCATGGGCGATCGGAACAATCCCGTTGACACATTCTGTACTAGACCACATCTCGGTTATCAGAAGACCCATGACCACAGGGCGTTAATAAAGAGGCCACATTTTGTTATACATACGGTGGATGCCGAATAAAAAAAAACTGAGGAGAGCACCGACCACGCGGTGCGCGCTATAATAGATGACTTTGAAGGATGCACCACGGACGCTCCAATGGTATTTCATGAAACCGTTTCCAGTTCTCGGACTAAAACACCACGCCTCATATTACGGTAGTTTTTCTTGAGATCAAGATGCGCTTTTCTAGTGTGGCCCGCAGAGATACCAGAACGAATTTTGAAGTGCGCTAAAACGACGCGTCTTCCGGTCACCTCGGCAAAGGAGGCACACTTGAAAAAAAAAACGAAAGCGAAATACCATTATACCGGCGTACTTTCTCCGTGTTTCAGCTTGTCCAAGGTGCAATGAAATTTCCAGTTTTGTGAAATACCAACGAAGACAACTGTCGGGCTTCCATCGGAAATGACCGCACCTTATTTAACCTCGAAATATGTTGGAATGAAACATATAGACGTGTTTCGGAGGTCAGGAGTCAAGATGTGCATTGTCATACCAGAGACTTATCCCCACTGCCTAATGGCACTGCAGAAACGGCTGCTAACGTCTGCAGAAACCACGTTACCCAGTGACATCGACTCCTTTAGGTCTTACGCCCACGGAAACATCCAAGACTACTTATGTAAACAGTCTTCAGGTACAGCAACACAACCCACAGCATAATCGCAAGATACCGTTCCCCCACGAACACATCAACCGGGTGCCTGAAAAAAACCATCTTGGATATGCTGTGTCCGTACATCAACGTTGAATGTACGACATGCGACAAAATTCAGCTGTTGCTGATGTTTGCATACAATGCAGTTATGTTGGCCTCCGGTTAAGCGCGTCTACGGAGCAGAGCTTGTTACAATATTTGACGTCATGCTGCCGCACGTAGAAGGTAACAAAGACCTCTACGCCGATGTCGAAGAGTACCTAAAACGTTCTCATGAGCCACGCTAGCTTGTTTTTGTTGGTAAAACAAACTCTCAGCTCGTTGAATCCGCACTGTATATCATTGGACGAATGGATACCAAGTATCACAGCGGTGATATCGTGTGAATTTAGAGTAGTTTTTTAAAAGCAATCCTTAACAGATTTTGGAACGACAAGGAGCAAGTCAAGCGCTTTCTAAACATTCATTAGCACACTCAAAACGGCAACGAAACCTCCAGCAAGCTTCAAAGATAAAACCGAGTTTTTTGTTCTGATCTCGACGTTCCCTTTTTTGCAGAAGCAAGTTATATTCAGCGCTAATTATGTGTGTACCAAGTATCCCGTTTTGCTTTATTTGTGATCTCTAAAACAGTATCATTTATCTTACAACAGCTTAAAACCGTTTGTAGCCAACAACACATATTCTGTGTCTTCGTTTTCAAGATTCAGCTTGACCTAGCATTAGTGATCCGGCCTGCCCTCAAATATACACTCCTTTTGCAGTTCCTTCATTGTCAGCGATACGTCATTTTAATGGATCGTATATTTTGTGAAAAAACAGTAGTAAATTCTTTTTTTATTCATTTTTCTGTTCTTGTTAGGTACTGCGAAGCATGTACTAATCTTTGCTCACCTCTGAATTTTTTTAGCGATCTTGCCGTTGGAAACGTGCGACCAGAAAGCCGCATGCAACGGCTTGTATTTTCCTCAGAAGAGACTGAAATCAAACAAATTTTCTAAGGCGAATATCTGAGCTGTAGTGTGAAATCTTTCGTCGATATCATTATTCATCGCCATTGAGTAAGACTCTAATGCTTATGTGAAAAAAAAAAGCTCGCAGCGTTTCTTTACTACCCTTGACATTCCGCTTTGGTAACTTCCCAAAGTAAAACACATTACTGTCGTGCTTTTTTAGAAAGGCAGGTCGGGTGAGTTTATTGGACACTTAAAAGCACTAAATTATAACGGGCTAAAATGAACCTAACGCTGCCGTAAGGCCGCAACGCTTGTGACAGAGACTCTAAGAAAAAAGCAGGCCTCTCACACTGCCTTGGTTGGTAACAGCTGATCATATCAACCATAAATAAAAGCCACGCCAAGAGAATATATCTTTAAAGTGGGCCCAAAAAACGGGTTTCAACAGAAGAACGTGAATTTCTTTAAAGCAGACCCATATTCACAGACGGCGAATTGTTTTTTTTTTCGACATATACACCTTAGGCGATGGAATTTGTAGCTCCGCTCTGGTTTCACAAGTCTGCTGGAGCAACACAAATAAATGTTATATTCCTGAACCATACCTAAACAGCACTAAGTGAAGGACACAACTTGTTATCACGTTCCCTGGTGTTCATATTTCTTTGAAAGGCAATGGTGGTCTGTAAGATGAAGCTCATCCTCATCATCACAGCCTGCTCTAGCCTATGCCGGGCGACAGCCATTCCAATTACTTCCAAAGGCTTCTGTCCTGCGCAGCTAGGGTCTCATCTTGGCCAACGAATGTCCTTAATTCATCCCTCCATCGTGTTATTGGTCGTCCTGTGCTTCTATACTCATCTTTTGGTATCTACTCTCTGGCTCTAGTTGAACACCGCTTCGTCGGTTCGGCTCTCTACCTCGTCAGCCGAAGTCCATTTTGTTTCGTTACGCGAACGAAGATATGATCTACTCGAGTTTATTTCCTGATCCATGAAACTAGTTTCCTGTGCGCCAGAGTTACTCTAATAATTATTCCCTGCATGACACGTTTAGCCGATGAAAGTTTTGCTTTCCCGTTGTTAGGGCGACAAATTTCAGCTACGAATGTCCTAACCTATAGGGTGCACTGGTTGCCTACTTTTCTTTTGAGTGACAAAGGTAGCCTGGTTTTCATTATTTCGAAGTGGTTTCCGACTGTTTTCGACGCAATACCTATTCTGGACCGCATTTGTTCCTCGTGGTTTGGGTTACCACTAACCATCTATTCGAGGTAATTATGTTCTAGTACTTCCTGGAGCCATAATCTCGTAAATTGAAGAGGGCGCTTACTGTATGCTTGTTCTTCATTACGTTAGATATATTTATATTTGGTTTTAGCCCCATGACCATGTTATCTCCTTGTAGTTCTTCAAGCAATTGTGCAGATTTTCTGCAGTCTCACTGAACAATACTATGTCATCTGGAAACCTTATATGAATCAAGTATTCCCTGCTTATGAATAACACGGTATATTTAAGTCAAGGTTTTTGAATACTCCGTCCAGACATGCTGTGAACAGTTTTGGCGAGATAGTGTATCGGTCTTACTACCGCTTCCATGGGTAATTATTCGCTTGGCGTGTGAAGTGTTATCCCGGCCGCACATCCCCTTTATATGTCGTATAGAAATGGTATGCATGTCTCTTCTATTACGTAGTTATTTAATGCTTGTGTGGCAGATGCAGTTGGCACTGAGTAATACGTTTTCCAATAGACGAGAAATTCAGTGTGAAAGATTTTGGTGTATTCTGTTGATTCTGTTATGACTTGACTGACAACAAGGATGTGATGTATGGTTGAGTACCCCTTCCTAAACCCAGCCTGCTCTCGGGGTTGGAAATTCAGGCTATCTCCAATGCGCTTAAGTATACTTTGTTACTTTGTTACTTTATACTTTGCCGACTGCCGAAAACTGACTGTAGGCTGATGCGTCTGTGGTTGAAGGAGCCATAAAGAGAAAAAACGTTTGTTTTATTAAAAAGATTGCCTCATTAAAATCATACTGACACAGCTTTTAATGCAATCTTCGCTCAAATGAGCTACATAATTAGGAAAAAAATGGACGGCCATGCGACCCACTAGCTCATTTACTGCAACAGAACCTATTATGCCACATGTGACAGCTCTGGGATTGGCGGAGGGCGAAAAAAGCAAACGCAAATTAGACAGAGCTTATAAGCTTGCCGAACAAACTTTTCGCGCTTATATTTAGGGCCCATTTTCTTAAAAGCCGTAAGAATGGTGGAACAAACATTGTAAGTTTCGAAGGCACATGTAAACGTAGAAATACCGATGCGTACTGCTGTTGGTACCGCGCGCACTATGCCTGTTTAGCTGCACAGTACTGCACAGCTGCACAGCTGCACTTTGGGGTTGTCTCAGACGACACTTGCCCATTGACGCAATGGTGTTTTACGTAACCATTATTGTCGAGCGAGCACTGTTTTGCAAAGCAATCTTCTCCCACAACAATAAGAAGCCAGATTTAAATAAGGTAAAAAAAATCAAATGCAGAAAACAGCTTGCCATGGTATGGTGGCGCCATATAGGTGCAGTAACATGAGGAAGGAAGGAAGAAAACTTTATTAAGAAAGGATGGCCCGAAGCCGCAGGGGAAGAGGGAGGGCAGGAAGGACGCTAATATTGTCCAGCAATCGACGCCGCACAGACAAAGCTCCAGAGTGCTGTCAAGGTGTCCTTGACACGCCAACAGGGCCGAATCCACTCTTCGTAGGAATGAACCCACGCCGGGCGGTGTTGGGCGCGAAGCACGGCAAGGCCCGTTCAAGACCAGACGAGGTGCGGAAGGTCAGGCTTCGTTGTGCCATGGCATGCGTAGCAGTCATGGCATGCGTAACATAAACAAACGCGCGACTACCTCGATGCCAGGATGCCAGCAATGCCGTACCGGGTGGAGACCCCCTTTGAACGGTCCCGTGCGGCTGCAATTTGATCAACGTGTTCAACGCGTTTTTCTTTTAAATGCAGAGCATTTCAGTAACTCACCATGTCACCCGCGTTGACGTCCGTAGTCCGCACCGCACCCCTACCTACTATAAAAAAATACTATCCGGCACCCGTTTTCGATCCCTCGACCCTGCGGGCGGAACGCAATGTACATGGTGCTCTACCCACTGCGCCACAAAGCCGACACAGAATGGGACGCTACGAACGCGCCTTATATTTTTTACTCATTCAAATTACTGCTGACGAGCGCTCTCTCGTCAGCAGTTGCCACAAGTGCAACAACATTAACGTAACGCAAACTACTTAACGTCGTGTGCCCCCAGAAATGCTCTGCATTTGATCATGCCCCTCGCGAGGGGGATGTTTCATTGTGTCTTCTCTCGGTCGCGGGACCCGTGGCGCCATCTGGGAGAGGCGCGGCACAACTCGTAGCACTTTCTTTGAAAAAGCGCTTCGAAAGCGCGGCAAATAAGAAATAGGGATGACGCGCTTTCGAGGCAATCCGCCGATGCGGCTGCTTTGTGTACAGACTCTGCGGTGAGCGTCCCGGGATTTTATCAGCATGTAACCACCTAAGATTCACATACTGGAGCAACATCATGGGCATCTTATGTGCATAGAAATAATAGCAGTTGCCCTGCCAGTTGGAAAACATACAATTCAAACAACGCAGATGCTAATCAATATAATTATGTATGATTAGAAATGGCCTCTTTCGTGTATTTTCTACTTTTTTCGCTGTTACATCATTCTTTGTTTTTCGCGAGACCCAGCAACGCGAAACAGACAAGACGATTCAAACTTCGCCAGTTAACCGCGTTGCGGTGATAATTTCAGCGCGGTTTTGATACAATGACTTGTTTCGGCCGTGAGCGAGTGAACCAAAATGGCGGCGCCAGCGTATACGTGTCTCCACCCTGACGGGGCACGCGTGAATTAAGGGACCTTGGCTGCAGAGCGGTCGGTTCCTGTGATGTCATTGCAGACCACGAAAACACACGATTTAGCGGGAAAATCAAAGTTTTAACTTAAATCAAATAATTTCTCAGTGAATAAAGCATCGTTTGCATTCGGACAACCGCTGGAGGGACTATAAAACACTAATCTTTTGTAGAACACAAACTTGTATTTGTCTTCATGGCTGCTTTAATAAAGTCCTTGATATCTCTCTTTTTGCCATTCAGAATAAATTTGGTGTTTTTCTGTGCCGTGGGCACGTTTTGAGAGTCTTTAAGCACTCCGAAAAAGGGTGAGCAAGCTTCTTCAATACGATGTCTCCTCCCTCCTTAAGAAAGGCGCGCTTATGCCATCGTCACCTGCAGCCTTTTCTCTTTTTATGTTCCTAAGTCTTTCTCACTTCCTGTTCAAGAACTAGTGTCTCGCCCGATGTAACGTAGCTGGAATATACAGGTGTAGAATTGATCTGTTACACCTATTATCTTGTCAATATTGCGCGTAATGTTAGTCTGCTAGTCTCTGAGTGCGTACATTTTGTATATTTTCGATGGAAAGCTTCCGCTTAGTTGCTTTCAAAATTCCTCCTAATTGCAGCGTTTCGTTTGAGTGCCATGGTATGTGAGGAATATAGTTTGTTAATTTCTGCCTATCACTTTAGGCAGCTTTCAAACTCAATTAGATTCGGCGGACATGACACATACGTGTGCTTACAGTTCGCCATTACTTACGACGTTTCCTTGGTCACTTTTCCTGTTTTGTTTCTAAATGCTTCTTTTCTAACAGCTGCTACCGATTCTGCAATTGCAGTTCATAGGCGGTCATTTAAATTGCCGACACTAGCTTGGTTCTCCTCATCTGGAAGTGCGCATTTGTTTTCCACACAGTTTTTAAACTTCTTACTGGCTATGATTGACTCCAGGCTTGGTCTACGCTTCGAGAGCGTCCTTCTTTCTCTCTGAGAATCATGCTGATCTTGCACTTAACCCTCCATGATCGCTGCATTGAACATTACTTAGAATCTTGACATTGGGCACAACACCTGGGCTGTTAGTTAGGATGAAGTGAATTCCGTTTTTTGTTGTAGCATAAGGAATTTTAATGCCCAATTCCTCTTCATTCAGTTGTGGAAAAGTGTGTTTATCTACCGCAGTATATTCCTTTACGCAAATCTCACCAGTGTATATCCTCGACTATTGCGATTGCCTAATCCAAACTGTCGCACTGACCGTTATCTGAAACGCATCTTAACAACTTTTGCGATAAATTCACCCATCACAAACGGGAACCGTTTAGTTGGGTCCTTTATTGCAGATCTCACGTCCTCGTAGTAAATTTCTATGGCTTCGTCATTGTAGCTAGGCATTGGAGTTTAAGTCTGTAGTATCTTTGCCTGTAATTCCTATTTTGTTTGCACACAACAGCTGCAACTTCGTTAATGCTGACGAATTTTTTAATGTTGCCTGCTGAATATTTATATTTTAAGAATCCCACAAAGTTTTTTTCGTCCTGTATAGTACTCTGTAGCACAAAATAAGCCCGCTAGTCAGCTCCATGAAGGGTTTTTTTTGTTCTTCTAACTTTCCTTAACCCAATGATATCTCCTGTAATGTGTGAGAGCTCCTACAGTAGTACCGAAAAGCATCGCTGAGGAGACAGGGTTCTCGTGTTGGAGGTTCCAATATTCATGTTCTACAGGCGGGCTTCCTGGACATTGAGAATCTTAGCACCTTCTGCTGTAGCGCTGGCATGATTACTGCCGTGGTCGGGGGCTGTATATCCGCTGGATACTTCGGACCAAAATGTGCTTTGACAAGTCGCAGGAAAAGTCGGGCAACTACTGCACTAGGTCGACAATATCCTTTTTTCAATAGGGAGGGCTGTTTGTGAACCAAAGAACCTTCCCTGCGTTGTTGAACATATCTAGTTTAGCCTCTCACCTATTCAGGGTGATGGCTACTTCGGGATCACGCAGCACTTTTTAGTTGCGTTGGTTGGGCTGAGAAAGTCAGACTAAAGCAAATATATCTCTAGAAAAACTTGAGTACCCTTAGTGAGGAGAGGTTGCGTAGGGCACCCGCCTGCCTGCGTCTCGATGCGGGGATTTCCTTCTTAGTACGTTTATATCCGTGAGAATCATGACCCGTACCTACCTATAAACCTTTTGTCGCTGTTGCGCCTACGGGAGTACGAGCAACGTTTTTTTAGAAATAACTATGGACAATTGATAAATAAATATGTGCACGAAGCATTCACCTGTGGTACTATGATCATCTGTTTAACACTGTGCGATCCGACATGGGGGAACGGAACTTCTCTTAAGAACATTGGTCAGCTTTCCGTTCGTCATACAATATTATTTCCGTTCTTCATACGGGAGAGTCCAACCAATCTCCACTTACCACACTTCTGACACCGTAGCGCTGATTGTAATAAGAACTGCGCTTACTAACAAAGTACACACAATGAACTACCTCTGTTTTTAAACCTGCCTTTATTAAACTGAACTTAACCACAAATTGTGTGCACCAGTTGTGTGATTGAATATAAATATTTTTTACTGAAATGTTTTTGCCTTTACCTGCTTTACGACGTTCATATCAAGTGTAGTTGTATAGGACCATCGCTTGTATAATTTTTGTGCAAAGTTCAATTATTTCAACATCACTACAGTTTAAGCCTATTTAATTATCAACCGGCTCAAGCATTGCGGCAGAGCTCAGTGGCTATTTCACTGCATGCTTGAGTGAACACCTGCATTTTTTTTCTATGCTTTACAAATCGTGTCGATAAGCGATACTATGGTAAGATAAATTTCTCAACCTGCCTTTAAAATCAGGCACAAAAGCATTAGGCTAAAGAAGCACCACCCAGGCGTATATGACGCAAGGGGGACTTCGGACGATGGGCGTGCACAAAAAGATGGCGGGAGCATAAACAAGGAAGGTTGGGAACACAATGTTCATCATCTTGTTTTTCGGTCAACAAGTGACAGTATTTAATTCCAACATTTTATACGACATCGTAATAACATTCCGTTGAGCTTTCTGGGCCTGGCGGGCATGTGAACTTTAACTGAGAAGTGCAGACATAGGCAAACTTAGAAACGGCCACGAGGCAAAACGCGAAACAAACGTCAGCTTCTCAGAACTTGTCCATACCAACCATCATCAGGTGCAAGCTATTTATTGGCACAAAACATGTAAAGTGCGTCCTCTGAGACGCCGTCCCTGAAACGTAGGTTGAACTCGCAGAAACCTCTGCATATGCAGTTAACACTGTTAAGATGGAAAAACAGAATATAGGTTGCCTTTTGGACAGGGTCATTGCGCTTACTTTAAGGTCGGAAAAGTTCGCTTATGCTGGGTATTTGCCCCGTAGAAATTCTTCGACTGATTGCCTTGATTGGCACGTCAGTGGAGGTCGTCAGGTTTGGAGTGCATCAACCGTTCAAGTGCCTGCAGGCACGGTTTCTGTTCACAAGGCATTTTTAATCACAACACAAGCGGGGACAAAGTCCTCCAATAAATTCCGAAGGCATTGTGCTTCACATTTTTTAGTTACTCAAATAGCAACATCAATAGCGTCGATGTAGCCCGAACGAATCATTAAAATTATCTAGAAAAAATAACGATGCACTGCTAGGAGATTCAGCTAGCTAAATAGGCACTCGGGCACACGAATGTTGGCACTCGAGCTGAGGTACTCGAGCACAGCGATGACAATAAGGATTATGAGGAATATTGTAACTACCACTGATAATTGTAGCGGGCCCCTAAGGTATATAACATTGAGGTAATAAAATGTGAGAATACTGGCGAGCGCTTATGATAATTTAGGTTTGAAGCTAAAAACAGCGCAGAAAATATAGGACGTCGTAAAAACAGTACAGCACGTGCTTATGAACAACTAACAATAATTTTATTCGAAGTCACAAAACATAAGCAGGCGCATGTGTAACCTCAAACAGTACGTCAAAAACACGTAAAGGGAAAAACTAATACCATGGATTGCGTAAAAATACACAGTATCTAAAAATAGTCGTTCTTATTATTTAGGCGCGAATATAGGTATATTCCTACCTAATGAGTGCCACAGAAGCCGGACTTACAGAACCACTTGCCCTAATCCCAATGGCCAATGCCTGGTTTTTTTCACTGGATTGAGTGTCTAGGTATCGTTTCAAGATTCGCGTTTAGTGTTTCTTTGCATTGCATTTGCACTTACCCCAGTCTGCGGCAAGATTGCTACCGGCATTTGTGCACATGTAGAAACGGTGTTCCCTTACACGTTCGTTCATGCACCTGCTCGTGGGAGCTGTGCAGACCCTAATGTCCTCGACGGAGATTTCATATACTACGAAATCCAGACGTTTCCCTTATTGTTTTGCGTTGTTTTTTCAGCACGTGGTTTTGTGTCCATTTTGATTGTTCACCATGGCACAGAGAGACCTATTTAGTTCGGCGCAGACAAAACCATCATTGCGCCAACCTTTGATGATGATCGTTGGATGTTTATGGCGCAAGGCCAACTGGGGCAAAGAGCGCCAAAACAATATTCGGTGATAGGGATGAAACCTTAAACACTAAGTAAAATCAGCAAAAACAAAAGTAAAATCACAACACGACAATGAGCATGGCTGGTGTATAGGGCCAGATTTCATGATGCGTGATAGGAAATGAGGTTTAAAAACTTGACGTCGGACAAATACTCAAACACACGTTTCACGGAAACAATGTCATCATCACCTAGGAAAAACGATGCATGTAGGGGAATATGTTGTCTGTAGAGTTCTCTGAAGTGTGTGTGTCGTGTTGTGTGAAGTGCCTTGCATGTGTTTAGTATGTGCACTACGGATAGGGCCTCTCCGCACCTGCTGCACTGGGGTCTAGAAGATCCCGTCAGCAGATACGAGTGCGTCCCATGGGTGTGCCCTATCCGCAGCCTACCCAAGGCGACTTCCGTGTGTCTGTTGCGTGTGTCAATGGTGTACGGTCCCAAGCCTGGTTTTATAGCGTGTAACTTGTTGTCTGTCTGTTCACTCCAGTGTGTTTGCCATGTTCTACGCAAGTGTTGTCTTATGTGTGGCTTGAGGTCTGTATATGGTACGGTTGTTATGTCTACAGTGTTCCTGAGTGCAGCAGCAGCTGCCCTCTCGTCTGCCAACTCGTTTCCAGTGATCCCAGCGTGTCCTGGGACCCAGCAGAGGAGCAGCTGATTCTTCTGCGCATACACAGACATGATAGTGTTAAATACAAGATTAACTATGTGGTTTTTGGGGGGTGTATGCGAAGACAGTGCGCGAACAACACTCAAGGAATCTGTGTAGATGATAGACTTTGGAATATGATTTTCAAGTATGTGTCGTACAATCAGTAAAATTCCATACGCTTCTGCTGAAAAAATCGTTGTGTGGACGCTCATGGTTCTGGCTGCACTGAACTCCGGGCCATGAGCAGCGCAGGAGACCATGGTGGAGGTCTTAGACGCGTCACTGTAAAATTCTGCAAGTGGGTATTTAAACTGCAGAGTCAGAAAGTGCTGCAGTATTGCAGCTCGCGGTACCCGATTTTTGTGAAGTTTCATAAAAGAAAGGTCGCACGACACAGGACCAACTTGCCAAGGCGGTAAACTGTTCGAAAAGGATTACCTGTACACATCTAAAAACGAAGCACTAAGATCCGAGGCTCGGTCGTTCACTCTAAGTGAAAAGGGCAGAGGAACGGATGAGCGATTTACAAAGACCAGAGATGTGGATGTGTCGTTAGAGACAGGATAAAAAGGATGATTATTCAGCGATGAAATTTTAAAAGCATAAAGCAAGTCCATGTATGTTCGTTGGTTCTCAAGGCTCCACTTATTACACTCAACATAAAGACTCTCAGCAGGGCTAGTGCGGAAAGCACCCGACGAAAGACGAAGGCCCAGGTGTAGAACTGGGTCAAGAATTCGCAAGGCTGTCTTAGTCGCCGACCCATACACCACACTGCCATAGTCCAAACGAGACCCAACCAAAGCAGTATACAAGCGAAGCAACAGTTCTTTGTCGGAACCATAGGATTGGTGGGAAAGAACCTTAAGTATATTCATTGTTTTGAGACATTTATTTTTAAGTTCCCTGATGTGCGGAATGAATGTGAGTTTGTGATCAAACACCACACCTAAGAACTTGTGCTCCTTATTCACAGGAAGCGGCTCACCATTAGGAGTAATGTCTGGGTCCGGATGGACCCCGGGCTTTCTGGAGAACACAACGCAGGAGCTTTTTGCAGGATTCAATTTAAAGCCATTCTTGTCTGCCCAGCCGGCAAGTTTCTTGACACCAAGCTGGACTTGACGTTCGCAGATTGACATATTACATGATTTAAAGGATATCTGGACGTCATCTACATACATGGAATAAGAGATTGTGGGTGGCAGTGCCTTACCAAGAGAGTTCATTTTTACTACGAAGAGAGTGCAGCTCAACACGCCACCCTGTGGAACGTCATTTTCTTGCACATAAACGTTTGAGAGTGCACAACCAACTCTTACTCGAAACGTTCTGTCTGACAAGTAACTAACAAGAGTGTTCAACATGTTACCCGAAACACCGAATGACTTGAGGTCACTAAGGATTCCATAATGCAAGCGGTGTCGTATGCCTTCTCGAGGTCGAAAAACAGTTACGCAATACTGTTTATGCACGAAAGCATCCTTAATATACGATTCAAGGGCTACAAGTTGATCATTCGTGGATCGCCCTGCCTTGAAGCCTGCCTGGCAGCCCTCGAGAAGACCGTTGTACTCAAGGCAGTACACGAGACTGCGATTTATCATCTTCTCAAAGAGCTTGCACAGGCAGCTCGTCAGGGCAATAGGACGGTAACTTGAGGGGGACGACGGGTCCTTTCCCTCCTTCAGGAAAGCTACAACTATAGCCTCCTTCCAAGAGTTTGGAATGATCCCCGAAAGCCAAATCTTGTTATATAGGTGTAACAGTGTTAGAAGAGGGTCTGCGTGCAGGTGTTGTATCATTGTGTATGTGATGTTGTCTGGACCTGGAGCTGAGGGTTTACACGTGCTCAAAGCAGCCCTCAGCTCATGCAGAGAAAACTCTGAGTTATAAGAAGATGTTGACCTTTTGTTATCTAGTATAGGCTTCTTTTCGGCCGTTTGTTTGTGTTTCATGAAAGTGTTTGTGTAGTGTGCTGAACTAGAAACGTGTTGGAAGTGTTGTGCGAGTGTGTCAGCCTGGTCTTGGAGTGTGTCCCCTGTAGTGCTGACCAGAGGCAGGCTGTGTGTTTGTTGTCCCTTGAGTTTGCGTATTCGTGTCCATACTTTCCGTGTGTCTGTGTAGGAGTTTATTGATGTTATGAATGTACGCCAACTCTCACGTTTTGCTTCCCGGCGCACACGTTTTCCTAATGCCTTGGCCCGTTTGAACAAGAGGAGGTTTCCCGACGTGGGGTACCGACGAAGGATACCCCACGCCTTGTTCTGGGCCTCTCGCGCCTGCCTGCAGTCCTCGTTCCCCCACGGCCTCCTCTGGTTGCGCGGGGCACCAGAGGCGTGGGGAATAGACTTTTCGGCGGCGTCGAGGATGTGCGCCGTGAGGAGTTGGGTAGCTTCTTCGACGTGTAGGTGTCCTATGGATGTGTGGTGTAGTTTGGATGTCTCTGTAAATGTATTCCAGTTAGCTATTGCTTCATTGAACCTATTATGGGAAGATGGACTGCATGGGCCTTTCTCTATGTATGTGAGTGAGGTGGGGAAGTGGTGAGGTGGGGAAGTGGTGAGTGAGGTGGGGAAGAAGGAGAGGAATAAGAACTGCGGAGCCAATCGCCAAGTCAAGACATGAGTATGTATTGTGTCCTATGCTATGGTATGTAGGCTGTTTATTGTTGAAAAGGCATGCTCCTGAAGATGTAAGGAATTTCTCTACAAGGCGACCTCGGGCATCGGTGCGAGAAGAGCCCCAAAGAGTGTTATGAGCATTAAGGTCGCCTGTCAGGATGTATGGTTCGGGCAGCTGGTCAACCAGCGCCTCGAAGTCAGAGCTTAAAAGTGAAACATCAGGAGGAATGTATATGGAGCATACCGTTATCAATCTATTAAATATTATCAAGTGTATTGCTACAGCCTCAAGGATAGTGCTCAGAGTGACAGGGTGGCAGGCTAAGGATTTCCGGGCTATTATGGCCACACCGCCAGAAGAGTGTGTGCAGCCATCCCTGTCCTTTCTGAACAACATGTAACTATTCAAGAAATTGGTGTGCTTGGAATTCAAATGCGTTTCTTGAACACACATCACACTTGGCTGATTAGAATGCAGTAGTTCGTATACATCGTCAAGATTTTTAAGAAGGCCTCTAAAGTTCCATTGAATTATGTTTTCTCTTCCCATTATTTAGTGTGAGAGCTACTGGAGTGTGTGTGTTTGTTAATGTGTCGTCTTTCGGGGCTGTGACTCTCGCCTTTTTTCTTGTCGGGAGGCTTTGGCGTCGGGACGCGTTCCTTGCGCTGCGTTGCAAGCAGGAACGGCCCGACATCCATGTCGTCGTCGGATGTCCGAGGGGTGCCCGACGGACCGGGCCCCCCGGACTTGGCCCCCCCTCGGGAGCCCTTCGTTGGAGCCGCCCCCGCCGAGGGCGTCCGGGGCGCCAGAGGTGGCACGGGCAGTGCGGTGGTGGTGGGAACCGGTGCGGGGCCCGTGGTATCCATCACCTCGGTACCCTCCAACGCACTGGAGGACGGGGAGACAGAGGCGGGAGCGGCACCGGTCCCGACGGAAGAAGTTGCCACCACAACCGCTGCTGCCTCAGCAAGCGGCGTGATGGCGGGTTGGGCTGCCAGACTCAACCCAGGGGGGGGGGGCGGCAGAGGGACCAGGTCACACTCGCTGAACTGGGTCCCTGTAGAAACGAGACGCCGCTCCGCCCCCCGGCGAGCCGCGTCAGCGTACCTCCCCAGGGGGAAAGAGGCGAACCTCTTTCGCGCCTCTGGTGATGTTCTCCGTGACCTTGATGTTAATTATCTTTTTTTCATTTGAAATTTTTCGCACTTGCGGGAGTACGCTGCATGCGGACCGCCGCAGTTCACACAAGTGAGGGTTTCGGATGGACAGTTGTCAGTCGGATGATAGTGCGCCGCGCATTTCGCACACGTCGTTCGGCCACGGCAAGAGTTCGTACCATGCCCGAACCGCTGGCACTTAAAACAGCGCCGTGGATTTGGGATGTACGGACGGATGGAGCAACGGATAAAACCTTCATTGATGTGTTGTGGAAGAACTGCGTGGTCGAAAGTCAAGATAATGTGCTTGGTGGGAATCTCCTTGTCCTCTCTGCGGATAGTGATGCGTCTCACGGCAGTGACGCCCTGATCCTTCAAGCCGGCAAGGAGATCCGCATCCGTTTCGTTCAGGAGATCCGTCTCGGATATCACACTCTGGGAGTTGTTGAGGCTCCGATGGGGTGTGACCCTGATGTCTAGATCAGCCAGTCTAGTCTGAGCTAGAAGCTTCGTGGACTGCTGCTTGTCATTTATTTCGATGAGGAGTTCACCAGACCTTTGTTTTTTGCACTTATATGATTTTCCTACTATGGCTTCAAGATACTTGGCGATCAAGAAGACTGACTGAGATGCTAGAGGGTGGGTTGGATTGAGCGATTCCATCACAAGAAATCGAGAAAAATTATCCGGTTCAGGAAATGTCAAAGATGGCAATTGGAGAAAAGATACTTCGGTGCGGCCGCTTTTCAGGGACCGATCACGTTTGGGGGAGGGGTTTGAAAATGCCGTATAGCATAGTATAAAAGCAGGGAGACTGGGGTACTTTGTTCTTTGACCTTACCCTGGTAGCCAAAGAGGTCCCGGAGCTCCCTGCCTGGTGAACAGGCGGATGGGCGGAGGCCCATCCGCCGGAGATTGACCTGGGCCCCGACAGCCACCGTTCATGGTTTCTAACCCTCCACCTGTAAACACATTGCCACGGTTGGATCCAGCGTATGTTTGGGTGCTCGGGGTCCGCGGTATCGCCAGTACTGTCACCAAGATTTCTCAAGGTGCCCTGTGCGGGGGCGCCAACCTTTCCGTCGATCGTCTTGAGGGCGTGCGAAATGCCGCACATGTGCAGAATGCGGTAAGGTGGCCCCCTGCGGGCTGCTTTTATTTTGCTGGCTTGTTTGAAAAGTCTTCTATGAACCGATTCCCCGGATCTGCGCAGCAACGAAACTGGACAACCATCAGGTTTCACACTGATGTCTTGGCAATCGAGGCTCTTTGTCGTCGTGTGACTACCGGAACGTGACACCGTATTCTGTGAGGCAGCACCGGCAATACGTCGTTTCACCACCTTTGATTGGGCGGAGTTGAATGGGATGATACATTTTTGCGACCGTGGTGCATATTTCCAGCACACGGTACTCCCAAAAGTAAATTCGTGGACAGAGATTTCTACCTCGTTGCTTTTTGTCAATAATTGGTTAGAGTGAACATTGTCCGAGCCGTTGAGAATGCCTCCAGAATACTGCCTTCTTCGCTTGTAAATCCTCAAGCTCCCTTGCAGAGAAAAATGAAATCGTCCACCCAAAATATGGCTTCACTACTGCCAGGTCAATAGAAGGAACTGCAAACCGCGGTAGTAGAGAGCAGGTAGAATATCACTATGCGGAGACACTTTAGAATACCCTACGCACACGCCTTCCGCTAGAAGTAATCCTCACTGCTGCGCATCACGACAGTTATGCCGAAGCAGAATAATGGGCCCACCAGCAAGTCGTCCATGTCATAACGCCAATCATTTTAGAACGTTGTGTTTCCGTACACGTCGATAGCCTCATTACAGGTTGCAACACAAGGGCATATGGAAGGAAGGAAGGGAGTAGTACATGTATTTCAGGTACACGCAAAGGCTCCTCACGTCGCGTACTTCGCTTCTAAAAATATGACAGGACTCCATGATTCCTCACCAAGGAGTCTTCTTTTGGCAGTTTGAACAGTGAGGGCTGGAGGAGTCATTTGAAGCAGTTTTACCAATAGTTACTTTACCCGACGAACACTGTTAATGTGCAGAGCTCCTTAAGTGTCTTGGAACGTAAAAATTGTCAAATGTACCTTCCGTACTGAAGAGGCAAGCGTGTTCAACAAATGGGTTTTTAAAATTGCATGGTGTTTGTCTTCGCCTTTTAAGGTTTTTTGAACATTCATGGCTCTCGCAGAGTCGACGAAAATGGACATTGCTAAATACCGACATTTTAAACCATATTTGCGCCCTTTTCCGAAGGAATCAGTGGGATCACCATTGTCAAATAACGTGTCGTTTAAGAAAAATTGTAAAAATCTTACCAGAATAAAGGCAGGCGTAAGAAGGTGTGTGTAACACCGAAACTGTTGTGTCCAAACGGGTGATATGCGTGATACGGGATATATATCTATATATATATATATATATATATATATATATATATATACAGCGAATCAGAATAGGAAATGAGGGGCTCGTTGAAAATAACACAGAAAATAAGGGTTGGCAGTCGAGAAAACCTCGGAAAGCAAAGGGGAGGATGTGGTAGATCATTGAAACAGATTAAGAATTAGGAAAGAAAGAAAGAAAGTGAAGAAAAAATGCCCGCCAGATGGGATCCGAACCCACGACCTCCAGAATACCGGTCTGGTGCGATAACCACTACGCTACCGGCGGGGCGATTTTCCCATTCACTTTCTGGGGTATTTATGTTAGGTATGTTTGTTTCCTGTGCTTGGGGGTGGTAGCCAGCGCCATTCGGTACCAGCGCACCAGACCGGTATTCTGGAGGTCGTGGGTTCGGATCCCACCTGGCGGGCATTTTTTCTTCACTTTCTTTCTTTCTTTCCAAATTCTTAATCTGTTTCAATGATCTACCACATCCTCCCCTTTGCTTTCCGAGGTTTTCTCGACTGCCAACCCTTATTTTCTGTGTTATTTTCAACGAGCCCCTCATTTCCTATTCTGATTCGCTGCATGCATAGCGAGGGCCTCTGTTCTGGCAGTCTTGTTGCCAAAGGGAGCTTAAGAGGGTTCAAAGCTGGTCGACCACTCTGGACATGTCGTAGACACTCGAGTCACGACCCGGGGGTTAAAAAGAAGGTCCCCTTCTCCCCGATTAGTCCGAATGGCGCTGGCTACCACCCCCAAGCACAGGAAACAAACATACCTAACATAAATACCCCAGAAAGTGAATGGGAAAATCGCCCCGCCGGTAGCGTAGTGGTTATCGCACCAGACCGGTATTCTGGAGGTCGTGGGTTCGGATCCCACCTGGCGGGCATTTTTTCTTCACTTTCTTTCTTTCTTTCCAAATTCTTAATCTGTTTCAATGATCTACCACATCCTCCCCTTTGCTTTCCGAGGTTTTCTCGACTGCCAACCCTTATTTTCTGTATATATATATATACATATATATATACAGAAAATAAGGGTTGGCAGTCAAAAAAACCTCGGAAAGCAAAGCGGAGGTTGTGGTGGGTCATAGAAAGAGCTGAAGAGATGATCGCACCTGACCGGTATTCTGGAGGTCGTGGGTTCGGATCCCACGCGGCGGGCATTTTTTCACCGCTTTCTTTGCGACTCAAAAATTCTGCATCTCTTTCTATGACCCACCACAACCTCCCCGTTGCTTTCCGAGGTTTTCGTGACTGCCAACCGTTATTTTCTGTCTATTTCACGGAGCCCCTCATTTCCCATTTTCTGATGCGCTATATATATATATATATATATAGATATATATATATATATGTGTGTGTGTGTGTGACAGAAATAAGAATAGGCAGTCAAGAAGACCTCGGAAAGCAAAGGGAAGGATGTAGTAGCTCAAGATAGATATTTGGAAAATAAGAAAGTGAGAAAAAATGCCCGGCAGGTGGGATCCGAACGCACGTCCTCCAGAATACCGGTCTGGTGCGATAACCGCGGGGCTACTTTACCCTCCACTTTCTGGGGTATTTACGTTCAGGTGTTTTTGTTTCCTGCGCTTATTTCTTTATTATTTTCAACAAGCCCCTCATTTCCTATTCTGATTCGCTATATATATACATATATATATATATATATATATATATATATAGGGTAAAAGCACGATTGTGGCCTACGTTTCAGCAAAGAGAACTTGCTTTCCTCAGGGCAATCTCTCGCCTGGCAGGCAGGGTTTATATAGGGGTAGGACCCCAGGTGAAAGGAGAGGGAAAGATGGAAGGGTAATTGAGCAAGCTGATTGGTTTCGGAGTGTGTCGGGGGAGAGATTGAGGGGCCAAGAAGGTTGTCTAGTTTAAGCCGCGAAGTAGGTCACACGGAAGTCAGCTGGTGGTTGATATTCGTGGAATTTTCGGACAGAAAGGATGAGAGGGTGCTTATTGACCCGCCGCGGGGTATAGGAAAAGGATCTCAGAACCGCCGGAAGCAGACCAGGTGGTGAGGGTGGGGTCCTTATCAGAAACTATCTGCAAGATAAGGACCCCACCCTCACCGCCTGCTCTGCTTCCGGCGGTTCTGAGATCCTTTTCCTATACCCCGCGGCGGGTCAATAAGCACCCTCTCATCCTTTCTGTCCGAAAATTCCACGAATATCAACCACCAGCTGACTTCCGTGTGACCTACTTCGCGGCTTAAACTAGACAACCTTCTTGGCCCCTCAATCTCTCCCCCGACACACTCCGAAACCAATCAGCTTGCTCAATTTCCCTTCCATCTTTCCCTCTCCTTTCACCTGGGGTCCTACCCCTATATAAACCCTGCCTGCCAGGCAAGAGATTGCCCTGAGGAAAGCAAGTTCTCTTTGCTGAAACGTAGGCCACAATCGTGTTTTTACCTTGTTCGAAGTTTTTCTTCTCTTGTGTTCTCTACCATCTTCAAAGTTCTACTATATATATATATACATATATATATATATATCAAAGTTGCAGTCCTTATTGCCAGTGCTGTTTGGCGTTTTAACAGTGTTTTATAGTGCGGAATGAGGTGTGATTGCATTTTTTTGCAGGAATAACTAATTGAAAATTCAAGTCGAGAAAAAATGCGCCGTTTTTTCCGGCAGCGGGAATCGAACCCACAACCTCCGCATAACGCGTGCGGTGCTCTACCATTGAGCTAGTTCCGCGGCGACTCCCTTCTCGACTATACGACGGGGTTTTGTATTTACGACTGCTCAGAGCCCGGTCAACTAGCGCCGCCCCTCGACCAACGCGGGAAGACGTAGAACGTCTTTTCCCAGCGGCCGCACGTAAGACGTTGTCGGAAGTCGGGGATAGGCAAAGGCATTTCAGACTGCTGAAGCCAGAACCCTCGTAATGCATTTTGTAGAACAGAGACGTACGGGACGAGGGATTCCGTAAGGATACATATCTAAGTTGCAGTGCTTATTGCCAATGCTGTTTGTCGTTTTAACAGTGTTTTATAGTGCCGAATGAGGTATGATTGCGTGTTTTTTTTTTTGCAGGAAGAAATATTTGAAAATTCAAGCCGAGAAAAAATCCGCATTTTTTTCCGGAAGCGGGAATCGAACCCACAACCTCCGCATAACGCGTGCTGTGCTCTACCATTGAGCTAGTTCCGCGGCGACTCCCTTCTCGACTATACGACGGGGTTTTGTATTTACGACTGCTCAGAGCCCGGTCAACTAGTAAACTATATATATATATATATATATATATATATATATATATATATATATATATATATATATATATATATATATATATACAGAAAGAAATGAAGGCAGTCTACAACGCCAAAGAAGGCATAGGGAAACAGTTAGACGATTTTATTACCGTTAGTGACGTTACATTATTTTTTATTTTATTATTAATTACGTGAGAAAGAAAGAAAGAAAAACACGCGCCCAGAGTGGGGACCGAACCCACGCCTTTCGATCGGTTCAATCCCCACTCTGGGCGCGTGTTTTTCTTTCTTTCTTTCTCACGCAATTAATAATAAAATAAAAAATAATGTAACGTCACTAACGGTAATAAAATCGTCTAACTGTTTCCCTATGCCTTCTTTGGCGTTGTAGACTGCCGGCATTTCTTTCTGTATTTCCTAACGAGCCCCTCATTTCCAAACCATATTATATATATATAAATATATATATATATATATATATATATATATATATATATATATATATATATATATATATATATATATATATATATATATATATATATATATATATATATATATATATATATGTATATATATAAGAGAAGAAAAACGTCGAACAAGGTAAAAGCACGATTGTGGCCTACGTTTCAGCAAAGAGAACTTGCTTACCTCAGGGCCCTGAGGAAAGCAAGTTCTCTTTGCTGAAACGTAGGCCACAATCGCGCTATTAACTTGTTCGAAGTTTTTCTTCGCTTGTGTTCTCTACCTTCTTCAAAGTTCTACTGCTTCCTGAATTTTATTTATGTATATATATATATATATGTATATATAATTATAGGCCTTTTTTTCGAAACGAGCAAGATGCTCCTAACGTGAATTCGAGAAACAAGGGGTGTTTGTCACCGGAAATAAACTCAACGCTGTCCAAGCCGCGGAGGGTGTTCATGAATTTGGGCTTTGGAAGGTTGGCGAGGGCACGTCGTTTGTTTGGATCGGGTGACACGCCGTTTTTCCAAACAAACCTGGCACAAGATAGTGAATATACGTGCACCAAAAGGACACTCTTTAACATTGCATTGTCGTACAGAAGCAGCGAGACAGGTCAGTACTTGGTGCAAACGAGCAAGATATGTTCCCAAGTTAGAAAACAACACAACAATATGGCAGGTGTACGGGAAAGGCAAATGTGCCATTTAAGCCCGCACAAAATGTCCGAGTTTTGCAAACGTAGCATGCGCGTTGCATCGCCCAAACGACGTGATGTTGAATTTATACAGACCATCGGGGGTCACACACGCTATTTCGGGCCGGTAACACTCAGCAACCGGCACCTGCGAGTCGGAAAAAAAAATTAGGGAGGGAAATATTTCGGTATCATGTAGACAATTGAGAGATGCATCAATCTGAGGGAAGGGATAGAGCTCATTAAGGGTAATCTGGTTAAGGCATTTACAGTCAACACCGAACCTTTAAGGCCCACCTTTTTGCATAAAAAAACTACTGGCGATAACCACGGGCGCTGTGTCGGACGAATGACATAGCGTTGTTGCATGTCAGTGACGTGTTCATAATCAATTCCGCGTTTTGACACCGACACTGAATAAGTTCGTTGCCTCAAAGAAGCGTGCGTACCAGTGTCGATATGTTAGGCTAACTTCCATGTTCTAATCAAGGGAGCTTTTTGGCAGTTAAATGAAGAGCGGAACCCGTGCAAAAGGTTCAGATGCTGCGTACACCGGGTTGGGCAAAAATTGACATCAAGAGACTTCGTAGACACATCTTCGGATAAAAGCTGACCAGTGAGATTGGATGATGTCTGAACGATTACCGGCAGGCTAGACGGATAACCGCAAATGTTGAAGCTGAGAATGGAGGAAGTAGGTTCCATCTGTCAAATTATTTCGCTTTGAAGCAGACTGACAGAGTGATTTGTTGGGTTAGTAATGAAAATCCTTTTATTCACCACGCTGCTTAAGAATGGCCAAAGGCAGAGGTATACCCTTTCTCAGAACAAAATTTTGGGATGGCATAAATAGAACATGTCTGTTCAACATAGAAATTGAAGAAAGCGCCACAAACACCAAACTTCGTGGCGTCTTCGGAAAATACGATTTCCGTTTTACCAGAACAAGTAGTGTCAAACGGCGAGATATCACACAAGTTGCAGTTCAGGCCGGGCACAGTAAATCATAGCGTGATGGCATGAGATGAAGTCCCAGCCTAGGAAGACATCACGTGAGCACGAAGATAAGACGACAAATCCTAAGCGGCAGAAAGTGCTTTGAATACCCTCTCCAGCTACACAGGCTGCTATCGAGGACACGTGGGCTGCACTTGTAGCCAGAAGCAAAATTCCACAAAGTGCGGTATTATTTTTTGATCAAGTGCGGTATTATTTTTTCATCATTTCTAACAGAAAAAGGCTGCACCCATGTCTTCTAGCGTGAGGGCAGGGTCTCGTTCAACAACTATATCTATACCATACCGCGAGGACTTCGCATTTTCACTGAATACGCCGTTCGTGCCTCCAGAACTGCGGTAAATAAATTCCCACTTCAAAAAAGCGGGCTGACGGCGCATAGGCGACAGGGAGCGGCGACGGGGAGAATACGATCGACGAGTGGTAAACGTCAGCTGGTCGGGCGCAAATGATTTTAGGGAAGGTCGCAATGATACGCGATGCTGAACTTGCCTGGGCGTGTATCTTTGGGTATTGACCACTTAACAACGTTGCAGTAAACGACGACAGAAGTCTGCAACATGTCCCGTGTGTCCCCAGGCGTAGCATATAGGGATATTTACAGGTGTGTGCCGCCGATTCGATTGCTATGCGCGCACTTGCATGGGACGTTGAAAGTTAATGACGTGCTGTTGTCTGAACGACACATGCACTGGTATGGTTTCTTCAAGGAAGTCGGTAAACGATTGTGCGGGATGTGTAACACATTCAGCGCATGTCAGTGGACTGATTATTGCGGCTGGGGATGCCAAGGGAAGTGCAACAGTATATACCTTGGGAACACTAATGGGAACAGTAGCTCCAACTGATTGGCAGTAGTCGGCAGTACTGCTCCCCCATGATTCGCTGGTGAGACGGGGGAACCCATGAAGGTTGTGCCTCCATCCGCGGGCGTGGCTGTTGAACAAACGATACAGGGATATTTTAGCGACTTCCTGAAGCCTTCGGATTTTAATCACAAAATTCTAGTGCAACTTTGTACGAGTTTCTTGAAATTATGGTTTATTTGACTTGGAAACAAGTTTGCTGGATTGACCAGCAACGACCGTCTTATCCACTGCTTCCTGATCCATCTAACCACCGCAAACTTAAAAAAAACGGGGAATCATAACGTGTTAACTTTGTTCATTTTCAAAATCCTGTGGCATTCAGAATAAATATCGTTCAGGGCACGTCAACTCTCCTTCTGACAGCTGGGTTTCTGCATCATTTGCGGTTGTCAGCGGCTCAAAGCTCAAACGTTCGAAATGACTTTCTCTCATTCCTTCATTTGAATTGCTGCAATGTCCCGACTTATTGCAAAGCTTGAGTGGTTGCGCATGGGGAATTGCTGCCAACCGAGTGAGTAATCACGGTCATGATTTCTGTAAATATCTGGACAGGGCTTCAAATGTTTGTGTCATTACTATCGAGGGTTCGGGAAGGGTAGTCCTCACACAGCACCAGTTTTGGAAATGTCTCAAATAACCTACAAAAGTTTTATTGGGTAGTCCGAGGCACGAGCTGAACCAAAATAAAACAAATGACTAACCAATAAAACAAATATGAACCAATAAAACAAAAATTTCATAAACCCATAAAATATTAACGCACCAATAAAACAAAAATATCCTTTAATTGTTTTTAGATACTCCAATCTGGATGACCGAGTTCAGCAGGGTAAGCACAACATTTTTATGTGTACATGAAAAAAACCCAGTTTTATAGAAACGGGGTCCGTACGAACTAAAAAAAAGGAAATAAATGCTACACAAATAGGAACATTGAGCTTTTCGCAGAGCGCGAACTCAAGGCTATTCCAAGGTGGTAGGTGTTAACAAATAAAACAGTCCTTTCGCCGGACAGGTTGTTTAATCATGAGCCAGTGTCGTGTTCTTGTAGCAGAACCTACACGATATAAACAAATATGGCACTGTTTCCAAGACATGGGCCTTTTACGAACTGAAAAAGATATAATAAATGACAAATCTGATTTCTTTCAGAAAATAATTACAGTCTACTCCGTTAAGAAGACTAGTAATGTAACACCGGCCGTATGCTTTAGTTGTACATTTAACAGCTTGCTTTCGTATTGGTCCTAATTCGGCTATATAATTCTTAGGAACTTATTTCCGAGAGACCGCTGGGTACGTTGTTTGGACAAGTAACTGAATATATCCCAGAAAACGTGCATGATATTGGACAAACTTCAACGAATGCATAAAGTAAAAAAGTTTCTAAAGGGATTCTGTGGTTTTAACAACAGTATGCTTCTTTCATAGACCCCGCACGGGGCACCTTGAGCAATCTTGGTGACGGTACTGGCGATACCGCGGACCCCGAGCCCCCAAACATACGCTGGATCCAATCGTGGCAATGTGTTTATAGGTGAAGGGTTAGAAGCCGCGAACGGTGGCCGTCGGAGCCTTGGTCGAGCTCCGGCCGATGGGCTCCCTGCCTGTCTACCAGGCACGGAGCTCCGGGACCTCTTTGACTACCAGGTTAAGGTGGAAAAAGAAAGTACCCCCGTCTCCCTGCTTTCCAATGTGTCATATGGCATTTTCTAAACCCCCTCCCAAACGTGATCGGTCCCTGAAATGGGGCCGCACCGAAGTATCTTTTCCTCCTTTGTCTTCGATCTCTATTCAAAAGCCCGATAATTTCTCGCGCTTCCTGGTAATGGAATCCCTGCATAAATCAAAACACATCACTTCCCAGTCTGTCTTTATCATTTCCAAGTTACTTGAAAGGCTTGTAGGCAAATCATACAAAGCTAAAAAGCTCACAACGGGAGAAGTCCTAATTGAAGTCCAAAACAAACAGCAATCCTGTAACCTCTTGAAGCAAACCCGCATGGTCGATGTCGACATCAAAATCACGCCCCATCGCAGTCTTAATAGCTGCCAGGGCGTGATCTCTGATAGAGATCTAATAAATGAGACTGAAGCAGATCTGCTGGACGGCCTTAGCGATCAGGGCGTAACAGCTGTGCGGCCAATCACTATACGCCGAAACGACCAAATAATAGCTACTAAACACATAATCTTGACATTTGACCACTCAACACTTCCTGAGTCGGTCAGCGCAGGTTTCCTGAGATGTCCGGTCCGACTCTACGTGCCAAACCCACGCCGCTGCTACAAGTGACAGCGGTTTGGACATGGCTATAATGCTTGTCGTGGTCGACTAACATGCGCCAAGTCTGCACAACATGATCATGCATCTGACAACTGCCCATCGCACCCTCATCTGTGCTAACTGCAAGGGACCCCACGGGGCCTACTCTATAACATGCGAGAAATTCAAACAGGAGAAGGAGATCATCAAGGTTAAAGTGACGGAGAATCTTACCTTCACATAGACGCGAAAGAGGTTCGCCTCTTTCTCCCCCGGGAGGTATGCCGACGCAGCTCGCCGGGGGGCGGAGCGGCGTCTAGTTTCGGCGGGAACCCAGTACCGCGAGTCGGACCTGGTCCCGCCCGCGCCCCCCCTGGGTTGCCTCTGGCAGCCCAACCCGCAACCACGCCGCTTGCTCAGGCACCAGCGGTTATGGTGGCAACCTCTTCCGTCGGGACCGGTGCCGCTCCCGTCCGTGCCTCCCCATCGTCATGTGCGTTGGAGTGTGCCATGGACACCACGAGCCCAGCACCGGCTCCCACCGCCACCGCACCGCCCGTGCCACTTCTGGTGCCTCCGACACCACCGGCGGTGGCGGGTCAAACGAAGGGCCCCCGAATAGGGGCCAAGTCCGGGGGGCCCGGTTCGATGGGCACACCCAGGACATCGGACGACGAGATGGACGTCGTGCCGTTCTTGCCTGCAACGCAGCGCAAGGAGCGGCCTCCAACGTCCAAGCCTACAGATAGGCCGCCCAAAAAGCCCAATCCAAGAGTCACAGCCACGAAAGACGACAAATAAACATACACACTCCAGTAGCTCTCACACTAAGTAATGGGAAGAGAAAATATTGTTCAATGGAACTGCAGAGGCCTTCTGAATAATCTTGACGACGTGTATGAGATTCTGCATAACAATCAGCCAAATGTAATGTGTGTTCAGGAAACACATTTGAATTCTAAACACACAAATTTCTTGAATAGTTACCTGGTATACAGGAAAGACAGGGATGGCTGCACACACTCTTCTGGCGGTGTGGCCATAATCGTCCGGAAATCCTTAGCATGCCACCCTGTCACCCTGAACACTATCCTTGAGGCTGTAGCAATACGCCTAATAATATTTAATAAGTTGATAACGGTATGCTCCCTATACATTCCTCCTGATGTTACACTTTTGAGCGCTGACTTCCAGGCGCTGGTTGACCAGCTACCCGAACCATACATTCTAACAGGCTACCTTAATGCTCACAATTCTCTTTGGGGCTCTTCTCGTACGGATTTCCGGGGTCGCCTGATAGAGAGGTTTCTTACATTCTCTGGAGCATGCCTTTTCAACAATAAACAGCCTACATACAATAACATAGGTCACAACAGATACTCACACCTTGACCTGGCTATTGGCTCTGCAATTCTCTTTCCATGTCTTGAGTGGGGTGTGGGCACGGACCAATATGGTAGTGACCATTTCCCTACTTCATTAACGTATATAGGCACAGGCCCGAGCAGTCCATCTTCCCATAAAAGGTTTAATGAAGCAAGAGCTAACTGGAATACATTTACAGAGACATCCAAACTACACCACACATTCATAGGACACCTACACGTTGAAGAAGCTACCCAACTGCTCACGGCGCACATCCTCGACGCCACCGAAAAGTCCATTCCCCACGCCTCTGGTGCCCCGCGCAACCAGCGGAGGCCGTGGTGGAATGAGGACTGTAGGCGGGCGCGAGAGGCCCAGAACAAGGCGTGGGGTGTCCTCTTCTGTACCCCACGTACTCAAAATGTGTTTCTTGTGTATACTACATAAAACCCTAAATACATTGAGAGGTGCCTTGCAACTTGTCTCAGGGAGAATTGGTAACGTTCAACTAGAAAATTTCATTTTGTGGTTTCGAAAAGTTTAATAGGCTCTATGCTAAAGATATGCTCCACTGTGAAAATGTAAACTGGCCATGCTCTGATATCGAGCCAGCAAATGACTGAAAAGAACTGCAGGTATGCGCACAGACTGGCAGGTTGAAACTTGTTTATTGTACACCTCAGTAAAGTGGCGAATTTCACCATTACTAAGCAGCACGAATGAATGCCTTTCAGCCACCTCTGCAGCCAGCGCAGGTTTAGCGTTGTGCATCAGAATCCTCGTACTTCGGTGTCTCCACGCGGGAAATTTCACCAGCACCTGCAGTGAAAAGAAAAGAAAACACGGGGAAATATTAGAGAAACACTTCTTTTTTAGAGGCAAATAAATGTCAAATCAACCAGGCCTTTTCTCGAGCCGTGCGAACGTTCCTCGTGAGCAAGGATTTCTCAGTTTCCCCTTCAAAGAAAAAAAACCTTTATGAAAGCAATGCCCCTTTGAAGGACGTAAGATGTTGTATGCAATGTTAAGCATAGTTTATATTATCATGCAGCAGCGACATTGGATCTTTATTACCATTCTAAAGAAAGGATGGTGGTTGGGGGTAGGCTTATGTTTGTACATTGTCTAGGGATAAAAATTAGCGAAAATTAGGAGACAAAAATGACACAGCTAAGATAACAACGTTACGAAACATGCCACAGAGTTCTTAGCGTTACGCTACTTCTCTTTCCTAGGCACTTCAGTTAACTTGAAATGGTGGCCATTCTAGTTTTTGAACTAACTTGGACAAAACTGGACTGTGCCCTCACAGGACGCTAATAATATAAGATAAGCAGTAATCTTATTGGCTCTAATTTTTGTTATGTGTTCCGTATTTCAGCGTCAACTTCTTCGGAGATTACGTGCTAAAAAACTACTGCGCAGCGAAACAGTTTAAAAATGCATGGGAAGGATTGTAGTAGAAAGCTTACATAAAAGTCATTAGATTGGCGTATGCACTCAACAATGCCTTCAAGGCAACGGCAAAGTAAGTTTATTTCGAAAAAAAAAAGAATTTTCAAGCCGTCCTTAAAATTACAAGCTGTGATATGGTGGGCACCTAACCGAGGCGATTAAAACAAGCAAAGCATAAAAAGTGTATTTTTGCTTACACACATATGTATTTTTCTTGCTCACTGCCGTACATGACCGGTAATTTTATACTTTTTGCTGTACACAGACAACGTAATGATTTAATTATGTATAAACGCGGAAAATAATTGTAAATGCTCGCGTCGTTATCTTACAAAAACCGATAAAGACCTGTTAACGTCAGGAACCATCAAGAAAAAGTAGTGGCGTCATAAATACTCCAGACACCTAAAAGAAACTCGTTTAAGTACACCCTTTTGACGCAAATGAGCAGTTGCGGCTGCTAAACACACACAACCCCCAAGCAGCCCAAGCGCACATTTTTGAAATTCTCACTCGACCACGAGCGGCCTAAGGGCCCCTCGGAACGCGCACACGTGTTCGTAAATGCGCTACAAAATGAATACAGCAAGGCCTGGAAGAGTTGCAAGGAAACACAAAAGAGGGAGGGTGGAAGGTCCTGAAGTTTCACGATGATTTGGGGGAGCGATCCAAGGAACAAAGAGAGACGGACCCAGCCGGGGGACCCGTTCTGCGAACCGAGGGGTCTTGTGCGGGAAGCTGGTTGTCCCCCTCGCCGCCCCCCTTCCTTCTCCGTCCTTCTTTTGCTGGTTCTTGGTTCTGGGCACGGAAACTGATTGTAACTTAGCGGCGACTCTCATACAGTTTGTCTTAGATGGAGAAATCATTTTAAGTCCCTGGGCATGCAGCACTCAGTGTCGCTACAGCCACTTGCACCGAAGATTACGTGGGTGGCTTTTAACACTTTTGGTCACTTCCAAACAGACGGCATAAACTCTTTCATGGCTTTGGTTGACAGAATGGCGACATGCGACAGACAAAAATCGCGAAGGCTACTCGGCTTCTCGCCGTATGGCCCGAGCATGCGCATTACTCGGATACATGTATGCCACAAACTGGGTTCCTTCCCCGTACAACGGCGGCTGCTGTGAACATGCGCAGCTGTGAGCGGCTGCTGGGGACAAAAAAAAAGAAAGCTGCGTCCCTGAATACACTAAGTTGATCGGTTGTAGGGTGAGATACTTATGTAGAGCAGGCGGGGAACCTCTTTCCCTCTCACACTCTGTAGGGTTTAACGCGCCGACGCTACACAGGCGATGAGGCGCGCCGTAGTGGAAGGCTCCGGAATAATTTCGACCACCTGGGGGTCTGTAACGTGCGTTGAAATCTCGTACATACGGGCGTTTTTGCTTTTCGCCGCCATCAGAAAAGCGGCCGCCACAGCCGTGAATCGAACCCGCGACCTCGTGCCCAGCAAGAATACACTTCGCAAATTTCTTAAGCGCGTAAACATGGATGCCGGACTTTCTGTGAACAGTCTGTGCTAAAAAAGTTCCTGGCTGTTATCTGTTTATTGCGAGTGTTAGTCCTCAAAAAGCTCAGAACAGAATAACTCGATCTAGAAGAAAACTCGTAGCAACAGTCCCCCGGCAACTCAGCCGGACACGAGCTAAAAATTAGGCGCAAAAAGGGAAGCACTAAAATCCGTTTTTTACGTCTTCTTGCTGTCGTTGATTTGTGGGTACATTCCGTTGCACGGAGTACTTACGGTAGGAAATCTTGCTCGCAGGTGGAGGTTAGCTTAACAACCACGTGCGGATTTCATAAAAGGCATTAACACTTTTTTATTCCAAGGCAAACGTACATCAATTACTTGTTGTGCGGCACCGTACGCGCAAATTGCCGGTAAATCGTTCTTACCTTGGCTAGACGGCAATCCTGATAAAAACGCCGCTGATACGTGCCCTCCAAGCAGAGACTCCGTCCGTACGACGGCCGCGCATTGAGGAGTCGAAAACTTGTAACACCACAAGACAGCCAAAAGAAACGCAGTGAGGGCAGACAAAACGTGAAAGCGGGGTGCGCCGCTGAATCCAGGCACCGGGCACACCGGAAGAGGTTGGGAGCGGCCGTGAGAGGCGCCGAGCTGCTCCCCTCGCAAGCAGAGCCAGCGTTGTCCATCTAAAGCCGATATTTTTCAGAAAAACAAAATTTTCAAAGCCTCCATAGCGATACTGTCGTAACAGCGCTGGCAAAGTGCTAGTGTTTTCATACATATATATATATATATATATATATATATATATATATATATATATATATATACTAGTTTAATTAGATGGTTTTGCTTTGCCGATTGCGATGGAAAACCGCCGCTTACATATTTGTACGCCGAGTTTGTCTCTAATACAGAGAGCTTATATGTATGCCTGCCTTAGAGAGCGGAGTAAGTGAATGTATCTCCCTCAGTCTCTTTTATTATATGTAAACATCGAGGAGAAATTCTCAGTACGTTTATTCATTTGAGATGTATTTTTCCGGCACTTAAGATATGCTTTACGTGAATCTTACGACACAGCAACTGAAGTAGAGACTGTAGTGTACTCGAAATGTATTTCAGCAAAGCTTTTTTAATACATTTAAAATGTATTTTCAATAAATATTTTTCCTGCATTGACAGTGTATCTGTGCCAGGTTCATTCCACAAACGTAAAATGCATTTGAAATATATTTTGAATATATTCGGAGTATATTTCTATGCTTCAGCAAACTTTAAAAGTATACTCAGAGTGCTGCTCTAATTGTAGTTAGGTAAGGGTATTTTTACAATATTTAAGGTGCATTTACACCGTGATAGTTTGGCGGGAACAAATACATTTTTAATATAAATTGAATGCCTTAAGCGCGCATTCGTGAGGTTCAGTACGCTCTTAATCTATTTGCAGAGTACTTAAAAGCACTGGATTTTCTGAGCCTTTTTAATAATTTATTTTCAATATTTACTAAAAATTAAGAAAATGCAATTTTTAATGCACTTGAAATACATGTACAAATACAAAGCATATTCGAAGTGCACTTCAAGCATACTCGTAGTTATTTAAAACGTATTACTTTTCGCTAAGGGCCCTTATCCTCCCTCTCCTGCCGCTCCTCTTCCCTCAGTAACACTCAGCCCGATGTTTGAGCCCACAGTAGACTTTCAATTGATTGATTGTAGGGTTTAACGCGCCCACGCAACGCAGGCGATTAGGTGCGCCGTAGTGGAGGGCTCCGGATTAATTTCGACCACCTGGGGGTCTTTAACGTGCGGCGAAATCTTCTACACACGGGCATTTTTGCTTTTTGCCCCCATCAGAAAAGCGGCCGCCGTGGCTGGGAATCGAACCCGCGACCCCGTGCTCAGCAGCGCCAGGCCTTAGCCACGGAGCCATCGCGACGAGTGACGGTACACGTTCACTTCCTGCCCTAAGTTTTTAAACAAGCATATAGTCCCGCACAGAACCGATGCTTCTTTTTTCTATGTTTCGAGTGAGGAAAAATCCATAGATGTAGCTCAAAAGCGTTTTAGTAACCACATAGGTCCGCTAGGCCGGAAATGTTCGTCAAAAACTAGGAAGCGACCGGTGCAAGAGTAGCGCGCTTGTGGGCGAAACCTGATGGGGGTACGGAGGCGTAGGGGCAAACATTTTTCTGTTTAGGCAAGATGCGACGTCATGCCGCGTGTTTCATCAGCAGTGTCACCAGTAACCTCCATTGGTGTGTCGTTAACTTTATAGATGGCATGTTACTGACGATATCGATTACACTATTGAACTACTAGGCCAACTGATAGCCTCACAAGGAAATTGTACGGAAGTAACTATTCGTAATTCTCTCGTAATAATTCATTTTGGAGACAGATTGATCACCTCGGCTGCGTTAAAATGGCGGCAGTCAAAACGTGTACAAACCGTTCAAATGCGGTAGATGCGCTACTATGAAAAAAAAGCTGTGATACATACGTTGCCTGGGTGAGAATATGTAAAGACATGGACAAGATTATTACAGCGATAATTGAAAGCATGCTATGACGTTGCAGGGAAACACCGCGTAATGTTCCTTTAAATCTTTATGTTATAACACGCATACGCGTTTCATCACACCCACGGAATACATTATTTCCAAATTCAGGACGCGCCCAGCACGTGATTTCGTACTATTAAGGTATTCACAATCGTCGAATGTATAGCTTGGATTCAACAACCTGCGTGCAAACTCGTAACGCTTGTATCCTCTGTGCATGTCAGGAGAGTTCTTATGCCCTGGGTGCCAGAAATATAGGGCTTGGCGACTTCCGTGGTTCCCACCACTTTCCGTGGTTCCCACCACTTTTGATGAATAACTCACGTCATTTCAGTGCATTCGCGTTTCATATAAATATACATTAGAGCGTAAAACCTCAGCATGGCGTGACTCTAGCGTAAATTCCATATTTCGAATCCTCGGAGGGTTCTTTTTTTGTCCAGATACTTAATTCCATAGTAAATATAGCCGAAATGAAGCGTCAAGGTTCCACTCAGCAATGACGAAACATCGTGTTTTCGGCGAAGCAGCTGGGTCATAAGACATTGTGGCACAGGAAAGTATGCAGTCATGCATAGCAGGGCTAAGGGAAATTTTGTTATTACGACACAAATTTAATATTATTTATTAACACAGCACATGTCTCAAATGAAATGCTGATGTGAATCAGTAGCGCCACGTGTATCCTGGGCACTTAGCTGTATGCTAGGAGCATATGCATGTGCTTGGTAGGCTGGAAAAAATAAATTAAATGACTTGTCTACATGCTCATTGCCTGTTTTTTGCTTTTATTAATGGGTATCACGCCTAAAGTAACCAGAGTGGCGCGGTGCTTCCAAACACAACACGAATGCTACTTAGATCCATTGCAACAGCTGCCGTTTTTTTCTTGTTTTTTTAAAGAATGCCCTCACGGCGCTAACTTAATATCCTCGTGTGATGTAAACGTAGAATTTAGGTGTGCCTTTTAGTTTAAGCCAGCTTTGGCGCGAAAAAACGTTTGAAGTAGACTTTAGCAAGCCTCACACTAATATTTCAGTTAAAGCAAGTCTCATTTCAGCAGCCGTACCTGCTTTATCAGAGCTTATAAACTAAAGAAGAGATCCTTCTGCCTATAATGGCCATTATTAGCTGACTTACAGAAAGGGAGATTCGTGGTAGAGGTCACTGCCACCGCCAGGCGCTCGCGAAGCTACATACGATGCTACTGCATGCCATAGAGTCCCCGTGGACAAGCGGCTCGTTCTTCCGCACCATTGTATTTCCTGCCCACCGCGACCCCTTCTTTCAGAGGTCGTCACGTACACGCGCGCAATTCTCCGTCCGGAGATCTTTTCTACCTGGGTGGCCGCAGAGAAAACGAGTATTCCGTGGCCAGATGCTCATCGTTCGTCTTCGGACGTTTGTTGGCCAAACAGGAAAGAAGCAATTCGTGGCGAGACTGGTGCCCTTCGTGTTCCGCCTTCCGCTGGCCAAATGGGAAACGATTACTGCGTGGCCAGACGCTCTTTGTTCGTCATCAGACGTGTGGTGGCAATTGAGAATGCGTGTACTCCGTTGGCAGATGCTTGCCGTTCATCTGGGGACCTAGATTGGCCAAACAGACAACGCGGTTACCGTGGCCAGACGCTTGCAGTTCGTCTTCGGACCTCACCTGGTCAAAAAGGAAACAAGTAATCTGTGGCCAGGCACGTGCTGTTTGTCGTCGGACGTATGGTGACCAATGAAAAAACATGTTCTCTGTGGCCAGATGCTTGCCTTTGGTGTAAATACCTCGGCTGGCCGTACAGACAACAAGTATTTCGTGACAAAATGCATGCCAAAGAACATAAGTTCTCTGGCAGTCCAAACTTTGCCAATGGCCAAACAGGCCAAGCATCGGCCAAAAATAAGCCAAAGGCTGGCCACGTTTTCTGTGCTCCCTGGGCAAATCTCGAGCAGTCTCATTGGCTCTCTCATTTCCCATCCGGCCAGAATGTGCCGGTGACCAGATGATGCGGAAGGTCCGGCTATGAGGTGTGGGCCCTTGCGGGAGGGTTGCCAAGATTCTAGATCATACCCTGCCGTTTAAAAAATTTAGTACGGCCGATTTAGAATCGGTTGTGATGTTAAGATGCGGAGACCGGCTGTGGGCTATGGCTAGACCGATTGCCATTTCCTCTGCCTCTGTGCAGGAAGTGCAGCTTACAGATGCTGTGGCGAGGGGGCTCCCCTTGGAGTTGACCACCGCTAGTACCGATGCGTTCCTGTCTTGGTATGGGGCGGCATCGGTGTTTACCACAGGAGACCCCAGAGGGTGTTGTTTGGCAAGGGCCTCGCTCTTGCCTCACGGTGTTCCTTATTGTGGATGGCGTGCATTCGCCTAGGCATTGGGGACACTCTGATGACATTCCTCAGAGGAGACGGAATGGCAACAAGTCGCGTGTAGTGTGGTGTTTCGGGGACCAGACCCAAAGACCTCAGGATGCACCGACCGGCAGAGCTGCGAGAGAGCCTCTCTAGCTGTGCGGTTCGGTGTGGCTTGATAAGTTCGGAGAGGGTATTGTGTATCCCTAGGAGCAGTAGGTTTGCAGTTTATGTGTGTTGGGAGACGCCGAGCTCTCGCTTGTGTGCCGTACGGATGAGGCTATCAACTTTCTCCTGCTCCGTCTTCCGCAGGGTGAGAAACGGCAATGCGTATGTAACGCGCGAGATGACGAAGGCCTGCACCATCTTTATAAGGTTAGACTCCTTGATGCCCTTGTGCCTCGCCGAAACCATGGAGATGAGTCGCGTGGTTTGCTATACCCCCTTCTCGATCTCTTTGAGTGCATGTGTATGCCGGCGATTATCATTTAGGCGGAATCCCAAAACCTTTATCGAATGAACTATGGGAAGGTTGGCTCCTGATGATGTGGTTACGGTTATTATCGGTGGAATTTTATGATTTGGTTTGTAGATGAAAAGCTCCGATGTTTGGGGGGAACACGACAAGGCGCGCACGGCTGCGTACTCATGAACGGTTTGGGTTGCCCGTTGCAGGGCTTCCTGGATTTGGCCGTCGGAGCCTCGAGCAACCCACAGGGTGATGTCGTCTGCATAGATGGAATGATGTAGGCAGGGTATGTCCGCGAGAAGGGCCGGAAGGTCCCTCATGGCGAGGTTAAACAAGAAAGGTGACAGTACTGATCCTTGGGATGTTCCTAGGTTACCCAGTTTAATGGGGTCCCATTGGATGTTTCCGAAATGAAGAGTGAGTATACGAGATTACAACAACGATATAATGTAGTTGTACGTGCGCTCTCCAAAGCCATTCTTGTTCAACATCTGTAGTATGGCCGACTGTCGCACAGTGTCGAAGGCTTTGGAGATATAACCTGGAGATATAAGCTGAGGATAACCTTAGTTGTGTGCTTTGGCGCGTATGCCGAATCCAAAATGTGATGTAGCTGCAACATAAGATCCTGAGTGCATAGACGAGGGCGAAATCCTAGCATGGTGTGAGGGAACAGCTGGGTCTCTTCGGCGTGTTCCGTGAGTCGGGTCAAAACAACATGCTCTAGTAGTTTCCCTAGGCACGATGTTAGGGATATGGGTCTGAGATGATCGATGTGTGGCGGTTTCCCAGGCTTTGGAAAGAGTATGGTCTAGCATTAGGCGACAAGAAGCGAGCGGAGTGGGTTACGAAAAAAAACGCGTGTTATGGATATATTAGTAGAAATTAAGAAGAAGAAATGGATGAACGTAGGCAGGGCATGTAATGCAATGGCAAGATAACCGTTGGTCCTTAGGGTAAAAGAATGGATCCCTACATAAGGCAAGCGTAGCAGGGGATGGCAGAAAGTTAAATGGGCTGATGAGATCAAGAAGTTTGCCGGGATAAATTGGTCGCAGTTAGCATAGGAACGGGGTAATTGGGGAATGATGGGATAGGCCTTTGCCCTGAAGGGGGCGTAGATAGGCTCGTGATGATCATGATGATGATGACATTCATACGTACATACACACATACGTATATAAATACAAACGAGCATACACATACATGCGTACATACAAATACACATACATAAATACAGAAATACATACATACACACATAAACACACATGCATTCAGAGCTACACATATGCATCCACAAGCATACGTACGTAGCCTTTGCCAAATTTTAGGCCACGCCGAACGTGCATACGCCGCAACAAATATGTATAAGCTTACGTCTCGAACGATGTTTCAAGGTATCATGCCGTAAAGCAACACAAAATACAAGTCTTTTCTACTATCATAACACATGTCTGTTGCAGGTAAAGGTTATTCTAATTCTTTAAAATATTTGTTGTCCAGGAGGCTTGGGTTTGGCCTGGAACAATTTGACATAGATTGTGCATACATTCATACGTAGTTACATACCTACACATGCAACAATATTCCTCGACGTTCGCAGTACATTAATTGCCCTCGCATGTGTAAATCGCATGTGCGTTCATCACAGCTTACTCAGGGTTACAACACAATATTGCAGACCTTTGACCGAAATGGAGAAGCGCGTCGCAACACGTACACCTTCGCGTTCCTACGCGGATAGACATAGAAGGACCCGGCGTGACGGAGAAGCAGTTTCCGCTGCGCCACTGTGCTCTCGAGTGACTTTGCATGATCTGCTTGTGATTACAGTGCTACTTTGTGTTTCGGGCGTAACGTACGCAGGAAAATCACTTTCAACGCAATACCGAAGTGTCGATTAGGTCCATCTAAACACTTCGAAATCTTCGTTGCCGTGTTTTAGTGTTACCGCGCACAAGTAACGTTTGTAGCAGCACAGAACCGTTTAGGCCAGCCCAGAACGCACTACAGCCACTACGCAGCCTTCCGTCTTCATCGGCGCGAATGTCGATGGCCAGTTGTAGGAACCGGTTCATATCAAGTTAAGTACATATACGTCATAGTATATTGGACGAACGAGAGATAAAGATTTATATTTCTCAATAAAGCTTAGTGCTTTCTAGTTTCAGCGGCTTTGTGTAAGGCCCAACGACACCCAGCGCACTTCCGGGTTTTCACACGCCGACGTTCTCGCGCTTCGATGCGCGTCAGCGCGCGTCGTGAAAAATGGAAGCTACGCGAGCTGACGCGCGGAGAACAATAACGATGTCTATGCTCCCCAGATATCCGCGGGAGGGGCGAAATCGGCGCAGGCGCCAGTTTCTTGTTGGGCCAGCCCGTATCGTTGCTTGGATGGAGACCGACATGGCGAACCTCGAAGCTGAGGCATAATTAACGGCAGTGGCAGCCCGGCCCCATAATGGCAGGCTGAGAGTTCAGCAGCAGTATTATTTATTCTACAGTTTTGATTGTGTTGCACTGGATTTTGAGTGGACCAGCACTGATTTTGGATGATTTATGGAGGCGGTAGATCAACTGCTTTACTGTGGTGTTGGTGGAAGTGGCGCTTTATTAAAGCATGATCTAGAGTGGCATGCGTACCCATCATCCCTCATAAGGGAGCACGATCACTCATGAGAGGGATGATTTCTGACTGGCCTGTTTGCCAGAGGTGTTTGCCCTTGGGTGGGCCTCGTGCGTATCCCCGAGACGTGCACGTGCCTTCACACTGAATTGGGTTTCTCATGCGGATTATGCGGCCATCTCGCACCTCTTTCGAAACATGTCTTCGGCACCGTATTTATAAAGTGGCAGTTAACACCGTAGGTTTACGAAGCGGCCGGGAGTGGCAACTACTGTTCGTTCCTCTGCGACCTGCCGACACGCTTGATGATGATGCCCTGTTCTTCCCGCATCTGTGCGACTGCTTTTTGCTCGTATAGCACGAGGGTACCTTCTTTTATAGGAGCACCATCATAGTGCGCCTTGCTAGTTTTTCGTATATAAGGGGCTTTTGCTCGGAGGGCTTCTTCCCTGCGTTAGTTTCAGAGATAATGCCGAGCGTCATATTTGTGGTCATCAAAAAATTGCAATAAACACCTCACCCCTGCTTCTTTCTCCCTTTACAATTACGTGTCCTCAACTGGCCCAAAACTTTACTATTCCTTGTCTTTTGAAATAACAAATTGCCGTTTGTTTCTTTCGTCTGATAACACATTTCATTCGCCTCCTCTTCTCTTCTCGCCCACACCGAACCTAAGCTTCATTTTGTCTCGTTTTGTTTCAAGTCGATGAGCTTTTATATTCCCTTCCTATGGTGCTGTATAAAAAAAACGGTTAATGCCAGAGCAAAACCATCCGTTGAAGAAGGCTTCGCTTCAGTCAAACAAGACGTTTTTGGCAACTTGAAATGACTTAATGCTGTAGCAGTTCTACTAAGCTTATTTTTCGCCTAGTTTTTGTGAGAGTTATTTCTAAGGAATATTGCCTCGTTTGCGCGAAAAACTGCAGGAAGAAATAAAATATGCACGGGAGCTGACAGTATCAAAATATATTAAAATCAATACTGTTGTGATGTTGTCAATGTAGGGACTTGTTTATTCCATCGTTTTAGGGTTGTGTTAGCTAAAGGTAAACAATTGTTTAAATTTTTCTCCGGCGTGCTAAAAAATCTAGACACCTTAACAGCTGAGTAATGATGGCATCAAACCAAACAGTCACATAAAAATTTCAAATTATATTTTTTTGCCCGTTTTCTTCGCGACCGTCTTTATAAAGCACATAAAAAATCTCAGCCTAAACCTTTTTATTGCGCGATGAACTACATTTGGAGCACTTTTTCACGAGTAATTCCTGATCACTGGTTCTACAATCTTCGTAGTCGACTGTGTAATTATGACCTTGACAAAGCTTCTTAAACATTTGATTACATGATGGTGGCCTATGGCAGCGCGCAATGCCTTGAACTCGCAGCTCACACAAGGGTAGAGTCCTTCCTGAAAAGGAAAGCGTACCAGTGAGGACACTGAATTTGATGCACACAGGCAAAGATGTAACAGTAGTGACCACTGCACATAAAGCCTGGTTGGGGAATCCTTTTTTGTCTTTGAGTAGCTTGTTCTTGCAGTTGACGTTGGTTTGGTTGGTCTTTCAAATCCAAACCGAATGCTCTATGTAAAGTACATTGTGCACATGGGGTAAAATTGGATTTTCCTTAACATATTACAACAAATATTTTGGCGCCGTTGCGGATGCGGAGCTTGATACTAGCCTGGAAGTGAGTACCTCAGCATGGTGGTTTTTGGCAGCTTTTTCATTGTGCAAGGTAATACTGTTAAAAGCTGCTAGAGAAAAAGTAACTTCCAAAGGAACTTTGCACATCACTGTAGCGTGAGAAGATAAAGAGCGGTGAGACAACAAATACACCGGCGGATGAGGTGGTAGGACCAATAGTGTAGATATTCTCGTAGATGCTATTTTTGTGGCTTGACCCATAAATGTCAAGACAACCGTAGCGAGGTCATCAATAGGAATGAAAAATGTGGCTGATTCCTCTTTCATACGAATCGGTAAAACACGAAAGTGTAAGGTGGCTTCACAGGACCAGTTGAATGTTAAAGGAACCTCCTACAAGTGCGAAGAGTTCGGGAGCATGACCCAGCCAGGGGAAGTCACACCGACAGGCAAGAAACAAAAAAATAACCGGTTTATTCCGGGACAACCAAACTATAAATGCATATGCACAGAAACAGCAACATGGAACACAATGGTCATGGGAACAACGTCTCAGTGGAGTGTGCCTAAATTGACGCGCGTCCACCGTACCAAAGGCGCTGGCATCGAGACGCCAACTGTGGGTGGTCATTAGCGCCATGCTGCGCAACTTCGCACTCGGCAGCACCGTCTGAATAGGTGACAGAGAAGGACATTAGACGCGTTAGTAGACATGCTCACGTCTGTGCTTGTAGCGGAGTAGGTAGAGCGCTATCGCCGCGATCGAACTGAAAACTAATGGGAACTTGAGTCGACCCCATGGCTGCTTCATATACAACTCAGGGTTCCCCTACAGGAAGATGGGGATTACTTTTTCGGGCGTCGTCACTTCGGTGACAGATATGACGAGAGGGATATCTTGGTGTATAAAGCATAAAACACTTTCGTGTTAAAAAGTCAGATAAGGTTTTTGAATAAACTTTTGACAACCAGAAGTAGCTATGGGCCGCAGGCGAAATTTCCTGGTTATTGTCGCCTAAGCAAGTATGTAGCACCAGACTACACAAGCGACACAAAAGAAGCAACCATAGAAGGCCTAATACAAACACAAAGAACTAGAAATAAGCACACGCACATTTAGCATAAGAAGACACAATAAAAATGATATATATTACAAACATATATAAATGAATTTAGGAAAATATGTTATTGCGTGGCAGGAAATTAGTAATTATAAAATATAAACAAAATACAATAAAGGTGTGCTTACTGTAGTTTTGCAAAGAAAACAAAAACAGCATAACCATATAAACAATATATCACAAGATTACCACAAAGAATATTAATCTTCATATGAAAAATAGATTTCTTTTCCGCGTAAAAGCAGCTACCAAAGAATTGTGTTCTATCATATAAACTGTACAGGATTACTGTTGTGGACATACCAACTTTACCATTTACGCTTTTGTGGGCCGTAATTCTTTCTGGTTCATGCTTTACTAAAGATTTCATGCCTGAAATTTTCTGGCACTGCCGTGTTTGAGTAATTAAAAAGCAACTGGCGATTACGATACTCCCTAATGCGGTATTTGGGCGCAGCAGCAGTGCATAAGGCAGCACTCACTCACGGATTTTCTCGAAGGCAGCTGTGGTGAGCCTCCGCGGCAGCGGCGTGAAGTGCGCCTCAGGAAGGGACCGCGAACTGCGTCGGAAGGGAACGCACATCTATAGTCATGCACACGCCCCACTCATGTTTTCACCTCAGTGTCGCGCCGTCGAGCGCATCGTGCGGGCACAGCAGACTGCTCCCTTCCCTCTCCCCTCCACCCCCCCCCCCGCATAGCTTGTGAGAGCGCTGTCTCGCGCCGCCATGGCAACAACCCTCTCCTCCCAAATTCACGACCCGCTCCTCCTTTGCTTTCTGTCATGGTTCGCTTTTTTAAGTGCGAATGCACTTTATAAGCGACCCCAAACCTTCCACCGCCGGCGGCGGCGGTGTCCGCAGTCCTCCTCTCCCTAGCAACGGCGTGGAGCGGAGAGGAGCGTCGGTAGCAACGGCGCGGTGACGTCACTTAACCACATGACCGCGCTCGCTCCGCCTCCTCGCCGTGGCTGCGCGGGTGCGCGCCGCTCCCCGCACCGCTCCTCGCGCCGTGACGTCATGGTATGACGTCACAGCGCGCCTCCTCTCCCTAGCAGCTGCCGCGCGCCTCTCTTTCTACCGTGACGTCACACTCTCTCCTCTCCCCCTCGCTCGGCTGCAGCTGCCGTTCGCCGCTGTCCCTCTCCCCTTGCGCTCGCCTCCTCTCCCTCTCTCAGCCACCTGGCTCGGCGCGCTCGGCGCGGCGTACGCCCCTATATATGCAGCGATAAACTGCCAGACCTCCGTGGGTCGGCTCGCGCGCGCTCACGGGCGAATGCCAACGGATTTTAACTTTGCTCCCCCTCATAGCATCACCCCGTGCATTCGCACTTCCCCATGTTCACCCTCGGGGAAATGTTTGGGAGTTTTTTTCATTCGTTGGTCCAGGCCATCGTTGCCTTGGTTACGCCGACAACCTGCTCGGCCAAGAAACGGCCGGCAGAGGTCAGCGACCCAAAATAAAAACGTCTGGTTCAGCTTTAATTTCCACAAACGTCGGTTCAGCCACCTGTTGAGTATACGAAGGCTAGGCATCAATTACGCAATCTTGTTAAACGTATGAAAATGTATTGGTATTGTTGGACAGCTAATGGATGAACCGCGAACATGTCTTTTCCATGCGATGCAAGACTGCCACGAGCGAAGTTGACTCAGGTCCCTATACATTGGTGTGCTATATACATAACAAGCGCGCTACAGCGCGCATAATTTTTCACAAAGACGGGCTAATTATCATCCTTCCTGCTAATGCTCGCCTCTGAAACTGCACCGTTTTGTCGTTGCATCAACTTTCGATGAACAGGGTACTTTTTGGTGCAAGTAATATTACTAGGCTCTGCCAATGGTTTCGGCTTGCGTATTTTGACGTGAGTGACCGAAGTAATAATATTTCCTTTATTTTCCATCCTTGGAGATGGGGGAGGCAGGGAAAAAAAGCCGTACAATCATCCACGGCCGCGCCAAAGCGGCGGCGCGCGCTGTGTTGATAGACCGGCCGCGAATCAGCTTGACTTGCTCCCGCCCCCCAACATAAAAGTTGACACGGGAAACAAACTAGGTAGAAAGAGCAGGAAAGGTGAAGAGGAAAGGATGGCGAAACTGTGAGGGGGGGGACAGATGCTGAGACGGGTTGGAATTACAGCCTGTAGAAGACGTTGCAGGGCCAAGCCAGCTCACGAATATCGTGTCTCAACCAGCCAGCACTGCCAGCCACGGCACGAATGAACAGTGCGTCCACTTCGAGCCGTCTTCTAGGGCGCTACGCCAGGCCCCTGCTTCTTGTAGCGCTGCCGGCGGAAGCGGTCAACGCCAGTCGTCGGCCCTCCTCGCCTCTCTACCGCCGGTCGACACAGCTGCCGACTCCGCCGCTCGCCCGGGTGAGCTTCCGCCCCTTTCTGCACTCTCTCACTGTGGGGCCACAAGCCGCCGCGCGCCGCCGGCCGCCTCTCGCAGCACCGCTGCTGCCTCCCTCTCCTCGGCGCACAAATGGCGGCGCACAGGACAAAAACAACTTCCCTATGTTGCAACTTCCCACGGAGGTCGCGACTTGCGGCGGCCCTTCGTATGGCTCCTCGGCCTCGAACTTGTTCCCGAGAAACACGAGGACCCGTGTTCCCTCCAACCGTGCAAGGTTTAGCGGCGGAAGGCAAGGAAACTGTCCGCGTGGATGGACATCGCGAGGCCGGCCGCCGGCACCTGCCTATTCTGCCCGGCGTCGCGAGCTGCCTCTCTCCTGACGGCATCGAGGGAGACCATCGCCCGCGAGCACGTCGCCACTCTCGGAGTCTCCCAAGTGAGTATGAATACCTTACTAAATGTGGTTGCTGCGGACGCCAAGACGGACGAGTGCCTGGCAGCCCTCCTGGCCACTCGAGGGTGGCTGGCATTTCTGTTTGCGCCGGACGTCCCGCCAGTCGATGCACCACCCGCGGCATTGTTTTTGGCATGGACTCTGAGCTCACCGTCGAGGATATCCAGGCCAACATCGACTGCGAGGTTATGGTTAGTGGGGTGGCACGGAAGGCGGATGGGGCTGTGCTGCTCACGTTTGCTGCACATTTTCCTCCCCCGTTTGTAGCTGTGTACAAATTGCTGCTGTCTGTGCGGGGATGTCGGCCGCGGCACAAGCAGTGTACGCGCTGTGGTCGGCTCTACCACGTGACAGCCTACTGCAGGGATAAACAGAGGTGAGAGAGAGAGAGAAAGGACTTTTATTGGTTATCCTGCACTATCGGTGAGGGGGATCATCACACAGGGTTCCGCCCTCACCGTCGGCTGTTAGTGTTAAAGCCGATCCGGACACGGGGCCGCATCCGGCCGGAGGTGTCGACGCTGGGGGCTTCGACCATTGACGTGATCGGAAAGCCGCCCGCGCTTCTGCCTGGCCACAGCTGTCTCCAGCTGCTGGATCACCATGAGTTGGAGCTCCCTAGTCGGGGAGTTCATATTTTGCACGACAAGTTGTGGTAGTTCCGGTGTGTAACCCCTCACTCTGTGTTCGTCACACCCCCACATTATGTGAGGCAGGTCCGCGCGCACCACACTACACACACAGCACACGTCACTCTGGTAGAGGTCCGGACAGATGTGTCGCGCCAGAGCTGGCGTGAGCGCTGTACAAGTCTGCAGCTGCCGAAGAAACACTCCCTCACTTCTACTCAGAAGCGAATGAGGCTTTGGTGCTTGTCGGCGTTGTTCGCGATACCAGGCAAGGACTTCACCGAAGCTCAATACCAGGTGCAGTTCGTTTTCCTCGTCTCCTCGTCGTTGCCTTCCGATCGCAAGAGAGGGGGCGAGGTGACTGCGCGGTGTGCGAGCTCGCGCTCAGTTTTGTCCGCTTCCTCGTTGCGGTTTGGCGTCCTTCCCAGAGTGGTTTCCATGTGCGCCGGGAACCACCTAATGTGGGCCCGCGCCATTCTATTTGTGGGCAGTAGTCCATGGGCGGGTCGCCCAATGATCCCTCTGCTGTAGCCGACAATGGCGGAGCGTGAGTCACTCAATACTGTGATGGCCTTGTCCAACTCACAAGTTAGCGCCAGCGCGATAGCCGCCTCTTCTGCCTGCGTTGCCGTATGAGCGGATACGCTACCGGCTGTGACACATTTGCCATCGCAGGCCCGTATGACAGAGAGTGCGAAGGTGTGGCGCTTGTTCTTGTACATGGCCGCGTCAACGTAGTATGCCTGGGCGTCATCCTCATACGTTCGGGCCAGTGCTTTGGCCCTAGCTTCCCGTCGCCCTCTGTCTTGCTCTGGGTGCATGTTGCGAGGGAGCGGCGGTATGGTCAAGTGCCGGGTCAAGCGGCCAATGTGCCTTTTGTCCACGTTCGGTTGATCTTCTTCAGTGGGAAACTCGTTTGGTGCGGTCATCCCTGCTTTCTGGAGTATTATTCTGCCCGCCTTCGTGGCGTTTAGGCGGACGAGCTGTGCTATGCGCTGTGCCTCTCCGATTTCCTCTAAAGTATTGTGCACGCCTAGCCATGCTAGGGCTTCGTTGCTAGTGCTAGGGAGGAGACCCAGGACCGCCCTGTGCGCCTTACGGACGGCCGCATCGATTTTATCCTTTTCATGCTGTAACCATTTGTGGAAAGCTCCGACATAGGCGACGTGACTTGTGACGAAGGATTGCACCAATCGCAGCAAGCTGGTCTCTCGCATGCCCTGCGTTTTCGTAGCCACTTGCTTAATGAGACGAGTGGCGATGCCTATTTTCGTGATGAGGTGTTCAATCGCTAACGTGTTTCCTTTGCCTGCGTTGATGTGCATGCCCAATACTCGAATGCTAGAGACGTGAGGGATTATGCCATTGTCCCCTGTTCGGAGGACGATATTGGCTGCTTCTTCCTCAGCGCTTTTCCTCCAGTGCCCTGGTGGAGGCAGGATCAACAACTCTGATTTCTGGGGGGAACACTGTAGTCCTGTTCCTTGTAAGCATCCCTCTATCCGGTGCACGGCTTCTTATAACCGGTCTTGGATATGTCCGGTCGCACCACCCGCGACCCACAGCGTTACGTCGTCCGCGTAGATGGTATGCCGGACGTGGGGCAGGTCGGCCAGGCTGTCGGCTACCGGAATCATAACTAAATTAAAGAGAAAGGGGGAGATCACCGCTCTCTGCGGTGTTCCCCTACTTCCCAATCTTCTCTCTTCTAGCTGGAGGTGTCCGACATGGAGCTGCGCTGTTCTATCGGTGAGAAAGGCTCGGATGTATTCATAAGAGCGCTTTCCCAGCCCTAGTCTTGTGACTTGTGCCAAAATAGCGGAGTGGAGTACATTATCAAAAGCGCTCTTGACGTCCAGTCCTAAGATCGCCGGCAATCCGTGCTGCTCGGGCAGTGCAGTAGGTCGCGCTGGATAAGGAGCATGGCGTCTTGAGTGCTTAGTTTACTTCTGAATCCAATAATGGTAGGGGGGTACTTGTCGTATTCCTCCATGTGCGCCTGCCACCTATTATTAAGTATATGCTCCATAACCTTCCCTACACACGACGTGAGGGATATGGGTCTGAGGTTGTCAATGCTAGGCGGCTTACCCGGTTTGGGAATTAGAACTGTACGTGCCGTTCTCCATTGCTTTGGTATGTACCCGGAGCGCCAGCACCTGTTGTAATAGTCTGTGAATGCCGAGATGGCTTCGTCGCTGAGGTTGCGGAGCGTCTTATTGTGTACTCGATCAGGGCCGGCGGCGGATTTGCAGTTGAGCTCTTGGATGGCTCTACGCACCTCGCTTTCCTCTATGTCCGCATCCAGTTCGGGGTTGTTGGCTCCTGCATATCCCGGGTGTGTGGACTGCGCTGCCTTGGGCAGGTATTTGTTGTTGAGGTAGTCTCGAACCCCTTGTTCTCCGCGATGTTTGATTGCCGAGTGCAGGATTTGTCCTAGCCGGTGGCGTTGAAAAGATTTACTCTGCGTCTCGTCTCGGAGGTGACGCAGGAGCTTCAAAGTACGACTGGCGTGAAGCTGCCCATCTGCCTCCTTACAAATGGCGTGCCATTGTTGTCGGCAGAGTTGCTGACTGTAAGCCTCAATTTCACGTCCAAGTCGGGCGATGCGCTTTCGTAAATTTCTGTTAGTTCTATTCCTTTTCCATCGACGTTGAAGGGATTGTCTCGCTTCTATCATATGAGCCAGGTGCGGGTCCATGGTGGGAATGGAGTCGCTTGTGTCAATCTCAGTGCTCGCATTTCCCACCGCCGCCGTGATGTCCCTTGTCCATTCTTCGATGTCGTCAATGGTGGTCCGAACGTTTTGCTTGCGGAAAGCATCCCAATCCGTGAGCTTGTGTTTGCGACTGGGGGCGTTAACGTGACTTACCCTCAGCTCCAGGCTCACTTCGAATATGTAATGGTCACTTCCCAAGTTTAGACCAGTATTTTTCCAGGTGACCGACCTGCCGTCCGGGAGTTGGGCGAACACGAGGTCCGGGGTCGTGTCTCGCGCCGTGGATGCTCCTATTCTAGAGGGTTGACTGGCGTCGGTGAGCAGATTAAAGCCAGCTGCGTCAGATTCTTCCAGGAGGTTCCGTCCCTTAGCCGTCGTGCGGGGATAACCAAGCTCTTTGTGTGGTGAGTTAAAGTCTCCACCAACAATACAGGGGGCGTCCTTTACATTTTGCTTGACCTTTTGGAAGAAAGTTCTAAAACGTTGACCTCTATGTTGGGGATTACTATACACGCTGACGAAGGTGAGAGACTCCCGATCCCGCTTCCCAATCACAATTTCAGTGGCGCATAGTTCAAGTGATGTCGCCCCTCCGAGCGGAGAGTCGAGTGGGGTGAAGGTGATGCCTTTCCGTATGAATGTACAGACTCCTTGCGCCGCGCCTTTGCCATGCGTACGGCCGCTAAGGGGCTATGCGTGCGTGCGATATTCCAGGAGCTTGGGGGGATCCTCCATGTGCGTCTCCTGTATCATGATGATGTCTGGTGGTTCTGCCGCTGTACGAACTGCTTGCTGTAGTAGAACCTTCCGGCACCGGTAACCGTTGGCGTTCCAGTGCCATATTCTGATGCAGTTTTGATTACGGGCCATCGCTGATTCCCTGGTTCCCTCCGTGTTCTTTTCCTCCCAGATTCGCGAATTGGCCCATTATGAACTGCTTGAGGTCAGTGAATTCCCTTTTCATGCTGGCTATGTTTTGCTCAATGCTGGTCATTTTCTCGCTAAGAACCTTGATTTGATTAGCTTGCTTGTCCAGTCGTTTCCCGAGTTTGTGTATCCTGACGCCGTAGTTGATTCCGGTTTCGTCCGGTGCCGGTCGACTTTCGTCTGTGGCGTTACCGCCATTGTGGCTTTCGTTATCCTCCATAACGGATTCTTCGTTCATGGTTCCTCGTTTTCTGTCTCCGCAACATCATTTCTCTTGCGCATCTTGGCTGGTGGTTGCAGTGGGCCGCCCCCGCTCTCTCCTGTTGGGGTGAGGCTGGGTGGACGCGGCACGCTCCCCAACCGCCACGGTTATTGGCTAGCCGTGGCAGGTGAAGTCTGTGATCGAAGAAGTTGCTGGATCATTTTCTTCTGTTCTTAGCCGTTTCCTGGAGCTGTGCCACGTGCTCGCGCAGCTCTTTGACCTCTGCATTGTCGGCGCGATCTGAAGTATGGGAGAGGGGTGACTTGTCCCTTCCCCCGCGACCTCGTGTTTCTCCGGCAGCTGTGCGCTTGTCAGGCAGGGGGGCGTTCCTGAGTGCTGCGACACCTGTCCACGTCTCGCGATGGCTTGATAAGCTCCTCCTTCGCTCGGCGCTTTTCTCTCTGCCCTTGCTCCGGTTACCGCTGTGCATACGCTGACGTGTACCCCCGTTGTTCTCTTTTCCCTCGCGCCGGAGCCGGGGAAAGTCCTCTTTTTCCATGAAGCTGACCTTGCCGTCGTGGCTCCTGTGTTCTCCCGCCTTTTTGGCCGCCATCTAGCGCTGCCGCACGACAAATGGCGTTTTGTACTTGTTTCGGCATTTGCCCGTGCCGGACGGGTGGGGGCCGCCACATAACTTGCAAACCGGCTTGCACGTTGCTTCGTGTCCTTCTTGGGGGTTATGCAGCCCACAAGCGAAGCAGACATTTATGTCAGGCCTGGGGCAAACGTCCTTACGGTGGCCGACCTGACCGCACGAGCGGCACACTTCCTTGTGTTGTTGGTACAGCTTACAGCGTACGATGAGGCTCGCAAACTTGACGTATTGTGGGACCCTGCCCTCGTCAAAAAGTATGATCACTGCTGTTGTCTCTCCCATGCGGTGTGCGGCCAGCACCGTTGGGTTTCGTTCTCCAAGCAGGCATGCATCGATGTCGGCTTGCGTATATGCAAGCGGGATGTTTTATATTATCCCTTTCGTAGTGTTATCGGGTGCAGCACGGTACGCATAGATCTCGTGCTTGTTTCCCTGGATCGTGATCTCTCTTACTTCGTCATATTTGCCAGCCCTATCCTGACTAGGAGTGCTGATGACTATTATATTCTGTCCAAAGTTCGGGCATACGGTATCTTCGAGCATAGCTTCGAATGGTATACATGCTGACGTGGCCATGGCCGCCACGAATTCGAGCAGATCTAGTCTTCCCATCGCGAAACCGCAACGCGGTCCGACGATAACTCTGTGGCCGTTGGCTGGCAAATTGGGCATGCGTGCTGTTCTTGCTAACTTAGAGTTAATTCTCTGCGTGATCTGTGCTCGCGTAGCAGGCGTACGCTTACCAGGAGAGCGGGGACGATGCTGCTGTTTTTGCGTTGCATCCCCGGTCGTTGAATCTTTCTCAATCTTCCTTCCACGCCGCGTGGCGACGATCCACCCCGCATGATCTTCGGATGACGGCGACGACGAATTTTCGTCCGTCGACACACCGCGCACTTTAACAGTCATTCGGCCAGAGTCTCTGTTCACGTATTCGTCGAGTTCATCCGCTGGAATCACTTCCATCGCTGCTTGGTTGTCTTCCGGCGTTGCCGCCGCCACCGTCTTCGCCGCAGGCATGCCTCCCGTCTCGGCGAGGCCGGCGTCAGTAATGGTTGCCACCGCGGCGGCCGGAGCCGTCGCTAGGCCTCGTTGCCGCTCGGTTAGGTTAGCCGTTCAGCCACATCGGCTGTTGGAGATCGGGCATAAATTCCCGAACAAAATGGTCGGATTTTCAAAATTCTTTCTCCGGGCGATGCCGAAGATCGAACTGAATAAGTACTCACAAATTGAAGAAGCTGGGGCAAATTCTTCCGCAAGAAATATCGTTTTTTTCGCGGAGCCGAGGTGACACACGTCTGTTCCCGGCGACCGCTCACAGCGCCCCCATAAACAGAGGTGTGCTCGCTGCAGTGGAGGCCACACAGCACAGCAGTACCCTGCCTCTACCCCACGCTGCACTAACTGTAGTGGACACCACCCAGTCACCGACTCCCGCTGTTCTGCTCGCAGCACGAACGCAAGGTGGTCACAGTTATAAAACGCGCACTGCAGTCACTGGACCGAGGTGAGGCCGCAGCGTCGGTCCGTAGTGAGCAGCGACCAAGCTATGTGGAGATGGCCAGGCGACGCTCCAGGCAGCAGCAGGACAGGCGCCAGCTGCCGAAGCCTCCTGCCACTCAGGGACGTCAGCAACAGCAGCCAGCAGCTACCAATGGACGCCAACAGCAGCCACTCCAGCCACGCCGGCGGATGGAGGCATATTTTTGTGCGGTGCTGCGGGCTCCCACTCGGCCACTCATGTTTTGCTTCGCGGATGTGTTCAACAAAATGGAACCACAAGAGCCTCACTTCGTAATCTAACATCATAGAAATGGCCGGCCACAAGTTTATGCGAGAGTGTTGTGTGGCTTTTAGGGCATTTGGAGGCGACAATTTACACGCACCTAATTATCGCCACGACATTGAACGGTAAACAATAAAAGTGTGGCTTGTACCTGTCACGAATAGGATACAGGTAAAGACCCGCCACACCATGGAAAAATTTATTGCAGCAGTAAAAGATATTCACGGCTGCTATGAATGTGCGGGTATTTCGATACGCACCCAGTGCGTTTGTGTTTTCGTTATAGCTCTAAAAGCTTCATTGCCCCTCTCACCCCACAAAGGTCATGAAGTTGAACATCCAGATCGAAAATAGCCCTGTGAAAGCGTTGGTTTTTCTGCTCCAAGGCACGGGGTGGCTAGCCACTGCGACCATACGCTGAGTGCCTAGACAGCAAGAACTTACATACTGATAGCGCATTAGGAACCAAACCAGGGATTAAAAAAATTGCAGGGAGAGAACTGCCGACGCCTTTTCAATTGCTCCCAATGCCTTGATGAAAACTACTGCTGAACGTCTGCTCGTGCAGATTAACTTCCACAGATGAGTGAATTTAAATTCACTTCTGCAGGTTAGAAGTCTGGGATAGCTGCTTGTCGCCATATAGAAAAATTAGCTGCTATTTTGAGCTTTTGTGTCGCCTACTACCGATAACGCTTTTCATGTTACCAGAACGTGGGTAGATGTTCTTACCTCCCTTCGGATATGTTGTGATGAATATGGCACACACCTCACCGTCCGCATTCCATATTAGTTTTTCATTCCATGTCTTGTTGTCTGAGTGGAAAATTATTATCTGTATTCATCAGTCCGAATGTGAATAAATGGCGGGACACCAAAATAAATGCGTATAGAAGTCTCACACTTTCACAAACATAGTTTTATTACCTAATTTAAATCGCTAGAGTGCCTCCGACGACATATTGTAAATGACTTGATGAAGTACTCGAGGTTGGAATCTCGTACATTAAACTAAAAAAAAACGAAAACCACATTGTGATACATATTTTCACCCGGATTCACTGTCGCAAGGTTCGTAAAATTTTAATGGACTTTGAAAAGCACCGCCCGATTTTGTTTCTCTAAAAATTTTATACAACGCATGTTACAAAAGAAAATAAAAAATCAACCCTCATTTTTTGGGGAAATGAATCCCTAGGCAAAAACACAAGCCAGGAACAGATTTAGGTGCAGTTAACACGATGTAAGGATTAACCGACAATCCTCTTTAGCGGCTACATAGCTGACGGAAAACAACTACGCCGCATTGCCCTCAAGCGCACGCGCGCGCGCGCGCGCGCGCGCGCGCGCGCGCGCGCGCACGCACGCACGCACGCACGCACGCACGCACGCACGCACGCACGCACGCACGCACGCACGCACGCACGCGCACGCGCACGCACACGCACACGCACACGCACACGCACACGCACACACACACACACACACACACACACACACACACACACGCACGCACGCACGCACGCACGCACGCACGCACACAGGTTTTACTTGCAGGTAGGCAGCAAAAAATCCGTCGTCTTCCCTTGCCGCAGAGATGCCCTTACTGCGATGACGGTATCTTCGAGGTCAGTAAGTTCGCGAGCGAGTTGGTCTATGAGGCCCCACGACACGTTGGGGCACGCTCAGACCACCAGACCATGCTCAGACTACGACGCAACCAGGATGAGACCACGACACGCTCAGACCATCGAACATTACACAACCACCCTGTCCGTAAACACACTGGCGCTATGAACAAAAAGAGCGCTTCTGCGTGGTAAGGCTTCAAGTGGGTTAGATTGAATTCGGAGGCGACAACGAGTTGGCACCTATACCGGCAGCTTCGCGTTCTAGGAAGCTAATCTCGGAGGTCATGCTTTTGTGCCCTGCAGTCTGCAGTTGCTGTGTCAGTTAGAAATACATCGGGGTTGCTATGTTCTGACGTCAGTATCGCTGGTGACTGTGCGTAGATGTGCGATGCTCGACCATCCTATGTCTGGGCACATGACATATTGTCGCGTACCATGTATAAGTTTATTGTTTGTTTTTGCTTGCCGGCCATGCCTGGCTGTGTTATCTGCGTCGCAAGAGAAGCGCGTCTTCCATTCTTTATTTTTATGGCACACGGGCTATCCCATTCAGATAAGCAGACTGTCTCGCCCGAACTTCACTGGCCCAGAATGATCTTCTTTGATCTACAATGTTCTGGATGTAAATTGACGGTTCCAGAAACACTGGCGCAAAGACATAAAAGCTGGCAGTTCCGACGCCATGCCATTCGAATCGGTGACACAGGTTTACGCGCGTCACTTTGTTGACTGCTGTATCGCCGCCTTGTTTTCTTTTAGTTGTTAGGGGAGTACAAGTTCGCTCCAATAAACTTGTCTGTCTTGAAGATAACTGCTTCGTCTTTGGCAATGTGTCATCTGGTGGCGGTGCAGGGTACATGCATCCTCAACCCTCTTCAAGTCGTCAAGCAAGCCCAACTCGCGCAAGTAGCACACAGCACGGCCTAGAGCCGGAGGTTGGACTACTGTCAGATAAATTGAAGGCGGAAAACGTCAAGGCCGTTGCCATGACCAACGCATCCACGATGACCACTGCCCATCCTGTAGTTCTGTAGCAACACCGGGAACCACCATCATTTCATGCATCACCCACGGAAGATCCTGAGGACTGGTTGGAGAAAGTGGAGCTTGTTTGGATCTTTAACAGGTTGGATGACGAAGTAACGTTTCGGCATGTCTTCTTCTATTTGGAGGATGCAGCTCGAACTTGGTTCAAGAACCATGAAAGCTCTTTTAGTGACGGGACTCCCTTCAAGAACGAGTTCTTAAAACGTTCGCCACTGTCATGCGAAAGGAAAGAGCCGTACTTTTGCTAGAAGCACGCACGCAACACGGTAGTGATCTTTTTTGAGGATATAAAGAGGTTGTTTCGACGTGCCGATCCGGAGATGACAGAAGAAAAGAAACTAAGGTTTGTCATGCGACGAATAAGGCAGGAGCTTTTTGCTTGCCTTGTCAGCAACCCTCCTAAGACAGTGACCGAATTCGCGTCTTAGGCAGCGGCGATGGAGAAGACACTGTAAGTTCGAACAAGGCAGTACGATCGATCGCCCGATCAACGCGCTGGTTTCCAAGACGATCAGTGCTGGCGCTATTAACTCCGACTCACATCGCGACACCATCCGTGCAGTGGTGAGGGAGGAGCTGCGGAAACTTTTCCCGATGATGAGTGCACAACCTCAATTCGCGTCCCTGACAGAAGTGATCCGGGAAGAAGTATAGCAGGCTTTGGAAATTTCTGCTCCGTCCAAAGCACCCCGCGAGCCAAAGGCTGTGACCTACTCCAGGGCTATTCGTCGACCCCGCCCTGTTCCAACATGTCGTCGAGAGGTCCCGCCGTACCTTCACCCAATGTCGCGCGGCCGACCCCCTGTAACCCGAAACCAGGCGCCAAGGAAGACCGAGGTGTAGCGAACGCCCGATAATCGCCCGCTGTGTTACCACTGCGGAGAGGCCGACCACATCTACCGCCACTGCCCTTACAAGAGGGTAGGTTTGCGAGGATTCTCCATCAACGCAGCTCGCCCTCTCCCTGGCCAACGACCACGTGAGATCGACGAGTACCGCTCTCGAACAAGCCGTGGCCCTGGCCGTTTCAACCCCTCTGCGTCGCCCTACCCGTACCAATCGTCGCACCGCCGTAGCAATGCTGACTTCGCATGCGGAAGGTCCCCCAGCCCACGCGGGAGAAACTAATAGCAGCAAATTCTGGAGGTAAAGTTGCTCTAAGGCGAAAAACCGTAAACCATCCAACGACGCAAGGACGCACCGAAGACAGTGATTCACGACATGCCTCATCCCGACGACCTGACCTAACCCTGACGAGACTCCCGAACCCAACGAAAGCTACACGGCGCGACGCGTACCCAACATGACCGAGACTGCCGCGGAGAAGACGACGACGACGCAGAGTGCCCGACCGTCAACACGCGGAAGCCGAGATGCGACGCCCCGACGCACCCGGAACTCGAGGAAGGCGGTGTCCGACGTCAAGGTGTCTATCGACGGCTTTCATGTAGTTGCCCTCGTAGACACGGGAGCCGACTACTCAATAATGAGCGGAGCATTTGCGGCTAAGCTGAAGAAAGTTATGACCAGATGGGACAGACCATCAAATCTGGTCCGTCCGTCTGTCCCAACTGGTCCCATCATCCCAGGGACCTACGCACATACGCAAAGCAGGAATCCACCTCGTGACGCCCAGTGGAAGGTACACATCCCGCGTCACCATAGACGGCACGACGTACCCTGCCGCGTTCGTATCTTGCCTAACTGCTCCCTCCGCGTGATTCTCGGAATTGACTTTTTGACGGACAACGGGGCAATAATTGATCTGCAGAACAAGTCGATAACCTTTTCCTCCGATCACTCTATGACGCCGGAACCAAACCCCGAACACCGTGCAGCTGTAAGGATCGCCGATGACCTTGTCACCCTGCCCCCCGGGCAAGCTTGATGATTACCGTCAACTGTGAAGGTGCTGCTCCTGACGTCAACGCTATCGTGGAGAGTGACCAAAGGTTGCTTCGCGATCGCGGTTTGTCTGTCGCAAGATGGCATTGTGCGGCTTAAGCAACGCAGATTCCGCGTTTTGGTCCCCAATTTCACCGAGGACTACCAGCATTTAAAAAGGGCGCTGCAATTGCGTTCCTCGAAGAAACGCAACAAGGAAGTGACGTGATCGCAGTCGCAGACTTTGAATGTGCAACCGAAGATACCTTCAAGATCACGCATCCTTTCGACGTGAATCCGGCGCTACCGCAAGAAGAAAGGAAACAGTTATTGGCTTTGCTTAATCGCTACATCGAGTGTTTTTCGTCGAACTCAGTTACGTCAGACACCTCTGGCGAAGCACCGGATAATAATCGAAGATGGAGCCCGACCTACCCGACAGTCACAGTACCGCGTCTCTTCACACGAGCGCGAAGCCATCCAGACTCAAGTCGTACAACATGCTCACCGACGATATTATACAGCCATCGAAATGTCCGTGGGCTGCGCCGGTCGTACGTGTGAAGAAAAAAGACGGCACCTTAAGGTTCTGCATTGACTACCGGCGACTGAACAAAATTGCCAAAAAGGACGTGTACTCTCTGTCACGAATCGACGACGCCCTCGACCAACTCTGTCATGCGAAGTACTTCTCATCGATGGATCTGAAGACCGGCTACTGGCAAATTGATGTGGACGGAAAAGATCAAGAGACGACTGCATTTATAACCCCGGATGGTCTATACGAGTTCAAGGTGATGCCGTTTGGGCTGTGCACGGTGCCAGCAACGTTTCAAAGAGTCATGGACACTGTGCTAGCTGGCCTCAAGTGGTACACCTGCCCCGCATACCTCGACGACGTTGTGGTATTCCCCAGAAATGTCGACGAACACCTCGCAAGATTAGAGTCTGAACTCGAGGCTATTCGCATGTCGGGGTTAACGCTGAAGCCTGAAATGTGCCGCTTCGCTTATGAGCAAGTCAAGTTTTTGGGACACGTGGTCAACGCCGCAGGAGTCCTGCCTGACCCGGCGAAAACATCAGCCATAGCGAACTTCCTCAGACCGAAAGACAAAAAGACCGTGCGAAGATTTCTTTGACTGTGCGCAGACTACCGGCGCTTCTTCGCAAACTTCGCACGCATTGCAGAGCCACTCACGCCCCTGACAAAAGATAGCACCCCTTTCGCCTGGAAAAACACCCAGAAAAAGCATTCTGCGAGCTGCAACAACGCCTGCAAAACCCTCCTGTGCTGGCTTATTTCGAAGAAAACGCCGAAACTGAAATGCACACCGATGAAGCTGATACAGGCTTATGAGCCGTTCTCGTCCAATAGCAAAGCGGCTTCGAAAAAGTAATCGCCTATGCTAGCATTAATCTGACGAAAGAGGAGTAAAAATACTCAGCCTCTGAAAAAGAGTGGGTGGCAATTATATGGGCCAGTTCAAAATTTAGCCCTTACGTGTATGGTAGACCATTCAAGGTTGTGACAGACCAGCATGCGCTGTGTTGGCTCGCCAACTTGAAGGACCCCTCTGGCCTTCTTGGGCGGTGGAGCTTGCGCCTGCAAGAGTTTGACGTTTCAATCGTCTACAAATCCGGCAGGAAACACTCCGACGCCGACTGCCTGTCCCGCGTCCCCGTCGACCCACCACCAGAAGACTCCAATGAAGACAGCGCGTTCTTCGGAGTCATGACTGAAAGCTACCTAGCCGCCCAGCAGCGTGCCCACCCCGACTTGCGCGTCATAATAGAATACCTCAAAAGACGCAATGTCGCCGTGCCCACGGCATTGAAGAGGAACTTACCAGCAATCAGCCTAAAAAACTACGTCCTCGTGAAGAAGAATTTCAGCTCTGGAACGAGAACGAATTATCTACTTGTCGTCCCCACAGACCTGCGTGACGAAATTTTGACAGCGTGCCACAATGACCCGTCTTCCGGACATCTCTGCACAGCTCGCACTATCGTAAAAATCAAGGCGAAGTACTTGTGGCCCCGCCTTGCATCCGACGTCACCCACTACGTTCGGAGTTGCCGTGATTTCGAGCGACGAAAAACACTGCCGACAAGACCCTCCGGACTTTTGCAACCGATACCCGTCCCATCGAGGCCCTTCCAATAGATTGGAATGGACCTTCTGAACCCTTTCGCTACGTCACGATCACAGAAGAAGTGGATTGTTGTAGCGACAGACTACTTGACGCGCTACGCAGAGACCGCCGCTCTTCCGAGGGGGACTGCACAAGAAGTCGCCAAGTTCTTCATAAACCAAGTTGTGCTGCGACATGGAGCCCCTGAAGTCGTTAACACAGATCACGGAACACAGAGCAACACAGATCAACGAAGAACGACGGCGTACCACCCCCAAACGAACGGACTAACAGAACGACTGAACAAGACGATCGCGGATATGCTGTCAGTGTACGTCGACGTTGAACATAAGCCTTGGGACGAGGTGCTCCCGTATGTCACGTTTGCGTACAACACGGCTATCCAGGAAACTACGCAGATGACGCCATTCGAGCTTGTCTATGCAAGACTGCCAACTACGATGCTTGAAACCATGCTTCATCATGTAGTAGACGACGACCTCACCCCCGACGTCCAAGGATACCTTCAGCGTGCGGAGGAGTCCCGCCACCTCGCTCGAGTTCGTACAACAGACCAGCCGCTGGTGGATGCCGAGAGCTACAACCTCCGACGCCGAGACGTCGAGAACCACCCAGGGGATGTTGTTTGGGTTTGGACTCCCATCCGACGATGCGGACTAAGTGAGAAGCTTCTGCGACGGTATTTCGGACCCTACAAGTGTCTACGACGTGTCGGCCAACTTACCTACGAGGTGATCCCCGATGGTGATTCGGGAACATCGCGACGACGCACGCGGCCCGAAGTCGTCCACGTGGTTCATTTGAAACCTTACCATGCAAGATGACGGGCTTTTTTGTTGTTATTATTTGGACTGTATTTTATTTGAGCCTCGGGTCGATGCACTGTTAGAGAGTGGTAATGCCGCGTACCATGTATACGTTTATTGTTTGTTTTTGCTGTCCGGCCATGCCCGGCTGTGTCATCTGCGTCTTAAGCGAATCGCGTCTTCCTTTCTTTATTTTTATGCCGCACGGGCTACCACATTCAGATAAGCAGACTGTCTTGCCATAACTTTACTAGCCCAGAATGATCTTCTTTGATCTACAATGTTCTGGATGTAAATCGACGGTTCCCGAAACCCTCGCGCCAAGAAATCAAAGCCGCCAGAGCAGACGCCACGGCATTCGAATCGCCGAAATCAGTTTAAGCACGTCACTTTGTTGATTGCTGTATTACCGACTTGTATTCCTTGAGTTGTTAGGGGAGCACAAGTTCCCTCCAATAAACTTGTCGTTCTTGAAGACGACTGCGTCGTCTTTGGCAACGTGACCCTCGTCTTTCCTTAGTCGTCTTCCCTTGCCGTCGTCTTCGTCCGTCGTATTCCCTTGCCGCAGAGATGCCCTTACTGCAATGGCGGTACCTTCGAAGTCAGTACGTTCGCGAGCGAGTTGGTCTATGAGGTCCCACGACACGTTGGGCAAGCTCAGACCACCAGACCACGATCAGACCACGACACAACCCCGATGAGACCACGACACGCTCAGACCCTCGAACGTTACACCACCACCCTGACTGTAAACACACTGGTGCAATGAACAAAAAGACCGCTGCTGCGTGTTAATACTTCAAGAGGGTTAGATTGAATTCGGAGGCGACAACGAATTGGCACCTGTACCGGCAGCTTCGCGTTCCTGGAAGCTAATCTCGGAGGTTATGCGTTTGTGCCCTGCAGTCGGCAACTGCTGGGTCAGTTAGAAATACATCAAGGTTGCAAGGTTTCCCGCCATGCTAGAGCCTGCACCAAGCGCTGCTATGACGGCAAGGACATTGTCATCCCTGTTGTGATCGGAGTTACCGATGGATACGGTTTCTTTTGCCGTGCACCCTTTTTTTTGCTCTTTGCTGCTGCCACCACCGATTGGTTTTAGGTGGTGTCCAACGTAGCACAGCCTGTGGGGAAGGGTAAGAAGGTGCTGCAAGTGCCTCCTAGTCCACGTTGTGCACGCCCCGAGTGTAGAGGGGGATGTGGAGGGGAACGGTACGAGCGGTATTGCTACTAAGAGGCTGGAGGGCCACCGCAGGCACTGTACGCTTTGCAACCGTTGTATCGACGTTTTGTGCTGTCGAAGGCAGTCCAGCAGGGTTCGCGGGAGGTATGCGACACATTTTGCGGTCCTTAGTCGCCACCAAACCAGATGCTGAACACCCCAGCGAGCTGTTTCCGTCTACCCTGGCACAGCAGAAGAGGAAAGCATCTCCGTGCTTCCAGGCACGAGGTGTTTCCGTAACGATTGCTCTTGATGAAACTCACCACAGTTGCAAAATTGGGCTCGAAGGGCTCCTCTATATTTCTTCCGTCTCTAGGGTGGTCGTGATCAGGCTGGTTATGTCCGTCTCCTCCGAGTGTTGAATTTCCGTTCAGCATATGCCGTGCAACATGCCGGGTAACATGCAGCATACTCGCGGAATAGGAACGTACTGTTGGACCTCTCAACGGCTAAATACTAGATTTAGAGATTGGGGTAGGTTTCATTCGGCGGTCAACGGTGAGGACGACATGCTTTTTTTGATTGAAAACACGTTGATCACCCAGGCCCTTCGGCAAATTAGTCACTTTCGCCTTTAAGTTCGAATTACAAAAGAACGAATTAGGTGCGCCAAAAGTACTGTGGGAAGAGCCTTATATTGAATGTATTCGATTATGCTGTTTGAAGAGGCTTTAAGAATTTGTTGTATTTCTAAACATGGATTTGCCCAGAAGTTAGCTTTTTGTCGACATTTTTTGCAATGCTTTTATTAAAGTTTGCAGTGAGAAAAACGTGTTAAGGAACAACTGGTTCTGCTTTTCTGCAGAATCAATGCCCAGAAAACGTCGGAAATATTCTGTTTTTTGAGTATTTTATGGCGGCTAATAGTGGAAAGATCACTTAGGTGTGTTGCATTTTGTAAAGCGACCATTGAATATTGAACATTTGAATTTTGAGGGAGCGATCTTGATAGCGGAAAAAGCCTTATGCACACAGAAACGAGAGGGAAAGTGTAGCGCAGTCAAGTTTTGCAAGTTGGCATGATGGGTAGGAGAAGGAGGGAAAACTTTTATTCCAGAGCTTGTGCGTGCTAAACACGCTGGATGAGAGTGGAGCACTTCACAATATTTCATCAAAAGGATTCTAAAACATAACAGAGCCGCTGAATTGTTTTTTCATATAAAATTTCGTAAACATTTCCAGTGCGGTATGAATTGTGTGGTGTTGTTCAAAACTACGTGACAAAAATCTCGAACGTTTGCACGTGTTTGCACGTCATGTCCGCGTTCTGCAAACGCATTCTTTTCCCCATGATTTCTGCGTTACGTGGGATAGGTACCCTAAGTGTTTTGAAATTTTATTTTAAAACTGCGGTGAAAACATCTTCTCACGGGGTAGAAAAAGAGATGAGTGATTTACAAAACACTAGGTTCGTTGGGTAAATCACAGTTCAATGTCAATTTCTTACTTTTTTGACGTGTCAGGCAAGGCATGCTGGTAGATTCAGCAAAAAATAGCATTACCCACAAATTTAGGCAATATCGTTATAGCCTAAGAGAGGGAAATCATAAGCAGAACTCCCCAAGTGGCTTTGATTACGAAAATCTAAAAATGTCTGGAAAGCTTAAAACATTCTTTACAGCCTCCACTCACAAGGCCAAGAATGATTAAATTCGGCTTTTGCACTATGCACAAGAGCATTGTTTATACATATTTAACTTGCCATAATGAAGCAGCCTTGTAACGAAGCAGTCTTAACATAATCAAGGAGCCCTAATGTCTCGCAGAATCATGAGCAAACTGGGCAAACTTGCCGCGTTTATTCATGCGTGTAGCGCAGATATTGTTGTGGCCGTAAAACGGGTCTGACGCCATTGATCGACAGTAGCGAAATTGAAGTTTCGAAGTCGTTTACGGTGTTCCGTAGAGATCGGGATGGTAGGCGAATGGGAGGTGTTTTAATAACGACGAAGGAACATACTGCGGTTTGGTCTATTGATATGAACTGTGTGTTTGAAATGTTGTTAGTCGCCCTTAATCTGCGAAGCATAACAATAGTTGTTGGTGCATGCTTCAGACCTCCAGACGTATCCGAAGATTTCCTTCACGAACTTTACGACGTTCTCGTTCAAATTAAAAACAGATACCATAACTCTCCGATTATCTTGACTTGTGGATTTAACTTAAGCGTTTTAAACGTCTCCCATGGCATACAGCCAATATTTGAATGTACCAAATTCTTGGATTTTGTGTCGTTCTTTCAATTAACCCAATTGGTAACCACGCCTACACGCGCCGACGCTGTACTTAATTTGGCTCCTACCACACACCCTGACAGCGCTCAGCTGAATTTATTAGAATGTATCAGCGATCATCTGATTGCGCATTGTCTTTTCAGGTATGTTAGAAAAAAGAAGCCTTCCCGAAAGAACGCGTGGAACGATTTTTCACAAAGACACTACGACGGCATAAACAGAGACCTAGAGCAGTTTTGCACGTCTTTTCACAGTCTCATACAGTCTCATAAATCTTTCGGCGTCTAAGAACTGGTTGCTATTCCGAAGCAGGCTGAGAGCGCAACAGGAAAAAGTAAATCTCTCTTTGTAGTGACCGACAAGCGATGCATCTCGAAAGATATGAAGCGATGTTTGAAGAAGAAACGTTTGTACACCAAGGTCAGGCGAAGGGAAAGAGACGAGAATGGTCTGCGTAACTTGGTTATCCTAAAGTATATAAGAAGCGCAGTGATGAAGCCAAGAATAGATTCTTTATGTTGACTTGTCCAGTGTTATAAAAACCAAACCTTAAAGATTCAAGAAAATTATTTCTCCATACGTTTTAAAGTAAATGCCTTAGCTTACCTCGGAATAGGGTTCGAGTCGTCGAAAATTGTCCGACACCTTCAATTCATATTTTTGTACTGTTTTTGACGAAGATATTACGCTGCCATCTCCAAGCGTTTTTAGTTGTCCTGACTCCATCATGCCTTGTACTGTGGTGAACTTCAAGGGAATCATGAAAGCGATTCAGCGATTGCCCACCTACTCAAGCCCAGGTACTGAAAGAATCAGCATGAAGTTCCGAAAAATTACAAAAGAGTTTTCAGCACTGCTTCTTGTGCCCATCATTCAACCATCTCTAGACACGGGAGTTATTTCTGATGATTGCAAACTAGCTCAAGTAGTTTTGATGTTCTAATCAGGCGGTATAAACCAGTTCGGCAACTACCGACCAATCATCCTAACTTCCGTCGTATGTAAGCTTCCTGAGCACATTCTTTCATCCCAACTAATGAAAGGCGTAACAAGTAACAACATTTTATGCCCAAAATAACGCGGTTTCCATCGCGGGCTCTCTTGCGAGACTCAACGGTTCGAGCTAATAACTGATATTCGCAACTCTCAACACAAACGTGAACCTACTGATGCAATTTTTATTGATTTTTCCAAAGCAATCGACCATGTGCTTTAAAATCAACTTACACGCAAAATGGATAATGTTTAGATAGAAAGGAATGTGGTCACATGGGTTACAGACTACCTAACAAATAAACGTCAAGAAGTTATTATATAGGACCTACAATCCTTATACCAAGTAGTAAAATCTCGGGTTCCTCAGGAGTCGGTGCTTGGCCCTACGCTCTTTTATGCGCAGAGCACTTTAAGGGATCGCCTTGTCATCGTAGATCGCTGTAACGCTTGATGTCAAGTGACTGTCTGAATGAAATGGCGCAGCGAGATAATGGACCCAAGTAGAGTCCGGCATACCATCGCAGGGCGTCCCGCAAGGACTACGAAGACCAAGCGGTTTGAATAGTCGTAACCGTTCGACACTCGTGAACGGCTGGCGCTTGTCACACATCTCCCCGTTGTTTAGCGCAAACAAAACTGCAGGTACATTTGAGGCAAAATATATGCTAATAAGCTGCATTGGCCACTTTCATTCAATTCAGAACACTCGTTGGGTTGATTTTTACGGTAGTAAGTGAGACATGCGGCAGTGCAATGCCGGAACCTGCGGCAGGAAAAGCAAGAACAAAAAGAAGAGAACTCCCGCCGGCGCTGTTTCAGGCAAGGGGGGCGTGAGCACTGCGGAGGCGAGAAATTTGAATTTCATTGGGTGGCAAATGTGAGCGTATAACGGCGCTAGAGACCATTACTGCGAATGTCTGCTCTCCACTTCCGACAGCTTTCACGTTGAGTGAAACGGCTTACATGTTTACATTTACATATTGACATAACTGTTTATAATATTTCTTTCGTTAGGTAATTCGCAGACAACTCCGTGCTTTACCGGCGTATAACTAAACTGTCTAGTTGTATTGAACTTCAAAATGACTTACGTAAATTGAAAAAGTGGTGTGCTGACTGGCTAATTTGTATTATACTAGAAAAAACTAAAGTTATGCGCTTCACCACACGAAATGAAGTAATATTTTTCCAAAATTCCCTTCCTAGCAATAAAATGAGCCTGTCTATTCATTTAAATATTTACGAGTTCCCCTTACTAGCAACCTTTTCTAGAAAACAACACGCACTTTACTGTATATGATGCCTTCATGACGTTGAGTTTATACGGCGTTTTTACGTTGAGTTTATACGCCGATAAGGCGTGGCGTAGCGAGATTGGGGCTGTTCGGTTACTAATGTTATGTTCTGCTGTTCTGTAATTGCACGGTATTTTATAGGCGGAGTTTTCTGTTCCTTTGTACGTTTTGTTTAAACCCAAGTTAACCAGAAATTGAGTACCTGTATTCTCTCGTGACACTTTAGTGTACCGTGAGAATTTGTTATCCCCCCCCCTAGGTAATGCCCGTCACGGCCTTCAGTGTAACAACAATAAAAAGTGTGAAATCTCCAACTTGTAACATGTACATCTACCATATTTGAAGTGCGAGTCTTTAGATCTATTCCAGTAAGGGCTCCTGAAGATCGTTGTAAAATGTCCGCACCCTACACCAGAAATTTTTATTAGTCCAGCCAATTAAGAAAGAACTGACTTCTGAGTCCAGAAAAAAAAATAATTGTAAATTAACCCTTAATTTTTGCTGTTTCATGCATGTAACCCTAAACATAATATAAAATAATAATAACTATATTCTGCTGGTGTTCGTCGTTGCCTTTGCCTTAGCGGCTAATGTTTGGGAAATAATGCCCTTTTCTCAGGAGAAAGTTGCTAAAAATGCAAAGCTTTATTCATGTAAACTGGGTCGCAATGAAGTCCCAAATCGACACTGGTTAAAACCAAAATTCTGTCTGCCTAATTAGAAAGCCTAAATCAACTGCAACTCAGCCAAATGCCAAAACCAACATCAGAGAAAGAAAGCCATATGACATGCTCAGCGGCGTAAATGCGATGATGGTACCATCCTTTTGGCGTTGGTTTTTTATAAAACGACGCATTAAGGTTCAATTCCGACAACTGGAAACGTTTTTTTTTCTAGTTTAGTCAGGGTTAGCCCGGATATTGTGTAAAGTTGGCTATTCTGCAGTGCTTCTTGGTAGTAACGCCACTATCAGAGAGACCAAGAAAGCTTTAATTTAATAATCACTGTGACACCTAGTTCTGGTAGTGCGCAATTGATGTTTCACTTTCCTTGTACAGGTGTTACCACATGCAAGCGAAATCTCATGAAAATATTGGTGCAACTTTCTTTCCTCATGTCGGGACCAAAATATAGCGTTGATAGTTTGTTGTTTGGCCTAAGGGCCAATTTATACGAACCCCTAGCACGTGAAAAACAAAGTTCTAAATTCCAATGAGCGTGAATAGTCCATAAGGAAAGATCGCACCTTTTATCAAACTTTATTTTTAATACATGGATATTTCAATTCCGATTGGCGTTTAGTTGTCTAAACATATTGGGTGGTGGGGTTTCTGTCAGTGATAGAAAAAAGGGAGGTCCGGTTCTGGTTTACGGTTTGAGCTGGTTTCCTCCAGTGATGTATATATATTTGTGTATATGGACAGAGACATCAATAGATATACAAATAATAACGGTGCTTCAACAAATTGCTACTTCATGCCATATCATAGAGACGCCAGGGTAAAGTTATTTCAGCGCCCAGATGACACCAATACAGTTATTTTGCTGCTCAGATTTTCTTAAGAACACATATGGCGATAAACATCACCATTGTTTCTCTCGGCATGGCTCGACGAAACAGAAAAAAACAATGAATAATCTGCTGAAGAAGTCAAACTAAAAGAAATGGGTTTATTAGCTTGTTACCATTCCTTTACCTTTAAAATACGCGCAGTACTAGTGTTTTTGTTTGTTGAATGATTGGATCATAACTGAAGAACAAAGTACAAATATGTTTTGGCTTTTCTTCACATTCATTGTCAGTTCCACGTGTTCTAATTAGGCAATGTAGTTATATAGTCAAACAACATTGCTGGTACTTTCACGAGGAGCTGGGATTTTTTAGCCAAATAGAGCCTGTTATTTAAGAAAACTGGATGGACACCTCTTTATGTCAATAGCAAAATATGTCTCGAAAGGTTAAATTGTCAAAATTTTACAAGTAGAACAGGCTAGTTTTACAATATTATTTACATCTCTAAGCATTCTAAATTATATTGTTGCCTTGCAGTGTAAAGAACAGTGCTAGATAGAGGAAGGAATCTGAATATAGTATTATTTTAAACTTGGGCGCAGTTCTTTGTGTCGTAGAGTAACAGAATTCACTCAGAAAGGTATTGGGCCAATAGAGAAGACTTATATAGCCACTTAAGCCTCCCATAAATTTTCACTTTTTACAAAACCAGACAGATTCATTCAATTCATTTTACAAAACCAGAAAGATAACAATAGTTGCATGCTAGAGCATTTTTAGATTTTTGAACGTGGTCAAGAGGACTAAGTTAAAAACTGTGTAAGCAATCAAGAACTGTGTAAGCAATCTTTATTGATTTGTTGAAGGCTTTCGATCGAGTACCCCATAAGCGCCTAATGATTAAAATTTGGAACCTTAACCTTGATGAAACAACAACAACTTGGATCGAAAACTTTTTAATAAACAGATGGCAATCTGTAAAATTAAATGAGCATGTTTCTAATCCTGTCGGCGTTTCCTCTGGAGTACCTCAGGGGTCGGTGTTAGGTCCTCTCCTATTGTTAATTTATATCAATGAGCATTATGTAAGAGTACTAGAGGATATCTACAATGGGTCTACAGCTACCGTATAAACCGGATTATAGGTCGACCCGGTATATAGGTCGACCCCCTACCTTCAGGTGGGAAAAGTTGACAAGAAAAATAATTCGGCACAGAAGCGCACTCACAATGTCTATATTTATTTTCGACGCCCGTCCGTTACTGCCACTCACTATGCCTGCCGAAGTCACTCGTCCGAGCTCTCAGAGTCGTCCGAGGATGACTGCTTCGCACTGTCGTCTTCCATGCCATCAGGCGCGTTGCTGATGGAGAACTTCCTGAACGCTCGTGTAACCATGTCGTCGGGCAGCGACTGCTCAGAGAAGGACACCCAGCTTGACACGGTCGCAACCGGCCCGTATGGGTCTTTTTGTTGTCGCCGGCTATCCACTCATTCTACAGTTGGCGGAGCCGGTCCGCGCATGGCCTCCGGAGCGATCGTGAGCGAAGTTCCCGGACGAAGTTCCCGGACGAAGTCCGCCACTTTGTTCTCCAACTCGGGGTGCACCGCTTGACGTCCTCGGAACGATCAGTTTCGGGGGTTGCACGCGCACAGCTTAGCTTTCTGGCTCCGCCAGTAGAAACGCCTAACTGGCGTTGCGCCGCCATATTCCAATTTTGCTCGGAGACTCAATTTCCGTCAGCACCGTCAGCTTAATCGCCGCGGTGAACTGGCGTCGAATGCCGCCACTCATCTCGGAACAGAGACGTACAGAAATGTAGGCGCGCACGCACAACAGACGAGTAAAAGACGAAAAACCAGAGAAAAGCGAAATCAAATAAAGGCCTGATAGTGCGAGAGCAGCCCGACACGAATGGCGATGGCGACGAACTATGCTTGCCCATTGTTGCCATTTTTGCCAGACAATGATTTACATTCTGCCAATGACCGCTATATAAGACAAGGGGTGACTTTTGTGCGGATTTTTTTTTTTAAAACTCGACCTATATTCCGGTTTATACGGTACCATCATCCTCCATAGGGAGAGCAGTAAAATACCTATAAGGAAGGGTGTCAGACAAGGAGACACAATCTCTCCAATGTTATTCACAGCATGCTTACAAGAAGAATTCAGAACGTTGGATTGGGAACAGGTGGGAGTAAGGGTTAATGGAGAATACCTTAGTAACCTCAGATTTGCTGATGACATTGCCTTGCTAGGTAACTCGGGGGAAGAATTGCAAAGCATACTTTCCGCACTGGGCGAACAGAGTAGAACCGTGGGCCTGAAAATTAATATGCAGAAAACTAAAGAAATGATCAATAACCTCGGGACAGCACAGCAGTTTCAGATAGGTGGCGAGGCAGTGGAAGTGGTAGGCGAATATGTCTACTTAGGCCAAGTTGTGACCCCAGATCCCAACCATGAGGCAGAGATAATTAGAAGGATCAGAATGGGGTGGAGTGCATATGGCAGGCATTCTCAGATAATGAGTAGCGGCCTACCAATGTCGCTGAAGAAGAACGTGTATGACAGCTGCATCTTACCGGTACTCACCTACGGGGAAGAAACTTGGAGGCTCACTAAGAGGGTTCAAATTAAATTGAGAACGACTCAGCGGGCAATGGAGCAGAAAATGATAGGTGTAACATTAAGGGACAAGAAGAGAGCGGAGTGGGTCAGGGAGCAAACTCGTGTTAAAGACATATTAGTAGAAATTAAGAAGAAGAAATAGACGTGGGCAGGGCATGTAATTGCGAAGGCAAGATAACCGCTGGTCATTAGGGTAACAGAGTGGATCCCTAGAGAAGGCAAGCGTTGCAGGGGGCGGCAGAAAGTTAGATGGGCAGATAGATCAAGAAGTTTGCGGGGATAAATTGGTCACAGTTGGCACAGGACCGAGGTAATTGGAGAATAATGGGAGAGGCCTTTGCCCTGCAGTGGGCGTAGATAGGCTGGCGATGATGATGATCTTGGAACTGCTCTTACTATACATAAAGGTTTAGTTGTTGTTTGCCAGTAGAAGGCTTACAGATGGGAGCCAGTGAAGGTGTATTACATTTACACGCCAAATAGTGCCCTAAGTTCATGAATTTCCAGTTTAATTTTTTTTCGATCAACAATAATCTACACAGTAGGCTAAGCAAAATAATGTACCCAAAAAAACATTTAAAGATTGAAAGTAACTATTTAAAGTACAACTGAGCGAATTAATGTACTCAACAAAACATGTAAAGATTGAAAGTAACTATTTAAAGTACAACTGCAAGTTTTTTCATGTGTATATTTCACCTGGGCTAGTAATGTTCATATATTCGTTGGTCTTGCCAATTTCTCCACCTATCACTGCCGTCATAGTGCGACTATACCTGCAAAAAAGAAACTAACATTAGGAAATAATACAGGCGCGCCCCGTCGGCAGTAAGGGGAAATTTCGCAGTTTACCTATCTTTACATGGCCCTGTGTTTCTCTCAAACTGAAATGTGCCGTTGTAATCTGATACCACTTTGTCTACCTTGCACTTTCTTTCCAGGGTGTCATTTGCATATTCAGTCCAAACAAGATCGGGTTCGTTCATAAACTAAAACAGAGAAAAAAAATAAAATATCGGGTTTTGAACGGAGCATACCCAACGTGAACATCCGAATTCACTAAACCTTAGAACTAGCAAAATCATTACAACAGCGTGACGCATGCTGCCGAACTGCCAACAAAGAAAAGAAATTGCAGTAACTAGGCACAAAAATTAGGTGGCACACAAAAAATTAAACTATTCTCAGCCGGGTAGATTGTTTTGACCTTCGTACAATTGCTGCTCTTCACTGTGTTTAGTATTTGAACCAGCTTCAATAAGAGAAAAGAGAGGCAAGAAACTGTGATAGTACTTTTATCCCCGTTAAGCTTGCTCCTTTTTCTATCGTTTGCCCTGAGTGCAGATATACAATTTCAGTACGTCTGATATAGCATAAACTCAGTTTAGTTCTATTTTATCGATGTTTAAATATTGATTTACCTCTTTGACAAGACGACAATACGCAACCACCGATGCGAAAAATTTAGATACCACTATAAATAAAAATATCTTACCTTATTTTCATTGACAACCGAAGTAGGATTTTACAGTAATTATGCGTTGTAAGCGCCTGATGTGTGGCTCTCATAAAAACGTGATTGCAACGATGCATGACAGTCCATCTCAACTGTTACGCAAAACTTCAACGCGACCTCCTGATTTCTCGCAAATTGGAATACCGAGTGCGTAATTTTAGTCCGAACTTTTTTTGACATCCATGCAAGACATTATCAAGGTAGACATTTCTTTTTATGTGCTAAAAGCGTAAAAAATAAAGCAGTGGCGCGAAAACCAGACAAAGCAAATTAAAAAAAGTGCATGAGGTTGTGCACAGAAAAATTAAGTGATAGGTTGATTGATTGATTGTAGTGTTTACCATGCCGACGCAACGCACGCGATAAGGCGCGCCGTAGGGAATGGCTCCGAATTAATTTTGACCACCTAGGGATCTTTGAGGATTTTTGAGTTTTTGCTTTTCGTCTCCCGCAGAAAAGAGGCCGCCGCGGCCGGGCTCTGCAGCAAAACGCCTTAGCCACTGAGCCACCGCCGCGGGTTACGTCGAAATAACGGAAGATTTCTGCAATCTCCCACGAATCATCTTAATACAAAGTGTAATAAATAAGAGTTAATTTACACTTCTATTGAGAGTATAAAATGTGCAGTATAAGCACATAACATTGTTTTGATACCTCAGCGTCAACACATTTGTATAGATGATTCGTAAATGTTTGACCAAATATTTTTACCAGCCATCGAAATTGATCAAAGAGTCAGGTACCGACAAAAAATTCTTATTACCACGCGCTGTGTCTTTCACTACTGATAGGGTTCTCGCAATCGTTGAAATAAAATTGTGAGGGACGTTTTTCATGGCTCTTCTAATATTTTGCCTTAGCTAAATAAAGGGTTGGCCATAAGACCTGCAACATCTGCAAACTTTGTAGTTCTTGGAGGGTATATTTGTTCTTCCTGTCTATCGACAAATGAAAGAACAAGACTTTGTTTTAGTTTACAATATTGGGAGACGATTGTACTGAAGGCAGCGCTGATTAGCTATGGCTGTGGAATGTCTTCCCGCTACTTGTGCTTGTGTCACAAACTGCAGGCCAGACCCTCCATTTTTTTTATTTTCGGACGGCCTCCCGGACGGAGTCGGCCATTTTGCGCCGCGCGAGGGAATTCGGGGTACCCCCTTCAGCTTTGTGCGCACCTCCTTTGTTTCGTCCTGCCTGCTACCAGGACAATGCGAGCTGCCGCATTCCAGCGCTGTTGTCCGAGGGTGACGTCACGGTCGCTGGCGTGGACGCGCGCTTGCGATCGTGGCGAAGGAAGCAAGGGCCCCCAGGAGGGGGAAAAGAGGAACAATGGGAATACTTCGAGGTGGGGCTACGGGACGGCCGGCGGAGGTTACTTAAGCGGACGCAAGCGATTGCTTGGGGCAGTCGGCGAAGATTTCAGAACGTGCTACGCGGGGAAAGGCCCGGGGGTGACGCGCTTTAGCAGAAGCACATCGGTAGGCTCGCGACGGACCGGTCCACGCCTCGGCTCAGCGCTCGAGTTCGCCCGTCGCCGCGAGTCCCATGGCCGACCAGCTTCTGCACCCCGGAGCCCCGAAACACGTGAGCTGCTGCCCGGCGAGGCCGTCTCCACCTCGTCGTGACTTTCTGCCGTTCAGCCGGCAGGTTCTACTTGCCTCATAGAGACTTTCTCTTCCCGCGCCCCCCCTCCTTCGCAATTGTTCGTCGTATCGGGTTAAAATATCCGCCTTCAGTTTTTTTTTCTAGCGTCACTCGTAACTAACAATGTTTGTCCCCTAGAGGGTTTCGCGTGTTGTGTAATTGTTAGTATTTTTTTTGGTAGTTACGTTGTTGAGGGTTAAACAAGTGTTTGCCTCTAGAGTGTTTTGCGTACTTGTTAGTACTTTTGTTGTAGTTGCGTTGTCGGGGTTAAAACCAGTGTTTGCCTCTAGAGTGTGTCGCGTACGGCTGTCTGAGTATGTTTTCGAGGTAGAAGGTTAAGTCGTAGGCCACGGCGGATTAGTGCCTGCGCGCACAGGCCGATGGCATTGTGAAGGTTTTTTTTTCCCTTCTTGTGTCGGGCGTTGCCCTGTACTTTTTTTGTTTGTTTGTGTGTACAGTAAACCTATATAGTTCAAAACGTAGCCGAGCCTCTCCGTTGTGATTTCCTTCACCCCAGCAATCTCGGCACACGTGAAAACTCACGGGCCGACCACCCTGCTAAAATATAAATAACTGTTGTCTCGCGCCCCTCCTTTGGTGTTTGCAAGCGGACGCAATTACTCGGGGGAGGAGTTTGTGACAATAAGTGGCGTCCACGGCAGGACCGGTCGGCCACGTGTTGAGGTTGCTGGAATCGGGGAGGCTCACGTGTAGTAGCGCAGCGCGCTAGCCGCTGGCTCGCGCGTTTGTTCTTTGAGGCTACACAGTAGCTGAACTAGCCGCCGCGACACAAGGTGCTTCTAGCAGATTTTTTTTTGTGTTCTCCCGGCGCTCGAGATGGCGGAGACTGACAAGTTGATCGAACAGGGCCGAATTTTCGGACTGGAAGGAAGTAAGTTGATGGAGTTCGTCCAGCAGGAGATAGCAAGGCGTAGAGATGAGCGTAATAAAGAACGGCAAAGGAAGAAGGAGGAGGCGGAAGCCGAAGGGCAAAGAGAGAGGGCAAGGTTTGAAAGAGAGATAGAGAACCATAAGGTGGAGATGTACCTAATTAGCCAGTGCAGAAGTCTGGAAGAGCTGGAACGCAATAGACAGAGGAGGAGAGATGAGGCGAAAGAAGAGAGTATGAGAGAACAGCAAGAGGCTGAACAGGGGAATCAGAAGAGCCCGGAAGAGGCTGAACAAGAGATCCAGAGGAAAGAGTTAGAACAAGAGCTGCAGCGGAAGCAGGAGGAAGCGCAACCGGAGATGCAGTTACAGATTGATGAAACTCAACCAGAGGGTCAGAAGAAGAAAGAGTTTCCGCGAGTCTTTGGAAGGAAAGATCGCGAGGCGGAGATGGGAGACCAAGAAATGGATAGGACGAATGCCATTTCGCAGCTGCGCGAGTTCGAGGGTCCAGGCGGAGTACCTGAAGAGTCTACAGCTTTGGGGGCGTGCGATGCTGGGCCGCCTGAGTTCGTGCCGCCGTTGCAGGAGCAGTGCGACAGAGCAGGCGCGTGTAGGGATGTTTCTCAGCATACGGCCGCGGGTCAGAAACAGCCTCGAGAGCAGAGGGCTTTGGCCCCTAGCGTGCGTAGTGGCACGATACCGAACTTGTTAGGCAGTAGGCCAGCAAGGAAGCGCGCCGGGTACGACGAGTTCCGACCGGCGCGGGAGAGAGCTACGGTCGCTTTGCAGCAGGCGCGTAAAGGAAGGCGCGCGCGTAGTTCCGATTTTCGCGCGAGAGAGGGAAATGGGCGGCTGTGCCTGACCACGCCGTGGCAGACGACGCTCCGTAACATTTCGGGTGACCCTCGGTATGTACCCCCTCGTGGGGCTAGTTACCCCAGCCGTTCGACAAGCAGAGTTACTTGCCTAGGCGGGTAGAGACGGTATCGCGGGTTCACCGTTTTGTGGCCTTTGGTACAATTTTGTATGTTTGAATTTACTGTGTAGTCTTTTTATTGAGTGTGTCGTGCCGCGTGCTTCTGCTCCGCACGTGGATAGAGTGTTGGTGTAGAAATGCAAAATTTTGTTTTCGTTCCCCTTAGGAGATGTGTTGTGCGTTGAGTTCTCCCTGTTTAAGACTAGTGTGGGAGTGCAAGAGAGAGACTTGAACAGTTGTGTGCGCGATGTGGTGGCGCGTGAACTTGCGCAGTGCAGTCGCCCAAAAGTGCTCTGCAGGTGAGCGCGTGCTCCGATCCGTGAGTGCGTGTTACAACGATTCCTCGGAGCTGTGCGACCAAAAGAGACACTGACTCTACACGAACTTTTTTGTTGCTTTTTCTCATTGCCTGTATAGAGCAGTGTGCATGTGTGGTGGCCTGTGTTTGTGTGTGGTAGAATATTCTGGGATAATATTCTTTAGGAGGGGGCAAATGTCACAAACTGCAGGCCAGACCCTCCATTTTTATTTTCGGACGGCCTCCCGGACGGAGTCGGCCATCTTGCGCCGCGCGGGGGAATTCGGGGTGCCCCCTTCGGCTTTGTGCGCACCTCCTTTGTTTAGCCCTGCCTGCTCGGATGACAATACGAGCTGCCGCATTCCAGCGCTGTCCGAGGGTGACGTCACGGTCGCTGGCGTGGACGCGCGCTTGCGATCGTGGCGAAGGAAGCAAGGGCCCCCAGGAGGGGGAAAAGAGGAACAATGGGAATACTCCGAAGTGGGGCTACGGGACGGCCGGCGGAGGTTATTTAAGCGGACGCAAGCAATTGCTTGGGGCAGTCGGCGAAGATTTCAGAACGTGCTACGCGGGGAAAGGCCCGGGGGTGACGCGCTTTAGCAGATGCACATCGGTAGGCTCGCGACGGACCGGTCCACGCCTCGGCTCAGCGCTCGAGTTCGCCCGTCGCCGCGAGTCCCATGGCCGACCAGCTTCTGCACCCCGGAGCCCCGAAACACGTGAGCTGCTGCCCGGCGAGGCCGTCTCCACCTCGTCGTGACTTTCTGCCGTTCAGCCGGCAGGTTCTACTTGCCTCATAGGGACTTCCTCTTCCCGCGCCCCCTCCTTCGGAATTGTTTGTCGTATCGGGTTAAGGTATCCGCCTTCAGTTTTTTTTTCTAGCGTCACTCGTAACTAACAATGTTTGTCCCCTAGAGGGTTTTGCGTGTTGTGTAATTGTTAGTATTTTTTGGTATTTGTGTTGTTGAGGTTTAAACAAGTGTTTGCCTCTAGAGTGTTTTTGCGTGTTGCGTACTTGTTAGTACTTTTGTTGTAGTTGCGTTGTCGAGGTTAAAACAAGTGTTTGCCTCTAGAGTGTGTCGCGTACGGCTGTCTGAGTATGTTTTCGAGATAGGAGGTTAAGTCGTAGGCCACGGCGGATTAGTGCCTGCGCGCACAGGCCGATGGCATTGTGAAGGTTTTTTTTTCTCTTCTTGTGTCGGGCGTTGCCCTGTAGTCTTTTTCTGTTTGTACAGTAAACCTATATAGTCCAAAACGTAGCCGAGCATCTCCGTTGTGATTTCATTCACCCCAGCAATCTCGGCACACGTGAAAACTCACGGGCCGGCCACCCTGCTAAAATATAAATAACTGTTGTCTCGCGCCCCTCCTTTGGTATTTGCAAGCGGACGCAATTGTCCGGGGGAGGAGTTTGTGACAGCTTGTTTTGTTTTTTCCCGTCCGTCGGCAAGGCAATAATGAAAGGCTCCTGGTGGTGCCAGTGTTTGTTCCGTGATAACCTTTACCCTTTTTTCCTCATAAACATCAAGAACAGAAGGGGGCAAAGATCAATGTAATTAAGTATTCGACGGTGAACGGTTGAAGCGGGCTGGTCCTCGGTTGGTGTTGGAGAGGTATTCTTCGATCTCAGCAGGGCGCTGGCCGTATCGGGGGCGTGGGGCGTCGACGGAGAACCCTCGCAAACCGAGCCTCTTGTAGGGACAGCGACGGTAGATGTGGTCGGCCTCTCCGCAGTGGTAGCACAGCGGGCGATTATCGGGCGTTCGCCACACGTCGGTCTTCCTTGGCGTCTGGTATTGGTCTACAAGGCGTCGGGCGGGTGGCATTGGACGGCGGTATGGCTCGGCCTCTTGACGACGGGTTGGAGCAGGGCGGGGTTGACGAACAGCCGAGGAGTAGGTCATGGCTTGTGGTTCGCAGGGTGCTTCCGGTGGCGTAGAAGTTCCCAGTGCGTTTCGGACTTCTTCTCGGATTACGTCGGTCAGGGAAGCCACTTGAGGTTGCGGCGTCGTTGGAAAAAGCTTCCGAAGCTCCTCCCTGACCACTGCTCGGATGGCCTCTCGCAATGTATCGGAGCTTCCATTTGCGGCACCGATGGTCTCCGAGAACAGCGCGTTGACAGGGCGGTCGTACTGCCTCGTTCGAATTTCTAGCGTCTTCTCCATCGCGGCCGCCTCAGACGCGAATTCCGCCACTGTCTTCGGAGGGTTACGGACCAGACAAGCAAAAAGCTCTTGCTTCACTCCTCGCATTAGAAACCTGAGCTTCTTTTCCTCGGTCATTTCAGGGTCCGCACGACGAAAACGTCACTTCATGTCCTCAACGAAAATCACGACTCCTTCGTTGGGGTGCTGCGTTCGAGTTTCAAGCAAAAGCGCAGCTCTCTCTTTCCTCACCACGGTAGTGAAAGTCTTAAGGAACTCCCTTTTGAATTAAGTCCAGTCGGTCAAAGAGCTCTCATGGTTCTCGAACCAAGTTCGAGCAGCATCTTCTAAGTAAAAGAAGACATGCCGGAAAGTTTCTTCGTCGTCCCACCTGTTGAAGATGCGGACGCGCTCCAGCTTCTCCAACCATTCTTCGGGGTCTTCAGCGGGGGCTCCCCGGAACGATGGCGGTTCTCGGGGCTGCTGCAGGAGGATTGGCGACGTTGTTTCTTGCACCATGGTGTAGGTTGCAGCGTTCCTTCTCTTGGGCCCTTCTGGCAGAAGCCCTAACTCGGGTAGCAATCCTTGCAGTCGGGGGCTTTCTCTGGTTGGACTGGCTTGGCGGCTTCGAGATGTCGTAGAGGGCATAAAGACTTAGTACTCCGCACCTCTACCAGATGTCGTGAAGACAAGAAGGATGCAGTTGTCTTGAATGAAAAACACGTTTATTGGAGCGAACTTGTGCTCGCCTAACAACTCAAAAGAATACAGAGGCGGCGAAGCAGCGGTCAACAAAAGTGACTTGCACAGGCGAGTGTCGTCGAATCGAATGCCCCGGCGTCCGCACTGCAGGCTTTTTATCTTTCGGCGCGCGTGGTTCTCGAAACGTCGATTCACATCGAGAACATAGTAAATCCAAGAAGATTATTCTGGGCTGTTCACGCTAGATCGGAATACTCTCCCTGTCACGACAGATAACACATGCGGCACAGAAAGAAAGAATGGAAGACGCGCTTTCGTTGGCGCAGAGATAACACAGACCGGCGCAGCCGGGCGGTAAAAGCAAAACACAAATAAAGAAACCCAATGTATGGTTCGCGGCAATATATAGGGGTTGAATATACTCAGCGCACTTCTCTATCACCTGAATGATCGTGTGAATATAGTCCATGAATTAATAAGCTTTACGAAACCCTGCTTGTTCTTTAGGTTGACTGAAATGTAAGGTTGGAGAAACTGTGTTAGCATTACTTTGGATAGTACCTTGTAGGCGAGTGACAGTAAGCTGATCGGCCTATAATTTTTCAAATTCTTCATGTCACCTTTCTTGTAGATTAGGATGATCTCGGGTCCGGCGCTTTCCTTTAAAAAGATTCTGGCCATTCGTTCCGCAAGGAACCGAAGAGTGCGCATTCTGTAGGAAGCGGATAATAAAAGAGTCACTACATATTCCTTTTCTTACAGAGAGACCACTGGGGAAGGGCCTTCACGGAATGCAACCAATGTAAGAGCAGACGATTTTGGTGAGACAGCGGATAAACAGATTTCTGCTGAAAAACCCTTTCAGGATCGTGTCCGAGCCGGCTGAACTGTGTTGCTGGCGGCACAGAATCTATCGGACATTTCCGGGGGTAGAAATCGGGCAAGCTTGGAAGCGGGTAGAAGCGGGCTAATCCAGGCAGGTAATCCCATGATGAGCGATATGAACTTCGCCGGCACCAAGCTGCAGGCCGCAGAGTACTTTACGCATTACCAGCAGTGCCCGACGGTGATATTTACGTGGATAAGTCGTCATTGAGGCATGAAAGCCGGACAAGCTTTTGCCTTCTCCCAACCAGAGAAGCACTTCTGCAGTGTCATACGTACAGTGTCATAGAGATTTGGTTTTACTCCGTCTTCTGAAGCTAAAAGAATGGTAACCACCAGAGCCACTGTTTTGTTTACTCCGAAATGTCACGGAAGTACATTGAATTTATTCTGACCGTCAAGATCAGATGAGAGCGGAAGTCAAAGCTCTAAAGAAGTTGCCGGGCATAATTTGGGTGGTGGCGTCGTCGAGAGAGACAGGTTGGTAAATCAACGCACAATCTTAAACGAATTCAACCACAGGTGCATTCATGATTGGCCGCCAGCACGACTGGCTTTCGTGGTGCCTTCTGGGGGCCGATTGTCACCTTAAAAATTTCCAACCGCGTGGCAGTTTGGGTTTGGAACCTGTTTGGGTTTATGGATTTTACCCCAGGGAACGTGCAGCGATACCCTCGCTCGCTGCGGCGCATTCATTTTTAACCACGTCTTTATGTTCACCCTGTATTGTGATTGTTTTTCTTCTCTTAATGCTTGTAAATTGCTCCGAATACAGTCTCCTTTTTATTTATGTCTCCGGCTGCGTCGTATTTTCCACCCTTATCCATGCAGCTCCCTACGTAACGTCGCTATTGAGCCTAAATTTACGGTAACTGTCACCTAATTTCCGTTTTATGCATGCGAAAGTAGCACAATAAACTATCAATACAATTTCTGATCTTAGTTTTTTAGTAATCGATCATCGGTTGACTTAAACCACTCCAAGTGCAGCAATTATTTTAAGAGTTGTTTTCCATGGGGTGGAAATGCCAACATAAGGTGATATTGCCGCAAACCGCGCATTGGGTTTGTTTATTTATGGTTTGTTTTCACTGCCCGGCTGCGCCCGGCTGTGTTTTCAGTGTCCCAAGCGAAGCGCATATCCAATTCTTTATTTTTATGCCGCACGGGTTATCTCACTCGGATAAGGAGAGCGTTTTGCCCTATCGCAACTGGCCTGGAAAAATGTTCTGGATGTAAATCAATAGTTCGAGAAAGGCTTGCGCCGAAAGATGAAAGCCTGCAGAGCAGACGCCGCGGCACTGCAATCACTGACGCTGGCTTACGCACATCACTTTGTTGACTGCTGCTTCGCCGCCTATGTACTTTTTGAGTTGTTAGGGGAGCACAAGTTCACTGCCCTAAACTTGTTTTTCCTTTCAGGTGACTGCATCATCTTTGACTTCATGACATCTGGTGAGGTGCTGGGTACATGCACCCCAAGGCATCGTCGAGCCGAGAAGCAAGCCGAATTCGTGTCAGCCACCGACAGTAAGGCGTTCAGCCAGACTTTGGAATGGTTCCCGATAACGTGAAGAAAGAAGACGTCATGAAAACCACCAAAATCAACGCCGGCACCATGGCCAGTGCTTCCAATCCTGCCGTCATTCTTCATCAACCAAGGGAGCCACTATCCTTTCATGGGTCACCTTCGGAAGATCCCGAAGACTGGCTGGTGCACCTCGAATGAGTCAGGCTGTTTAACCAATCGAACCACGCGGAGACACTGAGTGAAGTGTTCTACTTTGATTATTCGGCACGTATCTGGTTCGAAAACCATGAGAGCTCCCTAGAGACTTGGAATGATTTCAGAACGCAATTTTTAACGACGTTCACCACGGTTGTGCGAAAAGAGTGGGCCGAAGTCTTGCTGCAAAGGCGGACGCAACGCCCTGACGAAAGCGTTGTTGTGTTTGCCGAAGAGATGAATAGGCTTTTCAGGGGTGCTGACCTTTGCATGGCGGAAGAAAAGAAGTTCGCTACTTAAAGCGCGGTGTCAAGCATTAACTGTTTGCTCGACGTTTGTCCGTAATCCACCCAAAACCTTCACCAAATTCGTTACCGAAGCCAGCACCACTGAAAAAAATTCCCCGCATTTCCCCGAGGGGAAGAATATGAAAGTGCGAATGCAGGAGTTGAATTTGCGAGGTTCGGTAATGTTTGCGAAAGAGAGACCACACACACACACACACAACTACAAAGAAAGAAAGATGCATTTATTTACAGACGCCTATTTGTGTTGTCGTTGTACTTGATTGCTAGAGCGGATCTCAGCTTTGAAATTTCGTGTCAGTAATCTTTTAAGCAGGTGCATTAGCCCTTCTCACGCCCGATTCCTGGCCAATCCCCCACGTGGGTATGTGCCATGCACAGACACCTATTTGTGTTGTCGTTGTACTTGATTGCTAGAGCGGATCTCAGCTTTGAAATTTCGTGTCAGTACTCCTTTAAGCGGGTGCATTAGGCCTTCTCACGCCCGATTCCTGGCCATCCCCCACGTGGGTATGTGCCATGTCAGCGGCCAGGCAGCGCGCGCCCATCTCCCCCCACTGCCAAGGAAGACGAGGAGATTCCTGGCCAATCCCCCACGCGGGTATGTGCCGTCTCCCCTCGTTGCCAAGGAAGACGAGGAGCGCGCGCACCCGCAGCGGTTGCTATGTGGACGGACGGGGGTCAACGGAATTCAGGGTCGCTTATAAAGTGCATTCGCACTTAAAAGCACTCGCAATGCGTGCAACGCAGTATAACCGCAACTTTATTGGCAAGGTAAATACGAATTGTGTCGACAGCATGCGCATTCCCGCAGAAAGCCTAGGTTAGACTCTCCGCGCAATAGTTAGGGAGTAGCGGCGGAAACTGCTTCCAACGCTGCCACAACCACAAGTTGCTTCCCTTACCGACGTCATTAGAGAAGAAGTGCAGCAAGCGCTGGGAACTTCAACGATGCCAGTAGCACCACGCGCGCCGCACGCCATGACCTACGGGGCTGCTGTCCGTCGCCCTCGCCCGCCTGCGCTGTATCGTCACGGGGCTCTGTACCGTCTTGCCCTGTCGCCGGCCCGACCACCGGTGGTGCAACCCCCAGCCCCAAGGAAGACCGCCGTATGGCGTGCCGCCGATAATCGCCCGCTATCCTACCACCGCTGAGATGCCGACCACACCTACCGTCGCTGCCAGCTACAAGAGGCTCGGTTGGCGAGGGTTTTCCGTCGACGCATCAGGTCCCCGACACGGCCAGCGCCCGGGATCAATGAAAAGCTATCCAAAACCACCCGTGGACCAACTTGTTTGAACCGTTCGCCGTCGCCCTACCCATACCAGTCGCCGAAACGCCGTAGCAATGCTGACTTCGCACGGGGAAGGTCCCCCAGCCCACGCCGAGGAAACTAAAAGCAGCAACTTCTGCAGCTAAAGTTGCTCTACGGCGAAAAACAGGAAACACTCCAACAATACAAGGGCGCGCCGAAGACCGTGATTCACGGCATGCCGTCATCCCGACGACCCGACGACAAGACCCCCACACACGACGACGGCTACACGGCGAGACGCGTAACCAACTTCACCGAGACTGCCACGTAGAATACGACGACAACGACGACGCACAGTGCCCACCGTCAACACGCACAAGCCGAGATGCGACACGCGGCCGCACCCGGAACTCTAGTAAGGTGGGGTCCGACGTCAAGGTGTCCATCGATGGCTTTGATGTAGTCGCCCTCATCGACACGAGAGCCGACTACGCAGTAATGAGCGGGTCATTTGCGTCTAAGCTGAAGAAAGTTATGACAAGATGGCACGGTCAGCACAAGCGCACCGAATGAGGCCATCTCGCAACACGAAGTGGAACATGCACATCGCGCGTCACCATAGCCGGCAACACGTACTCTGCTGCGTTCGTCATTTTGACTTACGGCTCATGCGATGTAATACTTGGAATGCACTTTTTAATAGACAACTGTGCTATAATTCATCTGTGGGCAAGCTCGATAACGTTTGCCTCCGATCACTCCACAACGCTGTTACCGAACTACCAAAACCACGTCGCTGTAGGGATCGCCAACGATCAAGTCACCCTGCTACTCCGCTCAAGCTTGATGATCACCGTCTACTGTGAGGATGCTGCTCCTGACATCGACGCTATAGTAGAGTGACAAAAGTTTGCTTCTCGGCCACGGAGTCTCCATCGCCGTAGGTGTTGCATGCTTTATGAAATGCAATTGCCATGTATTGGTCACCAATTTCACCGTAGAGTACCAGCATTATAAACAAGTGCGCTGCAATTGCGTTCCTCGAAGAAACGCATGAAACAAGTCAAGTTATCGCGGTTGCCAACTTCGAACGCACACGCGCGGATGCTTCAAAGCTGGAGCATCCTTTCGACGTGAACCCGGCGCTGCCGCCAGGAAATCGGGACAAATTACTAGACTTGCTGCCTCGCCACAGCGAACGTTATGCGTCGAACTCAAAATAACGTCAGACACCCATAGCCAAGCACTGAGTTATCACCTCAAGATAGAGTGAGACCTACCCGACAGTCACCGTACCGGGTGTCTTCACATGAGCTGGACGACATCCGGATGCAAGTCAAAGACATGCTCAGCGACGACATTATACAGCCATCCAAGTGCCCCTGGGCTGCGCCGGTCGTAGTCGTGAAGAAAAAAGCCTGCACAATAAGGTTCTGCGTTGATTACCGGCGACTGAACAAAATCACCAAAAAGGACGTGTACCCCCTGCCACGAATCGACGATGCCCTCGACCACCTCTGCCATGCGAAGTACTTCTCATTGATGGATATTAAGACCGGCTACTGGCAAATTTTAGTGGATGAGAAAGACGGAGAAAAGACTGCATTCATTACCACGGACGGCGTATACGATTTCAAGATGGTGCCATGTGGGCTATGCACGGCACGACCAACGTTTGAAAGAGTCATGTACACTGTGCTGGCTGGGCTGAAGTGGCACACATGCCTCGTAAACCTCGACGACGTTGTGGCATTCGCCAGGACTTTCCACGATTACCTTACAAGGTTGGAATCTGTACTCGAGGCCATTCGTACGTCGGGGTTAACGCTGAAACCTGAAAAGTGCTGGTTTGCGTACGAGATGCTGACGATTTTGGGCCACGTCGTCAACGCCGCGGGAGTTAAGCCTGACCCGGCAACATCTTCAGCCATAGCTAACTTCCCAAGACCAACAGACAAGATTGTCGTGCGAAGGTATCTAGAACTGTGGGCATACTACCGGCACTTCGTGTAAAACTTAGCACGCACTGCCGAGCCACTCACACTCTTCACGAAAAATTGCACCCATTCTGGCTGGGAAAGTGCCCAAGAGAAAGCATTCTGTGAGCTGCAACAACGCCTGCAAAGCCCGCCCGTGCTCGTTCATTTCGACGAACATGCCGAAGCAAAAATGCACACGGACGGCAGTGACAGAGGCACGGGTGCCGTTCTCGTCCCAAAGCAAAGCGTTTGCGAAAGTATAATCGCCTATGCCTGCCGTGGTCTTTCGAAGAAGGAAAAAAAACATCTCTGCCTCCGAGAAAGACTGCCAGGCTCTCATAAGGGCCATTTCAAAATTTCACCCACACGTGTATAGAAGAACGTTCAATGTTGTGACAGACCAAAATGCGCTTTGTTGGTTCGCCAATTGGAAGGACCCGTCTAGACGTCTGGGTAGGTGAACATTGCGCCTGACAGAATTCAACATTACAGTAGTCTCTGAATCCGGCAGGAAACACTCCGACGCCGACTGCCTGTCTCACGACCCCGTCGACCCACCATCAAAACATTCCGACCAAGACGGCGCATTCTTCGGAGTTGTGACGGAAAGCGACCTACCTGCCCAGCCGCGTGCCGACCCCGAGTTATGCGTCATGATCGACGACCTCGAAAAACGCAATATCGTCATGCCTGGGGCCATCAAACGGAATTCACAAGCATTCAGCCTGAAAAATTCGGTCCTTGTGAAGAATTTCAGTCCCGGAATGAGAACAAATTATCTTCCTCCTTCCCTGCAGACCTTCGTGACGAAATTTTGGAAGCGTGCCACGACGACCCATTTTCCGGACATCTCGGCATAGTTCCCAATATTGTAAAACTCAAGACGAAGTACTGCTGGCCCCGCCTTGCACCTGACGTCACCCACTACGTTCGGAATTGCCGTGACTGCCAGCGACGAAAAACGCCGCCGAAAGGACCCGCCGGACTTCTGCAACCGATCGCCGTCCCGTCGAGGCCCTTTCAACAGATTGGAATGGACCTTCTAGGCCCCTTCCCTACGTCACGATTAGAGAACAAGTGGATTGTCGTAGCGACAGACTACATGACGCGCAATGCAGAGACGGCTGCTCTTCCGAGGGGGACTGCACAATAGGGCGTGAAGTTCTTCATAAACCAAGTTGTGCTGCAACATTGAGCCCAAGAAGTCCTAATCACGGACCGCGGAACGGCCTTCAATGCGGGTCTCATGCAAGGAATCTTGCGCTACAGCAACACAGATCACCAGAGAACAACAGCGTACCACCGTCAAACGAACGGACTGACAGAACGTCTCAACAAGACGATCGTGGATATGCTGTCTCGGTACGTCGACATTGCACATAAGACTTGCGACGAAGTCCGTCCGTATGTCACGTTTGCGTACAACACGGCTATCCAGGAAACTACGCTGATGACACCGTTCGAGCTTGTCTACGATAGACGGCCGACTACGATGGTTGATGACATGCTTCCGCTCGTAGAAGACGACGGCCTCAACACCGACGTCCAAGGATACCTTCAACGTGCGGAGGATGCGCGGCAGCTCGCTTGAGTTCGTATAACGGACCAGCAGCTGGTGGATGCTGGACGCTACAACCTTCGATGCCGAGTACCACCCAGGGGATCCTTTTTGGTTTGGACTCGCATCGGATGGCGTGGACTCCGTGAGAAGCTTCTTCGATGACATTTAGGACCCTACCAGAATCTGCAACGTGCTGGCCAACTTAACTACGAGGTTATTTCCGATGGTGATCCAGAACACCACGACGACGCACGTGGCCCGAAGTCGTCCACGTTGTTCGCCTGAAACCTTACTAAGCAAGATGATACTTTTTGGTAGTTTGTTCGGACTGTCTATATTATAGCATCGGGTCGATGCCCTCTTAGAATGGGGGGGGGGGAATATCACGAACCTTGTTTTGGGCTTGTTTGTTTATGTTTTCTTTTTTTAGCCTGGGAGCGCCGGGCTATGTTATCTCTGTTGTCCGTGGGCCAAGTGAAGCGCATGTTCTATTCTTTATGTTGTACGCGTTATCTCTTGTGATAGAAAGAGTGCCGTGAACTAAAGCCGCCAGTCTAAAATAAACTTCTAAGACCTACAGTGCTCTAGATGCAATTCGACTGTTCGAGAAGCACTCGAGCCGAGAGATAAATTACCGCAGAGCCGACATCGTGGCATACCACTCGGCGACGCTGGCATGCACACATCACTTTGTTGACTCTGCTTCCCCGCCGGCGTATTCTTCAAGTTGTAAGCAGAGCACAAGTTCGCTCGAAAAAACTTGTTTTTTCTTTATTACAGCTGCGTCGTGTTTGGTGACGTCGTTGACTGTTTTGTTTATCCAGCTCCTATTACACTCCTGAACAGCCGGTGAATAAAACTAGAATAAGACATAAAAATAGACCCCAAAAGTGTATGTTTTCAATTCATTGAAAAAAAAAACGTGATTATTTTCTCGGTTTAGCACTGATGGGGCACGTTGCTTTTCTGAAAGGGGAAAAATGTTGCCACACAGAACGGCTTCATTAAACTAGACGCGGTCGCCGGTAGAAGATACACTGACATGTTTGTTTTATTTTGTGTGGAAGGAATAAAACAAGTTGTCATGGAACACATATGTGAATGAATGCACCTTCGTATTTTGATGTCAAGATGTCGCCAGAATTATAATAAATTTTAAGCATAAATTCACAAAATACTCTTTAGAGATTTTTTAAAATATTCATTGTGTCCGCGAACTATGCGTCACATAATAGCTTGTAATATTACACTCAGGACTGCCTTCTTTCAAATCCAAGACATATAAAATTAAACAACTGTTATTCCCTTTCTCAATATTTTTATAATAACTTGACGGAAAGATTTATTGATAAGAAAGCGTTACTTACGGTTTTATTTCACTAGTACTAAATGCGAAAGGCTCGTCCAGCCTTGAAATTAAGAACCGGGTTTGCATTTCTTAAGGGAAACTTACGCTCGTACCACAAGGAAGGCCCCGGTATGTGAGTGCCAATACGCATAGTTTCTGATGAATCAACGTGAGAAAGAATAATAATAAAGGCGGCGACTACAGATGCAATGGTAGAAAAGCACCAGCAAATAACAAACAATTGCCTGTTTAACGACCACACAGGAGAAAACGTTTTTAACTTACTTCGTATATTAGGGAGTAAGGTGTCATTTTGAAAGGGCAGGAAGATTCGTTGACACGAACGCCTGCTCCTACCAGTAAAGGTACCATGATTGAAACCATAAAAAATGTCTGTTTGATGGGGCCAATGCGGGATTTCTTCATCAATGGCACTGGCGTTTGCGTCGGAATATTTATTCGCCGTCAAATATCTTACTCGGTATGCCTCCTGAAAAACACGTTACAGATTGTAATGAATTCCACATAACATTCTCTGGCACCCGATCATAAAAAAGTTGTTATCTAATATTACAAAACTTCACATTTTAATAGACGCATTTTATGGATGGCAATATTTCTATACAAAAAGAAACAAATCCTTTATACACCTCCTAAACACAAAGTACCGATTACCCGAAATACAAAGTAGCGATTACCCGAAATGGGTGTTTTTGCTTGAAATACGTCTTTCAAACTCCTCACGGCCGCCGGCTTATACCCAAGTTTGTTGGTATGATGGCTGAAAAACTACCCGTTTACTCTGCTGACCAAGAGCCATTGTAAGTAGGTGAAACAACCTCGATTGTACCTTTATCCCAAAATGGGGTATCTGGCTTTGAATTCCAGGCTTGTCCAAGTGCGAGTGTGAAAAACCCCATGCCTCCTGATCCTCCGCATTATCCTACCACTGTCGACCTGTCCCTCAAATACGCCTCGTTACAAAGTCGCTGCAAGTTAGGGTCGTGTGGCGTGTTAGCTCTAGCCTCCCCCAATTTTTTTTGTTGATGTGAGCTCGCGGCTGCAATATTGTACAAAAGGTGGTTCCGGCCAACCAAAGCTTGTTGTGAACACACTGGAGCCAGCACGGAAAAACGTTCGAAGCACTGCAACCCCTGCACCGAGTCAGTGACCTTCGAGGTGCCGGAGTATGCCGGCGAACCAAAGCGAGGTGTAAGTGCAGTGGCTGCAAAAAGACAGTGGCTCGTTGAAAACAATACGTTTGCGCGTCTGCAAGCCGGTTCAAAGTAACCATTCACCATTTTTTTAATAACGCCAATACTTTGGGTGCCCTGTGTCCTTTTAGTGCGAAATAAAGCTAGTGTTTTTTTTTTCCGCGTCGCTGTACCGGCGATTCCCGCCTGTGAGCGCGAGAGTTGTGCTGAGAGAGGACGCCGTACCCGAAACGTCATGGGTTAGGCGGAACCACGTCACAGCAATGCGGATATCACGAGTGCAGCTTCAGTTCTGTGTGCGCGGGTTGCGCACAGAATGCAAAAAAGTGTGTTCATCCTTCTTTCATACGAATCGGTATATCACGAAAGTAAAATGTGCATCACAGGAATGTTTGAATGTTTATTGTGGGACGATATGAACTTGCACATCGCTATTAATATTTCGTCGGTATGGCACCGTTAGACGCATATACATTAGGCAGTGAATTACGTGCGACGGAGCATTGCGTAAATCTGATTGAAACCACAGGCGCTCGCAAACCATGCGAACAAAACCGAACGGGTTGTCAGCGAATTTTTTGGGTGCTGTCACGGTCCGCTACAACCAAAGGAGCATAATTTGCGGGTCGGCAACAGTCTTGTGGTTGTGCTCGGCGAGCAACGTATTGCTGGCAAGCGACGTCGGCAAAGGTGCGACCACATTGGCCCCAATCCGCGGCGTGTACACCAGACGCTTGCGTTGCGACGACTCAGGTTGTAAAACGTGGCGGCGGCGTTCCACAAGCTGGGTGGCGTTCTACATAGGCGGCAGATGGATAACCACAGCAGCTTCAGCGGCTATTCACTGGCCTATCGAGGCGCCAACTATCTGCGCTCATTACGCCATGATGTACTACTTCGCTTCTCCTCTCCTAGACGGCAGCCCCACCTGAATGGAGCAGTAGGAGAAAGGACATCATGCGCGTTCGTACTGCTATCCGGTCCTGACTTTATGGCTCAGTTTGCTGAGCGTTTCACACCTGCCGTTGCGCTCACACTGATTGTGGCTCGAACCCTTGCGCCGCAGCGCCAATGAAACTGTCTCATGGTGTCATTTCCGTGAAGGATATGACGTCGGGGAGGTTTGTGTACCCTGGCATAAAACACTTTCGTGTTAAAATTTTCACAATGTGAACATCGATCAAGAAAGCAAGCTAGCAAGGCCAGTGAGCGTTTTTATAACGCTGTATCCATGGCTCATCATTGGCATGAGACGCTGAAGTGGTGGGACGAGCGCCGCAGAGCCGACGTTCTTGGCAAGTAGGAGTGGTGCCCGCCGATCCTACCACGTGTTGGAACAAATTCGCATGCACCTAGAGGCCTATCAGTTTGGCTAGGGAGGACGAGGGTCGGGTTCGTCGATCTGGTTAGTCAACCTGGCTGACGATGAGCTCCATTATGTTCTGGGGTATTTATATTTACCACTACTGTACAGTATGCTTTACGGTGGAAGCCAGCGCCACTAAGACGGCACGGGATGAAGGAATCTTCAGCTCAACCCTCGGGGCGTGACTCGGTCATCTACAACCTGTCATAAGTGGTCAACTGGCGGAAAACCTTTTTAAGCTAGCTTGGCATAAAAGTTGCCAGAACCGATGCCCTTGGTGGGCTTTCGCAGAATAATATCATGAGAAAATGAGAGGCTCATTGAGGAAATACAGAAAGAAAGGCCGGTATTCTACAACGCTAAGGGAAGCTTAGGGGAATTGGTGGGCTTCACAAATTTAGCTCCCTTGAACTAACATGAAATGATGATTTTAGGGTCAACATAGAATATTTGCGATATTCTAACTCACTCCGTTATTGCGTCCCATGAGGCAATGTTATTTCTCTAAGTTTACGCGTCTCTCTGCGCAGTAACACTTTTAGGTATCCGTGTTTTCTCCGGCCATAACCGAATTGAGCACTCCCGCCCCCCTAAATTATTGGATACAGTTGAAATGCCTTGATAAAATATTTCATCTCTAAAAACGAAAAGAAATGTTTTCTCACTGGTGATCCAGTATTATTTTGCAATGATTGCTACCCGCAAGAAAATATGGAATGTAAGCCCACCACTCGTGCATAGGCCCACTAATGGAGCGCACAATTGTTTAAATAAATAAATAAATAAATAAATAAATAAATAAATAAATAAATAAATAAATAAATAAATAAATAAATAAATAACAAAATAAAAAAATAAATAAACAAGTAAATAAATAAATAAATAAATAAATAAAAATAAATAAATACAATAACAAAATAAAAACAATAAATCTACGTTCATAAGGAATGCAACATTACGCCTTACTTTTATACGAACATGACCATATTACCCCATCTTCGATTGTGATAATCGTATTTCTTTTGTTTTCCTGCTTTAGCTCCCAGATTTGGACGAGCGGGCACCTCTTGATCCAATGCTCAGACATTCTATTTTTCCCCATATTTGTTTTCGCTTTCTTCCGCTGCATTTCCTTCCGCCCCACACATGGTTCTAACTTTATCTTTTCGTTTTGCCAAAAAGCGTACGCTTGATTTCATATGGAGGAGCTCGAGGGATGCCTGGGGCTTGTTATCACAGGCATACGTATTGTAGTAAACTAGCGCAGAAAGTTAGGTCGCTTTGAAAAGACTCATTGTGCGATACCCACAGGCCATACAGACACTTAAAAGGAATACTGTAGGCGATCACTGACCTAAAAATTTATTCGTAATGATGGAATTTGCAAACGCAACTTAGGCAATGCAATAAAGGAGGCTCTAGTAGCATACCCCCGTTCGTAATAAAGGCCGGGATGCCGATCTGCTGCTAGTATGTGTGCCGCACTAATTATCTAACCAGTGAGCATTGGATATATTATATATGCCCACATCGCAGTACCTACAAAGTTTAGTTGTCCCATGGAACACCTAATGAAGTGTGTGGGGTAACCACATCGCTGCAGAACCTGAGAGCCTCTCACAGGTCAGTCTGTTTTAGCATGCATATCTGTCAAATTAGTCATTTGAGTCAGAGGCATTGCTTGCTCAATCGTAACTCCGAAGTAATGATTCAGCAGCACCACTTTTGAGAAAAGGTACTGCAATAGGTTCGTGCACTATCAAGGGAATCAGGTGCACCTGATCAAGGTTCACTATGAAGGGCTCAAAAGCAGGTTGATGAACGATCACTTCTTACTGCAGCGTACTCGGATTACTTAATAGTAAACGAGTGCAGCGCAGCCGCTAATCTCGAAAAACATTGTGCTTCTAGACGTGGTGTAATGCGGTACGAACCGCGGAATCTTCAATGAAACAGTTTTCGTAGCTGCAACCAATGGTGAGAGGTATGTGTGGGAACGAATGGGCTGCCTATGTGTAAAGTAGCCGTCTGGTGCTCCACTGATATTGATCAATTGCGAGTATGTATATATGACTTTTTGCTGTGCTACCCACCCCTTGTGCTAGTTCACTAAATACTGCTGAAAATAGTGTCTTTTGGCACATGTCAAAGAGCAACTAATGGTTTCAATATTGCTATAGCGCAGTGCAATGCGTTTTATTTCCCATGTTTATAGCATCTGTGCACTATGCCCCGATTAAACTTCAAAAGTGCTGTATTTGGCTTGACTGCAGAATTTTACACTACGCGTCCGCCGGCATGACTGCCAGGCGACATCATCTGAGAATGTGCCCTCCTATTATAAAGCTGAAGCAGAACACATTTGGGTACTTTCACAACTCCGTGCGTGTCTTTTTTCTCGGTTTCATAGATCAATCTGGGGACAACGTAGACTGCTGCAACATACCACACCAAAAGTCGCCACGTCTGGCTTGTAAACAGGTGCTTTAATGGAGGACAGTGGCATGCATGTTAAGGAAGAGCTGCAGTTCAGGACGTCACGATGACAGATTGGGAACTTCTTTAGGCACTTGTGGGTTTCAAAGATATGCTTAAATAAATTTCAACGGAATGCTACCAAAAAATTTAGTATTGTAGGTATTATCATGCTAAATGTAGCTATAAACCACGTGCAAGTCAGTAGAAAACAGCTTGTTCATTTGCAATCTTATAGCTATTGCTGTGAAAACAGATCTCTCGCATAAACTGTTTTCTATGTATACGTTGCCTTACTATAGGGAAAAGCCACTGTCTGAGTTGCACACATTGAGTGCGGAAAACATTTTCCCACAAACATACAGGCTTTTGCTGCTTTCACGTATATAGGTTCATGCCAAGTGCGCTCAAATATTTTCGCAGACAAATTATTTCTCGCGTGCGATGTATACCACCAAAATAACGGGGACGTGAGCGGTAGCCTGCACCAAATTTATTATAATCGGGTATAAACGTCTAAACATCTCTACTGGAAACGCCTGAAATAGCTGCCTCGCATATGATGCTGCACTGGTCGGGGGATAGTGCAAAGAGCAATGATGCGGCAGTGATGTCGCGGCCGGCTGGGTGCATGGAGAACCACAGGAGAACAGCAACAGCGAAGCTGGGATTGCTTTCTCCCACGCCTTCCGCACTCTCAAAGCTTTCGCGCAACTTGCTTCGGCCAGCTGCCCTCTCGCTTTCAGGGTGAACCGTCTGTTGAGCCTGGCCGCGGCACAAATTGTCTTGGTGTGCGCCCTAAAGAGTGCGACTCATCAGGTGCTCGAGGAGCAACGCTTGAAGCAATGGACGCTGTGCCGTCTCGTCTACTACCTGAAGTGCCCAGGGAGCGGCGCCTATCCTTTGAGGGCCAGAAAAAACCGCCTAGGATGACAGGCCCATCAAGCAAGAAATACGAAACAAAACACACACACACAAGTACTCATTCTTCCAATAAACAGTATGAATCAAAGCAAATACAACATAAGTTTAGGCCCTAACACAAAATCTTGATGACATTTATGAAATGCTGTCAGAATACAAGCGACATAATGTGTCTTCAATAAACTCACCTAAACTCGAAACAAAGAAACATCCTTGCACAGCATACTGTTTTTTGCAAGGACCGGGATGGCTGCACCCACTCCTCTGGAAGTGTTGCTATAGTTGTGAAGAAGTCAATTGTATGCCATTACGTAAGCGGACATACTAACGTTGAGGCCATTGCAGTGAGAGCAAATATTTTTGGTGGGTTGACGACAGTCTCCTCTTTATATCTGCCTCCGGATTACCATGTCGGAGCTGCTGAGTTTGAAAGTTTAATAAATCAGCTCCAAACCCCTTTTATACTAGCAGGGTATTTTAATGCCCATCATGAGTTCTGGATTTTTTCAAGTGCACACGCACGTGTAAGACACTTAGAGAAATTATTGCTGTCATCAGGCACCTCCCTTTAAACCCCCCCCCCCACGTATTACAGCACAGCACACAACACATATAAGGCTATCGATCTGGCAATGTGCTCGCCTACTCTCTTTCCTTTCGCCTACTCTCTTTCCTACTCGCTTTACCAACTCGCCCATCAGTCCACACTCCTCTCTTTCCTTTGGTACAAATGAGAGCAGATGCGAATCCCTAAGGCAGCGACCATTTTCTTGTAGCGTTCACTGCAACAGAAAGCCTTTCAATTCCGCAACACACAGAATGTTTCCGTGGAGAGGGTGTGGATTGGAAAATATTTAAAGAAACATTCCAGCTGTCGTATGCATCTATAGAACATTTAGGTATCGATCATGCTGCGAATATAATTACTGAACACAAAATTGATGCTGCACAATCCTCCATTCCCCAAACGTCCGGTACAAACAAGACAAAACGAAGGCCTTGGTGGAACGACGAGTGCAAGATAACCCGCAAAGAGCAAGACAAAGTGTGGGCGGCCCTGAGAAGATACCCAAAAACTGAAAATCTGGCTGCTTTCAAACGTGCAAAAGCGAAGGGTAGGCAGAACAGACGTAGGGTCAAAACTGGGAGTTGGAAGACATTTCTTACATCAATGAACTCGTGCACTGACACACACAAAGTTTGGAAGAAAATTAGCGCAATGCAAGGACGTAACACAAACATCTTTCGACTTCTGAGTACTGCTGGGGACATTCTTGAGGATCAAGCCAATGCTCTTGGTGAGCACTATGAAGGTGTCTCCAGTTCCGCACAATACACCACGCAATTCTCACAACACAAAAACGTAATTGAACGGCAGCCACTACGAAAAGGGTAAGGCAGAACAGAAGGGCTACGACCGCCCATTCATTATTCACGAGTCAGCTATTGCGCCTTCTACCTGTGGTACACATTCTCCAGGGGCTGACAAAATTACATACGAAATGGTAGAACATGTTCATGAAGATACACAGGAAACAATACTCTTCTTATTCAATAAACTATGGCAAGCTGGACGTCTTCCGAAGTTCTCGGAAGATGCCATTGTTTTCCAGATAATAAAACAAGGAAAGGACTCTTATTTACTGGACAGCTATAGGGCAATTTCATCAACGAGCTGTTTGTGCAAGCTTTTAGAAAAAATCATAAACATCATGCTACCTATGGTGGCATACAGACTGGCATACATACAAAAAATCATATACATATATATATAGATATTTATATATATATATATATATATATATTTATATATATATATATATATATATATATATATATATACAGAAAGAAATGCCGGCAGTCTACAACGCCAAAGAAGGCATAGGGGAAGGTTAGAATATTCTTTTACCGTTAGTGACGTTACATTATTATTAATTTTTATTAATTACGTGAGAAAGAAAGAAAGAAAAACACGCGCCCAGAGTGGGGACCGAACCCACGCCTTTCGATTAGATCTCGCATTCGAGATCTAATCGAAAGGCGTGGGTTCGGTCGCCACTCTGGGCGCGTGTTTTTCTTTCTTTCTTTCTCACGTAATTAATAAAAATTAATAATAATGTAACGTCACTAACGGTAGAAGAATATTCTAACCTTCCCCTATGCCTTCTTTGGCGTTGTAGACTGCCGGCATTTCTTTCTGTATTTCCTAACGAGCCCCTCATTGCCAAACCCTATATATATATATATATATATGAATATATATATATATATATATATATATATATATATATATATATATATGTATATATATGTATATATATATATATATATATATATATATATATATATATATATATATATATATATATATATATATATATATATATATATATATATATATATATATAAACTCCGGAAACCACCCGTTCAACTCCATCAGGGTCACACTTTTACAGAGTGGATTTTCTACTACAAGAGAACGCGAACAACTTCAATCTTACATCATTTACAAATTAAACACCGTAAAGGCAGGAATGAATGTTAGCCCGGGCATTATGTCGTCTATACATTCTGTTGACAATCTGGCTGCAGAATAATCCCCTATCTAAATTACGTCTCTGTGTTGTTTAAACAAGTAATCAAGCTATTCTTATTTTATTTATTCCCTTCCTGGGGTGTCCGCACAGGCGGCATATGCCACAAACAACATCGAGGCGCCCGCCGCCGTTTACTCCAACAAAGGACCCGCGCGATTCCCGCGTGTGGTTAGAGGATTAGTTAAGCTCCTTCTCCCTGGTTCATGGTCAGGGACGACCCTGTCGGCTGCCCGGGCAGGGCAGAAGAATAGAGCTAAGAATGATGAATGGCGCTCGCCCGTCCTGCTGGTAGGCGGAATCGTGCATGCTTTGAGCCACAGTGCGGAGATCGTATCTACACTCTTAACGAGCCTGCCTGTTTGTTTTGTAGGGTTGGAGTCACTGAGGTATGTGTGCGGCTGCGACCGCTTCCTGTAAACTCTTCCCGTAAGGTCAGTGACCATTAGAATTTTGTGCCTCCCAGTGATGGTGTGAGAGCGTCCCTGTTACTGCTTTGCGCTTTCGTTTCTTAAGTAGAGCGGCCCCCCTCTGAAGCGGGCGCTACCTGTCACTAGTTCTACACGCTGACGAACAATGAAGGACAGTGTTTTTGAAAGAGTTGTGTACTCCTCTCTCTTTTCTGCATGTTTAGGTTTGTTTTTGTTTTGCGTTTTCTTTATTTTTTTCTCTGTCTTTTTTGCAAACCTTCACCTCACCTCTCCGAGAACGTGTTAGTTGCTAACTCTCTCCCCAAATTCCCGCTCTCTCTTTTTTCGGCGTCGTTGGACGACGAGTTTATAAATACGTGCACAGAAATACGAAAAGTTGTCTTGAGAAAGATCGGCATCCGATCGAAACGTCGACCAATAAACAGTTTTCTTAGAAGCTATACCCATTGTTTACTATATATATATATATATATTTATATAAATATATATATATATATGTGTATATATATATACATGACAAATTTTCACAAATTTTCACCCCCTCCGGCACGCATGGAACACTGCGTTTGTTTGCCAACTTGGTGCAACCATCGGCGACATTGGGCCCCTCCTGGACTTCGTTCCCCGGACAGATAGCGAACACGTTGGTGGTCCACATCGGGGCAAACGACATTATGAAGTGGCACCGATCGGAAGGAGCACGTTTGACTCGTACCGCGACGTAATGGAGTTTATTCGCCGTGAACGCCCTAAAGTTGAGAAGACATTTATCGCCCTGCTCCTGCCACAGACCCCAAACCGCCGCCGTGAAGGCGCCAACACAAGAGCCGTACAACGGCCACTTCATCGACTATGGGATGGAGTGGCGGCCATCGGTTTGTGTGTTCGCGCAGCCGGAGTCTATTCCAGATACGAGGGAGTGGCCGTGATGACCAGCCACCTGAATCAACTTCTCAGGAACGCCGCCCGCTTTACAGGGGAGTGGGCGGACCATGCCTCGGATTGTGCAGCTACCGCAGCTGTCACCGGAATTTCGGACTTTCCTGTGCTCCCGCAGATGCCCCCACAGCCCCAAAAAGACGAAATGAGCTTCCAAATCGTGGGCGGCGCTCGCCAAAAATCTCCGCAACGCCCCACGCCGGGTGCTGCGGCGGCTGAGGACCCTGCAGCGCTGCCCTCCGGCTGACTGAGCTACGCCCAGGCTGCTCGCGCGGGGCCATGGGGGGGCGACAAATTGACAGTGCGGCGGCTCAGGTGAGGTCCGTTCTGGCGTGAAGTCGTCCAAATCATTTTTATCATTACGTAAATCTGTGAAAAAAAAGTACGATTTACCTCACATGCCTCCTATCTAAATTCCTACGTCAAGAGTAATCGGCACCCAAGGGTCTCCAGCTCCGGTTGTCACCTTCAGTGTCCACGTTTAGTGACACCGATAGAAAAGAGTGGGAAAAGATCTTAAATGACGCGTCCGTGAGCCTGACGAAATTGGTTATGAAGCACAGCAGTCGGAAGGCCGAGGAACTCAGATCGGCTGAACTCGTAAAACACCAGGAAGCAATTCTCTCTAAACCGGAACAATCTTAATTGGAAAGACACGAGAATAAAAAAGAAAAATTGCGGAAAACTAAAAGGCAAACAAATGCAAAAGGGACAAAATTTCAATCCGCGGGGACGACGGCGCTGTGAATAAAGTTGCCGCGATGGAGGCCAGAGAAGACAAGAGACTCTATGCGACTCAAAAACAGCCTTAAGTGCTCTAACGTTTTGAACCTCCCAAATAAACAGCCCTCTCCCGCTGAGCGCAAGCACTCGCAATCTGACGTTGTGAACATCTGAAGTAGGCAGCTCTCTCCAGCGGAAATCAAATTACTGTCAAGGGGCCTAAACTTCTGTCCTTCATCGGGAAACGTTAATGAATTCGAACTTTACCAGAACCTGGACAACTTTGCGAGCAACCTGCGCCTTCGGGAATACTTTCATGGACATCCAACTGAAAGCAAAAATTACTTCCCGCCCCTTCAGACAAAATGTGCACACCAAATGAGCAACGGGATAAGCACTTGAATCTATACATTTTGGCGTGCAAAAAGATATAATCAAAGAATTCGAAAAACGGTTGCCCATCCGCAGCTACCTCGCTAGAGACGAGCTTGAAGCACGGAAGTGCCTGAGTGAGGATGCTGCCATTGTAATAAAACCTGCAGATAAAGGCGGGGCTGTGGTAATTATGAACAAGACTGGCTATCTAAAACAGGGACAGCGACAGCTAGTTGACGAGACATTCTACCGCAAGCTCACAGGCGACCCAACATTGCGATTTGAAGCTGAAATTGTGGATACACTAAAGTACTTGCTGCGTGATAGGAAAATAACCGATCCGATGCATAAAGCGTTGTTACCCCAAAATTCAAGCCAGGACTTTTGTAACTCCTATCTAAAGAAAACAATCCTGGTCGCCCCATTGTATCCAGCAATGAAACAGCAACGGAAAAACTATCCAGTTTCATTGACCACCTAAATAAAGACAACCCGCAGACTTTCCCCTCATGCGTAAAGGATACAGGCCACTTTCTCCGCGAGATTTCCGGCCTCGAGGTCCAAACCGGCAGTTTTCTCGTCACCATAGATGTTACGTCCCTGTACACTTACATTCCTCACTCTGACGGCATTCTTGCCGCAGTCTTATGCTAAGGTGACTCTAATTTCTGCTTGGACGTAACCCCTGGAACAATGAATACCCTTCTTCACCTCGTCCTTAAGTACAATCACATTAAATTCGACAATAGCCACTACCTCCAAATTAACAGCACAGCCATGGGTACCAAAATGGCACCTACATACGACAATATATTTATAGCGTCATTAGAAACAGAGTTTATTGCAGAATGCTGACCAAAACGTATCATTTATAAACAATTCCTCGATGACATCTTCTTCATTTGGAATAATGATGAGGCAAGCCTCATGGAATTTATCTCAGAAATGTACTCTCTGTTTCCATCAAACAAACTGACTTATCAGATATCAACCTAAACCATAAATGTTTTGGATGACACGCTCATGTTGGACCGCTCAACAACATTGTACAGGGCAAGAGCAGATGAAGAAATTTTTGACTCAGAAAGAACGTGCTGAAAGAATGCCCGCCGAGTGGGATCCGAACCCACGACCTCCAGAATACCGGTCTGGTGCCATAACCACTACGCTACCAGCGGGGCTCTTTCCCCACCACTTTCTCGCGTATTTATGTTTGGGTATATTTTTATTCCTGCACTTGGGGTGGTAGCCAGCGCGACTCTGACTACTCGGGGTGAAGGGGACCTTCTTTTAAACCCCGGGGCCATGACTTCGAGTGTCTACGACATGTCCAGAGTGGTCGACTGCGGAAATTTTGTCTGGGTCGGGCCGGATACCATCCTTGGTGACGACGTTACCGAGAACCTTGATAGATTTTTGGGCGAAGTGACATTTTTTGGTGTTCAAATTCAGATTGGCTTTAGCCAGACTAGTCAACACTTCATCAAGTCGTAGGATATGTTCAGAAAAACTCGACGAAAAAATTACGATGTCGTCAAGGTAACATAAGCATGTCTTCCATTTAAGGCCGCGAAGGACTGTGTCTATCATGCGCTCAAATGTAGCAGGGGCATTGCACAAACCAAAAGGCATTACGTTAAATTCGTATAAGCCATCTGGAGTTGCAAACGCTGTCTTCTGTTTGTCAGACTCGTGCATGGGGATCTGCCAATAGCCAGATCGCAAATCCAAGCTCGAGAAATATTGAGCGCCTTGCAAACGGGCCGTAGATAGCAGGCGACCAGACCGTGGCTTCGTAGCTCCTTTATTCGGAGGCGAGTCGACTAGAACACAAGATGGCGATCAAGCCCCAGCACTGATGATGATCTCTGAAGAAGCGGGCTCGTCGATGATGATGAGTTTGTACAGGAAATGAAGAAGTGATCACCTCAAGCCGGTGGTGATGATAGTGGGCAATTGCTACCTATGGTGGCATACAGGCTGTAGCCTCAAACAAAGCTCACAATATATATATATATGTATATATATATATATATATATATATATATATATATATATATATATATATATATATATATATATATATATATATATATATATATATATATATATATATATATATATATATATACACACACATTTATATATGTAAACAGGGGAGGATTAGCTAATACTAGTTATGAAGTTTTTGCCAGTACCTTTGTGACCTGTGCACAGATGTTTCGCTGAAGAAACGGCGGAAGGCATCAAGGTGGTGCCTCCATTCGCTGGCGTGGCTGCTGTGATTCAACGTTTTTTGACGTGCCGCTTCCTCCCGAACGAAGTTCTTTAGTCTCGTCTCAAGTGAAGACTTCCCTGAAGTGAAAGACAAACGTGAGAGTTCTTCATTTGTCTCCAGGAATTGCCGCAACAAAAAAGGAATTGGGGGATTGCGTAGGCTAAATCTTACTTGAGTTCATTAGGTTCTACATAGCTCAGACGGGCAGGTGCACCAACGAGCGTGTTAGAGAAAATGCTTGCTGATTGTGCACAAATACTGGAAGCAATCTTAGCAATCTTGCCACAGACTGGGCCAAATGCAAATGCTATACACAGCAACTCCATACTCGAGTCTTGAAACAATATCCAGACACACAATCATGTGACATATTCCACGCGTTGGCCATTGGCGTTAGGGGGATGATTTGTGAGTTCGGTGTCGGTACACTGATTAAGCGGGGAATGACCTATATCAGTGCCTAAATGGAAAGACTGGCTGTTTCTAGATATTTAGTGCGTTTTTTACTTAGTTCATGGTTTTATTTTTCCCTTGACATTTGTTTCACGTATTGTGTAAGAATACACATGTACCTGAGTGCATGTTGTAACTTTCAAAAAGATATTTCGTAGTTGATGTTCAGCACTTGCGATTCTTTTTCGATGGCTTCGTGGTTTTTTGCGCTGTTTTCTAGCTTTATATCTGAACTATCAACAGCGCTCGCCACTGTTGTTACACGATATCACCTCACTAATAACTACCAGTGGTGCTTGCCAATACTATCAGTGGTAGTCGCAACTTATTCCCCACAATTCTCATCGTCGTCACTCTGCTCGAGTGCTTACACCACAGGGCGTACCTTAGCCCACCCGAGTGCCAACTCAGCTTGCAGAATAGTTTACCAGTGCATGGGTATTTTTTCTACCTACTTCGACTTATTCCTACCGGCTACATCGATGCTATTTATGTCACTGTGTTTGTGAATAAAAATGTGCAACACAATACATTGGGGATTTATCGAAGGACTTTGTCTCTGCTTTTTGTTATTATAAATTCCTGGCAAACAGAAGCCGTGCCTGCAGTCACTTGACCGGTTGACGCATTCACACCCACACAGGTGGATGTGAATGCGTCCACACAAAGACATCTACAGACGGGCGTATTAAGGCAATTTGTTGCAGCATTTCTACCGAGCGAACATGAAACAAAGGTGTTGAGCTTGCTTTGCGTGCCTAAACTGAGCGCAATGACCCTGACGAGAAACAACATTTATTCTATTTTTTTATCGTGACAGCGTTCATTGCACATGCTGAGGTTTATTTTGATCTCAAGCTATGTTTAAGGGATTCTGTTTTAGAGGGCGCACTTGACATGTTTTGTGTCAATAAATAGCTCGCACCTTATGACGGTTGGCATGGACAGGTTGTGAGAAGCTGACGCAGAATCTGCTTTGTTCCTCGTGACCGTTTCCCAATTTAGTCTATGTTGGGACTTGTCAGTTAAAGTTCACATGCTCGCCTGGCCCAAGAAGCTCAGCAGAAGGTTGTTGCGCTTTCGTATAAAATGGTGGAATGAAATAGTGTCACGTGTTCGCCAAAAACGAAGATGAGCAATTTTGTGTTCCCACCCTTGCTAGTTGATGCTCCGTGTTGTTTGTGCACACTGACTGTACGAAGTTTGCCTTGCGTCATACACGCCTGTGTTGTGCAAGGCGATAGTTTTCAGAGCCTAATTCTTTTGCGCCTACTATTAACGGGAGGTCGACGAATTAGTCTTACCCTTGTATGGCTTACCGATTCGAGCTGTAAAGCGTAGAGGATAAAAATACAGTTCTGACCAAGACACACCGTACAATGCCCTCTGAGTTTCTCCGCCATCCTTGAGCGTGATGAAAAATAAGTCGGAATAAGATGTGCTGATGTTTGAATTATTTACATCGCACAAAAATTACACAATATGGCCCCACACAACTCCACTTTATATGTACGTCATTAGGCAAGTCAAAGCAAAACGAATACCGGTAGAAAATATTTATATTTGTTCACACAAGCTGGTATAAACAATTTCTGTTCAGTTTAAATTAAAGAAGTTATTTGTAGATAGCTGGTCAGAAAGTGCAGTTCCTATTAAAATCAGTGCAACGGCAATAAACGGGTCAGAAGTCTAGGCGGTTTCGTTTCTCCCGGGCATAGATGTGTTAAGAGTGCATAACTGCTCACCGTTGAAACAAGAAGCTTCGTACGCCGGTGTCGGATAGCACAGCCTCCAAAAGACCATCAAAGTACCGCACGTGTGTATGCTTCTTTGCATATATTTATATATCACTTGTCTTTAGTTATTTAGAGACCGTCGTCCTTGCTCCCAAAGGTGCAACGGCGCCAAAAGAATGTAAGTCGGTACGGGTTCGATTCTCACGCACATAGACATATTGAGAAGGACATCCACGCATCAGTACGCAGCCATGTGGGCGCCACGTATCATTTCCCAAGCAAACGCTCCGCACTAAGGAGACTGAAGGTCTACTAAGTGTAACTTTCCTTTACTCCGGCTCTCTGACAACAACCAATGAAGGTATGGAGTGTTGCGTGTTCCGGAAGTAGCAATCACCCCCGCACCATAAAAGGCTAAACCAGATGGGTTCAATGAAGCAGGGAAGGTGCTTTGGTGCACAAAAAACAATCCCTTTTGAGAAAGGAATTTAGCCGACCTGCCGGAGTAGTTAGCCGACGCCTCCTAGGACTTGTCAAAGGACATTTTAGGCCTCAGTAGAGAGCAGCTGTAAAACACTCGGCCATGGCGGTGACCAGACCAGCGCTACAGCAGAAGGTGCTAAAAATCTCAAGTCCAGACAGGACACCTGTGGAACTTCACCCTGGAAACCTTCAAGCACAAACCCTGTGTAGCGAGGGAAGCTTATTTGTCTTAATAAAGGGGCTCTCAGAGATTAGTTAAGATATCTTTAGCTGAAGTTAGAAGAGCAGAAAAGGGTTCCATGGAGCTGGCTAGCAGGACTATCTTGGGCTACAGAGTACTATATGATAAGAAAAAAAAAAACAGAGTGGGAATATAATGCATAAATCGCACATATCGTGGAAAAATTCTCTAGCATGAACAAAAGAGTTGCAGCTGTTCTAATCAAGGAAACTTAGCGTTATAGTAAATATAGTGCAGACCTAAGCACCTATACCTAGCTTCGATGATGAAGCTCTAGACGTAATCTACGAGGACGGGAGATCAGCAATGAAGGACACAACTACACGGTCCCCAATTGTGATGGATTTCGTTATCGCAAAATTCGGGAAGAAGAAGAAATGCCAGTGGGACCGTTTGGAATAGACAATCACAGAAACATTCAGCGGATCGTAAATGACAGTCCAGGCATTGTGCAGTATGTAAAGGTTCTATGTAAGGGTCGACGCAGCGATCACAGGCTGCAACGATGCAAGAGCAAGATAAGCCTGATTCTCACAGAGAAAGAAGAAAACTCTGGAAAAGGTAACACAACCTTAAGTCAATCGGAGCCAGTACGAAGAAGTTTAAAATAACGGTCCAAAACCAATTTGTGGTAGCAAGCGAGGGTAATCAGCATAGTATAGGCAAGTTTAACGAAAACCAATTAACCGCAATCACAGAATCTGCAGCAGCTGTGGGAGAAACACCATTTACAAACAAAACAAAAAATGACTAAGAAACGCGGGAAATATTTCCGAAACGTCAGAACTTTGGGGTGCATGTCCGGCGATTCAAACTGAACTAGAAATATGTCTAAAGTATTAAGGAGAATTCAACAAACAATGTTCCTGCATACAACATGGCACTCATACACAAAACGCTCCATATATAGGAAGTTTGAAAGCAACTAAGCGGAAGCTTGCATTGAAAAAGACGGAATGTATGCACGTAGAGACGAGCTGGCACAATACGCGCAATACGGCACGATACGCGCAACAATGACGAGAAAAAAAGTAGGAGTGGTTTGGCTCGCCTATGTCAGGACATACGTAGCGTGATCTATGGTTCACATGTTTTATTGTTAGCTGTCTTGATTGTATGGGATTAGCTTTATTATCAATTCAATGTTTCTTCAATGACACACACACGGTATACGCATTCTGTGGCACATGTATAGGTATCAAACGGCGCCCCGGCAGCATCACCAACAACCACAGAGCTGTGGTGGATCCAAAGGCGCCAGCCGGGGTTGCTCCAACATACAAGCCCTCGGTTCGTTACTCGGCAACCCCTTGCATGATCATCAAGTGGAGCGGAGCGCCCCGTACGGAACGGAGGTCGGCGAAGACCATAGAGCAGAGAAGCGAATACGCTGGGAGCGTAGGGTGTGTGAGAGACGCCGGGCAGCGAGCAACGTCCTCTATGCTATCTGACGTTACTGCTCCTCTCAAATGTGCAGCATGGCTCTACAGGACCCAAGCGAAAGTGCATCACCTCGGCCAGTGCAGCTCACGCTACAAAAATGCAGCAGATCGATTCTACACTACACTAGATGCCAGCGACGCTAGATCAGGCCAGACATCTGAGAGTACAAGCTCTACTTAATATATATATATATATATATATAGAGAGAGAGATACGGGACGAGGGACTCGGTAAAGATACATATCAAGGTTGCAGTCGTCATTGCCAGTGCTATTCGGCTTTTTTTCGAAATATTTAATAGGGCCGAATGACGTGTGCTTGTCACGTTTCTTTGATTCATTGATAAATAAGCGAAAATATAAGTCGAGAAAAAATCCGCCGTTTTTCCGGGAGCGGGACTCGAACCCACATCTCCGCATAACCGGTGCGGTGCGTTAACCAATTACGCTATCCCGCAGCGGCTTCTCTCTCGACTTTTAAAGCGGGGGTTTATATTTACAAGAGCTCTGAGGCCGGTCAACTAGCGCCGCCCCTCGACTACCGCGGGAGACGTAGAACGTCTTCTTTCCCAGCGGCCGCCACGTAGAACGTGGTCGGAGGTCGGGGTTAGCAATTGGCATATCCGAACTGCTGGAGCCAGTGCCTCGTAATGCATGTAGCAGAACAGAGAGATACGGGACGAGGGACTCGGTAAAGATACATATCAAGGTTGCAGTCGTCATTGCCAGTGCTATTCGGCTTTTTTTCGAAATATTTAATAGGGCCGAATGACGTGTGCTTGTCACGTTTCTTTGATTCATTGATAAATAAGCGAAAATATAAGTCGAGAAAAAATCCGCCGTTTTTCCGGGAGCGGGACTCGAACCCACATCTCCGCATAACCGGTGCGGTGCGTTAACCAATT